>NC_134316.1:43994978-44664455 GCF_964195595.1 Calonectris borealis | reverse complement strand
GTGACATGGGAAGGAGGCACAGCAGGAGAAGCAAAGGAAGAAAGGAAGGTTTAAAGTGATGTTGAAAGCTTCACCTTACCAGGTGACACTGGCATTTCTGAGCAGGCAGCCCTGTGTTTGAGTACCTTTCCCCTACTGGGTCTGCTGTGCCAGCACAAACATTGTGTGGGGGCAGCAGCTGTCTTACCAAAACGGCCCATGACTGAGCCACCCACACCCACTCCAGAGCACTGCAGGCTCCAAGGGCCGGAGGGTGAAGCGTAAAGGCTGACAAGTGCTTCCACCAGTGCAGCTCAGCAGGCAGGTCCCAGGCCACTGCTTACACTAAACACATGGGCTAAAGGGGTCTGACAGCACCACTGTGGGCATCTTCCACTGCTACCTGGAGTACCTGTGGCACCCAGGTCAAGGCTGAGCAATAAAGCAAGAAGTGAGCCCGTATTGCTCCTTTCCAAATTTTGGGAGACTTGCTGTTTGCCACAGCCTCCTCTACTTGCTTGGGGACCAGCACAAGGGGCAAAAAACTCCCCCAGGAAACAGTGTTTGCAGGTGCAGGAGCTTTAGAACACGCAAACCAGCAGATGCTCTGCATTTGCTGCCTGCGAGCTCCTCACTCCTCACACCCAGTCTGCGCTGCTGCCTTGCAAAGAAACATCCCTTTTACTGCGCCATCCCCTCGCAGCCCGGAGGCAGCACGATGCCTGCACTCTGATGGGCAACAGGCTGGCAGCATCTGATGCCTTTGCCACCAAACTGGGAAGGCAAGGAGGGGTCAGACATGGGCAGCATCCCAGGCACATCTCTCACCTCCCGTACGTTCCGGGATCCTGACTCCCTGAAGGAAGGTTTGCAGCGGAAATTTATCTGTAAATTGAACACACGTGAGAGGAATCAGTAAAACCATCATACCCCATAGGAAACCTACTGGAGTTTACTTTACTATAGCAGGCCCAGAGCCTCTGGGTATGTTCGATGCTTGCCACGAAACCCCTGACATATCTCTGTTACTGAACAAAATGGGGGCTGGGGTCCCAATCATGTCACTAGATGCTCCTTTTGGTATTGCCTCCTCAGAAGATCCCTCTTTGCAATGACACATTGCAGTTCCCCAATCTCCTTTGTTTCACTACCCAAGAGGAAAGGCTGCCCAGGAAAAGGCTGCTACAGCTTTACGAGCCACAGAGAGGACTTAACAGGCTCTACTCACTTTCTCCAGCTGCTCGATGCAGGGTGTATGCACTACGATCTTGCAGGCTGCACACTTACGCCTGGAAAGAGGTTTTTGCTGGAGGATGAGAAAAGAGGAGGAAAAACATGCATGTGAATAGCAGCGGTCAGAGGCCGGCAAGCTCAGCCTCCCGTTACACCTCCTTCATATATTTCAGGATGCAGAACAAGTCCTATAGGAAAGTTATATACACCTAGACTCCTTGCAAGTAAAGAGATCTGCCTAGAGCAGATGCTCTTGAGTCTGTGACAGAGCAGGGAGTTGCTCTCCCACTGCTTAATCAGTCCTTGGCCTCTTCTGACATTGCCCGAGAGCACCGTGGAAGCTGGTCTGGGAGGCACTCACGGGGTAAGCCCCGTGGGCAAGCACAGGATGGCATCAGTGCTCCATGTCCACACCGCAAGCAGGATCGAGTCTGCAAGCTGGGAGGGAGAACTGCAGCAACCCTGTAAGATCACCGCTGCCTGCAGGGTCAGGAGGCAGCAGGCCTGGGTCTCCAGCACTCATTTTTCTCCTCTACTGAAAGGTTTTTCCAGAGAAGCTGGATTCGGATTCTCTCTCTAAGGAATTCCAGCCTCTCCCTGGAATATCATCATATCACCTCCCAGTGAGCGTCAGGTTCCCATTGCAAACTGAGCACCAGCACCAGCAGAAATTGGGGACGCAGCCCTCCAAGCACGCAGAGGTAGGAGGGACACACTCCCCACCTTGGCAGCCCCCCAGCCCCCCGCGCTTCCCCCAGCAGCAGCAGCAGGGCCTTCGCGGTGTCCCCGTTGGGTGGCAGCACAGCCCACACCTGCGGCCCTTGCCGGGGAGGTGGGTGACCCCCGGTGACTCACCAGCAGCTTCGCCATACAGTTCTGTTCCCCAACGTAGCAGAAGTCCCCAGAGACATTGGTCTCAAACCAGATGTGCTCCCCATAGACCGCAGTCTCCTGAAAGGCACAAGACAACATGTTTCTCCGAGAGCACCCCCAGGTGGGCATCTAAGCCCCTAAAATGCCTTGTGCGAGGGACAAGATACTGGGACAAGCAAGGCTGGAGGGTTGGCCCTAGGTGTAGGCTGGGAGACAAGATGCACAGAACAACCAGGGCCAACATCTGAACAGAGGAAACCTCACAAAGCTGCCGCCATGGCCCACCCGTTGGAAATGAGAGGGCCCCAGGAAACCAGCTCCAAGACCCACGGCCCAGTTGCAGTGTCCTGCACAGCGGGGCTGCTTCCATCACCCCCTGAGAGGAGGCATCAGGGCAAACTCAATACAGGGGATGCTCCTGAAACAGCTTCTGTCCTATGGCCTGAGGATGCGGCTTAAAACCTGCCAGGCTTTGCCTGAGAAGGAGCCGGGGCTTGCTCCTGCTATTTGGTCCCGGCCACCAGAAGACATCAGCTGCCAGGAGCAGAAGACCTGGCAGTGGAGTAGCTACGCCATCCTCCCAGGAACCACCTGTGCCTGCAGAGCTTCTCCACGCAGCATCAAGGGGTGCTGCCAGCAGCACAGACGCTGGCACCAGCTGGTGGCAACGGCGGAGGCCATAAATGTGTCAAAGCTGAAGTCACCTGGGAAGCCTCAGCCTGGGAAGAGCCTGCTGCTTCTTGGCCCGGAGCCCATCCCATGCAACGCCCAGCAAAACGCGCTACAACTTACGCTCCAGTCCACAGCGCTGCGTATCTGCCTCTCCGAATCGCTCCTCAGGGCTAGCGCAGGGTTTGGCTGGGCTACCATGTGCTGGAGGCTGGACTTGGCAATAGCTTTCCTGGAAGACAAGGGAGGGCTGGCTATTAGATCAGGGGAGGAGGAATGCAAAACACAGCCTGCTTCTGGGGTGGGCGGTGAGCAGAAAAGCATCCTCAGGACCAAGCGTCTAGAAATGAGGTGAATCCCCAGCACCACCGGCCGAGGAATACCTGCTCCTGCGAGGCAGCCCCGCGGGACGAAGAGGTGCCGGCCACGTTGCTGATGGCTCGGCTAAAGACACCCTGCACCCGGCAAAAGGCACAGCCTGGGCCTGCTGCGTCAAAGCCCTTGGGGATGACAGGGCCATTGCAAAACAGCCTGGCTCGCTCCACCGAGCTGCGGTGGTGGGGCTGCCTTTGCAGGGACAGCCCAGAGCCCTTGCCCCATAGAGGTTCCCCGCAGCTCTCCCCTACCAAGGCACCTTAGAGCCTGGGGCATTTTTGGCGACCAGCACAACCGGCCAGAAAAAAAGCAGCTGTTTGTTTGGGGCTGGCGAGCTTCTCCCAGATGTGCTAGGGTGGAGGAAAGGAGCCGGCAGAGCCAGCCAGCTGGAGAAAGCGTGCATCTCCAGCCCACAACCAGGCCTGCTACCTCCCTCCAGCCCTACCTGGCAGAAGGGGATGCCTGCAAGCCCCAAGGGCTGCACCGAGAGCACCAGAGGCAGCGCTGGCCCGAGCAGTCGATGCTCAGGGGACGTGAGCAGCACTGCAAGACACTGACGGCAGCCAGTGCCAATGGTGCCGAGCCCCTTCCCTCCTTCCCCGCCGAGCCTGGGTCTGCACCCAGCCTCCCCTCCCCGAAGCATCACCCGCTTGCACGCCGCCGCCATACATACAGCAGCCGGGGGCTCCAGCTGTCCGGGGCAGCGTGGTGGGTGGGCTCCGGTCCCAAGCACTCGGGGAGGGTGGCAGAGGGGCGCCTGGCTCCGGCCACCCCCACGCAGCGCTGGGCCAGCAGCTGGAGGTGGCTGGAGGGGAGCAGCCCGGGCCGGAGGGCATCGCTGGAGCGGCGGCGCTGGCTGAGGCGGCGGTAGCGGCCCGGCAAGCCGTAGGCGGCCCGGCCGTACATGAACTCGGTGGGCAGGCGGTGGGAGGAGGCGCGCCGCAGGCAGCGGGGGCCCCGAGACAGCAGCCCGGCCTGGAGCGGCCGCAGCCGGGGCAGCATGGCCAGCCACCTCTCCTCAGCCCACCGCTCCCGCCGGCCCCGCTCGGCTCCCGCCACCGCGCCGCCATCTTCCAGAGACTCGGATCCAGAGCTGTCGGTGCGGGGCACCCCGTCCCCCTCATCTCCTGTGGGGATGAGGCTGGCCAGGAGGATGGAGGGACCCACCAGGTGGGCGTCAATGTCTCGTGCCCGGCCCCCGCGCTTCGTCTGCACAGCGAACCTGGGGCTGAGGCAGGGCGGCGTGGTGCTGGAGCGGCGGCGGGGACCGGGGCGCTGGGGCAGGCCCAGGCAGGAGAGGGCCGGCAGTGGGGCACCCGAGCCGCGGCGGCGCTGGACCAGCGAGGTGGAGGGCAGCCCCGCCTGGGAGCGTCGCCTGGCCTTGCCCGTGGGCACGGCCACCACGCTGGCGCGCCGCGGCCCCTTCCTCCCAAAGTGCCGCCTAAAAAAGGTTTCCATTGCACCCGGATGGTGGCTGTTAACACAGAGACCAGGAATTAAATAGACCCCCCAGGCCGGGCTGCGGGGCTCAGGGCAGGGGGGACAGCAGGGGACAGAGAGCAGGAGCGGGGAGGGGAGGACATGGCGATGCCACCCGGGGTGCGCAGCAGGGCTGGGACCCGCTTGCTGGGGAGATGCACTGCTGGGGCTCCCGCTCCCCTTGGGTTTCACAGCTCAGCCCAGGGTGCTGTGACGGCAGGGCAGGTGTCACCGCCCGGCCGGGACCCTCTGTGCCCCATGCTCATCGCTGCGGGATCAGCATAGCCCCTGCACCCCGAGGTGCCGATCAGCCCTGGCGACTACCCCCACCGCTCTCCTTCGTTCCCTTGGCGCTGGCCTGCCTGGTTTCCCCGTGGGAACCACACTGCCTAAGCACCAGCCCTGCCGAATTTGCAGCAAATCGAAACTAAACCCTTGCAAATCCTAAAGAAATAACACAACCAGGCAAGTAAAAGCCGGGGCAGGTAGATTTGGTAGAAGCTGGCTGGGAGAGCTGGAGTAGAGCAGAGAAGGGCTAGGAAAATCATCCCATCTGTTCTGCTCAAAACTTCCCTCTCCTGGTGGAAAGGGCTTTAACGGGGCTCTCGAGCTTTCCCTGACGGCATGCCCTGATGTTGCAGCAGTCCGTGGAAAGCCCCGTGCCACAAGTGGAAGGTGCTCTAGTGGTTTCAGCGGCTCAACATGCAAAGGCTGAAGTGGAAGAGACTGAATCTGGCTAGCTCCAGTGCTCCCCTCATCCAGAGCTAGCGCCTCGCTTCCCACCCTCCACCTCCGCCTCTCTTCAGCCGCTAAATAGAGAGGATTTATTCCAGGGCAACTCAAAAAACCCACCAAGACCCACAGTTTGGTAGAAGCAAACTTCTGGCTCTTCAATTGCTCCCAAGGCAGGGGATTCTGGATGATGGCAGCCTGTAGGCACACACAAGCCACCACCTTCACCCTCAACAATTTCCATGCTGTACAAAGCAGCTCCTCTACCCATCACGAGGGTATGGGCACACCACTCACCGCTGCACTAAGACTGGCATCTGCTGCACCCGCTTCTCCCTTCCTCTCTTCTCATGCTCTTTTATGCACTCCCTTGCAGGTCAGCAATACTAGAGGACCTTCAGGAGAACACCCTGGCCCACTGCCCCGAGGTCCACCCAGACAGACAAATTTGTCAGAAGCTTCCATTTTTGTTTGGGATATGCATGTACAATGGGACACACGTGTTACTTTCTGGACTGCAAACTGAAGCTTTTGCTTAGTTCTTGTACCACAAGCAACCCATTGGGCTGTACCTCTATTTCTTTTTAGATGTGTACAAAGCTGAGTTTGTATTTTTGGAGAAGGCCAGGCTTGGTTTGGTCTCCTCCAGCCTGGTAGGCACGGAAGCCAGCTCTTTAGTTTCTACAGTCTCGTTGCCATGCCTGTACTCAGTAACATAGCACAAGGAGGGAAGGAAGGACAGCATTGCCCTCCAGAGAGCAGCATCGGGGCAGCTAAAGCCTGGTTGAACCAAAAGCAAAAAACAAAGTGCCACCTCCTCGGAGGGATTTCTCAAGTCCCACCACAGTGAGCAATGCAGGTACTTGGTCACCCGCAGGTTAACTATCAAACCACCAAGGGTCACGCAGCTTTGCAGAGGGCAAAAGCACGTTTTGCTGATCATCCTGCTTCTAGCCTGTCCCCGACACTGCAGTGCTCTGTTCGTGTTCCTTCTCCCCATCGTCTGCAGGATGATGCACAGTAAATTGCATCGTTACCAATAGGTGTTAAAAATCATCTGAACAAATAAAACATGTTAAAAAACCCAAGAGAGAACACTGCCTGGGTGTGGCATGCTGCAGCAGACCCTTTTTGGCTGGCTTTGGAGGAGCCGTACTGTCCAACCACAGCCCAAATGAGCCGATTGCTCCCTCCTGCCCCAGATACTCCACCAGCATGAGGCTGCTGTACTGCTTGCTGAGCTGCTGCGATGGGCAGGAAGATCTCTCAACACAGCTTCCTTCCTTTTTGCACCACAGTCTCGTGAGGAAATCTGCTAGAACAACCTTGGCTTGACATTTATGTTTGGGTATTAGCTGATTACAGCCTTTTTTATCTTTGGGGCTGCCTGCAAGTGGCACATGGACTCATGCTCTGGCCACCGGTGGTGAAGGTTATTACCAGGCAATGTTGTTGACGGCCCACCACAGCAGCACGTGGCAGCTCAGATATGATGGTGAAGCTATCGCCCTCTCTCTCAACTTACTTCCAATCTGAGCTCCAAATGGTGTATCACAGGTGTTGAGAGCTGCCGCTGGTGGAGCGGACGGACTGAGTGCCAGGGGTGCCCAGGGTCGATGTGCACCAGCAGAGCTGCGTGCAGAGCAGCCAAGGAACCACGCACTGGGAGGAGAGGAACCGGAGAGGAGCTAAGCCCTGGAAATCCCTGGCCTAACACCAACACATCTCTAGGATCTCCACTGTTTGTTGCTGAGACAAGGCAGAGGAGGGCTGGCACCTCTGCAGACTGCATCGCTCGGCTCAGTTAGGTAAGGAGGCTGGACGGAGGCAGCCTGGCATTTGCAGGGTGGGAGGGAAAGGAAGTACTGCTGCACGCACTAGGATATCAACTCTACTTACAAGCAGCTTTGCGCTATCATTTCAATCTCCTTCTGTGAATGAGGAAGGAGCCAGCAGCTCTGGTCTGCTCACAGTCTGCAGTCGGAGCTCATGGGAGGGTTTGGTTTTTTTTTTCCTAACCAGACCCCTCAGAGCTCCTCAGCCTCCTATGATCCCCGCCTGGCATCGGTGGGCAGAGATGCTGCTGAAGCAGGAACATGTCCAGGAGCGTGGGCAGGCAGCAGTGCTGGGGGAGGAGGGGGCTGCTGCAAGAAGCTCCCTGGGCACTCAGAGTCTAAGGACAGAGCTAACCTCGGTGGTAGGACCTAAATGCCCTCAGAAAGTCAAGCAGGGATTGAAGAAGAAAAACTTGCATCTTGTCACTTCAGGGGACACGGAGCTTGTGGATCGGTTGATATGGAGACCCGGCTCTCCAAACAGCCAGCAGCCATCCCTCCTGTGGTGGTGGCAGCTCCAAAACCAGACGGGCTGAGTCCTAGGGCTAAACACACAGTGTCCCTAAAGGCATAGGCTCTGCCCACATCAGGGAGAGCTTCTTGATATTCAGCTCTGTTACTCTGCTTTCCTCCGCTACTTCAAGCAAACCTCCAGGTACCTCACTGAACAGGCCCTCTGTGCCCTTAGACATGTAGAAGGATGCTGTGCCACACACCTGCTCGGCCCTTCCTCCACGTTGTTATTCCCTCTATCCCTCCAGCAGCCTGGTCTCTTCTTGCCAGTGCCCAGAAGCAAGAGAGATCCCAGGTTACCTTCATGCAGTGCCAAACCTGGCACCCCTCTCCTGGCACCAAGGGTGGCAAGAGGACCCTACTGCAGGACACCACCAGCAGCACAACACACAAGCTTTAAGCCCTAGAGAAGCCTGGACTTGAAAAACACCATCCCGAAAAACTCCTCCCGACCTTTCAGCAAACTTCCAGTTAGCTGACTGGAAAGCATTTTTTCCAACCATGGGGCTACAGCAAGGGAAACGAATCCGAGTTTCACCCTGCTCCGTGATAAGCGCCCGTCCTGACAGTGGCTGGTTGCGTCCCGGCTTGCTGAGGGTGCTGGGGAGCTGCTGCGGCACCAGAGCTGGCAGCGTGCAAGCAGGAACCCGTTTCAGTTTACAAGCTGTCTTCCCCTGGCAAGGACGCCTGACTCGCACAGGGAGAGTGTAAGTGTTATTAATAGCCACTCCTGCGTTGACACCAAGATCTCCTGGGCTTCTGTCTCTCTGTCTCCTCCCTGCCAGGACATTGGAGGGACCGAGGGACAAGAGCCCGGGAGCCCATCCAGGGAGCTGCTGCTCATCCCTGCCCCGCTGACACACCACCGCTTGCCTTCAGCCTCGGTTTCCATCACAAGCTTGCACCCCCTCCTGTCCCCATTCTCCCATCCTGCTCCCAGGCATCAGTCACCGACCCCTCCTCTCCCTCAGGCTCCCAGGCCAGCACTCTCCGAGGTGCCACGAAAGGGCAACCTGAGGTCTGCTGAGGAAGGTGCCCCTGTGCCAGTTGGGGAAGGGATTACACTGGTCAAGATGTGGTACAGCCCTCAGGGCTTTGGTTGCAGAGAGGTGAGCAGCGATCAGCAAGTTCCCAAACTGCGTGGTTTGTTTCTACCCAGAATTTCCATTCCAGCTGTAATCTCTCCTACATCACGCAAATAAAACAGAGTCAGGAGCTCCCTGTGCTGGGGACACAGAGCACCCTCCAGCATGAGCGAGGAGATGCAACTCCCCCCAGCACAGGAGTAAGGAAGCTCTGTCCAAACCACGAGCCTTTCAAAGCATCACCAGGGGTGAGTTATGGGAGGTGCTCACCTTCCATTTTAGGATTCATTCATTTGATCTACTGCAACAAGTGCCACCGCCTACACGGGCCATAGCACCT
Source organism: Calonectris borealis (assembly GCF_964195595.1). Classification (NCBI taxonomy): domain Eukaryota; kingdom Metazoa; phylum Chordata; class Aves; order Procellariiformes; family Procellariidae; genus Calonectris; species Calonectris borealis. The sequence continues at coordinate 44,655,342 of NC_134316.1, read as the reverse complement.
CGCTCCCACGCTCCCGACCTGCAAGACCATGGCATTCCCAGGGCAAACCGTGGCCAAGGACATCCTCGGTTGTATCATCAACCCTCCTATACTGTGGAGGAGGAGATTACTGCCACAACCTTAAAGTTGCCCTTCCAAGCTGCAGAAGGCAGTTTCTGGCCCTTGCAGGACACTCAGAGGGGAACAGTGAGCCCTGGGGTTGATCCAGAGGACTTCAGACCTCCTTCCTAGTAAGAAGGCAAGGCAAGGGCTTAGAAACCGGCTGGTGGTCACATGCGTGCAGCTGCAGAGGACCTCCTCCTGGCCCTGAGGTCTCTGCACGTGCAGCCCCAGCACCCCTCTCTGCAGGGAGCTGCGTAGAGGCCCCTGCCAGGGCTACTGGGCATGAACAGTGAGAGCAAAGCACCCCTGGCAACATCTAAGGGCTTTGCTAACTTGCTCAGAAGCCTGTCAGGGCTACTTTGGGCACTTTGGTTGACCAACCTGGAGGCCCCAGGACTGCCCTGCTTCACAAAGGATGGGCAGCAACATCGGTTTGGCCTCTTTGTACCCATCTTGCACGTGGCCGAGTAAGAGCACAACTCGCAGCCTCCTGCTCCCACACATACACATCTCTGCTGCACGGCGTCGCAGCAGTGCCAGCGCTGTGGACCCGATGCAAATACCCTGACACACCCCAGACACGAAAGGGTAATGGGATCCCTGCACAAGATGGCCAGAAGTAAAACTCGCCCGCTGGCTTTATTTCGGGGGACAGGAATTTCACAGCACACCCCAACTGGCAACGACAGCTCAGCATCACCAGTTCAGCATCACTTCTGACTGGGGGTGCCCCAGGTGGATCACGACGCAGTCCACACCAGGGATGAAACATGGCCACTAACTATAACACCACACCACTTTCTCGTTATTCATGCTCCATCTGGAGCTGCGGACGCCACATGGAGGAGATGCAGCCTCTAAGCCGCCTTCTTTCAACAAGCAAGGCAGGGGGACGGACGCAGGGACAGGGACCAGCAGCTCCTTGCAGGGGGCTGTAGGCAAGGCAAAGAAACGAAACACCACGGCTTTGCAGCTTGTCATCAGAAGCTTCTCCAAGGGGCAAAGCCAGGTGGAAGGAACTGCCCAGGGCCTCGCAGCGACCTAAACGTGGTCCCCACTGCCTGGCCGAGCCTCGATCAAGGAAAGGCAAAAGGGATCAGACATCCCAACCCTCCTGCCTGGCCCTTCCACAAGAAAATGCTCTTAAGTTCAGCTTGCTGGGAAGAGCAGGGGCAGTGAGCAGAAGGGCCTGAGACTTTTTTTACAGTTCCTAGCACAACCCCACGTCCTTCTGGTGGCAGGTCCATCCCACCTCTCCCCAAGCTCTGCACGACACCCTGGTGTCACCTCCCCTTCACTGCCTTCTCAGGGCGAACCTGAGATGTGCTTTAAGGCACATCTGCCAGACTAGCTCAGACCCTCCACTTACGCTTCATGAAGTCAAGAGTTTGCCAGCCCTAAGGCTCAGAGCAATGTTCCCATTACAACAATGTGATTTCTTTCCCAAAATCCATGGAAGACAGTGTTTTGTCTTAATTTAAACCAAAGCCGTCTCCTTGGAGGCTCCTGGGCTGACTCCGGGCGTTCATATCCCTTGACAACTTTCCACCATCATAACATTATGAAGTTTATTTGCCACTACAGTATATAATCTGCCTCCTGGTTATCAAGAAACCTGACAGCCCTGATTTAAACAACCTGTCGCTGCGTTTGCTGGGGGAGCCTCGGGCAGCGAATTAACCTGGGATGAAACGCAGAGGGTGAACCACCACCATCGGCGTGCCACGGCTGAGGCAGAGCAGGGGTCGGGGGAGAGGCCGGCCATGCAGTTTCTATTTTGGTCGCCTCAGCAAGACTGGCAACGCAGGCTGGAAAGGGCTTTGAGAGTTTCTTCTCTCTGAGTTCCCTTTGCAGAGCAACATGCACGAAGCAAAGCAGTGGGGGGCTCGGCAGGGCACCCCAGCGGTTTAGGTGCCCAGCCTGTGGTTTCGTTAGCAGATTGCCACCGTTCTCCCCAGGGCTGCTCCCTTCCTTTGGTACGCACGGCTCCGTGCCGCCCGTACAGGAGGGACGCAAGGGACGTGCTATTTAAAGGGAGGCCGGTCCCACAGCTCAGCTGTCTGATCCAAACTCCCCGAGCAGCCCCGGAGTTTTCTCCCAGCACGTAGGGACGACATCCCGGCGTGGGGATGACATCCTGGGCAGGGCAACACGCAGCGTCTGCTCAGGGCAGCAGCCCCAGGCAGGAGGCGGTAAACCCAGCGTAAAGATAAAGCTGCAGCGTGGCAGATGCAGAGCGCAGGCAGCGATTCCCAGGGCTGGGAAGTCTTCGGACCTCCCAAAGGCATGCAAAGACCTTTGCACTTCCCAAAGCAAAGCCAAGAGAGCCTCAGGCGCTCAGCTACAGGCACAGATAACGGAGGGATGAGAGCCGCATGCCTCCAGCAGGGATCGGGAAGGGCATCCCTCTGCTCCCGGCAGAAGAACGGTGCCTCACTGCCACCAGGGGAGATGCCAAGAGCCCGCAAGTCTGTCCTGCTTCCCTAAACTATCCCAGGGCAAAGCGGCTGGGATCCGGGGGTCCCGGTGAGGCACAGGCTGGCTCCCCCCACCTCTCTCCTCTGCCACATGCAGATTTCCCGCTGTCATCCCCATGCCACACGGGCTGCCAGGATGCAGCCAGTGCCCCAACAGGCAGCAGACTGGGTGGCTGGAAACGCACCTCTGGCAGGGAAAACCCTTGCCCTCCTTCCGAAGAGGAAACAACAGCCAGGTGCCACCGAGTGCCACGGTGGTTGTGTTTCGCAGAGCCCCCACCTCAGCCCCAGGGACCGCTCGTAGCCCCACGGGCTTGCTCCGGCCTCCGGCAGCAAACACCACTCAGCAGGAGCAAGGCTGAGGGTCTTGGGGATGACTCTGGAGTCTGCTCCCCCCTGCCTTTCCCCAGCAGAGTGGGATCCGGTACCTGCTCAGACCATACCCACAAACTAAGGGCTGCCTCCCCCAGCCCCCTCCCATCCCCCACCCAGCACAAAGAAAAGCAGCAAAACGTGGGGGACGAGGAGGAAGAGGAGGAGAGAAGAGGAGACCGTGGGGAAAAGCCCCCGTGACCTGATCCGGAGCGGTGCGGGGTCCCTGCAGGTGCCGAGTGGGTGGCGGTGGCTGCGCAGCGGCGGCGGGCCAGCCCTCCCCAACCAAGTCCTAGTTTGGAGAGCGAGCGCTCGGCTTCTCCCTCCGCCTCCTCCCTGCGCTGCAAACCCTGACAGCGTTCGTTAAAATAACCAACTGCACTTCCTCTCCGAGCAGCCCCGAAGCCGGCTCGCCGTCGGCCAGAGGCACATGCACCAGAGGGAGCCCAGAAAGAGAGGGGTCCCCAGCTGCCCCCCAGCACCCAACTAAAACTGGGGGTGCCACCGCTTCCCTCAGAGCGGCAAGAGGAGGATAAGGGGAAGAACCCGCCGAGGAGGCGATTCTCTCCCGCTTCCTTGGGACCTCGATAAAGATAAAGGGGTTTGCCCGGCTGATCGGAGCGGAGCCGCCTGCCACGGAGAGCCTGTGCTCGTGCACAGGAGGCAATTTGCTCCCAAGTTACGGCCAGCGTCCGGGTGGGCTCCACAGACGTCTCAGGAGCTTTTTACTTCCCCTTGTTGCTGCAAACCCCCCATGGGACCTCTCGCGGCCAGGCTGGGGACTTCCCCGTCACGCTTCGCCACTACCCCCAGTCCCCCCAGCTGCCCCCAGGGAGCTGCTCCCAGCCAAATGCAACCCAGTTCCCTTTTGGGGCCACGAAACCCATCTCCACTTCGGCCTTTGCAGAGAGGGGGGCCATGCCAAAGGCCGGCTCGCTCCACGATGCCCGCAAGGGGTGAGTCACCGGCTATTATTTCGGTCACTTACCCAGCGATGGGAGCCGATGGCCACACACGTGGCCATAGTGAGTCAGCGCAGGCGGCCACAGCTGGGACCTCGTCCTTTCACACCCTGCCTCCTCCCGCCTGCCCCTTCCCCTTGCCTACATGTCACGGCTAAAATTAGACGGGGAGCTCTTTTCCTCTGTGTGTAGGAGCGTGCGTGAGCGCGTTTGGACCATGCCCAGCGTCCTCGGGGCCTGGAGGGAGACTACAGTAAGACGATCATAACAAAACGTCAGGGGAGGCTGCTGCCAGCACGATGAAGGCGGCCAGCTGCCTTCCCTGACGGGTATCTTGAAAGCGGTTCACAGGAAACCATTAACCAGAGGGGAGCCAGGCCCGAAGGCTGAGCTACTGCCACCGCCGCCGTCTCGGTCACGGCAGAAAGAGCGAGTGGCCTTTGGGAAGCGGCGGGAGGCAGGCGTGGGTGAGGACATGTGAGCAAACCTCTCCACCACCAAAGCTGCTGCCGGGATTGCGTTCGGCCCTTTTCTCACAGTGCCAGCGGGGAAGGGGAGCTGGAGATGCCCAGGGCAGGCAGGAGGAGATGTTCACCCCCTGCTCAGGTCTCTCTCCCCTCAAACCCGGCAGCTGCTGAAGGATGGAGAGGGCTCTGCCCCTTTCCCTACCTACACAGGGTAGGTGTCCTTCGGACTTCCCTTCCCAGTGCCAGGAAAGGGCCGGTTGCCACTAGCAGCCAAGCAGGTCCCGGCGTCCTCGCAGACCCGGTACTGGCTGTGACCACGGGAGAAGGGCTGAGGAGGAAAGGCTGTGGAAGGGCCCCCAGAACGGTCCCCAGTCCATCACTGTTCAGACCCACTTAGTAGGATGGGCAGGATGTTTTCCTGGTGTATTTATCAAAGAGGAAATTCAAATCGTGCTATAACCAGCTGCCCATCCACAGCAAAGAAGTCCGGTAAGAGACGTGTGCGGTTCCTCTTCAGCCAAGGGAGCTTCTCTCCATCTGCCCCGTGCCCACCCTGCTCTCCCCGTCCCCTGTGGTCTAGGCACAGCAGAGACCCCCCCCCGACACCGCCTGCTGCTCCTCACCCCCGCCACAGTCCCACCTCCCTCCTGGGCCGCCAGGACCTGGACTTGCAAATGGAAACAGCCCGGAGGGATGCCCAGGGCAGATTCTAGCTGGCCCCCAAATCCCTTCCAAGTCGATCAGACCAGCAAGAGACCAGGTCACTGGTTCTCCAAGTCCCTTTCCCTGGAGGGAGCGGGAAGCCCAAGAGCCCTCTCCTCAAGCCAGCCAGGCCAACCTTCCCGCTGCTGTTCTCCTCCTTCCCCCCATGACTTACTAAGCCCTCACCCTGCAAACATGCACACAGGTGAATGGGCGGCGAGGGAGACCTTCAGCTCCCCGTGCTGCTGTCAGAGGTTTCAGTCTGCTGTGTTCAAGCAGAAACCACTGCTTCGAGCCAAGAGGCTCCCAGCCCCATGCAGCCCTAAGCAAGGAGACCCTGGTCCCACGCACCTGAAACCACACCACAAGTGGCAGCCCCTGCAGGTGTCTGCAAGGGGGGGAGGGCTCAGCATCCCCGAGAAACCCGGTCCCCAGTGATCTCCCGCCCCCGCAAAGCCTGAGGCTAAGACAGGAAAGACACCTCCTGTTTCTGCGTCCCAAGCCATCATCGTGACCCTGTGACTAAGCAAAGCACATGCCGACTTGCCACCCGAAAAGCATTTGTTGGTTTAACCGTGACCCTGTTACTGATATCAAATCTAATCTTTGGTTTCACTTTTTCACCTCATGGCAGCGAGCTACCAAGTCTTTTTCTCCCCCACCTCACGTCAAAAGTAAAGTAACTCCTTTTAGCGATGTTAAATCTATCACTTCTTGGTTTTGCTAAATGTCAGCTCTGCTACAAATGGGAGGGCAGGAGAAGTTGATTTTTTTTCTCCTCCACCCTTTCTGTTCTAAACGCCCTCAGCATATCTGCTCTTACGTGCTTCCTTTTCTTCTCTCATCCTAAAGTCCCTCCGTCTGCCAGCCTCTGCAGCCTCACCGCCGGGCTCTTTTCTCCCACCATCCTTCGGAGAGGAGATCCCAGGGGAAGAGGCCCTGCCGGTGCAGAGCGTAGACCCCTCTCCCCCTTCCCGACGTGGGCTCACACTTCACTGCAGACCGGTAGCGCAGGGCTGCCCCACTCTGCTCCCAAGTTTCTCTGCTCCCAATCCCACAGGGTGACACCGGGTGTTCCGGAGACCACTGGAGTGGGGGGGCGGGGGGGTCCAGGTGCAGAGGTTGGGTGGGTGCCGTTGTGCGGCTCTGAGTGCTACCAGGACACACGAGCCCGTGCAGCAGCGAGCTGGTTAACAGCTGCCTTGGCTGGAGGTTTGCCTCTGAGCATCAGCCAGCCCGCGGCAGGGGCTGATGAGTTTAAGCCAGCAAGCTCACTAGCCGCTTCACCCACAGCAGCACAAAAAAAGCTCCACGCGGACGCTTTGCAAAGCCCTCCCTTGCAGGAGAGAGGAAAGCAAAACCAGGAGCGAGTCGACAAGACCCTGCAGAGGGGACATGCCACAACACTCAGCTAAAGCAAGCCCCAGGGAAAGGGCCAGAGCTGCACAGAGGAGCTCCGAAGAGCGACCGTGCCCTCTGGTGTTCAACCCACGGCACTTTGGGCCTCTCCAAACCCCATCTGCCTCCCCTCTGCAGAGCATTAACCAGCCACGCTGCCTCTCACCCCTAACACCTCCAAACCACTGGACTCCCAAGCAGCACTGGGACACGAGACTTTTGTGTCTACAAGGTCGGGCAAGCTGGAGACCGAGCGGGAAACTCCTCAGGACGCCGTGCAGACGGGACGATACCCAGAGAAACCGTTTAGCAGAAGCCAGGAAGCAACAGTCCTCAGTGGGGGTCTTCCACCGCGGCGCTCACACAAGCGGAGCCAAATCCTGATCAGGCTGATGTGCTGCGCCACAAAGACCATGGCATAAGGAGCCTGGGAATGGGGCCTGGGACTTGTCCCTATCTCCACACCTCCTCGGGAGCACTTGTGAACCCCCACCACCATGGCTAGCCTAGGTATTGGCTCCCACACGGCAACTATGTCCCAGCAATCGTGACTGCCTCCCAGGCCCTGGTTTCCCACCATGTCTGGCAGCCCCAACCCTACTGAACTTCAGGCCGTTTCGGCCATTTGGCTAAACCACCCTCTCAGCGTTGTCATCTTAGGTCTTCAAAGCGCTCAGCATGTACAGGGTCTAGGTGCTATGGCCCTCACGTCCACAACAGTTAGGACATGGAGGAGGAAGACCTCAATTGACCTTTACCCCAAACACCAGCAAAACGGGGGCTGCCATGTTAGCCGATGAAAGTCCGGCAGGTTAGTGACACAGGCAGCAGGCAGGCAGCCTGGCTTTCGGCGGCCTTGGTTAGTGCAGACACAAGAGGGTGACGTGGGGTGAGACGTGGGTGGGAGGGAGGAGAGCTCTTGAGCAGAAACGTTGCGGCAGCTGCTGGGACTGCACAGCCTGTGCAAGCCAATAAAAATACCACGTACTTATACACCGCTGGTCGGTGCTTTATCCTCCTGGATCCCCATCGGCCGGGCTGGCTGCCCTGGAGACAAGGGAAGACACCTTTGTGGGGCAGGTGGAGTCTAGGGACACAAAGAGAGTGGTCAGCAAGCCCTCCCCACAAACACACCTGGCCGCCCAGCACACGGCACCGTCCTCCCCCTCCACAGCTTTGCTGCCCCGGTGCCATCCCTCCACCCCGCACGCTCTCCCCACGGCCTCGGCGTTTGCAGACCCCAGGGGCCCCAATGGCACCTGCGCCACCACCCCTGCCGTCAGCCGTGGAGGTCAATGCAGGCAACATGGCCACGGAGCTGGGGTCAGCCAGGCCGTTTCTCCCTTTGGAGCCAGTTAGCAAACATCAAGCACCACACTCCGACTTCTGGGATGCTAACCCAGCCCAGTCCAGTCACCTCCAGCCTGACCCAGCCTAAGGGTGCCCAGGCCCTGCACCTCCATAGGGTGCACGGCTCAGGGACCAGGGTCAGGCTGGCACAGAGAGGGAGCCCTGCTTCCCTCCCTCCTCCCCTGCACCAGCCCGGCTCCTGGCAGCCTTCACCTGGACCGCTGGGTCCGGGCATGGATTTGAATTTCAAATAAATCATGAAGGCACTCGCCAAGCCTTGCACGGAGGAGCATTGTTTGGGCAGGGCAGGGCAGCTCGCCTGATCCCAACCCTCCGGTCCCTGTATGTGGGCACCGAGCATTGGGAACCCCGACCCACCGCCAGCCAGGGACCGGGGAGCAAAGCTCTTGGTGACCCAGCACAGAAGGGGAGCACCTTTCTTGGGACCCCTCTGACACCTACCCCCACTACATCTGCTTCCTCCGTCGTTCAAACGACAAGAAAATTTGTGGGTGGGTAACACTGTTGTTCGAGCCCAGGCGGGGGGTCCTCGCCGGCAGCCTCTGCCAGAGCATCTCCTGGCCCCAGACCAACCAGTAGCCCAGCCGGGAGCCGGGCTGGGGAGCTGGGTGCCTCTGACTGTGCACCCCGGCAGCTCTCACGGGACAGGAACCCCGCTGCCTCTTAATCCCGCCATCTGCCAGCCTCCGACGGGTGCAAAATCCCTGCAGAAAACATCCCCCCCCCCGCCACATTTCAGCGGCGGCAGCTGCCGGGCGCTTGCCGCCAGAGTGCCCCACGCCATGTCCCCTTGCGTGGTGACCTCGGGCTCGGGCGGTAAGAGGCTTAGTGCTGGATCCGAGCGGCTCCTGGCCGGGGCCGGAGCAACAAGGCAGGACGAGATACAGATAATCTGATTGAGAGGGAACTTTCACACAGAGGGGCCGGCACGTGGCCAGCTGCACGGCTCCCCGCTCCCTCTCCGGGCTGGCTACGGGCCGTGCCCGGAGGCCGGGAGCTCGGGAGGAGGCTCCGAGCTGTCTTAGGTGCTTCTGCCCCATGACTCTCCATCCTCAACCCACCGACGAGCCCTGCCCTGGAGAGGAGGTGGGACACCCCCCCCAGTCAGGGGGGAGCAGGCAGGAAGGAGTCCCCCCGCTCTCCGGCTCCAGATCCGCACCTGGGCTGCCAACGGTAAGTGAGGGATGGGCTGTTCCGGCACCCACGTTTCCTGTGGGAGCCGAGCTGTGCCAAAACGAGGGGAAAACCCTCTGCATCGAGCCTCTTCGTTAGCTCCCCTGACTTCCTGGGACAGCCAGCCAGCAGGGCCACGTGACTTTCTGCAAAGCCACAGCGTGTTTCGGAGCCGAAATCGCTCCCGCCCCGCAGAGAGCCAAGCTGCAGCTGGCGAGCAGGGGAAGGGAGATGGGGTGAGCGGAACCAGGGGAAGGGGCAAACACCGAGTTTTTCCCTGCTGGTCCTGGGTGGGATTTTCACACCTCTCTGGCTGGGAGCCCCCCCCTCGTGATGCTGGGACCAGGCTGTGGTGCAGCTAGAGCCTGCCTGTGGTGCAGCTAGAGCCTGCCACGAGCCGGCGTCCTGCGGTAATGCCAGGGGAGCGGCGGCAGCAGCTCAGCCGTGCCCGCCAGCAGCAGCCGTGGGGTGCACTGAAGGCATCTCCCACTGACTCGGGGCACGTGGAGGGACAGAGCGGCAGCCAAAGGTGGGACTACCTCTGGCCAGACCTCTGTCTGCCCCCGGAGAGGGGCTTTCCACACCAGTGCCACGTACCTACCACCCTGCACCCGCATCTTAGGCAGCACCCAAACCCCCAGAGACAGGTCCCCAGCTCCCACCGGTCCCTGGGCAGGGCTCCTCTGAGACGAGGGACGCTCAGCTCATTTCCCCAGGCCCCAAACCACTGGGAAAGGCTGACAGCCGTGAGATGGGCAAAGCTCAGGCAGGCTGTTCCCAGGCGCGGGAGCAACGGCTGCAGGTAGAAACTGGAATTGGCAGCCTAACCCAGACAGCGCAACCTGCCCGGCAGGCAGGGCTGAGGCAGGAGGCCCATTAACTCCTACTGTCTGGGACAACAGGGACTGGAAAGAGGTCCTCTCAGTTAGTCCCTGGTGAGATGAGAAAGAGTTTCCCCTGGGGGCAAAGCTCATGGTTAACTACAAAGTTACCACCCCCAGGCATCAATCCCTAAACCACAGGCAGGAGGAGAACAGCGCTGGGACTAACACGCACGGATCGGAGGACTCCTGGGCACTGGCCTGGCCAGCGCAGTCTCGTCGCTTGCCGTGGCAGAGCTTCACCCTCCACCTGACGTCCTGATGGGGAGAAGAAAGCCTCCCAGTTCCCAAAGAGAGACTGCAGCTGCTGCTGGGCCTGCAAGTTGCAACAGAAACACGGGGTATTGCTTTTGTAATACTGAAGAGCTGGCCCGGGGAAAGCTGCCGGACTCAGGATCGCAAAGACAGAGGCACTTATTCCCTCGGAGCCTGCTGCCAGCTCCAGAACCAGCAGGACAGGTTTCCCCTATTTCCACGCCTTGTCCATATCCCTGAGCCGGTCCTTGCACCAGAGTCCCTACCTCTAAAAGTCTCTCCGGCAGAAGCAATTTACCTCCTGCCAGTCCCTGTCTCTTCCGAAGAAGATGGTTTATGGGCCCAAGGGTCAAGGAGCCTGAGCCTCAGCCTGCAGCCCTAGCTCTGCTCCGGAGCTCAGCATCTCAAAGTCAGCACCCGTTTACGGGAGCCAGCAAGCAAGCGAACGCGTGGCTGAAAGCTAGCTCAGGAGCTTCAGCTCACGGAGTCACCTGGGAAAAAGAAACCAGAGCTCCTCCGAGAGCGGAGCTGGAAGTTATATTTAGAGGCTCTGGCAAGTCTCTGGGGAGACTGCTCCCCAGGCACGACACCACGATGAGAGAAGGAAATCCTACGCTGCATCCCCCACTGCCTGCTGGAGCTCAGGTTGCCTTCCACGAGAGCACCCCCCCCACCCCAGAGGGCTGGCCTCGCCCTACCAGCATCTGCTCTTGGTCCCCAAGAGGACCCACGCAACCAAACAGCCCCCAAACTCTCCTCCCTTGCAACATCCGTGGCTCTGCCTCTCCCCTCTCAACACTGTCTCCTTGCAAAGACCTGTGCCCGCTCCCAGTGCCCCCTACCCCTCCGCTGCCCTTCTCTCTTCCCATCGGTTTTGTTCAAAGAAGGGAAAAGGTCCCTTGTCCTCCCTCCTCTCAGCCCCTTGAGGAGATGACAGGGTTTCCCAGAAGAGATGCTCCAACTCCTACGCAGATTAGAGGTCCTGCCACCTTCTCCACTGCGGGCGCACGGCACCGCGGCAGCCCCTGCTCTGATCTCGGGAGGGCAGCGGAGCCGCCGGCGGGTGCCCGGGGCTGGAGAGACGAGGCAGGTGGCAGGCAGGGACCATGCTAGGGAGGGCCCCAGCCTCCGGCAGCACCCGGGTCTCCCGCACTCTGATCTTTCCCTGCCTCATCCCAACAGCCCCACCGGGAGGTTGTGTTGGCTGCCGACAGGCACGGCTGCTCAGCGTGTCCAGCGCTATTGTATTTTCCCCTGGGCAAGATCAAAAGTCCCCGAGCCACCCCACGAGAGGTCAGGCCTGGAGCAGAGAGAGCAGAGCAAACACGGCAGCGGGAACAGCTCTCCCGGCACATCCCACCTGCCCTGCAAACAAACCCAGGTGTTGCGGCAGGGGACAGCCGGGGACTCCCACGGGTCTCGCTGGCCCAGGCCCAGCTAATGCCACCCGTCACCCGTGAGCTGGATGGGGAGCAGAGGGTGGAAGGTTTCAGAGCTAGAGGCATGCAAAAGCTGCATGCATGGAGGAGGAGGAGGAGGAGGAGGATTGCTCAACAGCGAGCTGGCAGCAAGGTGCATTGTGAAAAAGCCTGTCCCGAGGTAAGCGCTGCTCTCAGCCTGCCAGCAGATCGCAAACTTCAGGCTCCTCACCACCGTCTGCCAGGGCGCCTGGGGCTTACCCCACCGCACAGCCCTTCTACTGCACCCGGGCTAGGGGAAAGCAAACCCAAAGCCCCGCGCCCTGGCTGGACCCGCTCACTGGCCAAGGGCCAGCAGGTTCGAGGGGACGCGGCAGTACCCCCCGCCCCGCGCAGTGGGGATGAGGAAAGCTGGGCGACCGTCCCACCGGCACATCTCCCCCAGCTTTCACACGGGCATGTGCGTCAAGCTGCAAAAAAGACGGTGACAAGCGACGTCCCAGAAAAGATGTAGGCGGGTGCTCGGCTCAGTTTCTCGAGTGCCGTTTACCCACATGCCGTGCCACCCACAGACCTTCCCCGGGGCAACGGTAGGCGCTCCTGGGCTCGCGTGCAGGCTCCAGCGCTGGGCCTGCCAAAGGACCGCAGCCGAAAACTTGGTCCCACGCTCTCTGCAGGGCAACCGCCCACCGGCTGCCCCGATGGCAGCTACGCTCCCTGTTTACGCTGCCACAGCGGACCCGGCCATCACACATACCTCCTCTGAAGGGGGATGTGTTAAAGACCCTAAAGCCCACAGGGAAGACCAATTTCAGCATCCCACCTTTCCGGCACGGGGGAGAGCAAGAAAGGGGCTTTGTCCCCAGCACTCGCGCTCCCTCCTCAAATTCCCCCTGGAAAGGGTAAACCGTGCTGTTCACTCACAGCACAAGAAACGCGGCACCTAGGAAGGAAATCTAATCCTAACCACCTATTATCTGATCAGCCCCAATCTCTTTATCAGCCCAATTAAAAGAATTACCCATCCGTGGCCTCGATGCACGTATTGTGCACTTGTCTCCGTCAGCTCTGGAGCCAATTACTCCACCCTCCTGTAAGGCAATTACAAGGTACAGAAATAAGCCCGCTTGCAAAACACAGGGGACTAACGTACCGCCGGAGGCCAGAGCTCGGGGGCTCACCCCTCTTTTGCTTCAAATCCCCTCGGGGCTCACCTGCCCTGGGGACAAGGCGGGCCCTCTTGCCATTTTGTGGACCTGTCCCTCGCCTCGCCGTGGCCGTGCCTCCCGGCGTCACTGCGGGCAGAGCCCAGCAGCACGTGCCCACCTCGGGAGATCTCTCTCCTTGAAGCTGGGGCTCTCCAGAGACTCACCGCTGCTAGCGGGCAAGCTCCTGCCCATTGCCTGTTTCCTCTAGACCCTCTTTCCAGACCCATACGCTCTGCCTAAAGCTCAGAATCGAAGCGGGTGCAAATTTCCTCACCGATGGCTGTTGGAAAGCTTTTGGGGGATAAGGGTTGGCTGTGCTTCTTGCCAAAAGAAAGCGCAGCAAAGCCTTCCCCCGCAATTCCCTCGGAGGAGGTGGAACTTCAGGTCACCCTCAGCTCCGACGCTCAGGTAGGCACGAATTCGGCAGCATGCAGCCAATTATCCTGCACGACTTCCTACCGAGCCCACCTCCCACGGGCGCATGTGGGAGCCCCTTCCTTCTCGGAGGCCCGTGGGAATCTCCCCTCACTCCCCTGCAGCTCCAGGTGCTGCAGTCGTCACCCCAAGCCAGAGGAAACCGGGTCCACCGTCAGCGGAAGAAGAGCGAGAGAAGCATCCCGACGGGCATTTCCAGCCGTCCCGGCGGGCGTGCTGGCCCCCTCCAGCTCGGCACCTCCTGCCTGTCCCACTTTGCCTCTCCCCCACGTGTCCATGCTGCAGAAGGTTGTTCACACGTGGAGAACTTCCACTCGGTGTAGGCTCTGATATACTTTGCAGGAACGGCAGCCCGAACCCCTGGGAGCCAGAGAGAGATGCCATGCAGTATTGGAGATACGCCAGAGACTGCCAGGAGCTCCAGGAAGCCACTGCCACCAGCTCTGAAACCAGAGCAGAGGAGAGCACCGCTCCGTGGTGGGGTGACCTTGCAAGCCCTCCACTCCAGCTTGGCTGTGGAGGTTGAAATTGGGCCTTTCCCCTCCATCCAGCACCTGGGACACCACCCGGGAGCATTGCAACCTGCTTCGGGCCCCCTCCATATGCCTAAAATGCTGTCGAGCAGCAAGTTCAGCCACCAAGACGGTTGGGGCAGGAGCTATCAGATACAAGGAGAGGCTGAGATAACGGGGGTGGTTTGGCCTGCAGAAGAGAAGGTTAAGGGGGAATATTATTACTGTCTTCAGCCACCTGATGGGAAGGTACAGAGAAGATCGAGCCAGACGCTGCCCAGAGGTGCCCAGCGACAACCTGAGAGACAACGGGCACAGGCTGCAACAAAGGAAACTCTGAACAGATATCGGGGAAACAAAAATCCCCAAGAGCTGAAGCATGGGAGCCGGTGCCCAGGGAGGCTGCGCAGTCTCCACCCTTGTGACACTCAAAACTCAACATCAGCAGCGTGCTCAAATTGAGCCCTGCTTCGAGGTGGCAGGGTGGACCAGGTGACCTCCAGAGGTCCCTTCAGACCTCAGTTATTCAATGTTTTTACACATCTCCGGATGGCAGGGGCACCCGTTTGCTCACACGGGCCGAGAATCCCCCAAATCCCATGAGGCCAACCCCAAGGCTGGGGGAGGTGCGAGGAGCCCGGCTGACTCTGGGGAGGGAGCGAGCGAAGCTGGGATCCCAGCAGGCAGCAGAGGACCGGCACGGCCATCGCCCCGGCGCTGCAGGACTGCCGGTCTCGCAGCCGAAGCACGGGACGGGAGTGCGGGGATGGAGACAGGCGGTTCTGAGCGGGTGGAAACGAATCCTCTGGAGATGAGGCTCTGACTTCTCCGGGGAGGAGAGCGGGCGCAGCGAGGGCGATGCTTCCCAACTTCCCATTGCTCATGTCAAAAGGAGGAAAACGCAAGCTTATCCCCCTCCATCCCCGCATCCCTCGGCGGTTGCGTTCAGCCGGTTGCCGACTTTATAACCGGGGTCAGCCCTCTCGGCGGGGCCTGGCGTGGCGGGTTCGGGATGCGGCGACTGCTGACAGTTGCCCGGCGGCGGGAGGCTCCCCTCGGGCGGTGGCGAGGCAGCGGCTCCGCAGGCTCCCTTCAGGATGCTCCAGCCGCCCGTGGCCAGCCCTCGCCCCGGGGGACTGGCTTCCTCCGGGGCGGCGGGGGAGGCGCTGCCCGGAGCCCGCCCGCCCGCCCGCCCGCCCGGCGGCACTCGCCGTCCCGCTGCCGCCCGCCTGCCCCGCCCGGTGCTCACCTGCGCCCGAAGAGCTTGAGGCCGGTGAAGCGCTTGTTGCTGTGCCGGCGGCCCAGCGGAGGCGGCGGCGGCCCCCGCTCGGGCTCGGCGCCGCCTGACGCCCCGGAGGAGGCGGCGGTGGCGGCGGAGGAGGAGGAGGAGGAGGCGGAGGGCGAGCCGCCGGGCGGCGGGGGCCGCGCCGCCTCCATGGCCGGGCTCGGGGCTCGGCGCCGCCGCTGCCGCCGCCCCGCGCCAGGGGAGGGGACTGGGGGCGGGCGGGGGGCGGCGCGGCCGGCCGGGGCTCCCGCTCCGGCGGGGCCGGCGGGCGGGCAGGAAGTGCGGCCGCGCACCAGCGGCCCCGGAGGCCGCGCCGAGCCGCCAGCGCCCCCTGCCGCCGGCCGGGCCCCGCGGTGAGCGGGGCTGGGGGCGCCCCGCGGCGGCAGCGGGCCCGGCCCCGTGGCCCGGCGCCCGGCGCTGCCGGCTCAGGAAGTCGAGTGTCAGCCCCGCCGCCGCCCCGTGCTCGGGAAGAGGCTCGGCGGCAGAAGCGGAGCCTCCCCGCTCCTCCTCCTCCTCCTCCTCCTCCGCCTCCCATTGTTCACCGCCGGACGGGGGGGGGACGGAGCCAACAGCCCCGCCGTCATCACCGCCCTCTCCGGGGACCGGGAGCCACCGCCGGCCTTGCTGCCGGGGCAGACACCGCGGCTCCCTGCCCGCGTTTAACCCAGCCCGGCGAGCCGCCTGTCCCGCTTCTCCTCCCCATCTCCCGGGGGACCCCCGGCTGGGCGACTGGCACGCTCGGGGGGCAGGGGCTGGCGTGCTCCGCATGGCTGGCAGTGCTGAGGCTGCCCTTCAGCAAGGAAACCCTCTCGCCGCCTGGCAGGAGCCACGGGCAGCCCTCTTTTGCATGGAAAATGAGCTGGCCGTGATGGCTGCTTTCCCCCGCTCCCCCAAGGGTGCCAAGCCAGGCCGAAAGCCAGGGCTGCAGGGTCCCGGCTGCCAGCCCGGTGCGGCCACTCGTGCTGACCCGTAACCCCCTCGGGACAGGTCCCGCTGGCCACCTCGAGCAGCAGGAGGGCTGCTGGGGATGGGGACACACCTTCCAGCTCCCACCAGCTGCAGGAGGAACCCGACAGCCCAGGCAAAGCCCCGCTGATCCCGTGCACTCGCAGGCTTGGCGTCGAGAGCGCCCGCGCAGCCCTCTGACAACCCCGCTGGGGAGGTTGTGCTGCGCAAGCCTGGCGCTGGCACTGGGAGAAGAGGAGGGGATTGCTGGCGAGGCACTGGGAAAGCACGGGAAGCCTTTCCCCCACCCCCCGAAGCGCGGGCTGTCAGCACCAGCCACAGCACCTCGGCCCCCCGAGAGCAAGAGGAAGGCGGCAGAGCCCGGCTTGGCAGGTACCTCGTATCTACGTCCCCCGGAGGGCTCTGGGGAACGTCCCAGGAGCGGTGCCGCCACATCTGCCGCAGCACGAGCTGATGCGCTCAGCCGGCCCGGGGTTCACTCTCGCTCTTCCTCCCCCGGCGGCCGCTTTCCGGAGTCATCCTGAGGGCAGGTCCCTGGCAGTGCTCCGCCGCCCGGCCGCCCACCCGGGGCCCCGGCTTTGTTTGCACCCTCCACCTGGTTCCTCTCTGCACTTCCTGGAAGTGTGAGGGCGGCTGTCATCGCAGCCGGCTGCGCCGCACTCTTCCCCTGGCAGCCCACGGCGTGGGGCCACCTCCTCCACCGGGCCCTCTCCGGAGAAGCCTCGTGCGCACCCTCGGCAAGCAGGAGCACGCCCTGGCGCGCCGGGCTGCACGCCGAGAAGCCTCACCTCCCTTGCTGGGTGGCTCTTCGAAAGCCCCCGGGCTCGAGACAGGCCCCTCTCCCAAAGCTGCCCCAGCACCACCATGCAAACGGGGCCGTGGCAGTGGGGTTGTCCTCCTGCAGCCCACCCTGTGCCATGTGCATTCTTACCCCGCGTGGTTCTGCAGCACTCATAACCCCCCAGCTGCATGCGTCCCCCCTGAGCGTCTGCTTGCCCTGTGCTAGAGTTTGTCGAAAAAACACCTGGGTAAGACAGATACGGGGACTGTGGAAAGCGCAAGCATCTGGGAGGCTTCGGGCCAGCCTCCAAAGAACAGAGGGACAGACTGACATTCGTCATCCGTCCCCCGGTGTGGATCTGCAGGGCACAGCACGAGCCTGCAGGCTCAGCCTGTCCCTAGCTCCAAAAACCTCAGCTCTTCACAACCAGACACTGCTCGGTCTGCAGACCTTCAGATCAGTGAGGGGGGTCTGTAGATGGCTTCTGTGCGGCCAGAGAAAAGCAAGCGAGCAGAGCCAGCCCCTGCAGCCCACACGGATGGCATTTCTAAAGGGGCACATGGTCTTGCTCTAGATTCCATCATCAAAAGGGAAAAAAAAAAACCATCGGCAGACCTTGATCTCACCAGGCGAGCTCTGAAACCGAACACAACCCACTGCACTAATTACTGTGCAGAGGGAGGAAAAGGCAGGTCCTGGATGCCTAATTCCAGCTCAGAGATCGGGGAGGGGAGAGGTTTTGTTATCACCGAAATGGTTCGTCATCCCCGCCGCTTTGCATGTCATGATGGGTCGGTCGCATTTGTTCCCTGCCTGCAAACATTTCCCTTTCACGTTTCGTGCTGCCCCATGGCATTGACATCCAGTCCTCTTACCCGGGACCACTGGGGTTTGGTGAGGCTGTCGGAGAAGTAACGCACCCTGCCCTGGGACCTTCACCCTCCTCTGTGCTGTGTCCGTGTGTCCTTCCACAGTCCTGTCCCTCGGGCTTGGTGCAAAGCCACAGGGGATCCCATAGGAAGCCCAGTTCTGGCTGTTCTTGGTCAGAGGGGACGATCCCACCTGCACTGGCTTCTCTGCCGGCAGCACTGGAGAGGGATGGGGGTCACCGTGCTGGGTCGTTTTGTGATCCAGCACGTCCCCGTCTCTCTGTGCTGGTGTGTGCAGTCCCCTGGTAAGGAAAGAGTTAAGCTGCCTGCTTAGCCCAAACCTGGCAGGATACCTGCCTGTGGGATTCATTGTGAGCTGGGATCAGATAAGGGAGGGGGTGGCCATGGGAGGGGATGGCCGCTGTGGCAATTTCGGTTCAGAGATCCCAGCTCTCCCCACCCAGGAGCGTTGCGGGTGCAGTTTTGCATCGCCCCTAACACAACCTCTTTGCTGGCCCGCTCTCGGGGTGTCCCACCCCACGGTCCCCCCGCACACCCCCCCACACGCAAGGCCGTGGCTGTGGCTGTGGGGACACCCAGGGAAGGTTAACAGTGTCTTCTGCTGCCTCAGGGAGCAGGCCTGGCCCACCTGATGTGGAAAAACACCAGCGGGAGGGAGGACAGGAGCATCCCCTCTGGCAGCAGCATGGTCTTGGATCGGCTTAAACCAGGGAGCGTGTCTGGTTTAAGATGGGGGCTTGGGGCTGCGTTACGCAGGCATGTCCCTCCACAGCCAGGCTGTTCCCACAGCCTCCCAGTTTCTCCAAAACTGCCTTCTGGCTTGTTTCCATCTCTTGTTACACACAGCCCAATCCCCAGTTTACCACTGCCTTGCACCTAGGAGCATCAAGGATCGGAGCCATGGAGTGAACACACACCAGCACCGCTCACCGAGCACTGCCTGCTCCTGACTCCAAACCCATCCCACCCCTGTGTCCGCCAGAACCTGTGCCCGATGGCGGGGCCAACCACCGGCGCTGGGACTGCCACGGTGCCTGGGGGCTCTCACAGGCGCTACGGCCGGCAAGCAGAGCTCGTCTCTGGCTCTGGAGAGGGTCAGGGCAGGGGATGGTGAGACACCTGCTTGTCACCCCCCCCACCAAGGTCTGTGAGGAGCCACCCGCTCATTAGGACTTCCCAGCGCTGTGAGCTTCCCTCCGGCCGTGCCAGGGGGTGCCAGCCATCTCCCTTCCCCAGCGGCACAGAGGGACGCAGAGACAGATGTCTCTGTCAGAGCGGAGCGGGCTCGGCTTGCTGGGAATGAATGGGAATTTGATTATGCTGCTCTGCACAGCTGGGCTAACACGATTAAAAGACGAGCGGGCAGGAGTGGGAGGGAGGAGGCCCCTCTCTGCTCCTCTCTCCCCGCAGCTGGAGGCTTTCCTTTCCTTCCTCCCCAGCCCCTGCCCTGCCCTGCCCAGCTGGGATGGAGGGGCTGCCCACCCTCTGCCCTGGGACTTCACAAAAACCCCGAGCCCAACCAGATCTGAAGGCAGAAGGAAGAGAAGACGGCAGAGAGCCGCAACCAGCTCCCCCCAGCCCTGCAGGGCTCCCAGCTCCCTCTCCCCAGCAGGCCCTGCCAGCGCTCCCCTCTGCCCTGCCTGTGACCAAGCTCCCTTGCTATTTACATTACAAAGCAGCCCCCTCCGCTCCCCTCTCTGGGTTATATTTAGCTCCCCGGCACAGAACAGCCTGTGAGATGCATTAGCTGCGTCCTATCTGCCAGCCGGGGACCATGCCGAGCAGCCGAGGTGCCCCGCATCTCGCTAGCAGGGACGGGAGCTGGCAAGGGGACACCCCGCTTTGCTCCGTGGGGGCTAACGCCAAGCGGGGGGGCACAGAGGACCACAGGGACCCCTCTTCCTAATACCGCAAGATGCCTGTGAGGAGCCCTATGGTGCGTGGGCTGTGCCGGGCGCTGCCTCTGGAGGTGGCTGAGACCAGGAGGGGACTGGTCTGACACCCGGCACGTCCCTCACCCCATAGACGTAGCCTGCGGGGAGCCCGTGCAGCAAGCTTTTGTGCACTTGTGGTTTCCTTTCTGGGTAAACACCCCTGTGGGCTGGGTTGCTGGGAGCGGTGGCAGTGACAAAGGCTGCAAGCATCACCCCAAAAGCAACTGAGAAAGTGTCGAAGATGAGAGAGAGACCAAAACTGTACTGGTCCCCAGCCCCACCGGAGAGGCTGCAGGGTGCTGCTGTGGCCGGCCAGCACCTGTCCCAGGCTTCCCCGGCTCCAGATCCAGGGTTTTTCCTAGAGCAAAGTTCCCCCAGCCTCTAACTCACCTTATTGCCACTGGAGCTGCCCCACTCGGGGAGCTAAAGATGCTCCTGCTCCACCACAAAACCTTGGTGGAGACACCCAAAGCTAGCAGGAGCTGACTTTGGACTCTCCTTGGCCAAAGCGACTCTCCGGGGAGCAAGTCACAAAGCTCTGGCGCTTGCTCAGGGTTTGCTGCGGTGACAGAGAGCATGGGGTCCTTCTGGCATCGCAGAAGCACCTCCCTACTGGGAAAATTGTCCCAGAATGTGCAAATCTGGTACACAAGCCAGCATCATTAATAAGCTTGGCAAGAAACTGCTACTCAAAGCCCTAAATATAACCTGAGCGCTGAGCTCTCTTCCACCCGCCCAAGGCGCCTCCATATACCGCAGCAGCTATTTATGGAAGGAACTTTATTTCCATGGGCTTAATATCATTTCTGCTTATTTCAAAACCTTTATATAGCAGCTCATGCCGCCTGCCCCTTGTGATGACTAATGGGTCCCAGCAGGAACAGGCAGGTTGGCAGCAGGAGGACCAGAGCCTCCAACCTTCGCTTGACATTGAGGACACCTGTGATGCTCACAGCCCACAGAGGAGGTCCTCCAAACTCTGTACTGGGGTTCAGCAAGTGCCTCCAGAGCCAGGCAGCATGATGAGGGGATTTCTGTCTGCCCCCCCCACGGCTTCTCGTGGCACAGGAGGGGCACCTGATGAAAGATGAGCCCAGCTCTGGGCAACGGCTCCATCCCCGCCTGACCTGCCCCAGGAAGCAGCCAGACCCGACCCTGCGTGGGTGTCGCAGGACGGCACAAGCAGATTTCCACCCCCAGACACTTCCTCTCCTGTTTCCCCTTCCCTTTGCTCGGCTACCCGAAATGGAGGGTGGAGGAAGCAACTCATTCCAAACATCGCCTCCTCCCTCGCCGCTGGCCTGCAGGTAGCTGCGGCATCCCCTCCGACCCCACCACACTCCTCTCTTCTGCAAAGCCCGCGTTGGATGGAGCAAAGCCTCTTGCAAAGCCTTTGCGGAAGGGCGGCACGGGCTGGAGCGTGTCAGATGAGCCGCCTGCCTGGGGCGGCCGGGGTAGGACGAGCAGGATGTAAACAATCCCCAGCAACCTTAGACAATTCTGGAGCAAATTCAGGCTGATCAAATTAGGTTGCAATATGGTCCCTTCCTCCCCTGGGGAGACTGGATAATTGCAGCTGGCTAATCCGTTCGCAAAACGCGCCGTGCACATCTGGAGGAAGACAGCTAAGAGGAGAAAATCCTGCTCTGCCCCCTCTGCTTGGCACGATAATTCCTCATCCTCGGTGGCGTCAGGGCAGAGACCCTCCCAGCTCTGCCCAGTGCCTCGGTGAGCAGCCCCGGGTACCGAATGAGGGCCGGGAGGGCTGCACGTTGCCCCAGCTCACGGCGAGGCTCAGGGATGCAGGGCTGCCTCAGGGAGGACTCTGCCACCCCGGCTCCTGCTCGCCACCCACTGCAGGAATAACAAGTGCTCGAGATGAGTCAGCTCCGGGGCCCCTCCTGCTCTGCAGGCACTAATTCGGTTTCCCATTAGTTCCCATTACCGCAATATTAGAGAGCAATTTGCTCACAGTTTGCACTGCAACCCTTGCAAGGGGGGAGAAGGGCTGCTGTACGTATGGGAGCGCAGCCGGGGGGGTGATCGATAGCTCCCGTCCAAAATCTGCCCCCCAGCAGAGCTCTGCACCCCGGAGTCCCCGAGTCCCAGGCTGGCAGCAGGAGAGCCCGTCCAGCCTCTGCCCGCCACGGCAGCAGGCATGGCACCAAGATCCTCCGTGTCGGTTTTCCACCGGCTTGTAAACTATCTGGTGCTTGCTGAGCACGGCATGACATGGTGACACTGAGCCCAGGAGGACACAGAGGCATCCCTGGGCCAAGCCAGCTCAGGAGAAGGGTAAGGAGGCGGCTCCTGCCTTCTCCCCTCCGCTCAATCCCAGACCCTCGCAGCAGCCTAGGGTCAGTCCTGGAAGTGCTCACTTTTACTCCGGGCGGGCGCAGGGTTGAAGGATTTTTCCTCACTTACACCTGAGAGCCATTCTGCAAAGTTCGGGGGCACTAAATGGTAGAAGGGCTTAAACGGGAAAGAAAGGAGAGGGTGAGACACCAGACCTTATTCGCTGTGAGAGAAAGGACAGAGCTGAGCTCGTGGAGGTGCTGACCCAAGCAGGATTTTGGACAGTATGGCTGGAATTGGGAATAGGAAGCTCACCTGAGCATCACCAGCTCCCATAAAAGCTCCGTGGGATCTATGAAAACCACTCTTTGCCTCTACCGGTTTTGCTTGGCTATGGCGGGGTAGGTAAGTCCTAAGAAGAGCAGTCCCAGCAGAAGGGTCACACCAAGAGCCGGGACAAATACTCCTCTTGCTGCAAGGTGCCCACAAAGGGCACATTTCCAGCCTAAGCCCCAACCTCAGCCCCTTCATCTTTGCATCACTTCTCCGTCTCCCCAGGTGGGAACAAGGTTTCTGGACCTGGGAGTCAAGCAAGGGGACGTTTTGCCTTGGGGCAGAGGAAGAAGAGAAGAATTGATGGTATCAGAAGTCCCTTGCATCCAATGCGCTGAACAGCGATAAGCCAGCGCTGCAGAGAAAGAGGGAAACATCCAGCCCACGGCCCCGTGCCAGCGCCCGTGGGAGGCTGTTGGGCACGGATCACCTGGAGAGGGGCCTGGGAGGCATCACAGCCCCGGGACGGGAAAAGGGAATTGGGTAGAAGGAAAAATAAGGGTGTCTGCGAGGGTGACAAGGGGACTGCCACTGGGGAGGGGGCTGTTTTGTGGGTGGGGACGGAAGGGGCTAACTGGTCCCCTTGTCCCTGTGCTCAGATGGTTTCTGGTGGGAAGGCACCAGTGGCCGCCAGCAAGAGCCAGCCCTGACTCACGGGAGGGAGATGCCCCCGCGACAGGGCACTCCTCCACCCCAGCCCAGCCCCCCCAGAGCTCCTACCTGTAGGAGACCTGCTTTCTGATGGCCAAGTGCAGGAACTGCTCCTCCGCCACCACCACCGCCCCTCTCATCTCCTCCCAAGCTGGATCCACACCGTGGAGGCCCAAGCGTTGCGCTCGCCCGGCGTTCTCTGCATCCGCCGCAGCCCCCCTGTCTGCCTCGCCGTCATCCCTGGCTGGGATGAAGTCTCTCCAGCTCCCGGGACCTTCAGCCATGCTGGGGTGAGGTGCCTTTCCAGGCGGGGAGTCCTGCTCTGTCCCCACAAACCTCTCGGGCAGCTCGGTCCGGCCCCGCAGGGTCCCACGGTGCTGCTCCGCTTCACCTCCCCAGGGCCGCGGGACGATCTCGGCGAGGTTTAACTACCCGGAGGAGCACGAGCACGGAGAAAAAGCAGTGTCCAACTTTTTGCAGTGGTATTTATCGGTCTCTTGATAGCGGTTTGGGGCAGCTCAGGCGCCGCAGCTCAGCCTCCCTCTGTCTCCGCTGCCCTGCCACGGCGAAGTGGAAGAACAGCTGATGGAAAACCGGAGACGTTCGTGCTGCTCCTCGGAGGAGCCGGCACTGCGAGGGCAGCGGGGAGGGAGGAGGAAAAACGGCACTCGCCGGAGAAGGGGTCTTAGGAGAGAGCGCGTCCAGGGATGGCGATGCTCCCAGCAGATGAAGGAGAGCCCAGGGTGCCTTCTCGGAGGTCCCCCCGGGGCCAGACACGTCCCTTGGCGTCTCCGGCAGCAGCAGCCGAGCGGGAGAGGCAGGCAGAGGTAGGCAGCGAGGAAGGTGCCTGTGCACCGATCCTGCAGCAGCCCTCAAAAAGACAAAGCAGAAAGAGAGCGTGAGTGTGTGCGTGGGGAGGGGGGCTGCGGAGAGCTGCACCGAGCGAGGCAGCCTGGTGTCACCTTAGAGACACTCGGAAACTGGCACTTAACCCTTCAGACGCCGGGGAGGCAGAGGAGGGGGACAACTCAGCCGTCCCTCGCTGCTCGCAGCCCAGCTGGCGGCTGCCTGCCTGCAAGGGCTGCTCGGGGAGCTGGGTCATCTTAACCAGACGCGCGGTCAGGTAAAGTCAGGCAGCCTGGAAAACTGCGTGACACCAGCCCCAGCAGAGCAAAGTACCTGCAGATGAGATCTGTCCGGGGATGGGGTCCTCTTTGGGCAGTGGTACCCAAGCAGAGGTACGGCCGTAGCACGGCTTCCCTCCTCCCAGCAGGCTCACTCAGCTCCTTGCCACTTGGGAGGCCACGTTATCCCTGCTTTTTACTAAATCAAGGCATTTTTTCTCCAATCCTGGCATCCAGAGGTAGAAAGGCCCTTCTGTCCTCTGCCCACATCCATCAGGAGAGTTGCATCGTCTGTCTGTCCTGGGCTGGGATTGGACTTTGTGGTCCCAGTCCCAGTTCTGGCCTGCCTCAGCCTTGCCTGCCCCCGTGCTGCGGATGCCAGCTGGGGTGAGAGATCCCCACAAAGCTCCCATATGTGCCTCGCTGCTTGTTTTGGATTTGTTCTACCCCACATTCACACGCTGAGGTTTTACCTGCTGGGCATTGGGAAATTTGAGGTTCGGGTCTATAAGAGCCACCCCCTGCATCAGTTGCCCATGGCAAGGTCCTACAGTCATGTATTACATCAAGAAGACATTGCCGTCACCCCTAATCCCAGTGTCTTCCCGTGAAGGGCTGGCACGACGGGAGCTGGAATGTGTCCTCAGCCTGCTCTGACTGTTTTATCAACTTGGGAGTCATCAGGAGCAGCTCATCCCTCTTGCCAGCGCTCCCCATCACCTCCATGCGGCCCTGTAGCACCTCTGCTGCGGGATGCCGTGGCAGGGCACATTCCCACATTCCCACATTTCCACTGACCCCAACCTGGGAAGCAGGAGGGGCTGGAGAAGGGCTGTGCCTTTCCCTGGGAACCACAGCCCACCAGCACCTCCAGTTCAAGTTACCGAACCTTTGTCTGACCCTAAATGTCACGATGACATCTCCCCCCTATCCTGCGCTTGTCGGGGGGATTTGTGCCTCCCAGGGGCACGGCAACCCCCGAGCCCACTCCTCCGCACAGTCGTGACTTGCGGGGAGCCCCGCACCCTCCTCACCGCGTGACTCAGCCCCTCCAGCCCCCACACGGGTTTTGTTCCCCTTGAAAGCCGGAGTGCCGCTGGGCGAGCCCTCCCTGACGGGCAGAGCTGGCCCCGGGGAAGCAGCTTCACCCTCGCTTGCTGGGACCGAGGACCCGCCCGGGAGCTTGCCAGCGCTCCCCGCACCGATGCACGGCCCTGCTCCGTGTCCTCCTGCCGCCCACGGGCACCGCGGGGGTTGGGAGCAGGCTGTGGGAAGGGAGAAGCAGCAGCTGGTACAGAGGGACCTGTGGCATCTCGCTGCTTCTCACCACCCACTGGGTGATGCCTCTCTGCCTGCTCCGGGGCTCACCCTGGCCTGGGGGTGGCCCCCGTTGGCCACGTGCTATGAGAGCCACCTTCACCCGCTCTGGCCGGCCGGGCTGCCAGGGCAGGGCAGAGCTGGGCTGCCCAGAGGAGCTATGGGGGACGCAGGATGCAGATCCGCTCGTGCTCCCAAATTTTGGCAAACATCTGTCTTGTTCCTCGTGGTTGAAGGAGTCAGTGGCCGCCATGCTGAAGAAGGGGATGGCCAGGCTGGGGTGGATGCGAGTTGGAGGCTGGGGGAGCACGGGGCCCGGGTGCGGGAAGAGCCACCTGGGGGGGGTTCTCACTGATGGCTGCGTTGGTGCCATAGGAAAGGAGCTTCAGGGAGGGAAGCAGAGGTCCTTATCGCACAAAAGCTCCCAAGAGCCAGGCATGGCGGACCCCCAGGGTCGCAGCACCTCTGGTCGAGGCAGAGAGAGGGGCAGGACAGTGGGTGCCTCCTGCCTTCCCACGGGGGCTGATCCTGTGCTACAGAAAGCCTCTCTGGGGGGAGGAGCAGCCAGCAGAGGATTTTGCCCCTGTCTACCTATGTGCACACTGTATACGGCTGTCACACAGGCAGCGCATCGAGATTTTGTGTATCTGGAGAGGAGGAGACATCACGGGATACGCCTGCATGAGGGGAGCTAAAGGATTGCTCAAGCTTCTGCATCTCTCTCTGCCCACCTCTCTCTGCAGGATGTTTCACGTGTCTGCCGCTAATGGGGTCACCCTTCCCCTTGGAGGATGCCATCAGAGCTCCCTGAAGACCTGGGAAGAGCAGGTAGATGCTGGCTGGAGACAGCATGGCTGGGCGGTGGGGTTGGATCAGTCCTGTCCTCCTGCCACTCAAGGCACCCTTCACCTGAGCCAGGTGCACCCAAGGCACCCTTCACCTGAGCCAGGTCACCTGCTTACCTGGGGCTCCCCCGCTTACCTGGGGCTCCCCCACTTACCTGGGGCTCCCCCACTTACCTGGGGCACAGGCAGGAGAGGGCCTCTCCTGTGCCCTGGACAGGGATTTCCTTCTGCGTGGGCATGCGGGACGGTGCAAGGGCAGCTCGGTGTTGCCATACAGACCCCATCCTCCCTTTTGCAGTCACAGGCAGGGCAGCGGCTTTCTAGGAAGCAGCATTTCTAGCGAGTAAAGCTCTGGGAGGGTAAAGTCTCCTTCCCTGGGCTCAAGGAGAGGAACCTCCACCCTGCTCACCCATAAGTCTTGTTTCAGTCACTAGGTTAGAAAATCAACACAGATTTGTCAAGGCTGAGGCGGGCTGGGTCAGGGTCCGGCCAGGTGCCATCGCTATTAACAAGCCCTCAGCACCTGGGGGGTGTCAGGAGGTGCGACCGCCCCGTTCTCCCCAGAAGGTGTCCAAAAGCCTGGGCCCCTTGCCAGGCAGCAGGACCGAAGCCATCCGTGATGGATCTGTGTGAGAACTGCTAGCGCAGTCCCAAACGGGGACAGCAAGAGGGATCACGCCAGGCTCGGAGAGCGAGGATGCTCTCCTGAGAGCCCTAACAGCACGTGTCCTTCTGTAACAAACCCAATGTACCCGCCGGGCTGCTGCCACGCACCGCCAGCGGCCCGCTCGGCAGCGGCGAGCTGCAAAAACCAATTCTTTTCTCTTTTTTTTTCAAGTTGGCCTGGTAACAGAGAACAGTTGGGAATAATTTGTCTCTGAAAAACGAAGCCCGTGTTCGTTAGCGTTCTTTTCTTCAGGGCTTGTACGTATCGACAGTACCGAAGCTTGTTAGAAATGTGACCCTAAATGGGCAAAAGCCCGGCTTGGCTTGGCAGAGCTTGGCTGGGGGCATTTGGAGCCGACCCAGTGCAGCTGAGTGAGGCTGAAGGTGACTTGTAAAGAAGGTGCCCTCTCGCTTTGCTAATTTTCTCGTTCTGCTCTAATTAGTCGCTGTAGCCAAACTGGTAGGTGTGATTGGCTGGCTGCGTTTCGGGAGGCATAGCAGGGATCAAAAGATCCTTAACGTGCCTGTTTTGAGCAGCTCTGAGTTATCCGGTAGACTGCAGAATTAGGAGGATTTGTCGAGATGAAGGGAAATTTGCTCCTGACGAACAGGGTTCTGGCTGATCCCGCTGCATCAGTGTTAAAGGAGCTAAAGCCTGAGAAATCGTCCTTTTAAGAGCTCCCCTCTTGCACCCGTTTCCCTTGACGTTTTGGAGCATGCATGAAGAGCACAGGCCAGAATCTCCCTGGAAGGCAATGCCCACAGAGCTGGGTGACGTTGCACAGGGGCAAGCAAGGCAGGAGCCCTTCCCCTGGATGAAATCTGGTGAGAGCGGGGAGAAGCCTGGTCGCACGGTGGGGGAAGGTGCCTCACACTGACGCAGGGGTAGGAGCTGCTTTTGGACAAGGTGCCGCAGGGAAAATGTCAGACCCTCGATTTAAAATTAGTTCTGGCCCAGGACACAAACTGCAGGTCAAGGTCAGGTATTTCCTTGCATCCGTGGGTGTGCGTAGGGGAAGGGAGCTCTCAGGGGTCTGTAAAACCTGCCATGGATCCCACGTCAAAGCCCCTCTTGGCAGTACAGACCCAGCCAAGAAACGAGCTCCTCTCCCTCCCAGCCGCTGTTCAACGGCCAGCCCTGTCACAACAGGGTGGCAACAGCTCAGTGCTCTACTCCTCTGCACAAAGAAATCGCAATCCGCAGAAAGATCTTTGCAAGCCCCGAGCCTCATATCCTCCTCCTGCTGCGCCAGCCCAGCCAGAGGCGGGAGACGGAGCCGCCTTTGAGCATCTCCGAGAGGAGCTCCTGCTTGGGCTGTCTTCCAGCTGTGGAGGGCCTGATGGCAAGAAGTTGTTGTTTCAACGGCCAAATTCTAACGAACCCACCTGGAGCTTTCTAGAAAATGAAAATTCATTTTCTAGACCCCCTGTCGCCTTGTGTTTCACACAAAATCAGGATAAAACCTATCAGTTTTCACGGATGTAAATGGAATATCAGGGGTAAAGGCTGACAGCCAGCCAGGTCCCAAGTCGTTACCGATCTGAGGACAGCTGCTCTGCTTTTACAGTTAACTGAAGGACTTAAGTATTTTTTCAGACAGGATGGGACCAAAGCCATGATGCTACTAGCAACTAGTCTTTGTTGTACTGACCCCTGCACAGCCCCTTCGTCAGAGGAGCTCACTGCACCTCATAAACTTTCTTCCATGATTTTCCTCCTTCTGAGAGGATGATGTTAGCGGTATTCCGGAGGGGGAGAAGAAACTGAGGCAGAACAGTTCTGACTTGTTCAGAACTGCAGAAGAAATCACAGTGCTGCTGGAAATAAAACATGCAAGTTTGCTTCTAGCCCCTGACACCAAGCATGAGGTCCCAGCACTGAACCAATTCTGCACGTGGCCAGGGAACGGGACAGTCAGGGAGGGGAGGAGCGGGGCATGTGGGCTGGCGTGACAACCATGCCTCAATGAAAGGACCCGTCAACCCAGGGCTGATGCTGCATCTTTTTATTTTATTTTTGTTTTGCTTCACTAAGCAAATGCAGAGCGAGTGATAGGAGGAGGGGAAAAGGTGGCTTGAAAAAACTAAAAAAAAAAAAACCCAAACAAAAAACAAACAGGAGGGAAGAGGCAGCTGCTGGAGTATAAGGGGAAAGTGAGCTGCTAACGAGAAAGAAGTTCATAGATGCCAAGCCCGCACTAATTCTTAATAAAATACAATACTGAAAATAGGATCTGAGAGTCTCCAAAATACAATATCTTAAGGGATCGGCAATAATACAAAATAAGGTTCATTATGTACAAACGAGTTCTGCTCTTGGTCTCTGTACAACGGTGGGAGTGGGAGGCACGGGGACATGCTCAGTGGAAGTGTTGGGGTGGAGGAGGGCGTGCTTGGACCCGGCAGTGGTTCTTTGTGCTGGGGTGGAGGCGGAGGACGGGGAATGCAGTGGTATCTGGTGACCAGCAGGTCCTGTGTGAACCTCGAGAAGAGCAGAGCTATGCTGAAGGCCTTCTTCTTCCTCACCCCACTGGCCATGCATGTATGGTTGCAGCTAGCTGTGTCCAAATCTGTCCTAAATGGCTTCAGGGGGCAAAACCAGTTTTCAAAAGGGAGAAAAGAGGGAGGTGAGGGCCCTTCCCTCACTTCTCCCAGTCCTTGAGCAAGAGCCATCCCATCCTTCCTCTCCAGGGAGCCCTCTCCACTCCCAGCCTGGGGGGAGAGGAGAGGCTGGGGCAGTGCAGAGTGAGTCCAGGGTGCTTGAAGAGAAACAAGCCAAAGAGGAGCCTGCTGTGAGACCTGACAGAGTGCACAGGGACTCCCACGTACAAACACGGGGCAACCTGCCACATCCCAGATCTCCAACACTCATGTCCCACATTGTCCTTTCATCAAATGGCAGCTGAGGGAACAGAGCGAGGAGACACTTGAGCCTTTCAGCAGGGCTTTTGCTGGGGAGGAAGAAGGGTCAGAAATGGGTGTCTGGGTGCTAAAGAGGATGGCATAGGCTTGAGATGAGGTCATTTCAGCACCGAACTTGGTAAGACTGGCCTGAAGGGTAGTATGGCAAGAGTTTGCTACCTTTGGTGCCAGCACTTAGAAGGAAGAGGTCTAAAACAGTCTTTGGTGACCCTGGCCAATTCCAACATGCCAGCTCTTTCCTGACAGACGTACCTGTCACCAGAGATGCCAGTGTGTCCTCAGTGGCTTTCACAACTCTGCTGTGCACACGGAGGATGTGAGGGGAATGATGGCTATCTGACAGCCCTCCAATGAGCTGCAGAGCTCTCCTTGGTGGTTCCTAGAAAGATCTCATTTGGCATGAAGCAGAAGAATTGGGGATGGAGAGCTGGGACGGGGATCAGGTTATGGGAGCGGGTTTCTCTCACCCACTCTCAAAGTGAGAAGGCCTGCAGAATGGAAAGCGAGAAGGCCACTGACCTGGTTAGCACTGCACTGTAGGGCCCAAGCTGGGAACAGAAAGGGAAATACCACCCCTGCCAAAGCAAGGGTGCCAAGGGTGGGGAGAAGTGGGTTGTGGGGGAAAGTTGTTCTCTATTTCAGAGCTCTGGTTGCCCAGAAGCTGCTGGCTAATTTTTACGGTGGTTTATCTGTCTGGGATCTGTCTCCCCCACTCCGTTTGTGTGCAGATCTTTGCAGATAGTTGGCGTGGAAGTTATGTAGGCATGTCCATCAAGAGAAAACTAGAGCAAGGAAGAACTAGGTTTTCTCTCAACGGAAGCAGAAGTATACTAACAGATGGAGGGGAAGGAATGAGCTCAAACTCTCCAGAGCCATCTCTCCAGCACCAGCATCACCCACTCCTAAGCCCCCCAGGCAGGACAGTAAATCCAGCACTCTCTCTCCTTCAGGTGCATCTGATGTAGCCAAGGGGTACACGCCTGGGGACAGCCCCCTTGGTCTGGAGGCTTTGGGGAGTGAGCTGAATAGTTTGAGGGCTTCCCCTGATCTCCCTCCACTCCAAGGTGAGCCCACACCCATAGGGTAGTGCTCATTTAAGCAGGAGGTAAGGCCAGGAGAAGAGGGTGTCTCAGGGCTTCGCCAGACATTTATTGCTGGTTCTGGCAGTCCTGCGACTCCCCTCAGAGAGATCAGTACTAACAGGGGAGCATGGGGAAGGGGAGGAGCTGAACCCAAGGCCAGTTTAGGAGTGTCTGAATGCAGCGTCCTCTCCCGCCAAGTCCCCTCAGTTGCTCGGTGAGGAGGGAATCCTGCAATCAGACAGATGAGGCCTTGAGGTCCAGCAGCTGCTACAAGTATTCAGCTGTCTCACTGGAGCTTGTCTCCCTAAGGAAAAGAAAAGACAAGGCATCAGTCAAGGTTCATTGCAGCCTCCTATGCAAATTCACCTCTCTGTGTGCCCAGCTGGTTTGCTCTGACCAGGACGGAGCCTTCCCCAGGGCACTGAATGACCAGCAAGCCTGGGACCACCTGAATCACCCAGTCCTCCTCAGCTCTACGCCAGTGGGACACTGCTTTATGGAGTCCCAAGCTTCTGCTCTAGAAAATAAACTTGGTCTTACGCTCCCTGTCCGCATTGGCCTCCTCCAGCCACTGCTCTTTAGCTAATTGCCTGTCCTGGGCAGCTCAGCTGTCCTTAGCTTGCAGAGGGGACATGCCTGCTGCTCACTCCCAGACACCATGCTGTGTTTTGGGGCTCGGAGGGTGGCCCCCACCTGCTTACCTCTCATGGAATTGCTCTTTGAGATGGGCGAGAGTTGGGTCAGTTCGGTTCTGGTCAGGACCCTCCAGCTGCGATTTGCTCAGATATTTGGTCGCCTCATGTGTCCTGGCCAGATGAGGCCTTCCCTCCTCAGACTGCCCTTTTTCGGCCTCCCACCCCTCAGGATGGTCCATGGTTAGGAAGGAGCTATAGCTCTCTTCTAAGGAGCCAGCACCCTCATCATAGAAAAGGAGGCTCCGTGACTGAACTGGAAAAAAGGAGAGCATTGGTTAAGGATGAGGACAAGGTCTCTTGCAATGGGTGTGGGTCACGGTGGTGGTTTCTCACCCAGCTATGGCCTTGTCCATGTGTAGTTGTGCAGGAGACCTGCTCTGCAGGATACCCACCTCCCCCCAGCTTCAGGAGGCAAATGTCCCCTGGACACGCAGCCTCTTCAGAAGACAATCAATCTGCCCTGGGACTTTTCCCTCACGTTCCTCCCTTTGACACTTGTTTTGGGACAATGGTTAGCAGAAAACGACAACAGGCCCAAACAAGGTGCTGTTATCAGAGTTGGTACCACTGACAGGCCAGGCCCCTCGCCAGAGCCCCAGCGTATGGCGTAGGCACTGAGGGGACGATGCTACCCCTGAACCGGGAGTGTCGAGAGAAGAGCTGGAAATGGTTTGCCGGGGTGAAATGGAGGAACCTCGTTAGACTCACTCTTACTAGTTGTGTAAATGTCTGGTGCTGGTGTTGCTTTCACCGTCTGTGATGCTGAAGAGAACTCAGGGAGACAGGGCATCAGGGATCCCAGGATCAGAACGAAGCAGAGTGCCAGCACCTAGAGAGGAGATCAGCACAGAGTTAGTGCCGCTAGCCATGAGGAAACACTCCCCCTGCAGCACACAAACATGAGGCTGTGTGAGAACGTGTGGTCAGGCTGACAACTGGGTCACTGTGGTCCCCCAGGGAGGGAAAGAGCTTGCTCTGCTAATCTCTGTTGCAAATATAAGAAGGGAAGTCAGAAGCTTCCTCGTGTTGCTTTATTTGAAGTGTTTATGGTTCAACGGTGAGAACTTGCCCGTCCAGTTGATGAGAGATGGTGGAAGGCATAGCTGGGGAACAAGCTGAGAAAGAGGGAGACTCGACAGAAGGGATGAACTCTGCCGTGACTAAAGGGAACCTGACCAGTAGGAGCTGTAGCGGGCTGTAAGAAAACAAGCTCACTGGGAGAAGTCTGTGAGGAACCACAGCACATAGCGAAGTGAAGCTACTGTCCATGCGAGGACAGAAATGACAGCAAAACTGCAGCCACCTAATACCCGATAGCAAGGACGGAGAATCCAAGGAAAGGGTTAAATTTAGGCTTGACATGCACATATGCAGGACCATGTGTCCGTGCCTTCTGCTGTCAGCCAGACCAGTCAGAGCTACTGGGCAGTGATAAAAGGAGAGAGGCACATGAAAGCTCCCTGGAAATCCCTCTCTGGTACGTCTGCACCTGTCTGTAAATTCTGCCATAATAGCAAAGCTTCAGAGTGAGATGCCAGCGCTGATCGTCAGGGTCTCTATAGAGTTTAGGGAACTACCAGTATAGAGCAGGAGGGGACACACGGGAAATGATACAGAGCCAAATCCTTATTACCTGAATACCCATGTGCCATGGGTGGTATATAACTAGCGGCCGCTAGCTCAGTGCTCAGACTGAACACGTCAAAGAGGCAATGCATCTGTTGGTGATTTCTACTACCTATGTATAAACTAGCTAAGTTTGTCCTGTGGGGACACCTGTGGGGACAGCCAGCAATTGCTTGACTGCTTTTCAGAACAGCCACCTATTTCGGAACAGCCATGCCTAAGTAACACAGAGAAGCTGGTACATCAAGGTAATTTTGACCACCAGTGGATTCCAGGAGATGTGGAAGATCAAATAATAGCACGAGGATACTATGCTACGTAAAGAGGGATTTTAATTGTCCAGACTCTTCATGGTTGTTTTAAAGTAAGGAAATTAAATGTGGACAGCATAGATGCTGTCTAAGCACATCATATCAGGCACACAAGGCATTTAGAACCCTTTTATTCCACAAAAGCAAGGGAAAAAATAAATTCTGAATAGATGTTGCGTGGAATTATCACAGCCAAACACACAACTTTCAGAAAGGGGAGCCAGCCCTGTGAAGCCTGTTCTTCTCTTCTAAAACAAAACAGGCTTTCTGGGCTGGGAAAGAGCAGTATACTTAACATCTTGCTTTAACATGGTTTCAACTGGGGCTTTGCGAACTAGCATTGTTTTTACTCTGTTTTGTTTCAGGTTAACTCTCATGCTCTGATTCGGTTCCAGTTCAAACACTTCATAACAATAACTCTCGGTTTGACTCTGAGTACCATTCATCTCACAGCTTTTGGCCATTTCACCATTTTGACCTCTTAAAAAGTGACGGAAACTAAGCTAGAGGAAACTACTGCAAAACCAGTTGGAAAGGTGGAGGCAAAATTAATCAAAAAAAGACGTCCTGAGAGTGTAGTTATCAAATGGTTCACTGTCAAACTTGGAGGAAGTAGCAGATGGAGTAGCAGAGAGATCCGTTATGGTTCTGGCAAGATTCAACATTTTTAAGCTTGACTTGGATGATGGACTGTATCAAATCTGCAGATGGGAAAGACTACACGCAGATTGGCTTTTGGGCAGGATTCAAATTCAGAATGATCTTGACCATGGGGAGAAGTGGTCCAACAGAACAGCGGGCAGATCAATACAGACAAATGCCGAGACCTGCTGAGACCTGTGAGGTGGCAGGACTGATTAACAGAGGAAACACGTCAGCGACTACGTGGCCAGGCAGCTCTTCTACAGAAGAGGATCTGGGAGTTAAAACGGAGCACAAGGTGCGTGCAAGTCGGTGTCACTTCGCAAAGGGCAAATCTCAGCCCGGGCAGTATGAACAGGCTTGCTGGCTGGCTGGTTCTGTATTGGCCTTCAGGTGGAACACTATATCCAACTTTGGGCCCTGTTCTTCCAAAACGATGCGGGGCAATTGGAGAAAGTCTGGAAGAGAGCTCTGGGAACAAGCAGTGATTCAGTAACTCAGCCTACAAAGGAAGACTGAAGAAATCGTGGTGATTTAACAGAGCAGACTGAAGGGACTTGCTCGAAAACAATAGTTTTCAAATATGCAAAATGCAGCTGCACAAAGGGGGGTAAACTGATCTTGCAGAAGAAGTTGTAATAGGCCTAAGCTGTTGCAAGGAAGATTGAGATGAGATAGCAAGAAAGCTTTATCTGGGAAAGATAACAAAGCACTGGAAAGGTTTGCCTGAGGAGGCTGAGGACTGCTCATCACTGAAGGCCTTCAAGAACGGGCTGGACAAATATCCAGCAGAAATGACACAGGGCTGAAAAAGAAGGGTACTCTGCTCCACTCCCATGCTGCAAGGCATGATGATTCTACATATCTGTCGTGATAAGGAGTGCTGTACTTGAAAATGGAAAATGGGAACTTGGAGGCCTATGAGAGGAACTGGCCAAAGATAGAAAAGCAAATTACAAATTCTTGAAATGCTTCAAAGCTAAGAAGCCTGAGAGAGTTGGTGTGTGGGCTGGGATGCTGTGGAATGAAGAGAGCAGCAAGGACAGATAAGACATTGTTGAGAAGCTAAATTAGGTATTTTATCAGCCTACAGCACAGGGGATGTCTGAAAGGCACCGCTCCTGGACTTGCTCGTTCCAGGTAGTAGCAATGAAGAATTGCTGGAGTCAGGGGTGCTCTGATGAGCCGCTGCATTAAGGAGCTATGAGTCACTGGGCCCAGCTGGGTCACACCCGAAAATGTGGAAAGAACTCGGGAATGAAGCCACAGAGCAGCCAAGGAAAAAGACAGTCAGTCATTAAAATCTGGTCTGACATGGGGGCAGCAAAGAGTAGCAAAAGTTTGAGCAGATTTTGAAAGGAGAAAGTGCTGGAAATTACAGAGCAGGGGCTCTGGAACCAAGGAAACTGGTTGAACCAAGAGCGAAAAACAACCCCTCAGGACACTGTGGGTGCTGAGAAAGTGGGGCAAGCACCTCATCATCTGTTTGTATTTCATGACTGTTAACAGTGCAGAAGTGATAACGAGATATAGGTAACTATGACAAATTTGTCTCAAGCAGCTACTACAATAATCCTGCAAAGACATCACAGTGTTGAAGGTTATATTTTTATCACGGATCAGAAACTTTCCCCCTGGCAAAAAATGAGATGAAGAATAAGCAATTGACTCTATTTATGGCCACACACTGGCATGCTCCAAAGCTCCACGGTGAAGACAATACTGCTTAACCATGATCCTCCACTATGAGAAATGAGAGGCAAACGGGGATTTCTAAAACCAACAGACAACCCCGAATCATTTTGGTTAGTCAAAAGAACACATGAAGAGAATTCCAGCTGGATTTAACAAAGCCTGATGTGCTTGCCTATAGCAAGAACAGATGCCATTTCTTGCTGATAAACACAAGGTAATGCCCACCGGGAGGAATTCTTGAACTGTTCATCTACCCTGCTGAGTTAAACATTAAGCATTATCAACTCAGCAAAAGAAAACTCTACCCATTACGATGGAAGCTCATTGAAGACTTTTGCTGAATGCCCGATAGCTAATGAAAAGCAAAGAAAGTGCTGTTTTGCCCAAAGAACAAGACAGTGAAAATGCAGGAATTATTCTAATGCTGTTGCATGAACAACTGACACTACCGATGTATGTATGACACAGGGCCCAGTTCTGGTGACTCTAACACAAAAGGAGAGAGCAGATGTAACTGGCAACACAGACGGGCAGCGGGGAAGAGGGCAGAGACAGGCAATCGACAAAGCTGTCTGGGGAAGCACGGCCAATAAGGAAGATGGAAATGAAGCTCATACCATTAGGCAGGTCCCAGTCTGCGTGGAAGCCATTTTGTAAGGTCTGGAGACTTTCCCAGCTACCAGAGCCTGCAGCTTCTGTAACTGCTGGAGCAGAGTCCTATGGTAGGAAACAACCCAAGTCAAAACTTGATAAGGAGGTAACAGCCAGTAAGTGATGCAAGAATACCACTACCCCTTTCATATTTTACCCTGATTTACCCTTCTTGTGAAAACAAATATCTCCCCCTTGCTGTATCTTGCCCAAGTTCTCTGACGAAACAGGCTGGGGAAGCACGAAATAAAAAAGGATGTTTGAGACATAAAGTGTGCAGGAGCTGTGGGAGGTGCAGCCCGAAGATGTCATTACGCTGTGGTAACCCCCTGCAGCACCTTCCCTCAGTCTCCTCACCAGTAGATCCACCACAACCTTCACAACCTTCACCACAACCTGCAACTAGCCACCATTACGAATGTCCCACGCATTTAGAAGTCCTGGGTGACTCAAAGCCCAGCCAGTCATCTCCCAAAGCAACGGAGAGGCAGGCTACCATGAAAACCAAGCCCTGGGACAGGGGCTAAACTTTGTAGTCAGGTCAGACATTGAGCACAGGCCCGCCTGCTCCCACTTCACTCAGCTCTGCAGCTCAACTTGTGCCCCGAAACATATGGTGGAAAGAGAAACAAAAATGAGTTTTGATCCCCTCCAGCTTCTTCAGTCTTGGCAAACTCTGCAGAGCGATGTGGGCAAAGCCAAATCTTGAGTTCAGCAATTAATTCATTCTCTGGCTGACTCGGCTGGAACACGTGCTAAGGTCTCTCTGCCCCATTTAACTGCACACGGGCATCGGCACACATAAGCACAGAACAGTGGTAGGTGTGTTGCTAAAAGCCACCAAAACCCTTCACTGGGCTGGTGTAGAAATCTGCGATGAGGGAGAATACAGAGCACACAGTTCCCAAGGGCAGCAAATTACTGAAATGCAGACTACTGAGTGTTTCCCCCTGGGAGCACTGACTGTTTTACACAAATATGTTTGAGCTTTTATAAAATGCCAGGTCCTGGAGCCAGGAGATTGCAGGAGAATCCCAGCTTTATCACTTTCCAAATCCTCTTCTTCTCCTTGTACATGTGGAGAGAAGCACACAGCGTCCCACTGGCAGTGCTCAAAAACCAAACCCAATTAGAAAGAACACAATGTGTATTTGGAAAAAAAAAAATCTCCTGGCTTTTAGGCCAATCTCCTGATTTTGCAGGGTGGGGCTCATGCTTTTTCAGCAGCGGGGGCTGCCTGCGCTCCCAGTGAGGCAGGTGGCAGGCTGTGCCCCGTGGATGAGAGCAGCTGGGCAGCCTGTCTCTGGCAGATGGGAGGCTCCGGCCGCTCGCACACCTCAGCTGGACAGTGCTGCCAGTCCTTGGTCCCGGCACCAGTGGCTGGCCTGGAAGCCGGGACCACAGCACTCGTGTCATGGATGGGAGAAAGGAGCGCAGCAGAGCCTCGAGGAGTACTCCATAAGCTGTAGCGGCAGCAGAGGGGTGGGTGGGAGGACTGACTCTCTGGCTGCAGTTCTCCCCTTCAATTTGAGCTGGGGGTGATAGAAATGGGGCTATAGAAATGAGCTTCTCCCTCAACAGCCCTGCAGCTGACCCTGCCCTTGCTCACACCGACTGCACCCAGTAAGAGGGAGCAGAGCTGGGCCCTCCTCCAAGGAGGCAAGGAAGCAAATTCTCCTGGTGATCAGTTGGCCATCTGTGTGTATTAGGAGCACAAGCGCTCACCAGATTCTTGGGCGAGGGAGCCAGGGGCCTGCTTTGGGGCTGTGGGAGCAGCTTGCTTCTTTCAGGTGAGCAGCAGCAGCGGCAGATGGGAGGGAGATCCTTCAGGCTCGCTTTGCAAGGGCAAGAGGCAGGGCAAGGGACATGCACATCCAGTTGCCCTGGCTTTGGTGGGAGCTGGGATCTCTACCTTTATTAGAGGAATGGGCTTTCCCTGTATTCACCAAGTCTGTTCAGCTCTTTCTCAAGAGAAACCTGAAACAGCCCCATTATGCTGTTTGGGGGCCTTGTATTCCTGTATGCCACAGGGTCTTGTATTCCTCCAAAGAGCCCAAAGCAGAAACAGTGGGTCTGAGAGGCTGGTGTGAGGGGCTTCCCTCAGAGCAGCTGCCCTGGAGACAGCCAGAGGCCTGGAGGGCAACAGGGAGGGCAGCATGAGCTAAAAGGGCTGCAGGGAGAAGGAGGAAGAGCTGTGAGAAAAGCGCCTTCCCTCCCTCCCCTCGCTGCGGCGCAGCCTGGCTGTCCCAAAACAAACATTCCAGGCTCGCTAACCAAACCCAGCTGCCTCGCTGCTGCCATGGGCCGAAAACCAGCACCTCGCCGAGCAG
Organism: Calonectris borealis; assembly: GCF_964195595.1. Taxonomy (NCBI): domain Eukaryota; kingdom Metazoa; phylum Chordata; class Aves; order Procellariiformes; family Procellariidae; genus Calonectris; species Calonectris borealis. The sequence continues at coordinate 44,616,568 of NC_134316.1, read as the reverse complement.
CGCCTGTCCCACCAGGAGCTGCGGGAGCCTGTTTTTCTCTTCTCATCCCCCCTGCCCCAGCGCTCCCTTGGCTTCCCTTCCTGCCCACAGAGGGTCAGATCTAGCCCCTCTTACCTGTTTGCGTTTTCTAAGGTCTCCACTTTTTTCCAGAGTTCATTGTTTTCAGTTGTGTATGTCTCAACCCTGCGGGAATAAAACCCGTAGCCGGTTAGTTACAAAGGCCAGACAGATAAAGCAAATGTAGTCCTCGCCGCTCTCGGGGTGTGGAGGCTCAGTGACCCCATCCATCACCCGCAGATATGGTCCTGGAGCCAGATGTCCCTCGCCCGTCTGGCTGCAGCCAGCCCCAACGGACCAGGGATGAGATTGCAGGTGGACAGTGATGTGTGACATTTCCCAGTTCAGGCTTTCCCGAGGGCTGGGAGAGCCAGCAGCACCCGCTTACAGGCAGGTCAAGTCAGGACAGACCCAAAGTTATGCAGGCATTTCCATCGCTTCCAACCCCCCCTGAGGAGCACGGAAAAGGAACAGGGGGACAAATTCAAACCTCCCCCACTCCGACTGAGAACCTGCCCTGGCTGTGCGCCTTGCATATGAAAACCAGGCGGTTCTGTGCAAATGCTGGGCCAGCTCCGACTGCAGGCACTTGAGGGCAGCAGAGAACCTGCAGGCTCCCTCCCACTGCTTCGGAAGGGAAAGTGGTTAGGCTGCACTTGGGACGGGGGCAGGGGAATGTCTCCAGGCCCAGAAAAAGGCAGGCCAGGGACACCGCCTGATGCTGCTGGAGGTTTCCAGCAGAGCCTCCGAACCAGGCGTTCCGTGTAAAAACTGGGCTTGCAGCAAAGGTGTCAAACTGAATGGTGAAGGGCCCATGTACAGGTTTTGACAAACCAGCTCTTACAGAAAGCCAAGCTGACCAAAGACTTGTTGCATTAAAAAAATTCACTGAACGCTGCTTTTGGTTCACATTTAAACCTGGCATTGTTTGAAAGCCATCTGTCACAGCAATGCACTAGCGTAACAAACCGCTGAGTACGTACATGCACCACAGCCACGTCTGGGGAAGAGGCCCCAGCACAGAAAGCCCTGGACCAGCCACTCGAGCGAGGCCAGCCAACTCCCCAGCCCCGGCTTGAAGGATCTGGGTGTCAGTGCGGGACATTAGCGGGAAGTGATCTGCTCTGATGCCTGGACACATACATGCACGCCGAGGTGCTGCTTATGGAAGGGCATGAGAACTTGAAGGTGCCTTGAGTCATCTGTTTTCATTCAGCATTTCTACGCGCTTAGAGAACATAAACAAATAGCATCAGGGAGAAGAGTTAATTAAGGTTGGGTTTGGGGGTTGTTTTTTTCCATTTTGCTGGTCTCAGGTGGTGTTAATAACAGAGAAGAAGATGGTATTTAAACAGAAATGTGAATTTGCACCTGGATCTCAGCATTCTTCTTTGCCTGAGAATGCCATCAGGGGCTGCTAGTACAGAAGGGATCACAGGATCAGGCCCTCAAGAGTTATTTTCTACCCTGTCAGTGTCATGTTATGTCACCTTAGGCTTATGCCTGCCATACATGCAAGGGTTGCTCCTCAGGGTTGCAAGGAGAAAAACAAAGCTCATACAGGGGATAGTGGAAGGGGAGGGAATGTGGGGAATAACTGTAGTGCAAGGTTTTTCTTGCTATCAAATGCTTGTGTGTCCACCCTCATGGAAAGAGAGGGGGAAAAGCTGTGGTCAGTGCGCTCAGAGGGCCTGCTGCTTACGGGACAAACAGAAGGAACTTCTAGTGGGGAAACATGACTCTTTCTTACCCAAAATCCCACCTTGTTGGCAGCCAAAATGGCCTGGGTTCCGCAGGGAACCAGCCAAACTAAGCAGTTGGAAGCACAAGGTTTCTAGAGCAATCTTTATGCTGCAAGAGGATTTCTAGGAGGGAGAGGAGTAGGGGCAGGATCCCAAACCAAACTTCTGTGCAGCCAGCCTTGCAAGGAATCGTACTCTTTGAGCAATTCAGAGACAAAAGCACTAGGAAGGGGGGCTGTGCATGGACAGGGCTCCTTTTTCAAAGGTAAGACTGAGAAGAAGAAACTTACTTTTTCTCTAGACACTCCACATACTCTTTCTTCTTCCTGCGACTCTCCTGAGCAGAGATCTGTGAGGGGGGCAGCCATCAGAGAGGAGTCAGTATCATAAGCCTCTAGACATTTCTTTGTGGCTCCCTCATCTTTGTCTGTTCCCTGCACACACAGCACCCTAAAGATAAATGGGGAAGTCGCCTCCCAGTCTGCCATTCCTACTGGTCTCCAGGCCAAAACTAGGAGGGATGGATGCTGTAGGTATGCAGCCTTCTTTGGCCTGTAGGCCACAACCATTTGTTGCAGTATGCCTGATCCCCTCGCTACTGAGAGCATCTTTAGGGTTGCTTTGAACTCCTCTGACTCACATGGGTACGTGCTGTGGCCATCTGGGCAGATTCTGCCCCCAACCACTTCTGAGTCACTGGGTGACTCACTCAGGGTCTCATCGTTTCTCCCACGGGATGCTTTCTAATCACAGTCTAAAGTCTCACAGCCTCTGCCTGGCTAATGAGCTCTGTGCATCACCCGTCCTGCACCATGCAATGGCTCTTGTTTCCCTGCCCCCACAGCAAGGCCTGACCACGCTGGTTTCTCTGATCCGTGATGCCTTAGCTTGCGGGCCCCATCCCAGGTCACACACTCCCAGGAGCTGGGCTGGAAGCCACACTCCCCAGATACGGCTGCATGCACAGCATTTATGCAGAGATGCCCCATGGCACCATTTCTCTGGGTTGGGAGGCTCGTGCCAGTGCACCAAAGGCAGGATCCCACCTTTTCTGAGCTGCACTGCAGTTGAGGAGGTGAGGGTAGCTATAGCATTGGTAGCTGAGGATGCTCTGGAATCACGGGAACTGCATGGTTACATTTTTTGCAAAGTCACCTTGTTCTTGATTTTCCTCCTGACCCTCTTCAGTGCTTTCTCCTCTGCTTTGGTGAGGGGCAGTTTGGTAGGAATGGGGTAGCCCTCGGCAATCAAGGTGCGTTTTTCCTCTTCAGTCAAGAGCAGTGGGCCAGAGGTCCCTTGTAACTTCTGAAACACAGAGAGAGCAGCCGTCAGCGTCAGCAAGGAGTTCTACCCCAGTGATCCTCCTTAAAACCTTGCAGAGCAGCTAGAGGCTCAGTACAAATACATGCAGGGCAGTGCTCTTTCCTGCCCTCAACCTGATCCTGGGGACTCAGCTCAGCAGTTGCCTTCCTCTTTTACTTGGGAGGGCATCTGCTCCTTCATGGTGAGGCTGGCTACACAGTGCTGACTGCACTGCAGGACCCCGCCAAAGAACTTTTGGGCGATGGTTAAAAAACAGTCTGGTTGTGGGAATTCTCAGTTATTCCTTTCTCTTCCATTAACCTCCTCAGAAAGTCCTCCAGTGCATAGGCCACTTCCCAAAGTATGGGATGAAAGACAGCACTTGCTAAAACAAAATAGGTGCTGGTAGGCATCGTGCAAGACTTGTTGCGCTTCTCCTCACTCCTGTGAGCACCATCCTGTCCCCACACCCCCGTGCTAGGACATCACATTCCCTTGCCAGAGCATTTCAGGCTGCAGACCTTAACAAGGGCAGGATCCCCCACATGAGCCTCGGAAAGGCTTCAGCCCCCCCTAAGCACCAAGGAGCCCCGTGTCCCAGCGACATCCTGCTGCCTCCTTACGTGTGGTGCTGTGAGGAGAGGTGAGGAGGAGATGGCAGTAGAAGAGCGAGCAGCAGGTCGGGCTGGGCTGGAGGGAGGCAGGGACCGGGGGCTCTGGGATCCGTCGCTGTCACTGCCATGGCTGCTGGGTGGAGTTGGAGGCATCTGCACCAGGTCATCTACTGAGAAATAAGGAGATCAAGTCAATGGCTCTCATGTCAGCCTGTTGGTACAGGCAGAGGGCCCTGAGTAGAAACAGGAAAAGGCACTGCCATAACATAGGACTGAAAGGAAAGGGTGATGAGTCTCACAAGACGGGGTGGGTCTGAGAACAAGGCTGGACTGAGCACTGCCCAAAACAGAGATGAGGCTGACCTCAAACGTGCTAAACTAGGAACTGCAGTAGTCAGAGAGCTGGCAGAGGCTTTGCCAAGACACTGAAGGTATTTACAAAGCAATAAGGTACTCCGGTGTCAACCAAAATGGAGTACAAAGTCTGTGATGTTTTGCTCCAGAGTCTGTTCACAAGTACAGGAAGCTCTGTAAGAGAAGAGCTCTTCCAAAAGCACCACAGGGCTCACACACTTGCCAGCACACTTGATCCAAAGGGGCTCTGGATACTCAGTTGGTTGCCAAGCACTTGAAAACTGTCCCCACTTTGTACTGGAGAGCCCTGGGGGCCTTAATGGAGGTGGGAATATGCCTAAGGAATGTCTCTCTGTGGCAGTGGGAGTTCCTATAGTGCTTTCATTTGTGCATCGGCAGATTTTCAGATGCTTGGGTTTCTTTCAAATTAAACTGGATCCTGAATTTCCTGACTTTCAGATAGTTGTTTTTGGATAACACTACAGTCCCTCTGAGGATTTTAAAGGCACTCTTGCATATTTCCAACTCTGAGGTAGCCTGTTTTGCCTGGGAGTCCCTGTCTGAACAATTCTGTGCGTGGCTGCTGGTCCAGACACTGATCTGAGTTGGAACTGTGCAGCGCTCACTCCTCTATTGGTCTATGCCCCAGTATTACCTTGTATGCATGGCTCTGCTCTCAGGTGTTGTCTTTCCTCCCTGTATAGTAATGATCTATATCTGAGTAATATAGAGGGATGTAAGTTGACCAGCAAATTCTATCTTCTTACCTGAAGGTACATTTAGAAACTGGTTCACCTCTTTGGGTTCAGCTTTGATCACAGGTGCTGGAGTCATTTCTATGGGAGTCTGTGGAAGAGAAGCAGAAAGAGTTTTTGGGTGCTGCCACTTCCCCTGCCCAGAGGGCTCCCACCAGTTCTGTTCCCAGTAGCCGCTGCTCCCCTGCTCTCTGTACTGCCCCATCTCACAGCTCTGCCCCAAAGCAGCCTCTCGCCACACATAACAGAAACCAGGAGTCTAAACATAAGCCCCCTGAAGTCTGTGTCGCTGGGCACACAGAGTGCAAACACATGCTTGCAGAGGAAGAGGCAGTGGCAGATGGGTATGCTGCCAAGCCGTGCACTGAGTACCTCTAAAAGGGAGATGACTTTTATCCTCGGCAATTCTTCTCTTGCTAGACCCAGACAGTGCAATTTAAACCAACCTCTGCATTACCATGGGAAGTCCCTCTTTGATCTGCCTTCATTAGAAATGGGAGTATAGAGATTGTACAGAAACAGAAAGAGAACAACCCCCCCTGTCCTGCTCACAGGATTTTCACTACGGCCACTGAGCAGCTGTTTCCAATTGGAGGAGACTGAGAGTTAAATAAAGAGTGGATTTATTCCCATCCGGGCTATGCTGCCCCTCAGTTCCCTGGCTCGCCAGCCCCCAGCCCACCACAGGCTGGGGGAGTTTTTACACTAAACAGACACATTGCAAACTCCTCCAGACTGTAAACACAGCTGAGAGAGCACCATGGTATGGCTGCTGAGCACACACAGCAGAACTTCCACGGCACAGCAAGTTCAAGCTGTGTAAATAATGGAGTAAGTTTGTGCACAGTTTTGGCTGGAAGTACCCCTTTGTTTTGGATGATTGTTTAAATGGGAAGATGCTCTGCATGAGTGAAAAAAGGAAGTGAATCCCAGAGATGATCTACTGTTATCTACTGAGCTGTTACAAGATAGCCAAGGTCTGTGTGAGACTGGTCAAACTTTCCCATCCAACACAGCTGGACTCAAGGCCAGCCGAACTGAGCCCCCAACTTACACCCATGTACCAGTGGCATAAGTGAGCCTCCTTCAGACAAACAGATTTCTTAAGAACTTAGATATGACTAAAAGACTTGGCCCCTTGTTTCTTAGGAATAATAATTCCTGCTGCTTCATAGGAAAAAGCAAGCAGGACCTGGAGTGGGACCTCCATTTCCAGTGAGCAGCTGAGAAAAGTGAGAGGCCCAAGGCCATGAAAAAGGCAGTGGCAGAGCAGGGGTCTATACTCACGAGTAGTGGGGTCATTGGCAACGCATTAATTGACACTGTTCTCTGAGAAATGAAAATAAGCCAAGAGCGGCTATAAAAATACTGGCAGATTGGAGGGGACAGGCCTCCAGCACGTGCAAGCTTAAAAGCCTTTGGCTTTTGTGCCAAGGAAACACGCCTGTATTTAACCGAGATTGTAAAGCCTCCTGTGCTGGAGAAAACCCTCCTTCCATCATTTTCTCTGGAAGGATAAGCTGTCTTGTAGCTTCACTGCAGGAATCAAGAACACAGTTCTAGCTAGCATCAGGTGTGCTGCTCCTCTGACTGCCGTTTCAAGGAGAATGACAAATAATGCTGTATCTGGGCTTTGTATCACCTTCTCCTGTCTGTCCAGCGGCCAAATCACTTGGCAGGACCCTGCAGTCACATGGCTGGGTCCGCATCACCAGGGGTGCTGCTGTGTGAGAGCCCGGGTTCCCGATGGATCTTAGATGGGCTCACCTCCTCGGGGACTGGCAGTCTCTGCAGAGGGTTGAGGTTCAGCACTGGTATGGAGCTGGCAGCTAGCTGGGACTCAGGCAGGTCTAGAGCCAGGTTCTGTTCCTGTTTCACCATGATGGAGCAGAGCTTGGGCCCCAGCGACCACACTCCATTCTCCAGCTCTGAAACATGCACAACGTGAGAGTCAAACTCCAGCAAGAACAGGACAAGGAAAAAAAAAAATCCATGCAGACAGCTTCCCCCCGACTGAGGAGGCTGCCTTTCCAAGTTTAGCACTGTCACCACACAAGCATGTGCAGGCCCACAACACAGAGTACAAAAGGGAACGAACCCCCAGCGTGCGGGGAGCAGACAGGACAGAGCTAGAGGGATCGTGTCTCTGCTCTGCTCTGACTGCGCAGCCCGAGCGCTGGAGGACAGCTGCGGGGTTTCCTCCCCCAGTGATGTCTCGGTTTTGTCCTCTGGAGCTTATTTATATTTAGAGCTCAGTGAGAGGAGGATGCTGGGCTGTTGCTCCTTAGGCAGCACGGCCAGCATCACAGAGCTGCCAGGTGTGTTACCAAGAATAGCACCATCTCTGTGCTAGAGAGCTGGCGAGAGGGCAAGCACGATGACAGTGAAAAGCTGACCGGTGGCTGTACGCGCTGCTTTGGCCTCCCGCCAATGTTGTGCCAAGTACTAGAGTTTTGTTGCATGACAGGAGAGGAGGAAGGTCCATTTCTGTGGAAGGAAGTCCAATGTGGCACCTGCTTGTGAGGCTGCTCCCACGGCTGCTCCCCTCAGTCTCACCTCCGAGGCTCCCTCCTCCACCCCGCGCTGCTCAGGGGGTCTGCTGCCTACAGCCGTGCTCCGCTGCCATTCCTGGCAGGGACCGAAGCAGCAGCGAGGGAAAGGAAGTGTCTGAAGAGAACTGAATGGAGCTGTGTGGGCTCGCTCCCCTTGCCCCCCTGCCTGCTCTGTCCCGTGCACGTCTGTGGCATGAGCCTGGCTTGTCACTGGAAGCAGAGATCCCGGGAGCTGGGATTCAGGCAGTGGTGGATAAGCTGCAGCTCAGATGGGGAAAAAACCTGCTAGGCAGGAGAGCTGCCTGGGCTCTGCTCTGAAGTTTTGGTCCCCTCATTGCTCTTCAAACACTTCGGCCTGCCAAAAAGCTACTTTTTGCTGGCCTGGAGCCTGCATCCTCCTCCCTAATCCTCATCCCTTCCCCTTTTTATCTGACAACAAGAAACGCATTTTGTCTTTACACAAACTATTGTTAAGTGTGTCACCAGATAGTGCCCCAGTTGGCTCAACACGAGGCCACAGTCAGGCTCACTCCCTGACCCCCCTACCCTGCTCTCTGCATACAGCACTCAGATCCAGGGGTGTTGCCTAGCTCTCTGCTGCCCAAAGCAGCTCTGCTGTGTAGGTCTCAGTCTAGAAGATATTCTGGCAAGACGAGAGGGGGAGAAAGGTCCTTCTCAGCTCCAGAAAAGCCTGCACAAAGAAGGGTACAAGCAAGCAGCTGTTCATGTGGGAGCTGCCATCTGAACTAAACTTAAAGGTGGCCTAAAGTCATCTTTGCCCAACTCAGGCCCTGTTGCCCTCAGGAGAGGACGGGGCAGAATCCTGCCTCTGGCTTTTGTGTGGACACAGTGGTGTTAAAGCTTGGGCAAGAATTATATCAGTTAACACAGTGTTGCCCTTGCCCGTGGAATATGTTGTCTTCCTGTCTTTGGTTTGGCACTTCTTATTTTGCTGCCTGGATAGGTCTCTCTAGCAAAGGCTCGTTCCTTCCAGCTCCTGGTGTGACTGGACATCTTCAAGCACAGACACGAGTTGCTGCTCCGTGTGCCTATCAGCTGTGCGCGCGGCTCTCAGTGCTGCTGGATCGCTTCCTAGAGCTTCCCACAATGCAGCAGGGCCAACGTCGTCAGGCAGCGTCTCAGGCAGGGGTGCCCTGCACAGCCGTGACAACGGAGAGGCTGCTGAGCAGACCGAATTGCGTTTTCTCTGTCCTGCTAAGGACGCCAAACCTGCAGCTGGTAGTGGATTCCCAGTTACACCTGGTATGCAAACAAGCCCTTTCGGATGGAAGGAGGCAAGGTGCTACACAGCCACAAGTGTTTGTAGCCAGAAAACTTGGACTGAATTCTTCTGACTGACCACAGCCTGTCACAGAGATGAGGGACTTTGAGAGGTCTTCCAGTCTATCCCGCTGCTCTAGGCAAGTTCAGCTAAACCTGTGTCAGTCCTGACAGGTGGTTGTCTGACTCTGCAAAGTGATGGAGAATCTGCAGCTTTCCACATTAAATCTCTTCTACTGTTTCACTATGCCCACTATGGGAAGATTTTGCCTACTGGCTAATCTGAAGTTCCCTTCATCCTCCCTTTCTGTTGCAATGCTCTGCATTTCTCTTTTTCTCAGAGGCGTGGGGCATCCTCTGTCTGGGAGGGCTGCTGCTGAAGCAAGTTACCAGACAAGGGAGAGCAGACCACCAAGGGCTCTCCCCGTTCAGACTTGATTCAGCGAGAGAGCAGCCCCCAGTGCTGTCAGTCCAGACAGTCCAAGGAGCAGACACCCAAATAAGTACGCACTGTCCTCCCATTTCCTGTCTACATTCTGACCCCGCTCTCTTTCCCACCCTCGAAGATTTATCTGGGGAGCGATTGGGTTACAGAATCAAAAATACATAAGCCATCAGAGGGTCAATGAGGGACTGAGGAGAAGGCATTTTGTGTGGACACATCTATGTTCTGCTGCCTCAGAGGACGTTTCAGAGGTCTGGCCAGTCTGTAACCACTGCAGATTTCACCGTATGTTGCTGGGTGAGGCATGCCAGGAAGCTTATCCTCTGCTCTAGATACTCTGTACATAATGGGAAAAAGTATGGCTGAAAGATCTCCACAGCTGCCCTGGGTTGAGGAGGTGAGGCAAAGCGCAGTGAGGAAGCAGGACCTGTACAGGAGTGTGGGCACTAGCCCGAGGCTGGTCCAGCCCCCACTGTTCTGCACAACCCCGGCTCCCCCGGCTCCTGGCATCAAATCACGCCCTGCAGAACCGAGGGCTGGTGCTGAGAACCAAAGCAGCCAGTCCGTATGCGCAAACCAGCTGGAAAGCAGACTCCACTGATAAGCAGGGTCACAACGCACCCAGTGGCTTGCCCTCGCTGACCTGTGTTAGTGGGAACCATGTGGGAAGGGGCAGGATTTGGCAGTGTTTTGGAGATCTGCAGAAAAGCTGGGAGAAAGCTGATAAATAGCAAGCCTCAGCCAGCTCCAAGCCTAGACAGAGCCCGGGCATTCCTGAGGAGCTCTGCAGACCAAGCAGAGCTTGCTTAATGTTAAAGAAAAGCCATTCCTGGGTAATTAATTTGAAGTGAATGTCTAAAAGGACCGAGACCGGATGGAGCTGTGCCAAAAGGACTGCACAGCGTTGCAAATACTGGACCTGACTCAGGGCTACACTGGAATATGACTCACGTCCAATTACGAGCCAAGATAGCCCTGGAAAGATGGGTTGAATTATCCCACTGCAGGACTGGGTGCATAGATACCCCTATTCCTGCCACATTAATACCAGGTCATACTCCCTGTATAGAGCTGATGCGCGCTCTCAGAGAGCAAGCGCCAGGTCCATCTCAAGCTCTCCTGGGTTATGCGCTGTGCACCCTGTGCTGGCCTCTGCCCAAGGATCAGTGTCACACTCCATTCAGGAGAGTCATGGTCTTGCCTTGGAGACACTGCAGCTGAAGCAAGGGCATGTCCAGACACAGAGGAGAAGAGCAGAAGTGGTGACAAGTGTCTCAGAGAGGAGTCCCTGAGGTAGCTTCATGCAGGCAGACTTCATTTCACTGCTTTCTACAAACTGATCTTTTTGTTTCTCTCATTCCCAAGCCTCACCTCCTCCTATTCATTTGCAGGGGCAAAATAAAGATGTGTCTATGCGCTCATGCTGGTTTGTTTTTTGTTAGTCGCCCGGTTGCCTGTTTAGGCTGAGTGCCCTCCAAGACTGTACTGGGGTTAAAGCTAAGGAAAAAGAAATGTAAATGGAAAGCTTTTTTGATACTAAGGCAGAGCTTGCTTGGCCTGCCATGAGCCTCTCTCCCAGCACCTTTCTGAGTGGCCCCTAAGGAACGTGGCACTGACGGCTGCGCCCTTTGCAGGGACCAAAGAGGCAGCGGATGCCAGCTCCTCTCCTCCTGCCTTGGTGTTTGTAGCAGAGAGCTGGGATCATTCCTGGCCATGAGAGGGAAGCCTCTGTCCCAGGTCTCACTCTCGCTCAAAGGAATGGCTTTCTTCTGTGTATACTGAGCCTGTGCCACTGCTTTTTCAGGCAGCCTGGTGTCCATCAGCTGTTGGGACACCCACACAGTCCCGCAAATTACAGGACTCTCTGCAAGGACAGCTCTAAAAATATCCAGCCATCATAAATTATCCTGAAATGAATTGTTTTAAAAATAGGTTTTGAAATGACTGTTCCTCTCTGTCTCCTGCTAAAAGATCTGCTGGTAAAGAAGCCACTTAGCTTTCCACATGTACCAGCACTGGTTGCAACCAGAGACTCATGCTTCCTATATTCAAGCCAAAACCCTGCTGCCTGATGCCAAAACAGACCTGGATCTAGGGCATCCACACCCAGGGTCCTAAAGAGACATTGCCTATCGCCTGCCAGAAGCTGGCAGCACACCAAACCACAACCAATTATCATCCTCGTAAATAACAGTTAGCCCAGCAAAGGAGCAATGTGACTGTCAGAGCACAAACTGCAGGAAAAAATGTGTGCTGTATTTGACAACGGCAGATCAGATTCTTCCCTGGATTAGCCATGCGCAAGCCCAAGGAATAGCCAGTTTGTCCTTATATATGGAAGCCAGCCAGAGCCTCTGCTAACAGATGTGCCCGAAGCTGCGCAGTGTGCACGTCTCATGCTCACCGTTAGTATTATCTTCAGTCTTGACAGGCACGAGGGGGCTCTGGGGAGCAGAGTCTCCACTGAGGGAGTAGCTGTGCTCTGCCTGGATGCCTGGAGTGGGTGGATCCAGGTCCATGTCCAGCAGCGGGTTCTTCTCAGCCAGTACTGGGTCATCGAAGAAACTGCTGAAGAGGTCGTTGGAGAAATCCTCCATGTTGTCAGAGAAGTGATCCAGGTTCTCTGAGAAATGCTGAAGAAAAAGGGAGAGGGAGCGTTAGTGTCAACTCCAAAAGGGATCTGAGAGCCTTCCCCTGCTCTGAGAGCCAAACCTCAGCAACAGCCCTTTTTGGATGGGAAAAGGCAGTTCCTATCCCTTGACTGCATCAGTTTGATAAAAACTCCTTGAATTAAGATAGAAAGGGCCATGGTGCTGTACATCTTCTCTGCCTGTTTATCTACGCCACAAACACTCATGAAACTCTTCTATATTCTCACATCTCCCCCTTCCTCTGTGGGTACCTATCTTCAACTTCCTAGCATCATCTCACTGTGACAATGAGCTGAATAGAGCACAAGGCGAGAAATCCCTGTGATGACAAAATGCAAGTATGGCAGAAAATCACGGTCTTCAGCACCTGTCCTTGGTGACAGACACTTTCTCATCTTCTCTGCCAGCAGCAATAGGCACTCTGATGCCCCAGAGAACATCAACCCAGCTGCTGATTTCTATCAGAGAAAAAAAGATCAGTTGGATCAACATAACAGGAAGGCCCCCTGTTGTATTTAATTTCCTCTGGGATTTCACAGCCCCTCTGTAGACCATATGAGGCTGTCCTCCAGCCAGATAATGCCTGTGAAATTCTGCTCCCCGATGAAGTTTAAACACTACAGATGGGCTGTTAACAACAAACAATCATTCCACTAATCATTCCAGTAACAGTCAGTAAATCTGGCCAGTGCTGCTGCAGAGCTGGGCTCCTGATGCTACAGGGAACCTGTTTCCTTTGAGGCATATCCTCCTATTCAGAAGTCAAATCACTAACTTTTCCATTTGCTACAACAAAGCATTGGTTGGGCAGGGAGAAAAATGATGGTTGCCAAACACCAGCTGAAAAATTATCCCATTTGTTGGCAGATTGAGGCTTCTGGCTCAGGGAGAGGAAAGAAAAGACAGATACATTCAAGTGACTATATTACACAGACGGAACTGTATAACTTAAATGAACTGGAGAGAGCTCAGCATAGTTAGACTGGGTCCCCCCCGCCTGGAAAAGCATCTGGGTGGGCAGAAAGGCATTGAAAGCAGCATATTGAAATACCAAGAGCAACAGGGTATGGATGAGAGAGAGTGGGAGAGAGCACGCAGGTCCTAGAGTAGAGACATGAATACCAATGAATTCCAGCGTGAGAGCTGAGCTCAGGAAAGAGCCCGGCTCCTAGAAGAGCATGGGGTGCGTGCAGTCCTTTCTTTCCCCAGCGCTAGGACTGAGGGAGGAGTTGGCCAGAGGACCCCGGATGCTGGAGCCTGCAGGTTCCTGTTCCTACAGGAAGGTATATTTGTTTTATCTGAGCACAATATCACTCTGTCAACATTACGCTGGCTGTCACAGGGTTGGGGTGAGGCTGGGGAGTGAAGTAGGCTCCAGCTGAACAGACCCACGCTTCCCACCAAGCTGGGGAGGGAGACGGTGAGCTGCAGCAATCTCCAACACGCCAGTGCCCTTCACCCTCCAACATCAACCCTCAGCCACCCAATTTAAAAACTCAGATGCCCACAGAGCATGCTGGAAGTCGGGGAGAGTCCCTGCTGCCTACATTCTGCCTGACACAAGGTTTCTCTCCCTTCACTTCCTTCCCACTTGTCCTGTCCTCCCACTGCCTGGGGTGACAGCCTGACACAGCACCATCCGAGGCTCCCCTGGGAGGGCAGAGACACTGCATGTGCAGGTAAGGTGGAGAAGGCAAACTCATGCTAAATCCCAGAGTTGAGGCCCTCCCTGGGATGTCTGGGCTGAAGTTTTCTCCACTTGTTCCCATACCGGAAGCCGAGTTGGCGGGGTAGCTTGGTAAAATCTACCCAGCCATTTCCAAGTTGCCTAGAAGCATTTCTGCATTTAAGCGACAGAAAACACCTCCCATCTGTGCTGAGCATAACCGTTCTTCAGAGGGAGCTGAGTCAGCAGATAGAACTGGGTTAGATATTTATCTAAAAAGTACTGGAAAACCAGGTTTTGTCCTATCCTGCAGCACAGAGGATAAAGAGTTTGGAGTCCTGAGTATTAACCCCAGAGAGTGCCTGCTCATGTAACAGCTGTTCTTTGTCTTGCTTTCTCTAAACAACATAGGGAAACACAGGATATGAACACGATAGCCTTACGGTCAGGGTGAGAACGTAACCGCAGAAAAGTGAAGGGATTCAGAGCTCCGGCTGCCAACTTACCACGACAGCACAGCAGAGCCAGGATCCAGCAAGAGGCACTCAAATCATATATACTGTTGTAACCATCAAAACTAGAATCACCATGTAACCCTGGAAGAGAAGCAGGGCTGGATGGACAGCTGCAGGGAGAGCTGTCTGCAACTCTGCCACATGCTTCAAATTTCTTTCACAACTGTGCATTAACAAAGGCAGAGGTGGGAGTGAAGAGTGTCAAGAAGATGCATTTATGCAGTAGTTCCACACACTATCTTTTAGTGGCATCCCACACACGTTTAGAACAAGGATCTCTCGGTCAGTCAACAGTCTTCCCATTGTAGGACAAACCTAGCTGGAGGGAAGAGGCGGAGATGTGCCTTATTCTGAAACCAGAAAATCTCCCCGGCAGTGGCTAAGGGGTGAGAGATGAGTAATGAGTGCAAGGGGCTGAGTATCAGAGCCTTAACACATTGGCAAGAATAACTGCAGATTTCTGGTTCTTCTTTTAGACACCACACAGCAGGCTTGCTGGAGGACCTCGCTGCTTGGAAGTGAGGATGAAGGCAACACTGTTCTCCCAGAGATGCAGGAGTTCAGGTCCCCAGGAGCCCATTCTCTCCCAAGAGACAGAGACCTACTGCACAGTATGGGAAAAACATGGGTGATAAGCAGAGAATGAAACTCATACCCTCCCTGGGAACCCAGAAATGTTGGGGCATGTACCCCTCTCTGGGCTCCTGGGACTTCTCCTCCAGCACAATTACATACTGGCATAACCTTCTCATTAAAGCAGCCCCTTTTCAGCTCTCGCCAATCATACATATACCAGCCCAACACCTGTAGACAGAGACATGGAGAGAAGGGAGCTAGCCTATGAGATTGGGAAAAACTATGGTTATTATCAAAGAGGGCACCAAGGATCAGACACCCTCAAAGAGGGAGAGCACCCAGAGCTGTCACAGAGCTGGAGATTGCGATTTTACTCAAAGGCAGCGGCAAGAGGCAGAGGAAAGCAGAAGAGGGAAGGGTAAAGCAAACAGAGATAATGGCGTGGCTTTGTAGCTGGCTATATCCACAACGGAGACTACAGGACAAGCAGGAAGCTAAGCCACCATGTCCCAGGAAGACTGGGACTCTTGGGTTGGCTCTGTTCTCTCCTGACGCCAACAGGTGTTATTAACTTCCGGACAGATTCTGGATTAGTAAAGACAGCCATGCATGTAACCGCATGGTAACAGGAAAAAGTGTCATCTTGTCCAGATCCAACTGTGATGGGCATAGTGAGGAGCAGCCCAGAGCTTAGTTTGGATAGATGCCATCAAAAACACTGCTAATTAGTTTAGATCGAGCCTGCTAACCCAGAATAAGCAAACTCTGTCCTACCCAGCCTCGTTGCGGGAGCTGCACCTATCTAGCAAAACTCAGAGGAGGCTTCAGCCGTACTCTTCCTTAACGCGCGTGAGAGAGCAGGCTCTGGGGAACTGCAGGTCCCAGGGTGCGGTCTCTCAGGGCTGTGCGGGTCATGGCAGAGCATGGCAGGGTCAGTGCTCTGAGTTTCTGAGCGATAAACAGAGGCAGATGTATCACCCGACCAAATGGACGGTAGCTTTACCCTGGCTGGAAGGTCACATGCCAAAGGAGGTGCTGGGCAGCCACTAGCCTTCCCTTCCCACCCAGACTGGGGCCAGCACAGCTGAAGGTGCATGTGCTACCACTAAATGAAATGACTGTGCTGGGCTTTGAAGAGACTTTTGCCGACACCATGGCAACCAAGATCACAGCAGACCAGAGGCACGTGTCGGTGGAAGGTCCAAGAAAGAGTCCACAGGACTCAGATGTGAATGAAGGCGGGATGTACAGAGATACGGGAGCAGAACAGACTCATCCTCTCACAGCCTTTTCAAGGCCTGGACTCTCTCCTCGAGAGCACCTTCCAGCCAGGCTGAGATCAGCCAGCTCCCACTCCTCAGGGAACTGGCCAAGAATTTCTAATTGTGACAATGAGGGACTCTGCTGAGATTCTCCTTTAAGATATCTCAAGTAGCTTTCATGCAGATGGGCCTGCCTTGAGCAAGGGGGACCAGTCAACTGGGAAACGTGATCCTTACCATCCTGGCCCAGAGGGAGCGGGTGTGAAGTGTACTGGGGGAAAACAGCTTCCAGATGGGATACGAAGCTCGCAGCACAGTCTCATTTTGCATTATTCGCTCCTGCTATCTCCCCCTCCCTTTCACACCCTCCTTCCTTCTCCTTCTAACTATGCTCCAAAGCCAAGAAATAGCACGAGATGTGTTTCCAAAGCTGTATTACCAGTGAGCGGTCAGGGAGGGGGCAGCCAAGGGACAGAAACGCAATGGCGAGGATGTGCTGGATTTCCTGATCCAAGCCCGATTTCTGGCTGCCCGTCCCCCCACCACAGTTCTGGGAGGACGGGGAAGCAGCGCCCGAAGGGGACGAGCCAGCGTGCACAGGTACGGGGGATGCAATGACCACCGCATCTCCAGGCCCAACAGAGAGCCTTAAGCTGCTCTGGTGCCACAGGAGAATCTGCTCGGGCTGAGGCTACCTCAGCCGTGGGGAGAGAGTGCGAATCTGTCAGCTGCTGGCTCCTGCTCCCTCCCACTCCTGGTGACCAACATAGGCACTGACTCTTCCAAACATATTTCCACCACATGTTTTCACCCTGACCTCATGCTTAGGGTTGTCTAAATAGCACACTGTATGTGCGTGCGTGCACTTCTCGTTCGAACACCCTTTCCTGTTGTACAACAGTTATCTTGGGAGCTAATGTAAGGCAACCAGACAGCCAAATGCAAGCTCTCTATTTCCCCCCACCCAGAGCTGGTGTTAGACCTCTGGGGGCCCGAGGCAGAGACAGAGGCGTTAAGCCTGGTTGCCCACAAGATGCCTGGAGGTGCCACTCCTGTAGCCCAGTGGCACCACGCACGGCTGAGGAGGGCATAGTTTCCTCTCTCTGGATCCACTTCTCCTCTGTGGTCACCCTGGCTGCATCTGTCCCTCCCTTTCCCTTTCATGCTTCCATCCTTTGACTGTGACTTTCCCCTTCCCACCTCCAGCTGAGTTGTTTGGAGACAATCTCACTTCAGGATCAGCCTGGTTCTCACAGCCTCTCTGCTCCCACCGCAATGGTCTCGCTCCAAAGAGAAAGTGGCGAGGGGCTAATCCAGCTGGGCCGCAGCCCAGGCCCAGGAGACGAAGGGCCTTTGCAGGTTGGAAGTTCTGCTCATGCTGGCAGGCAGAGCAGATGGGGAGGGGATTCTTCTGAGTTTTCTCTTTTCTTTTTGAAAGTATTTTTCCTCTTTGCTTGCCAAGATAAATCTCCTGTCCCAGCTGTGACATCTGCATTTCCCTTCTCTGCTTTCACTAAGGAATGAAGCCCCCTGCACTCCAGCTTCACAGC
Organism: Calonectris borealis; assembly: GCF_964195595.1. Taxonomy (NCBI): domain Eukaryota; kingdom Metazoa; phylum Chordata; class Aves; order Procellariiformes; family Procellariidae; genus Calonectris; species Calonectris borealis. The sequence continues at coordinate 44,599,246 of NC_134316.1, read as the reverse complement.
CGAGGTTTCCTTTACATTCCAGGAAAGAAGAGCCCATACACTCCAGACAGTCCTTCTGCTCTCTTTAAAATGCAGTGAATTTTAGACCTTATGAAAGTGAAGGTCTTGACAGCGTTTACGAGATCCAGGCAGGATGGACAGATGCTGCGCACACTTCTCCCCACAGTCTAGCTGGTGCATCTGCACCCCAAGGGGCACAAGTGATCATCCAACCACCTCTTGGCTCTCTCAAACCCCTCTGCTGCCCCTCTGTCCTGACCCATATTGCTCTTGGTCTCTCCCCTCACGTACCACAGCTCCCTGCTGCTCCATGCCTGGTTTGCCCAGGCCCCCAGTCTGCCTGGATAACTTGCCACTGACCTGCTACCCCCTTGCTATTTCTGCTTCGCTGCATGGCACGACTGAAGCACTTCAGGCCAAACCATCTGCAAACCCTACTGCTATTTCCCTCCAGCAGCAGGACAGCATCCCAACCAGCAGCACCCCTCAGCCTTTCTCAGAAACTGCCGGCAATGCCCAAGTCACCCGTGATTATTTTCAGCATCACAATCTTGGGCTGTACAGCGAACTAAACGCTTCCCTGACACCCAGCCTCTGAGTGGCAGAGGGTTTGACTGAACCTGATCTGGAACCGGGCCCAGAATGTATTGCTGTCTGTAGAATAATGCAGAATGACAGAAAAAAAGGGGGGGTTAAGGTCACTGAAAGCAAGGCAGGTGACCTGCTTCCCCACAAGCGAGCTGCGCCATCAGCTCCCTCCCTGCATGGACTGCAGCCCCTCAGACCAAAGGTGCTACAAGCCATTAGTCCTCGGCGTCAGCAGCAGCAATGTCCCCGCAAAGTCCCGGCAAGGCTCAGGCACAGCTCGCTGTGGAAACCTCCTTCCACCGCGCATCCGTGCCAAGGACCTGGATTTACAATTTCCAGCGCTAGGCGCCACAAGACCTAGGAGGGACGACAGAGGCTCAAGACACAATCAGGGGAAGGCGATTGAGGGAGCGGTGCCAAGGCAAGGCACTGCCCTGAAGCGAGGGAGCAGCAGCGATCCGGGCCGCCGAGGACCCTGCCTCGCCCCCAGGTGCCCGCAGCAGCTTCAACCCCCCACACCACCCCGTCAAGCGGAACGGCCCGAAGCTCCCCGGTGAGGGAGGCGCCCAGCGCGTCCCCGCTACGCCGGGTCCGAGGGGCAGCCGGCGGGTGCTGGCAGCCACCCGCCCCCTCCCCCGCCGCCGGCCGTTAACGGTCTCCGCGGCACGCTTCCAACGGCCGGCAGCGGCGGCCGCCCATTGGCCGACGCCTCCGAGCGGCGGCCAATGGGAGGCGGCTGCCAGCGGAGCCGCGCGAGGCGGGCGGGAGGAGTGCAGGGTTAGGACGGAGCGGTCCGCGGCCCGCCGCGCCTCACGACCCTGCCCCGCCGGGTGAACGCTGCGGCCCTGCCCCGGCTCTCCCGCGGTGCCGGTCTGCTGCACGGCTCGGCTGGGCGCTGAGGGCGAAGGGGACGCTGAGGTCGAGGGGCAGTGACCGCCGGGGGGGGCGGGAGGGGGGCGCAGCCCCCCTCCCGCCCCCCCCTCCGCGGTCTCTGCCCCTCGAGGAGGCCTCGCCTTTGCCCCTTCATGGCTCTTTCTCATCCTTGGATGTCTTAATGAGTGCCTCAGAGGAAACCATCCCAGCCTCTCCGGGAGACTTACCCCTTTGGGTACATACCGCTCCCACGGTTTGCGGTAACCTCCGTGACAGGCATAAAGGTTTTGTGTTTTTTTTCCCCCCGCAACCCCAGCAGGAGGAAAAAAAAAAAAATAATCAGCTGACAGAATGGGTGATGTTGTTAAAAACACACGCACGATACAGACCACATCAAAATTTCGTGGCCGTTATCGCAACACCCAGGTCAGACTTTGCGAGCCTGCCATTCATTGGGGAGGAATCTTGGGAGGCACCCAGGCGTGGGGGGAGTGGGCGAGTTATGTCTTTAACTTAAACGATTTTGCCCCTGAAAGGAAAAAAAAAAAAAGTGAGAAAAAGGTATGTGAAAAGTTGAAATCTGCCAGCCTGTGACTGGGTTTCCCAGCAACCCTGAAGGAGGCACGGAAGGCACCTGCTTCTGCCGTGGCAGAAGAGTCTTGGGCACTGGTGTACCCACGCCTGGATTTAGCGTGCTCAGCATAAGTGGGATTAGCAGCCGGTGTGGGCAGTGGTGATGTGGGAGAGACTAGAAGCACCCTGTGGAGCAGGACAGAGCCCAGGGCGAGGCGAATCAAAAGACAAGTGGCATCACAGTGTGGCCACAGTGCTGTAGCCATCTGTGTGCCCTCGACCCACCTGTGGATGCCAGGGAGGAGGGGGAACATGTCAGCCTCCCTAGGGCAAACCAAGCTCCGCTGGCCCGGGGTGGAAAGCAGCTACAGTGCACAGTTTGCAAGTTGCACGAGACTCGCTGAGTCTGCAGAGACCGAAGCACCTCTCCTCCCAGCAGCAGCACCCTGGAGGATAAAGAGGAATGCCTCTGCTTTCCAGCGAGCTTTTGCTGCGTGTATGCTACATATGCAACGAATGTCCCAAATTTCCTTTGGCTTACAACTCCCTTGCAGCCGACTCTGATAAAAAAAAATAGAGCAGGACTTAAACCATTCGCAGAAGTGGACACAATCCTCTCAGGATGAAACATTTAGATCAGCGGCTCTTAACCCTCATTTGGCAGAAGATTTGGGGGCTATTTCTAGGAGTCCATGAAAGGTAAATAAAAAGTTTGTCCTTCAAGGCCTTTCTTGAGCTCAGAGAACTGAAGACACCTGCTTGCTACAAAACAAAGCCGCCTTTATTTCTGAGCCATCGTGGTGGCAGCTGGGCCGCGTTTGAATGGAGATGCGTGGGAGGTGTTCTCCATGGGATTGCAGGTACCCCTGGGCAAGCTGGCAGGGGTCTCTTCCTCTTCTTTGCCCCTTCCCAAGCTGAGGTCAGTACGGTCTCCGGGCAGAGACTTCACACGAGCAGTAGCTCGGAGAGAAAGAAGCTGTATCATCATAACTCCCCCGAGGTCTCTGTCCTCTTGTCTGAATTGGTGCTTTACCTCTGTGTGTTAAATTGGCAGCCTCAGCTGAGTTTGCCGCGGGCTCCCAAAGACACCCTAACTCCACACTGGAGTCTTTCAACTGCTGTAGCATCAGGGGGAGGAGGTTAATGTGAACTTTATCCCGTTATATGTGAAAATATAATCCATTATCTTTGGGAAGGCCCTATCTGCTATGTTACCCCGATCCACCTCCACCCAGGCTTGCCCTCTGCAGAGCCCAAACACATCCATCCCTTCTCAGTCCCCACAGAGGCACAGCAGCCAGAACGCAATTGAGTGTCTGCAGTCATGCCCGCTGGTGTGCGGCACCCCTGCACAACCTAGGGGTGCAGCTCCAGCCCAGCCCTGCAAATCCAGAAGGAAAATCTACCGTGAGAAAGCCCACATGGATTTAATTCTGTGTGGCACGTCTGCCTGGACAGTTTAGGGAAAAATTCTGCTTGATGGAGAGGTAAACGCGGTGCAACAAAAGGCAGCAGGCAGGACAAATGAAAGAAAATACTGCTTTACTCTGCGTGACTCTCTGTGAACTATACTGCCATGCTGCAGTGAAGCCGAACTCACAGTATCCCCGAAAGACATGAAATACAGTTCAATACAATTAAAAACAAATTAGAGAGGTGCAACTGCTCAAGCCAGTCACCAGTCAGCGGGATGGGGAAGTTTATTCAATAACCAAAATAAATTGGAATAAACGCCACTCCACCATTTCTCCCATCTTTCTTGGAAGCTTCTGGCCCTGCCCAGTACTGAGCAGATCTCAGCAGATCTCTGCTGTTACACAGCTTGTCACCCCCATGCCATTATGGGCCTTTTTTTTGCATCTTGCAAGAAAGGCAATCTAAGCAATGAGAAAGGTGCCCTGGGAGATAGAGGAAATCTGCTCTGTGAGATAACTGGAGAAGGAGGAAAGGTCTGTATTATCTTTACAATCAGCTTTATTTGCCTCATTGAAACTGTTTCTCTTTAGTGCTCAGAGAGTAAAATCAGAGATAATTCACATTTTGTCCCCTGGCAGGTCCCTGGAGACCCATAAAGAAAAGCAGGCCTTGGAAGAGGAAGATAGCTGTACTCTGTTCAAGTCCAAAAGCTGAGGCATGCAGCTAATACCAAACATTACTGGTGGCTTTCATTCCTTGGGCCTTTGTAAAGGGCAATTACAGAGCAACTAAGTCTGGACCAGCTGATTTGTGACTCAAGGATGTGTGGGATTTTCACCCAAAATCTTGAGAGAACAAGAGCTGGGACTCTTTTCAGTGGCCAGGCTGGGCAAGAGCTGGGTTTTGCAACCAGCAGACTGAATGGGGTCCCGCACCAGGACTGTTTTCAAAGCAATTCAGCTTGGAATGCAGATTTCTGACCTGCTGCCAATATCCCAGTGGAAAATCTGTGCCCTGAGCAGCAGATAGGAAATTAAACTTCAGCTCCAATGCTGAGGGTATCATTTTCACCTCAGCGGTGGAGCTGCAGAAACCAGAGTCTCTGGAGAATGAGGAAATCCTTCCTAGCCCGCAAAGGGCAGTAAGAACTCTCAGACCATTCGTCACTACTGCGGCAGCCTGGTTTAACACCATCCTGGGGGAGAACAAAGGTGTGATGTTGGTGAACAAGGGGTCAAAGCCCTGTGTTTCCAAAGAGGATGGAGATCTGACTGGTCAGAGATAATGCAGTCACTTCAACCATGGGATGAAAATCAAGGCTGAAGGAGAAAGACAGCCTGTGCAAACCATTTCCCAACACCCGGCTCTCCAGCTATCCCCTCTCCAAGCCGGACTTCTCCATGACAAGGCCCAGCAGCCAAGTACCCTGTAGCTGGTGAAAAGAAGTAGAAATGTGAAGATGCCTGGGATCGTGTGCTCAAGTAAGTCAGAAGCTTCTGGGAAGAAAAGATCGCATGTTCCTTTGAAGATAGGAAACCTATTATGACCTGGAAACCTGCCCTGAAAGCTCCTGTGTCTGAGATCGAGCAGGCATCTGCACCCCAGCATTGGAGGGGTGTCTGCAGAAACCAGTGGATTTAGGAATCCATTCTCTGGACATCCCTGGAGCGGCACAAGGACATGATGGATGGCTTAATGGGTTTTAGGGCCTGGAGGAACCAGTCTGGTAATCAAATATGGTTCCTTACATAGCTGAGTGCAGGAGCTATATTCATGCCTCCTGCTTCAAACTCATCATCTGCAACTGAGCTTCACAGAAAGAAACATCTCATCTCAGTTTAAAGGCTTCAGATAAATCCACCCCTTTCTAAAAAAAAACTTGCAGAAGCTAACTACAGTCACCAAACATATGAGTCATTGCAAAGAGGGACTCTAGCTTAAGCCTCCAAAGTGTTTTCTCAGGCTTTTTGCTCTTAAATCCTTACTACCAGAGGTCTTCCTGAGAACAAAACCAAGTCACCTTTTAATCTGTGGAGCGTGGTATGGCACGGCCACCGTACCGGGTTATTCTGCAGGCAGCAGAAACAACACTGGTCTCATTGCAGGCAGGGAGAACTTGAGGACTTACTTAATGATGGCAGATTGTGATCATGTAACACCACGTTAGCAGCAGATTCGAAGATTAAATTCTCTTTCTGTATAATCAATTGCTAGATCTTAACATAATCAAATCACAGATGGAAGTGAGCGATTCCTGTGGCAAAGGAAGTTACAGCCCTGCCATGGTGGCCAGTGCTGCAAAGCGATAATGAAGGCTGTGCGAGCCTTAGAAAATCAAGATAAAATCTACAGTGGTTTGGCTTTTGGGCATCCTTTCAGACATGGCCGTATTATGCAGGTATATAATCCAGGACCAGAAGCAACAATAACCTCTTAGTATCTATCATGGTTTTATGTGCAACAAAAGAGAAAGCATCAGTGAGATCTTCCCCTTCTGTCCCTTAATCTCGATGCCGAGTGACTTTTCCTAAGTATGGAGTTCTCCATATATATGAAATCCTTTCCAAGTGCTTGGTGTGTGTCCCAGCACAGATGCACCCAGCCCCTGTTCCTGCCTGGATGCTCACAGCACCAGACCTTCTCATGCCACCTTCTTCCCTCATGCCTCTGCCTGGTTCTCCCCTGCTTCGTTCCTCCATCGCCTTCCTCCCGTCTCCTCTCTCTGAAAGGGTGCACACATCTGGCTTGCCTTTATTGTGCGATAAATCTCACCCTGCATCTTGGGTTCATTTTCTGAAAGTTTTGAATGGTGTCTTGGAAATGCTGTTGGACAATAGGAGCTCTTTGAACCCAGGCCAGCTGGACAGGACTCCTTGCATTGCAGCTGACATGCAGGCTTTGGCGGTCTTTCTCGACTCTTTCTTCTCTTCTCTTTTCTGTACAGCATTTGAATTGTCCTCAGACTTTATTTTTGGAGTGGGCAGTGCGTTTCTGAATCTTTTCATCATTATATTATTATTAATTATGGTCGTGACTATTTCTCTCTCTGCTGGCACTCCTGGGTGGATCTCTCCTCTCTCGCTTAATGTCTTGGGTAAGACTACCTTGTCTGCAACGCACTTAAGCAGTGACTCAGAATCCCTGGCCCGCTCCCAGGAGAGATGCAAGAGTTTTGCCAGTTGGTTTATAAAGAGGCCATCGTTTTCCTCAGCTACTCTCTCCCTCAGCAGAGCTGAGTCGGGTGGAAAAGCTCAGCTCTGTGGCTCCAGTGAGTCCATCCCTGGTGGACAGGCCGTCCCTGGGGTATTATGAAAGCAGAGTCCTGCTCCATCCGGGTGCAACTTCTGAACCAGGCGGTAGGATTCTCCGCCGAACAAAATTTTGCTCCCTGGGGGTCACTGCGCTCAACTTCCCCATTCCCAAGCCCCTGGAGGAAAGAAAGCCAAGCGAGGCATGTGGGCAGGATGAGGCATCGTGAGGGAGGGAGTACTGTGTGCTCATGTCAAACTGTTGCCTAATGGCTCATCACACAGCTACCCACATCTCTTGAGTCAAAGCAGAGAACGGCATACTCTCAAGCAGGCCCCTCATATCGCTGGGTTTGAGGTTTGCTTGCAGCAGTGGTATGCTGTAGAGAAATCCCATCTTCGTCCTCTGGGCATCTCAGACCTTTCCAGCCATGCGGGAGGGTGGGAGTTGCTCTGTTTCTGAAGGCAGGAGGAGGCCTATGGCTCTACTGTTTGCCCCTCCACACATTGAATTTATGTAGTGAAGACCACTTTGCTCCTGTGTGGCTCCTGTAACTTAAAGATGTTCAAACAGTGTACTTTTATGGAGGTGACATGCAAACCCTCTTCATTTCATGTGCTGGGAAGGACTCAAGAAAAAAGAGATGGCTGGTCTTGGCTGTCTCCCACAGATCATGGAGGGAACGCGAGTCTGAATCTTTCCCATCAGACTGCACTGCCTCCTGGAAGTGGCACTGCATGATGGAGGGAAGGAGATCGCAGGCCTTCCCCTACCAAGGGTGAGCACTTGGCAGCGTCGGATTGTGTCCTCCCCAGCTCCCCTTCCCACGTGCTGGGAAGCCCACCTCCTTCACAGGGCAGCAGAGAGCCCTGCTACTCCCCGGAGCTGGCATTAGCAAGGGAGAGGGACTGAGATCATCGGTTGCTTTTTACTCACATCTGCCAAAGGGAGGAATAGGTCTTGGGCCAAATAAAATTCTCCTTCCTCCCGTTCTGCTGCAAGACCCAGCAGAGCAGGGAAGCCCACGAGCGGCCGGGAAGGGGGGTCTCACCAGCCCTCTCTGTGCTGGTGTTGAAGGCTGAGCGACTCCTGAGCTCAGCTGCAGCGGCCCAGGCACCAGGCAGAGGTGTCACCCTCTCTCCAGCCGTGGCACGGTGCAAACCACAGCTGGTGCCCATGCGGGGCTGCTCCTCCCCAGCCAGCAGGCTGGCCGCGGCTGGTCTCCGCTCCACGCCGGCGGGGTGGCATTGCTTCTTCAGCTTGAGGAATGCAAACCGCCTGAGCTGCTCTTGAGGATTGGCCAGGAAAAGTCCACAAATAGCAACAGGAAATCAAAATGCCCGCTCCAGACATGCACCAGATACGAGGCCATCCAGCGCAAGGAGAAAAATCAAATGCTGGACGATGGAGATTACATCATACTGTGGATAAACCTGTGAGCCCATCCAGCTGGGGCCATGCCAACAGGTCCAGATGGCTCAGGAATGCTAACTGCATAGCTACCTCTCTTGTCTTTGCTTTTTCTTCCCTCTTTTTTTCCCTATTCTCCATCCCTCCTGGCCTTCTTCCCTCTTCCCTTTCCCAGAATAAATAAATAAATGCTCTGGCAACTCTACATAATCCAATTTCATCGAATATCAGAAAGGCATCTGAGACCAGTGGACGGGGCACTGGTCCGGACACGGGTCTCTGGCACTTACACATAGATATCGAGGCTGCTGGGTGACCTCACCACACTGCATAGCTGCTGGGGTTGACATAGTAATGTGTGCCTTCATCTCACCTGGGACTTCAGCCCCTGGCTACAAAGGAGGAGGTTGCCAGGGCAGCTTCCCTGGAGCCTGAAGCATGCAGGAAAATTAAGAAATGAGCATTGCTCCCGCTCTGCTGCAGCTCACCCCAGCTGCTTACAGCTGCCACTGACTGCTCGCTGTGGCTGCAGTTACGGGGGGAGGAGAAAACCGTTTTGCTCCCAACAGCTAGCAGCCTCTGGCTACTACCTTGGTACTAATTGGCGACAAAGAGGAGTGCAGCACCCTCTGTTCTGTCCCTAGCATTGACCAGAGCTCAGCTTTCTCCCAGTGTGATAAAAACAGGGCTCGAAGACATGTAAGAAGAGAACGAAAGGTGTGTGTTTTGCCAGGTCTGAAAAAGGGCTGCAGGCCATTTGCTCATTTTTTAATGCTAATCCAGCTGCTGAACTGCTGCCAGCTATGTTTGACAAATCCTGAAGAGCAGGAGAGGCGTCAGAGAATGGGAAAGCAACCTTTGCATGTAGACGATGGCGATCCTAACTTTACAACAGGTCAGGCAGACCTACTGTGGGGAAAAGACACTTCAAAGAGAAAAGGAAAGCACAAAAACATGCCCTGAGCAGCAGGAGGGACTCACATGGGTCTTGAATGCCCTGCTAGGGGACTGATAAAGCCATGGCACTCTGGTACTTTCAGCTTGTCACCTCTTTCTCAGATACAAACCAGATGAGACATACTTTGGGAGCCCGGGAACTCAGCATAGCCCTGACCACGCAGCAATTTGGGGCAGAAATGTAACAGGGTGCTCGCAGCAAGTTGCACCAAATCCAGGGAGAAGTTAGGTTTTGCAACTGAGCCAGGATCTGGTTGTGCAGTGGAGGATGAGGTATGAGTACAGTCCATTCACTGGATTTATAAAGCACAAATTGTTTGGTTTTCAGAAAGGCCCAAAGAGGTCAGGCCAGCAACAGCAAGGGCCAAGTACTTCAGTTTAAATCCTGATGCTGACCAACACAGTCATTCAGACTGACACAGAAAGATTACTCTGGGTCAGCTTGAAGTATCTGAGGTCAGGATCAGACACGTGCAGTCCCCAGGGGTAATGAACAGGAGAGGGGCGAAGGACAGCTGGGACATCTGTGGAGGATGGACCTACCAAACTGAAAACGTTGCAAATACCATCTATAGCTGCAAAGTAACGCAAAGAGACTCTAACTGGGGAAGCCAAGTAATAGCTCCTATGGACCTCTCCCGGCAGGTATCTACTAGCAAAACCCCACCCAGTCTAACTTTTCATTAATCTCCTTCACCCATTGATGGCACTGCCCCATGCCAGTAAGAATAAGGATGTGCGCTATTTTATAGGCAGCAAAAGCTGCATCGCTGCAAGTGACACCCTGAAGATCACACGGTAAGTAACTGGCAGAGCTGGGACTAAAATACAATTCTCCCATTCCCGACAACCTCACTGCACCACTGTCCATAAGGAGAGAAAAAACACAACAAAAACAAACCCAGCATCATTCAATTGGCAATTCAGTATTTGTGGCTCAACAGCACCTCATCAACTCTCAGAGTCTGCCACATTTGCTTGGAAAGAAGAGCCAGATTTCCAACACACCCTGGGCAAAGAGCTCTCAGATTGAGAGACTGAAAAGGCTTTGAAAGAAACCTTCCATCAACAGTCTTTACAAATGTCAGAGCTGGTTTCCTCCTCCCTGAGCTGCCTGGCTTGCAGTCCCTCCCCCAGGGCAGCAGTGAGCTCAGCCAAAAGCACCTGCCCAGCTCCTTCCTTCAACTGCCATGAATTTACGGGACTCATTTAACATCAAGCTGCTCTGACATGCAACAATTAAGTATTGAGGCTCTGGACCTGGGTCCTCTTCTTTATCCTGATCTCCCTCTGCCTCAGGTACCCCTTCTGGAGGCAAAAGCTCTCCTCCCAGGAGAGGGAGGGCTGCAAATACTGCAGAGCCAGGAGCAGGTTTGCAAGGTAGACCCCCTGCGCCTTGGCCAGCAGAGACGTGTTATTCTTGAGCTGCAGTGCTCCCACCTGGACGTGCCATGGCATCGGGAGGAGAAGCCAGTGTCCCCGTGACACGGCGGTGGGGAGTTCTTTGGGCATCGGTCTACGGATCTCACCTGCAGGAGGGATGCTGACAATCCACTATGAGTGTCCAAAACCAATGTTGTATCCAGCTCCCTCCTGTGTAACGTGCCTGATGTCAGGGCCAAGCTGTATTTCTCCTCCAGCCTTGGCTGCCAGGTTCCTCCCAAGGGAGCCCTGACATTCTGTTGCAGGGGAACTCCTGACACAGATCGCTGAGCTGAACGTGTTACGTTGCATCTATTCTAGGAAAAATGTTAACTGCATTTTGAGCAGACTTTGCTCAGCCAGACTGACCTGAACGAACATTTTTCCTAATCACAAAAGTCACAGTGTGAAGAAGCCAAAAGCAACTTTGCTGAGGTAGTCAAGGGTGAGTTTCCTCTGGAACAGGCTGGACAGTGATCATAATGAATGACCTCACGTAAGGCATCACCTCTGGGCCCTAAGGATGGTACTAATTACCCCAGCACTGCTTTAAATTACATACTAGTTTCAGGGAGAATAGCCATGCACATTGCTTCCATCCTGTAAGAGGGATTTCTGCAATCTTAGGAAGTGAGAAGATAAAATAGGAAGAGAAAGAAAGGAGTGAAGGAGTGTGTGTGTATAGCTGCAGTTCCAACCTCCATGAGACCTTGTTCTGGCAGAACAACGTGTCAAGATCAGTGTCAAGCATCTATCACTTGGATACTGACCAGACCAGAGCAGCTCCACATGATTTCAAAGGCAGACCGCCCTGGAGAGATTTAAGAAAATAGGAGTAAAAGGAGAGATGCAAAGAAAGAGAAGACAAGGTGGGTAAAGAAGTCAGAAAGGGATGGGTGAGAGGGGAAGGCTGGGATGTTCAGGTCGGCTCAAGAGACTACAGGAAAGGAAAACCTTAAATTATGTGACCCTACAGGAAAGCAGAAGCAAAAAAATCTGTTCTCTTGAGCAGCTGGGAATACGTTAGACAGATGTAAACACTACATGGCAGACATGTGGGGAGCAACTGGGTTGAAAGACAGCTTGCCTTTCAGCACGCTACCTGCAGTCCCCTGCCGCTCTGGCCATGCCCTCGGCTCCTCACAACCTTTCAGCTATTTCTGCTCTGAGGGTCGATGCAAAACATGCAGGCACCAACCCAAGAAAACAGCTAACAACTCACAACACAAGTTGAGCTCCAAAGAGAGGAAGGAGTAAGAAAAGGGCTCCATGCAAGCACCCACCCTGTCCTATTGCCAGGCTGAAAACACAATTGATTTCAGCCAGAGGATACCAAACTACAGTAAGTTGCACGCTCAGAAGTCACCAGATGCAGTGAGACGGTGCTAGCATGGCGGTCAGACGAAAAACATGGCTTTCATTCCACCCTTGCTCTCACTTCTCATCTCCCATGTGGAGACAAGAAGTCCCAGCAGTTCAGATGTGTAAAGGAGGATAAATACAGTCCCCAGCGGAAAGCTGGGATCGGTGGGATGTAGTAATCCCAGGACTGCGATTGGCCTGGAAGTGAGGACTAACACACTTAGCTCCTCCAACAGACACCTCTCCTGAAGAAGAACAATGCTGGCCACAAGGTTGCCTGTGAAGCATCAGTGATTGCAGCACAGACCTGGAATTTCCCTGGGAAATCTCCCAGTCAAATCAGGCCAAGAGACAGCTCTTGGCCATTTCTTATTTGAGCTGTAATGGTCCACTTCATCCCTGGTGCCCTACCTGTTCCCCTGTACCTGCAGCAAGGAGAGTCACCAGCTGGCTTCTGCATCCCAGTTGGTTTCCTGCAATGGACTGTCCACAACAGGACAAGGATGCACAGGCTTTAGAGGGTTGACTCATCCCTTCCCTAAAATGCACTGGTACAAGTCAGTCTTGAGAATCAAATCTTCATATCGAGCACAATCCTACCTGTGGCTATGAGAAGAGGACCTGCCACGTGGCCGTCACAGAGACAACTCCAGAGAATGAAGTGTTTTCATTCGCTTCCTTTAACACTGAGAATGTTTTAAGTAGTAAATAAGTAATATACTAAATGCTAATTAAATACTACAGTCTGAAAACCTACAGGAAAGTGCTGAGAAAAAAAGGAGCGAGCCCAGGAGTAGACCGTTCTCAGACGAAACACAGGAGTACATCGCAGAGGTGTCAGCCTGGCCACATTTTGAGCAGCGGGGCTGCATGTATGGCTATGAAATCCCTACTTCTAAAATTTCCCTGTAAGGGGCTCCTTCAGAAAACACTCTTCTTTCCAAATTCCCCTCTCTACCAGAGACAGCTCCATTCCAGGCTTCAGCGAGACCAGCGCAGTGCCGGATGAGACCAGCGCAGCAAGTGATGAGACCAGTGCAGCACCAGATGAGCTCCTGGGCAGCAGAAGGCACTTTGCGTCAATGAACCCAACACTTGTCATGGGATTTAGAAGCCACCAGACATCATGCTTAGGCCCTTGTACTGGTACCAGGAGAAGGTCCAATGGAACAGTCTCAGAGGCTTTCTACAACCTGGTCTATGCAGATGAGACCCCTAGGTTTTCTCCTCTCTGAAAGCAGTGGTGGCACTGAATGACTGCCTTATGCCAGAGGGGATGGGGATCACCTGGACGACATGGCCTGAGCTGTACATGACTCCAGCATCTCCCAGCTGGTGCTGCTGACACCCTCCCTCAGTGGGAGCAGACTGCATGCACAGATGTGCTTCCACCCCCTGCCAAACCCTCCCTTTGATCACTCTGTTCACCAAAGTCCTTCCTGCTGCTTACAAGGACTTCACCAAAGTCCTTCCTGCTGCTCCCCACCAAGACGATGGCTCTGTCTCCACTGTTTAACTCTGGTTTGGACACATGCCTTCCTGCACTCCTGCTATGAGTTGCAACCTCTCCCCTAGCTCTGGCCCACCAGCGCAGTTAAAGGGTTCTCCCACTTTGGCTGAGTTGAGCGTTTAGGCCAGTGGATCTCCAGCACATGCAGGCAGTTTTCCAACAGATGAACGTTTTTATTTAAGGAAGAGTATCCCAAATGTTTATCAGTTTCTTAATAACTGGTCAAGAGGGACACACAAATGATCCCCAGTCTCTGTGAAGAAAGTATTGACTAGAGTCTTCCAAAGGAAGTTCAAGTCTCTCCCCCTCTTTGTTACCAAAATGGAAATATGTTTCCTGGTGATGACCCTGCGGTCATGATGCTGTAGGCTCAGAGACCCATAAACTGCTGTCTTCAGCTGTGGTTTCATCCTGCTGCTAGCACTTCTGCAGGTGTAAGTCCCGCTGTGAAACCATAAGGAGCAGCATGGACATGAGGTGGAGGAACCACGAGATGGATCCAAAGAGACTAATGAAACAGAAAAATCTAGGAACTATTATTTTAGGATTCATTTCCATCAGGCCAGGTCTGATGGCCCTACCAGGGCCATCTGTATCTGTGCTCCAGATCCCACAGGAATCTCTGACTGGCAAGTTCCAAGCAAAATTTAAAGAAAAAAGTCTTGCCTTGCCCAGTGCTTGGCTGACTAACCAGGGGTGTGTAACTGACCGAATTTTACCAGGCATGGGAATAGAGGCCCAAAATGCTTTCTGCCTGTGTCCGCACAAGGGACTACCATCAGTCCCAGAGACCCAGCCTCCCATTACAGCAGAGCTCTCCTCTCTAACCACTGGAAGGGATGAGAAGTGGATGACCAAATCTGCCTGAGCTCTTCGTCTTCTCTGTGCCAAGATGGTGGGAGGGAGCTTACACATCATGAGGCTCACTCAGACCAAAGGTCAGCCCAAGACCTAAGCACCACTTAAAAGCTAGTTATGTCCCTGTAGTAGACACAAGAGGAATAGAAGTGTGTACAGGCTTCTTGTAAGAGCGATGGTCATCCATGGTGAATAGCCTCTCTTTATCTTCAGGGAAAGCTCCTCTTACGAGTTGCGCCAGCACTGCTCTCAGCCTGCTCACTACATACAGTCCTGCTGCTTTCCTCCTTTCCGTGGGAAAGGAAAGAGCACGCGGTAGGCACAAAACTTAGTTTGTACTCAAGGAGCAACCCACAGGGACAAGCAGTTCTTCTCCCATTCTTCTGGCTCCCAGTAGGCTCCAGAAGATGCTGCTTGTCACATTGCCCAGGCATATAGCATCACACAGTGAAAGAGCACGTTACTGTGCATTCCCCAAAGGAGCTGGGTTAGCACTACTGAGACAGCCTGAATTGCCATTTTGCAACTTCTAACAATGGAGACCTCGACTAGCGTGAAGGCTGTTTTTTTGCCTTGATGTCTCCCTTTTGAAGGAGATACAGAATATGCTTTGAAAGGCATAGAGTCAAAATGGAGCTGTGTTTACACAAACATCCAAAGTCATCTTTGAAGGTATTTTTTCATACTATAAAATACAGAAACATAGGGAACAAACAGACCCACTGGGGTACTGGGTTAAAAAGAACACATGCCTCCTGTTTTGCTGGTTTATTCTGGCTTCATTCTGATGCCAGAATGTCACAAACCCAGTGAAGCACAGTGGTGAATCTGACTCAAAAGATAAGGCTTTGGAAGAGTTTCACAGCACCGATAAGAGCTGAGAGAGAAAGTAAGAGCTCTCTGAGTGCAGCTGCAATAGACTGTAAGTGAATACATGGGTGCTCGCAGGAACGACCAGAGATGCTGGACTGGGCAGGGGACAGACAGGTGAAACTGGTAAGCAGAGACTGCATGAAGGATTAGCCTCATTTATGGTGGGTCCTTCTGGCAGAAAAAGATGAGCAAAGTTGCCTAAGTTGAAGAGCAGTAGGTGGCCTCCTGAGCAAAAGGAGACTGATAATGTTGTTAGTAGTCACCGTATGTAAGTCTAGTTAGCAGAAGCTAAGTGAAGTAAAAAGAAGCATTTTGTGTCCCTTGGAGATTTCCCCTCCAAGTACCAAGAAGACACCACTCTCCTTAGGATTTTCCAAATAAAACCAAACTGTCATCATATAATCACAGACTCACACAGGTTGGGAGGCAGCTCAGGAGGTCTCTAATCCAAGCTCCTGCTCAGAGCAGGGCCAACACTAAATTCAGACCAGGTTGCTCAGGGCTTTGTCCAGATAGGTCTTGGAAACCTCCAAGGAAGGAGCTTCCACAGTGTCTCTGGGCAGCCTCACCCACTCTTAATTGTCCTCACAGTGAGAAATTGTTTCCTTATACCCAGTCTAAACCTTCCCCGTTCCAATTTATGACCACTCATCCTCCTGCCATGCACTTATGTAAAGAGCCAGACTCCATCTTCTCAGTAGCTTCCTCACCAGTGCAGGCAGGCTGCTGCTAGGTCCCCCTGGAGCTGCCTCTCCTCCAGCTGAGCTCCAGCCCCCAACCATCTTCATGACCATCCCCTCCACGCACTCAGATTTATCAACATCTTTCTGGTACCAGGCAGTCCAACACTGGATACTGTATTTCAGACACAGTTTTATGATTATTAAGAAAAGGGGGATAATCACATCCCTCTGTTTATCTACCGCCGCCCTCCTGTTGCCAGCTGGTAGATGCCTTTGCTCCTGGGACACAGCACTGCTCCATGAGTCCTGTTGGGTCAGTCCACCCATCCTAGGGGCAGGAGACGGTATTTGGCCTTGCTGAATTTCATGAGGTTTCTGGTGACCCATTCCTCCCACATGTCTAGGTCCTTCTGAATGGCACCCCCACACTTACTCAAATTATTTTTTTTTTTTTCTGTTTTAAGCACACAGACCTTTTTGAGGATGCATCTACAGATGTTCTTTCATTACTACTTTGTCACAACTTTAGAAGAACAATACAGGGAACCATTTTTTAAAGACCAAGATGACTCTTTAGGAGTGCCAAGGTTCAGGAAAGAAGAGTAGTTTAGAGACACGTTATTCTTGCCCCAAAGGAGTACAGCCTCTGCAGTAAGGTTCATCCATCTTTTCTTTCCACTTCCTTTCTGAACAGAAGAAATCATCCTCAGAAAAAGTTTCATACTGGCATTTTATGGCCGAAATTCCTGGCCTGCTCTAAGAAAAATGCTTGCTGAACAATATCTGGAAAAGTTTGCCCATCTTTGAAGCAAAGGCACTGGCAACTTTGCGAGCTATTGTGCACGGTGATGCTTTGCACAGTTCTATGTAAAAAGAACTTCTCAACACATCTCAAGATCCCGGGAGATTTGCTGGATTTAGTAAGAAAATGTAAGTGTATTCCTTCTCCCCATGTTGTTATGCAGAGTGAGAACAAAGAGGGTGATGTATTATGTTCTGGCTCTTGTACCACCAACAGATTTGGTAGGCGAGAAGTGGCTACAGAATCTCTTACATTTATCATCTGCAGGAAGAGAAGGTATCAGCTCGACCCTCGCACTCCAGCAGAAGTTTGTGGTGCTGGCAGTTGGGAAAAAATCCACAAAAGCATTTCTTTTTCTACTTGTAAGCTGAGCACAACGATGCCTGAGTCACCGCAACCTAGTTATTGTGAAGGCAAGGGTAGGCTACTTCGAGCAGCAGCTTTCCAAGCAGAAAGGCCATTTAAATGAGGCAGGATGGAGCCAGCCTGCACATGGCCACTGCACACTTTAAACACACTGTCCTGGCAGGTGGCACCAGATGGCACTCTTGCACAAAAGCTTCTTTTTCACAGGGTCTGGTTGCAGGCAGAAGTTGTATTTAAGCTATAGAGAGGTACCACCTATATTGGTTAGGGGTTCCCTGACTTCTGACTGCAGTCCACGTTGCACCTAGATAAAACGGCTGGTGCCAATACATACTATTTTCACTTCAATAAGAGAATAAACGGTCCTGGCATAAAGCACGTGGTATCAGCACAGCTTCATCCGCACTGGACGTATATGGAATTAGGGAAAGCACAAGACTCCTAACAACAGGTCTCTCAGATACAAGCAGGCAAGGCCCCACAGTGTGAGCGAGCGCTCAGTCTCGGGGTGACGTGCCACTGGAAGGACTGCCTGAGCACAGCGGGACTCTGCTGCCTCCCATAGAGCCCGACCAGAGTCACCCCTGAGGCACGGTAGTATCTTGGAAATTAGGAGCTGGTGAGATTTGTGGGAGATGGGGCTGCACATCTCTTTCCCAGACTCCACACACCAAGTGTGGTGCACTTAACGTATACGCAAATTCTGCATCTCTACTTTCTTCTCCACAATAGAGGAAGCATAAAAGGCTTTGGATACCTTCTGCATAGCAAAGCAGAAGTGGATTCATCAGGTGCTTAATGGCTACAGCCCTCCTCTCTCTGTCCCCTGCTTCTGTGTCGTGGTGCTGGCACCTCCCCTGCTCCCGTTGCAAGCGTAGTCCTCAGAGACCCTCACAGTGCTACACTGGGAACGCGGGAGGTGCCAGTGTTGTGACGGGGGAGTAACAAGCCGTGGCTAAAACGTCTGGGGCAGGCTCACTGTCCCACAGCTGCAGCTGCTCAGAGGCTGGTGGAGCCTCAAGTGCAGGCAGTGCCCCGCTGCCCAGCATCGGATGATGCCCTCACCCTCACCCCAAACCACCTCTGGGGTGGGGCCCTTCCCCCTTCTGCCTCAGGGCTGGGTCCTTCCTGGCAGAGGGGTTGCAGGATTCACAGCACGAACTCCCACGGAAAGCTTGGGCAGGACAGCAAAGAGCCTGTGCGTGCTGCTCAGGGAGAGCGGCTGGACTGGGGACTCGCATGACTCCTCCGAGAGGCTGGGCAGTTTCCCTAGAGGTGAACAATGCCCCTTTGGTTTCTTGGGACTGGCAACACATTTTCCTTCCAAGTCACTCTTCCCCCTCACCCTTCTCTCCAAAGTAAATCAGCCCAGCCTTCTCGCCAAGCGGGAGATGCTTCATCTCCCAAATGCCACTCTGAGAAAAAGTTACAAGCAAATGAGAGCAGAGGAGCAGAGCCAAAGCATCTCCCGATGGCACCCGGCCGTGCCTCCGGTGCTGCCTGAGCTGAGCCACGGCAGGTTGTGCACTCCCCGCCTGGGACCGCACGCTTCTCCCCCAGCCATCAGTCTCAAAAAAGCGCATTGTAAGGAAAAAAACCTGTGACTCCCCAGCGGGATCTCCTCGGGGTGCCCGCGGCAGGACGCCTGCGGGCGGCGGGGCCGGTCCCGGGGGGCGCTGGCCGTGTGCGGCGAGGGGCACCCGGGTACCTGCATCCCCGGGGCACCCCGCGCTCCGGGGCAGGACCCCGGCACACGCAGCCCCGGGGCACCCCGCGCTCCGGTGGCCGCGGCGAGGCCGCCGGCGCGTCCCGTCCCCGCTGCCGGGAAGGGTTGAGGGAGGCGGGGGGGCTGCCGGCGGTCTCTTACCACATTGCTGAGGAAGTCCGCCTCGCTAAAGTCGCCGAGGTCGAGGAAGCCGGTGCCGGCGGCGGGGAAGAGCCGCTCGGCGGGGAAGGGCTCCAGGATACTGTCCATGGTGCCCGCGGCGCGGGGGCTCGGCCGCCCCCCGCGCTCCGCCGGCCGGGCTCACTGCGGCGGCACGCTCCCGCCCGCCCCCCGGCGGCGGCGGTCCATGGGGCGGCGGGGGCCGCGGCGGGGAGCGAGCCGCCTGCCGGGGACGGGAGCGCGGCGCCGGGTGCCCGCTCGGGGCAGCTGTCAGTGCCCCGCTGCCGAGGGGCCGGGCGGGCGGCGCCGCCGCCGGCCGCGGCACGCCCCCGCCCGCGCACCGGGAGCCGGCGGGGCGGGCCTTCCCTCGCCGACACCCCCTTAAGGCAGCGCGGCGGCGGGCAGCGCACCCGCCGCCCGGGCAGCCCCCCCCCGCACCGCCGAGGCCACCCGCGTCCGTCCCCCCCCCCCCCCCCGCCAGCGCCGGGGAGGATGAGCCCGGCGGCTGCCCGGGGCTGCCGCGCTCCTCCCGGGCTCCTCCTGGGGCTGCGGAGGGGGCCCGAGGGTGATGCTGATCCCCGGCAGGGCGATTTCAGTTTGATGAACTGAAGAAACCCTCCCTTCAGCAGACGTCCCTGCCGGCAGAAAGGCGGTGGCAGCCTCTGGTGGCCCCTTTGCATCCCTCGGGGAGCAGAGCCGGGAAAGATGGGACTTGCCAGGGGTCCGAGCCCCGAGGGGAGCCGCAAGCCGGCAGGGAGATCTCCTTGCCCCTGCTCTCCACAACGGGCTTGCAGGTAGGCCCAGCTGCAGCAGCCCATGAGGCTGCTCTGTAATAAAAGAGTTGGGCACCGTTAAAGAGCTTCAGGAAGATTATATGGCTTCAGATAAATTGGATTATGGATCCTCTCTGATCCTTACTCCAACCAACACTTAGGAAAACCACTTATAATAAACCTGTTGAAGAAGCCCTGATGTTTTATTAAGCTGTCCCTGCTTTCATGGCTCCACAAAGAACGGACTGGAGTCACAGCCCCTGGCAATGGCTTTCTTGGTCACAGGCATACGGAGGAAAAACCCAAAGACAGCATCTCTCCTGGAAGAGACCTAGCAGAAAGTTGCCGACAATGAGGGTCATGATGGGAAAGTGCAGATTTGAGGCTGGCCAGAGCCTGTGCTTGAACCAGACATGGAGTTTCCATCCCCCCAGGCTCTTGCTCCATGCTCCCCATGGGTCTCAGTGCTAACAGCACAACCCAAGGTGCTCCTTGGCTACCCGTAGCACGAGCAGCCGCGTGCTACCTCCTGCACACAAAAGTCTTTATACTTGCACATACAATGGGCTCTTACAGTTACATTTACTTTTACCTTATGTTTCAGTCAAGTGTAAAGAGCCTTTGGGTAAAAGGGTCAGAGACATAAATTCAGCCAGGACAGAGGTGTGCTGAGAAAATAATGCTGTTCCTCCTTCCTTAATGGTAAAGAAACCTCTTTGTCAGTGTAGATGCCAGTGGGTTTAAAGGGGGGAAGACAGAAACCTTTGCCGCCGTAAGATGGGGAGAAGAAATATGTCCAGACCCTTCAGCAAGAAGCAAACCTCTATCTCCCAGCAAGGGGAAAGGCATTTTTCCTTTAACATCCCGGTCAGTGGGGTTCTCAGCTGCCAGGGGCAGAAGGAGCAAGCCCTGTGATAGCAATGGGGTGACAGTCCAGGGGCACGGGGCACGGGCAGAGCCACAACAGGGGCAGCTTCCACCTCCCGCCGCTAACCAAACATGGATATCGCTTCCCTAACTGCGAAGACTCACCGATGAAACCAAGAGTTTCTGGTTCAGTGCCTCGCCCAAGTTAACACAAGGAAGCCTCTTCTCAGGACACACGCTGTATTTATCCTCAGCGCCAGGCCGAGGAAGCTGAGATGGTGTCAGCTCCAAGCGACTGTTTGCACAGCATGGGTGGCAGTGTCATCAGAAAAAGGTCAAGCAAAGTAAACCTCACTTGTTTGTCTGCACTCCGAAGGAAAAATGCTTTGGCACATTCAGATAGGGATTGTGAAGTCCATTTGAAAGATTAGAATAGTTTGAAAAAAATGGAATTGCCTGCTCTGAGACCCTGCTTCTATTTAATACTTTTAGTACTGAACATAACTGCCCCGGCTGCAGCTCCCCTGTCTATTGCTGCTGCACCTCTGCAGGCAAGGAAGGATTATAACAAACCTCCCTTTTCAGCATCGCGCTGCAAAGCTGCTCTGTCCCATCTTGGAGAGCGCTGATAGGGAAATCCATCCCTAGCACTTGTGTAGAGCTTTGAAACGGACATTTTCCCCAGGTCAGACACGAGTGCAGTCCATTACAGGCAACGCAAACGTTACCTCTGGGTTCAGAGAGGGTCGCTGCTGACCCTCTGGAGCCAAAAAGGAGAGGTATTTCTGCAAGCGAGCAGTTTTGTGCTCCAAAAGAGACCTAAGGACAGGGAAAGTGTTGATGGGTTGAGGGGAGGTGATCGCAATTCGGAAAGAGACGTGCTGCTGCAGCTGGCAGGGGGTGCCTGCAGCGAGGGGGGATAGGAGAGGCTGAGCGGCACTGCTGCAGAAGGGACCTGGCCACTACAGCACTTGCAACACTTGAGCAGTGTTAGCTGCGTCACACGGCTGTGAAAAAGGCAAATGCCACGCTGGGATATAAATGTAGGAATCCTCGTACAAAACCTTTAAGATGGGAAGTTCCCCTTCTGCTCTGCAGAGGACCAGTGTAGAACATGGTGTTAGCCAAAATGCCGTGCCCATCTGGGGTGCTACCCCATGAGCAAGATGGGGACTAATTGGGCTGGGTCCAGAGGAGGGCAGTGGGAACGACTGGAGAAAAAGGGGACCTTAAAAAAGGACTGAGGGAATTGGTCTTCTCTGGTCTAAAGAGAAGACTCTCATGCCAGCAGTCTTCAGGCATTCGAAGAGCTGCAGGAAATAGGAAGGCAAGAATTGCTCTTCATTGCCACACTGGAGGGGACAAGCAGTAACAGACGAGTGCCTGGGAAGTGGCAATGTCGCCCTCGCCGAAGCATCTTCAAAAGCAAGTTCTGCAGCCATCTCTTGGGACACAGAGATGGCTGATCAGGAGGCAACCTTGGGGCAGGGGCTGAATCACATGGTCACTCAAATCCCTTTTCAGCCTTATTTTCTCTGATGTTATATTTAGATTTATTTGCAATCTGATCGCAGCAGGAGACCGCAACAGCAACCAACTATGTTTAGACTGAACAAGTCTCAAACTGACAGCAGATAAGCCTTCCTGGCCTCACAATATTTGATACTGCCAATGCACATGTATGACCAAGCTCATTTTATTAGTGCTGAGAAGTGAATCAGCACTCAGGTTTCTTTTGGAGTGAATCTCATAAGAAAGGGATCCTGCTCTCCTGTGCTCCATCCTGCCTGGTCTTGCTGCCACTCTCTGCCTTTGTACCCATGGAAAGAGAACTGCAAGTCCCTCATCGTGCCACCTTGCATTCGCTTTGCCTTCACCCTACACTGCTGTGAGCAAGATGTGCAAGACAAGGGAAGCAACCTCTGGGCTCGAACACGTGCACAGCAATCCAGGCCATTTTGCAGTCTGCAAAGCTGAAGCTTTTGGTTCCGCCCACCCAGACCGAGCCAGGAGGTTTCACAAACTCATCGAGGATGAGTGTTTCTTGAGGAATGTGGCGCAAATTGCCTATGTCAGTGATTTTTGGTTTGCTGCATGCAGGCTCTGTTGTTACAGGAGGGGTCATCTGCCTGGGGTTTGCCCTCATTTGCAGCCTGGAGAGCCGGTTTGGGAACGATTCACGCTGTTGGAGCTGCTTGCTTTGGGGGTCAGGCTGGCTTTTTAGGACTGCCACCACAGCAGAGCTTTTACTTCAAGTCTGGTGAAAGATACCATTTGTCCTGTTGATTTTTCCAGTTTTGGTGTTCATATGGATGGAATAGCTTGTTTCTGCCACAAGCCATCTTCCTAGCCACGAAGGCTTTCTGGAGCCATGCAGGCTCCATACTTCGGCCCTTCAGTAACTCTTCATAACAGTCCTGCCTTTATTTCTCTCTGGCTTTTCTCTGGACTCAATTACCTCTCAGTATATTGCTCGGGGGTGGTTTTGCTCACTGTTTTGTGCAACACAGAGGGAGCGACTGCTGCATTGTAGGTCCCCTCTGCTCCTGAAGTCCCACTGAGAACAAGGTGAGGATGGAAATGGGACTTTCAGCCTAGTTGAAAGAAGAGGCACTGCAGTCCCCAGACAGTCCCGTAGGAGTCAGGCCGTGTACGATGGCACAAGTAGTTTCATATCCAACACTCAGGCTTTTCATTTCTTCATTTAGTTTTTTGTGGGAACAATTCAAAGCCCATGAAGAAGTCAAGATAGGAGGGGAGGAATCCAGCAAGACGTCCTCTAGCAAAAGGTAACTTTCGAGGAAGGACTTGCAGATGCTGGAGCCCTTCTCTGCCCTCTGCTCCACAGCCCCGCCTCATCCAGGAAATCCGGCTCCCTTTTGTTTTCCTTCCAGCGGCTGGTTTAAACTCTCACACACACACACTTCTCCCTCCAGCCAGCTTCAGCTGCTTTCTATTTCCTCCTTCCTCCTGGGTGCTGTCTCCCAGCCAGGTACCCAACACACCTGCTCCCACCGCCAGTGAGCCGCAGTGGGACAGGGAGGGGAGCCAGCGAGGAAATCACACCTACCTCAGCTCCCTGCTAAATCCAGAGAAAGGGGGGGAAGACCTGTGAAATCTTCATAAATCTGCTGCCACAGCTCAAAGAGGGAACGAGTTGTGTCGTGCGTGTTGCTTTGCGTGCAGCTACCCAGAACCGGTGCTGCATCAAATTAAATGTCTGCCTGCAAGCAGGCAATTTCATCGGTAACCACCGAGTCCAGATAGGTTCGAGCCGTGCCGGAGCACTCGAGTGAGGTGCAGACACACACACGTGTGTGTGCACTAAGGGAACGTACGCCACGACTTGTGCTTTTTTTCCCCTCTTGCTTGGGAAGTAGAGGGGAAAGTGAAGAGCATATTAATTGCAAGTTTGCATATGGCAAGGATCCATGAATGCTGTGGTTTCAGTGAGCACCCTAATGCTATGTGGGGAATGAAAGGGAAGCCACAGAGCTCAGCGCTGCAATTATTATTCTTTCTGGGGTGAACTTAGGGCCCTCGGATAGATTTAAATCGGCCTTGCAAACAAGGAGTGAGTGACAGGCAGGGAAGCGGGGAATGCAAGACCTGAGGAAAGGAAAGGCTTGAGTACAAGACACCAGACCCTATCCATGTCCCTATGTGGAACCCCTTCAGCCTCCTGGGAATGCGGCTGAGCTGCCTGCGGCAGGGTTAGGTACGTCGGAAAGTAAAGCCCCAAAATAGTAAATGGGTACTATAACAAAATATGAGAACTGAAAACTCACCACTTTGAAAGTAACTGATAAAGGGGCGAAAATCACCTTGTACCTCCTTCACTTCTTCATGCCGGGCTAAGAATGTTTCTTTGCCTTGTCACACACAATCTGCCCTCTCTACTCTATACCTCAGAAAGAGCAGAGACTCTGCCTGGGTTTTTTTTTGCTGGCAATCTCCCTGGAGAACCAGACAACTTTGAGGGTGACTAACTGAATGAAGAGCAACTTCACTATGAATGCCTCTCCCTCCAGCAGTTTGTTAGCATTTGAAGACCCTGTAAATAACTCCCCTTCAGGAAATTCAGGTGAATGGGAAGCTACAGACCAGCAGAGGAGGGTGGCTGCCTCAGCTTTCCATGCACTAATTTTTATTTACTCTAACAGGCTTCTAGCCTGCACGGTTGCAAGGCCAGCTTGCAAAAGGGACCCAGGCAGCCTTCATGGCGCTGCAGACAACCTGAAGAGTCATTCTGAGGGGGCTGTATTGCCTCATTTCTCTTAACCACTTCCTACATCTCAAACCTTTTCCCAGGAAGGATGAGGGGTATAGCTGCACACCCCGTTTGATTGAATTTTACCCCAAGAAGATACCTTGCATCAAGGAGCAGGAAGCAGATGGCTTTGGTGCAGGAGGGAGCTGAAGAGCCGCTAGAACAGGACTAGCCGAGTTGGGGCAAGGAGGCTGCAGCAGCTCTGCTTTGACACACTGCATGCGCCGAACGGAGACAACTCCAAACCTCCAGTTACCCGCATGATGACTAGGGGGAAATCCCTGCTGATTTGTGCCACTTAGCCCCTCGAGCATGGCGGAGAAGTCGGACACCCACATCTTGGCTACGTCCAACAGGATCTGCCCCGATCGGAGCCAAGCAGATCCGGTGCACGCAGGCTGGTCGGGGGATGGGGGGACAGCGTTCCCTGCCCTGCCAAGGGTTAAAAGCAAGGTCCGATCCACAGGCAGTCCTGCCGAGGAGAAAAGCACAACCCAGCAATTCAGGCACGTCTCACCCCTGTTCAAATGACATTGTTTCAGTGCTCTCTGCCTCGCCCCTCACTGGTAATTACAGACTTTCACTACAGGGGAAAGAGAAACACGGCGGAGGAAACCTTCATTACAGACTTATCTATCTCCTAGAGCAAAAGCAACCCCAGTGTAATGTCTGGGGCACGTTGCCAGGATCAGCCACCAAAGCAGAATGCTTACATTTAGGACAAAAATAAAAGGGGGAGAAGTGTTAAGTGATTTGGGAAGATCAGAAGCCCACCAGGTTGGCTGCTGTACAGCGCTGGGTGTGGGGAGTACTTTGGAGGAATTGGAAAGCCGCCCTGGTTTTAAGTGGTGCGGTTTGCATCTTACATTCTTCCTTCCTTCCTCCTTCTCCGCGTGCTCGTGTCCCCTGATGTCTGCGTGTGTCCCTTTGTCACCCCTGGCAAACACCAGTGGGCCGGGAAGGGATGGTTTCCCTAGGCTTCCTAGCTTGACGTTCCTCAAACGGACAGATAAAGCTGTAGGTGTCCTTGGCTGACCCCTCTCCCCTTTGCACACCTAATTATGATATATGCTAAAGAACGGGCCTCTTGTATCCCAACCTGGGGGCTGCTTCTCACCTTGTCTGTGTCAGGGAGGCCCAAAGTTTGAGCTCTGTTAAAAAGGATGCAGGAGGGTTTTTCTTCCCAGTAGGACACCCCTGTTACAGCCCACGACCGTTTCCCATTGCTGGGGTCATCTCTCAGGGTTGGCGTTGACCTGCCCACAAGTGGCTGACACCTTCTCTGGCAAACACGGTCTCATTCCCGCTGCTTTCTTCCTCATCCCAACTTTCTGTCTGCAAGTGACGTAGATCCCAGCTAAGTCGCTGTTCTTACCCCTGGGCACTCACACTGGGAACCGCTATCATGGCACGGTTAGCTCAGTGTTTGTGGGAGAGCTCATTTCAGCGACAGAGTTTTCCTGCAGAGCCCATTTTTGCTGCCGGTGGTAACACCTTGTTCTTGCAGGATCCGGGGTTTGATGCTGCATTAGAAAGATCCTTTAAACCTAGAGGCCTTGTCCCCAGGCAGCTAACAGCAGGGATGGAAGAGACCAGGAGGAGAAAAGCGTTCAATCAGATTGCTATTAAGACGTGTCTGGGGAACTGGCTGAATTTTAATTGTTCTTTCCTACTCGGTGAGTGAGCACAGGAAAAGATTTACCTTCTGGCCTTTCCATTTGGGCATGTTGACATTTCCAGGCGGCACTTTCCTCTGATGGAGAGGTTTGACGTCAGGTGGGCTGATTAAAGCCTGCAGTGCCTCTGACTCATTTGGCTACGGCCTGCGCAAAAGGATTTGTAACGTGTCTCTTCTCTTTCTATCACTCGTTATGGTTGGTTTTAAATAAATAAAGCTAAGCTCAATTCACAACTTCAGGGAAGATGCAGTTCAGCTCAGGCTCAAACACGCATTGCCATGGCAACGGATGCTGTCAGGCGCACGCAGAAATGTCACTCTCGGCAGCAAACTCCCCTGCCCGGCTCTCCAGCGGCGCATGGGGCTGGAGCTGGCACTGCCCATGCCACTTGGGCACGCAGCTGCATTTGGGAGCAGCCCGGCGCTGGTCTTGCTGCTCTCCCAGCCTCAGGAGAGCTCACCTGAGCCAGCCAGCCGCCCTCTCGCTGAGCAAGAACCGCTTTGGGGGAAGCCCTGGCAAGCAGGGTTTGCAGAGCTCCCTGCTTGACCAGAATTTCCAGACTGAAAAGACCTAGTGTGGCTTTTTCAACCTGCAAAAAGGAAGAGAGGGACTTCCTGGGTCAACAAGTCTCATACAGCTGCAGCCAAGCGTGTAATGCAACCCTCTTCATGCACTGATCGAGCTCCGAAATAAAAAGATAAAAATTATCATCAGCTGCCTTCCAGAAGCCCCACTGAGCAAAGCCCTCACGCTTGCTAGATAGATGCCCAGCAAGGAAACAGAGATGCAGAGAGATGTGGTTTCTCCAGCTGACTGGGGGGTAGGTGTGTTAGGCAAGGCAAGGCAGGGCAGTAGAGTCCCTGGCTCCTCTGTCCCAGAGTATCATTTCTTTGGCATGCTGAGCCTTTGGTGCTGCTGTGTCCTGTACAGCTCTTGATTCATCGATAGCTTGAATATGGCAGCAGCCCAAAATGTGAAGCATGAAACGTGCCCAAAGGCAGCAGCACTAAGGAAAAAGTTCTTTGAACTGCTCAAGAGCTCACTGCCTGCGGCACTGTGCCTGTGCATCTCTAACGTCCACTGATGTACAAGAGAAATGAGAGGTTCTGGTTTGTGTGGCAAACGGGGCTAACAGCGTTGCCAGGTCTTTCTTTCTCCAGGCATCCCAGGACATTTAGTGGTTTTCTTAAAGCCTGAGCACCTGGAGTCCTGGGAATGTAGAAGCTTCTCACCTCCTCTGCTCTTTTCTTAGGTGACTTCTGATGGTTGCAGGGAACCGGCTGAAAATGCACCTCCCTGGCTACAACACAGGCAGGCAAACCTAAGAAACCATCATTTACTGGTTTCAATCCTATTATTTTTAGACCACCCCCATTGACTGAGCTCTGAATTATGGTTTTCATTTTGGATCGTGGGGGAGCACAACGCTCGCGGGGAGGTACTCGGGTGCTCTCCCGCTGACCTGAGCTGCACCAAGAAGCAGCATACACTCCGTTGGACACTTTGGAAGAGGTAGAAAACAGCTTGAGCCAAGAATCCAGTCTTCTCACATAGATCACTAGGATTGGGGAATGGTTTCTAGGTTAATCCTCATTTTGAAGGTTTAATGCTTCCCCAGCTGGGGTGCCAAGTCATTTTTCTACCACAGCTGATTCGAAATTAACCTTACCTCCTACAGTCACTGTACCCTGCCATATCGGGGAACTTAATAGCATGAGAAGAGTTTGAACATGTGAAATGTTTTTATGACTGCATAGATGGAGCCACATTTCCATGACAAATCACTGAAATCTGAGAAATCTAATTTACAACACAAATTCCTTTCTTTTGTGTGTCTTTCCCAACTCAAATTCAAGTCAGAAAGAACTCTCTGGGTTCTGCAGTAACTCTAATCTAGCAAAACTGTGGGTGTAAGAGAGATGAAAAACAATTGCATGAGGTCTCCAGGGCTGGTCCACAATGACTCCAAACCCTAAATTGCTCATCCCTTGAGCGTGGTTTACGACTGCAATGGATCCTGGTGGAGCTGTGTAACCAGCACTTAAATAAAGGGGAGGCAGCAAGCCCTCCTGAATCAGTGGCATCTGTTCTGGGAAGGGCTGACCCAGAGACAGCCACAGCAAGAAGGTACTGAAACCCACTGTCTCCTCCTAGAAACAGAATTGAAGGTCACAAAGTAAAGACCCCTGCAACCAGCGCTGGCCTCTGATTAAAAATAAATCCCTTTCATGCACAGACAGTGGTTTGAGAAGGGGAAATACTGAACTGTGGTGAAAGCTCAGAGAGTTGATGGCTGGGCATCTTGGAATAGAAACACAAGTGGCATGAATTCAGGTATAGCTCTATACCCCCAGCCATTTGTATCGATGTACAGGCATGCTCCCTCCTCTTACACTTAACTTCTTTCACAGTAAAACTGATTTTTATGGTGCTTTCATCTGGGAGCAAACGTGAAAGCAACTCAGTCTTAGGAACGACAGAGATGAAAGGCTGCTTGGTGTCCTACCCATGGCACCTCTGGAGCCAGAAAAATCACGGTCCTCTGTGGACAGTTGGTGCTTTACCCCAGTACAAGAATTAGCATAATTATTTCCAAGTGATGGGGGCTGCCACTGTCTCTCGCCAGAACGATAAACAAAACCAGCACTGTGGCGTGGTCCTCCTACCCCCTGTATTGTACTCTCAGGGCTAGCAGACGGCAGAGATATTCGGGCACTTACAAGGCTCACTTCTTCATTTAAAACGCACTAGGGGAAATACTGGTAAAATACATTATATGATTGGCCCACATAACTTATTGCTGTCAGCTGTAACTGAGAAGGAACTGAGAGGAAAGGATCTGACATTTATAGGGGTGAAAACATCCTCTGTTACACCACGCAAGGGAAGGGCATGGCTTGGAGCCCCACAAACCCTTTGAAGAAGACAGGTTTTCATAAAGTACCTGAAGCAGGGGATTGAAAATAGAGAACCGTTAAAAAACCTCAGTACCCTAAACTCCAGACCAAACCAGAAATGTTCCTCATGAGCAGGTTAATATATAAACATACTTCACATCATATCTGTATTTCTACGGAAGACCATTAAATTCCCGGGAAGCACCCAGCGCCAGTCCCTGGCAGAGGCAGGGCTACCGACCAAGGGAGGCTGTGACCCCCAACAGCAGCTCTTACGATCCCATCACAGACAGAAAATCTTGCAGTACCCTACACAAATATTAGTTCTGGTGCCAGCGAGTAGTTTTGGCTGGTCTTTTGCCGTCTGATCAATCCCGTGTAAGTCACTCTTCCTTCACTGCAGGCTGCCATCCTCTCCTCCTTGACCAGATACCCAGTGGATTATTTTTGTCTTGGCTCACATAGTCCCAATGTTACAATTACATACTGACCTCAAAGGCTTGCTTTTAAAATTACCCTTCTTTAGCAAACCCTCTGTCTAGTGGGTTGGGTGGTTTTTTTATTTTTTATTTTTATATCTAAATGGTTAAATAGTGGGTGTGGTTGAGGAGAGAGGAAAAGAAGAAAGAGAAAGAAGCAGACAGAGCAAGCAGTAGTGGGGAGGGTTGTGAGGGTCACAAGTGTCCTCCTCAGGACGGGGAAGTCCATGTGCTCTGGAGAGGAGACACTTGGCTTCCTCTCTTTCCTCAGCAGCATCTTCTTCTGGAGGGTCAGTTCTCCTTGCTGACAAATGCCATTTCACCGCAGAGTCAGTGGCAGTCCCTCTTCCCCACAGCTACACCTAAGGACTTATTCTTGCAGCCACTACTTAAACCCAGAGACCCAACAAACCAGCATCCTTCAAACATGGTGTGAAAATTGGGACTCAACGCTCACTGATGTTAAACATTTTCTAAACAGAAGAGACAGAAAAGCAACTCTGAAGTGCTCTGAAGGGCTTAAAGGTGAACAGGCCTAAGACAGCAAATAGGCAGACATGACTGCAGAGATGTGTTCACAGTGAAAACCATGTAGGTGTCACCCGTCCATGTTGCTGCTCAGCTGACAGCTCCATCAAATAGGCAAATAGGCAGACATGACTGCAGAGATGTGTTCACAGTGAAAACCATGTAGGTGTCACCTGTCCATGTTGCTGCTCAGCTGACAGCTCCATCAAATCCCTGCAAAACTTCACAGAATGCACAGAAACCTCTTCAGAAGAGGAGAGATAAGCATCTTCTTTGAGGATGGAGAGTAGGAGAGAATAGGACACCAGTCTGTCCTAGCGAGGAGAAAAAGGGAAACAACTCACAAGCTGACAGGAGAAACTTCAAATCTGCAGCAACATCTCACACCCAGGGTGCTCACACAACTTTGTCAGTTTGCTACCCAGTAGGGCTTTCCCTCCATGCTCTAAATAGCTTTAAAGCCCAGCTGAAATGGTTCTAAGGCTGATTGGGGCCACAGTGAATTGCCTCCAAGTGATACAAAGAGCTTTGGCTGGGCTGGTTGTGAAAGCTGGCCTTTAACAGCCTTCTGTCACCTGGCCAGTGGCTAGTCTTCCAGCCACCTTGTCCTTGTGATGGTCTCCATCTTCAGGCATGCATACCGCTTCCACACTGTTCTGCACACCTTATCTTCCTGTAGCCTCTTCAGTACACTGACTATGTGCCAGTCCTGACAGGGTGAGCTTTCATCATGTCAAATGTCACCAAGAGTAGTACTTGTGGAGGAGACCTGCAAACAGTGCCCCAAGATGCAGGTATTTTGAGAAGGCGGCACCTGTCACTCAGTGCGAGCCTGAACCCCTGCTCTGTGCTGTATGTGGCTCTGGGTGGGGGTTCAATTGTATAAGACAAATCTGAACACCATCAGACTGGAAATGATCTCAGCATTTTTGGTAAAGTCAATGTCCCAGGCGTTTGGGAGGGGATGGTCCTCTTCCCTTCATTCCTCCTGCAGCTCCCCTTGGACACAGAATCTTTTCCCCCTCTCCATGTTCTACACAGTTGTGTTGGGGTGTTGCCCTGTGCTGTCGCAGAGCTGGCCTCACCCATGCCTGCAGTGGCTGCATTTTATGGTGGGTGAACTGATTTTTGGTTTGGCGAGGGTTTTTTTGGTCGGTTTTGTGAAATGCTTTTGAAGCCTGTGAAACTGAAATGGACTTGATACCCACTGGAAGAGACTTCAGGCTGGTCAGCACAGCCCAGGCTGGGGAGAAAGCAGTATCAGAGCTCCAGTTGAGTGATACCTATAAATGGTGGCAAGGGGCACGATGATGATAAGCAGGCATGTGAGGACTCACCACTTCTCTCATTTGGATTTAAGAAGCCAAATCCACCTACCGACATTTGCTGAGTAGTGTTTGTTTCACTGGTATCAGTCAGCAAGACATCAGTCAAAGGTATTAATCTCTGAAATAAAAAAAATCAAATTCCAAGCTCTGCTCTTTTAATGAGCTCCGGTAAATTTGCTCCCCTTCGCAGTCCTGGGGTCAATCAATTAGTGACTGCCTAGGGAGAAGCTTAATTAAGCTCAGATAACACAACAGAGGTTTCACCCCCTTGCCCTCCCTCTGTATACATCCTCCTTTACACATCTGGATAAAAGCTTCGCTGCAAAGCCTGGAGAGAGCAATTGCTTCAAGCAGAGTCCCCGAGAGCACGTCTGAGCTCCCAAAAAGCATTGCAAGCTCTTGCATCATGCAGAGGCAGGAGAAGGCAGAGCGGCGAGGAAGTGAGAAGATCCACTCTGGCAGCTGCTGCCACGGGAATAGGGTGTCACTGGGAACAACAAAAGGTGTTTTCACTGAGGAAACGTGGTGCCGCGAGTTATTAATCTTCTAGCAGAGGCAGGAATCCTAAGGCTGCTCTGATGGTGCTGCTCTTGCAGCAGGAGCGAGCCAGCCATTCAGGACTAGTCTGACAAATCTGGCTCCAGCTGCTCGGCTTTATTAACGACAGAAGCCCTTGAGGGGTGGGATCCAGAGGCATCACAGAGATTTTTTTCCCCTTTCCTAAGCACAAAAGACAGAAATGGAATGTAGCTGAGGAATGCTTCGCCCTTGGAAGGGATGTAATAAATCTTCTTGGATGTGATATTTGGTTTATTTTGTGGGAGTCATTCAAAAGGAAAATGCAGATTGTGGGGCTTAGCGCTCAGCCTATGCTGGCAAAGGATCCCTGACAAAGAATGTCCATTGGCAGGGAATTTCCTGACTTTGCAAGCGAGCAAACGCCTCTTTTTTCGGTTACTCTAAAAGCTGTCTTGCTATTATATAAAAGGTTGCTATAAGGCAGACTGCGATCGGTTCTTCTCCAGATCCACCAGAAGGACAAGTAATAATCGGCCTGATTTGCTGGAGGAAAGATGTGGGCTGCGCTCAAGAAAGTACTTTCTTCCCAGGAAGGTCTCCTGGGCCGCAGGGGGCTGCTGGGGAGGCTGCGGCATCCCAATCGCTAGAGGCATTTCACACACGCCTCAGGCACTGCTCCTGGGTGACTCCACCTCGGAGAGCGGGGGATGGCTTCAGAGATTTCCTGAAGTCCCTGCCAGCCCTCTGGTGATTATTACTGTATGATTATTATTTAACAGTGGGAGTGCCGTCTTTGGGATAGGCGTTTAAGGAGGATTCCTCCTGCGCTGAAGGTCACTGAACCTAGGATAGGTTAGCAGGCAGAGGTCAGGGAAGAAGAAAACAGAAGGGAACTGATGCGCAGATGGACTTGATTTACCTCAGAAGCATGGCAAAGAAAAAGCCCAAAGTGACTGTGGACCTACCACTGAGCAAGATGAGGCCAGGCTCACTGACAGAGGTGGGCAGGGAGGAGGGAAGGGATTACTTCTGGGGTCTCACGTCTATCAGTGAACTCCATGGGGAGGTCATGATGGAGGCCAGACGGATGGCAGTAAACCATCGGGGAACCCTAAGCTAGGATTAAAGTGGACCTGGTGGAAGAGGAGCAGACTGCATGGAGCCAAGCACAGCTGCCTGCAGCGGTTCCACCCTTAAGGGAATCACCATAGTGGAAGGTAGAGGGGGAAGGACACCCCGGGCAGAGGTGGAAGTGTGGTCCCAATACACACTTGGTGACCCCTGCTGTGAACCACAGAAACTGCCCAGGTTGTGCTCTACTAAAAGCAGCTGAGCGGTGGCATCACTGATGGAGCTCAGAGAGGTCAGCCACAGAAGCCATCATCTCGTCCCTCTGTTCATCCTCCAGAAATGCAATTTTGCTCACTCCGTCAGGTTACTGCGGATTCCCCTTTCTCGTGTACTTGTGAGAAGAGATGAAAAAAAGGATACCATTAACGAGATGTTTGTTAAGATTTTAATTTCCTAGAAGAGGAAGCGTGTGCTTGCAGCCCTCAGTGGAGGGGCTAAGGTCCCCACAGTAGATTTTAAGAGTCCTTCAGGTCATTGCCTGCCATCGTCACCTGCTGGAAATTACATGTTTTCAGTGTTTCCTTTCTTATCAGGGAACACAAGTATCTTCTGTCCTGCTCTCTGTGTTTTCACATGGAGAGGAGGTGCCCGTGTAAAGCAAGTGACCTTATCAAGAAGTTAGCAGTCTTGGGTTATTACCAGAGCTGGACTAAGCACTTTGCTGCTGTTATCATTGCTATTGATTTTACATTTAGAGAGCTGCAAATTTACCCAGTGCTTAATAAACACAGAGTTTCCTGGACTGCAACTAGTGACAGGAGAATTGGGAGGCCTTTTTTTTTTTTTTAAAAAAAAAAAAATTTTTTTTTTAAAAACAATTACATGATATTTCTATGTTATTTTTTCCGCTACAACAACAGACTGAAGATCAGAGGAGTTGCTGCCACACTCCTGTATGGCCACACACATCAGGACATAGTGAGAGCAAATGGATCTAACATCCTCCCAGACAGAATGGCAATTTTATACCACTTATCCCACTGACTTCATCCAAAGTTTTGTACAAAATATGCTGGGTAATGGTGAACCAGCACAAGGCCTTGGGTTCTACTCCTGCTGTGCCACTTAAAATTTCACCCAAGTTTTCCAAAGATGCAGCATTTTCCTCCTGCAAGAATGTGGCTGTGAGTCTCTGACCGGGATACAACATGGGATATCACTGGACTGAGGTACCTGTGAGCAGGAAAGTCCAGTAATATAAGACAGGCAAGTGAATTACCTTAGGGCACAGCACCATTATCAGCACAAATATTTTGACTCTGGACAAATTATTTGTTCATCATTTTAAAAATGAAAACTTTTTGGCTTAAATCTTTGTGGGCGTTTAAAGAATATTTTTTCTAAAGGGACATCTGAGAGCAGGATTAATGTCCCCTGTCCCCTCCACCGTACATCCAAAAGTATCACTTTGTGGCAGAGAGACTCAAAAGAAGGAAAAGGAACAGCAAACAACTATGGGGATAGGGAGGTTGGAAGACGC
Organism: Calonectris borealis; assembly: GCF_964195595.1. Classification (NCBI taxonomy): domain Eukaryota; kingdom Metazoa; phylum Chordata; class Aves; order Procellariiformes; family Procellariidae; genus Calonectris; species Calonectris borealis. The sequence goes on along the minus strand of NC_134316.1, from coordinate 44,564,468 downwards.
AAGGAGAGAGTGGAAGTCATGCCACCTTGAAGAAAGGGAAAGGAGCACGCGCTGAATCCAAATAATCTCCGACAAATTAAAGAGGCAGGTTCAACAATTCCTGGATGAAAGCACTGGGTTAGGGCTCAGGAGATCCAAGTCATCACATGCTGGTGCTCAAAGGGGACTAGAGACAGTAGTGTGGTTATACCCAGTGTTTGGGAAGCACTCAGGTGAGTGGAAACAAATACCTGAAGGCGATTTTTGGGAAAAGAAAAAAAAAACAAAAAAGGCTTTAAATGCAGAGATGACGTGTGCCAAGGCTGTGCTACAGCAGAAACTCTGGCAAGAAACCTGTGAGATACATGCTCCCTGGAGATGGAAATATCCTCCAGGAGTCTGGGTCCTCCACTGCGAGTTCTGTCTTCAGCTCCTCACAAGGAGTTAAAGTTCTGCCACTCTTCACTCACCGCTTTTGCTCTAGAGATCTGGCTGTGAATCCAGGCGTACCGCTCACACCGTTTACCTTGGCAGGCTGTGAACATCCTACCGCTTGCTACAGGGTGTGGCCGAGAGTGCCCAGGCCCTTTCTGCACAGCTTCTCCATATCCTTTAGAGGCTGGCATGGATGAATGGCCCAGCCTTGGAAAATATTATCATCTCCCAGAGGATGCTGGTTCTGAGCTGTACCCAAAGGAAGCCAGGCTGCACTCGGGGAAAACTTAATGAACGGCTGGGTGAAACTCCCTGGGCTCTACACACGGAGAGAAGTAGAGACCTCGGCTTTTGAGAAGTTCACCTGAGAATATTCCCTTACATCTTAGCCCTGACACTGTGCTTTCAGCCCGGTACCTGCCTATATGCCATAAATATAGCGTCCCCTGATTTATATTTTTGGACTGCTGGGCATGTGTGGATATAGCATATTTATTTATCTGCCTCTTCCACCAGACTATCCCAAAATACGTGACAAAGCATTAGCGGCTTGAGACTCCAAGGTCCCACAGCAGTATTTTCCCACCAAGTATTGCTTCTAGTGAGAAGGACCCTGAAGAAGGTTTGAATCCCCTTGGCCTTACTTCAGGCACAGCCAAGCGCAGCTCTGCAAGGTCATTTGTCCAGGTATCTCCCTGAACTTCTCACGTAGAGGCCAAAGGCATTCTGTCCAGTTCTACGTCATGATCACACAGGGAATTACGTATTGTTCTAAATATGAATTTTTCCTCTGTATGCTATTGCAGATCTTAGCAAAACAATCGTGAGGGCTAAGCCAGGGTGGTTCCGCTGTGCACAACGTTATTGCCAGCACTCTCCGCAGAAAATTTCAACTTCACTTTAACCCACCATTGCTCCATCTGTACATCTCAATGCATCTGCCAGGCACATATAATGTGATTCAGTTTGATCTTGGAGCTTTTCTACATGGGCCAGTAGATATCAGTCTGAGTATACGAGTTATTTTCAGCTTGTCTGTAACATCCAATTCCACCCACCAACCTTGCAGAGATATATAAATCATGGAGGTGTCTAAAATAACAGGCCCTGAGGAAACATCTGTCACCTCCAGAAGCTTGTGAGGGAGGAGGATGAAGCATTCAACTCAGCAACTTACTGAATTTTCTTTTAGCTCCAAGAAAGCAGAGAGCAGCAAGTCTTTCTGACACAGCCCAGATGCCTTGGCAGTTAGATTTTCACATTGCCTTCACACTGCATTTGACCTGTGAATATAACACACGCAATAGAGAGATGCTCAGCAATTTCGATGACATTTGTGCCACCTCACCTTTATCTTCAAAAGGAATGGATTGCTTCAATTCCTTTTTGTTTCTGGATTTTTTCCTAAAAATTGACTGTCTGGTTGGCCCTTTGCACCCAGTCTCTTAATCAAAAAGAACACAGAACTTGCCGTGCTGGAACCTACTGACGGCTGCTCTAGTCCTGAAACCTGCCCCCTCCTGTGCTGGTGAAGCCTGTGGGCCAGAGCCTTGCATACCCTACAGCTATTAACCTTTTTACATGAAAAATCGGGGAGAGCGCTGACAAGTTATATTTTACTCTCTCCCTCCTTCCTTTTGAAGTGAATTGATCTTCTCTCTTGGACCCCAACTCCACTCATTCTTTGCTGCTCTTCATGGTGGAGAAAACAGCAATGGAGCAGTGGAAGAAGAAAAAAACCCATCAAATTACACTCTACGGAGTGCTACTTATAGGGTGAATGCTGCCAATTTGTGAAGCATGTAGGTTTTGGGAAAAGGAAAGCTGAAGACAGATGGTGCTGCTCTCATGCTGGCAGAGGCAACCACTGGAGAGGAAACAGGGCCAGGCTCAGCTCACAGGTCTGGGCGTACGGGTGGGGGAAGGCAGGAGATCCGTTTTGGCTTGCCGCACTCGCTTACCTCTGCACCGGGCACCTGTTCTCCCTGCCTCAGGGCTGCAAACCGGGCAACGGGCAAACCCAGGCCCCTCCCACCTCACCTGCCAAATATTTACGTTACGGTGGGTGGAAATATTACAGCGAGCGAGCGGGGACAGCGCACGCCGCCGGGCAGATCGCGGCGCAGCTCACGGCCCGGAGGCCTGACCCCTGCCAAGAGGCCGCTTCGCCCGGGCCTAAGGGCCCCCGGGCCGCGAGCACCCCTTCCCCTCCCGCCTCGCCTGCCAGGGGCCGTCTTCGCCGAGCCGCCCGCCGAGCCACCCCCGCCCGCCGCTCCGCAGCCGGCCGGCCGCAGAGCCGGCAGCCTCCCCCCCGCCGGTTCCCTCAGCCCCCGGGCCGCCATGAGGCGACGCGCCGCCCCCGCCCCGCACGCGCTGACGCTGACGACGCGCCGCGCGCGCAACGCCCGGCCCGACCCGCGGCGGCGCTGCCCCCTGGCGGCGGGCGGGCGGCACTGCCGTGTCCGTGTCCGTGTCCGTGTCCGTGTCCGTGTCCGTGTCCGTGTCCGTGTCCGTGCCCGCGCTCGCGCCGTGGGCGCTGAGCCAAGGCACCTTGCCACCGCCGAGGTTGTTTCGGTAAATAAACCTGCACGAAGAGACCCACTTCCCTGGATGTTACAGGAAAGCTAAATATCCCCTCCTCCAATTTATTTCACGTCCCCAAACGATATCGGTGATTTTTTTGGAAAGTTTACGCAATTTACAGTAAAAACTGCCGCTACTTAACGTCATTTTATTCAGCGCCGAGGAGGTGCTGACAAACTTGAGGCGGGGGGGGAGGCGGCGCCAGGCAGGCCCGGGCAGCACCGGCAGCGCGGGGCCGCCCGCACCCCGGCACGGCCGCCAGGGGGCGCCGCCGCCGCGCCCACGGCGGAGGAGGGCGGGCCCGCGGCCGCCGCCATGATCCCCGGCCCCGCCGCCCTCGGTGTTTGCGGCGAGGGTAAGGAAGGGAGTCGGCTGCCATCTTTTTTCAAGAGGAAAGGATCGGCCACGTGAAGATGCGCCGCCTGCGTAAGGCGGGGAAGGGCGGGTTTCCTCTAGCTGCCCGAAATGTTTGAGCTTAGCACCCCGCCACAACCCTTGTCCCAAGTTGGCCATTTCAGCAGAGGGATGCTTCCCCCAGGGACCTCCTTCCCTGCGTCTCAAAGCAAAGTAACGGAATCATAGAATCGATTAGGTTGGAAAAGACCTTTAAGATCATCAAGTCCAACCGTTAACCTAGCACTGCCAAGTCCACCACTAAACCATGTCCCTAAGCACCACATCTACATGTCTTTTAAATATGGTGACTCAACCACCTCCCAATGCTTGACAACCCTTTCAGTGAAGCAATTTTTCCTAATGTCCAATCTAAACCTCCCCTGGCGCGACTTGAGGCCATTTCCTCTCGTCCTATCGCTTGTTACTTGGGAGAAGAGACCGACCCCCACCTCGCTACAACCTCTTTTCAGGTAGTTGTAGAGTGCGATGAGGTCTCCCCTCAGCCTCCTCTTCTCCAGACTAAACACCCCCAGTTCCCTCAGCTGCTCCTCATCAGACTTGTGCTCCAGGCCCTTCACCAGCTTCGTTGCCCTCCTCTGGACACGCTCTAGCACCTCCATGTCCTTCTTGTAGTGAGGGGCCCAAAACTGAACACAGGATTCCAGGTGCGGCCTCACCAGTGCCGAGTACAGGGGCACGATCACCTCCCTGCTCCTGCTGGCCACACTATTTCTGATACAGGCCAGGATGCCGTTGGCCTTCTTGGCCACCTGAGCACACTGCTGGCTCATGTTCAGCCGGCTGTTGACCAGCACCTCCAGGTCCTTTTCCTCTGGGCAGCTTTCCAGCCACTCTTCCCCAAGCCTGTAGCGTTGCCTGGGGTTGTTGTGACCCAAGTGCAGGACCCGGCACTTGGCCTTGTTGAACCTCATACAGTTGGCCTCGGCCCATCGATCCAGCCTGTCCAGGTCCCTCTGTAGAGCCTTCCTACCCTCAAGCAAATGAACACTCCCGCCCAACTTGTTGTCATCTGCAAGCTTACTGAGGGTGCACTCGATCCCCTCGCCCACATCGTTGATAAAGATATTGAACAAGACCGGCCCCAAAACTGAGCCCTGGGGAACACCGCTTGTGACCAGCTGCCAACTGGATTTAACTCCGTTCACCACAATCCTTTGGGCCTGGCCATCCAGCTAGTTTTTTACCCAGCGAAGAGTACGCCCATCCAAGCCATGAGCAGCCAGTTTCTCCAGGAAAATGCTATGGGAAATGGTGTCAAAGGCTTTACTAAAGTCTAGGTAGACAACATCCACAGCCTTTCCCTCATCCACTAAGCGGGTCACCTTGTCATAGAATGAGATCAGGTTAGTCAAGCAGGACCTGCCTTTCATAAACCCATGCTGACTGGGCCTGATCACCTGGTTGTCCTGTATGTGCCACGTGATGGCACTCAGGATGATCTGCTCCATAACCTTCCCTGGCACTGAGGTCAGGCTGACAGGCCTGTAGTTCCCCGCATTCTCCTTCCAGCCCTTCTTGTAGATGGGCATCACATTGGCAAGCCTCCAGTCAACTGGGACCTCCCCGGTTAGCTAGGACCGCTGGTAAGTGATTGAAAGGGGCTTGGTGAGCACTTCCGCCAACTCCCTCAATACCCTTGGGTAGATCCCATCCGGCCCTATAGACTTGTGTGTGTCTAAGTGGTGTAGCAGGTCGCTAACCATTTCCCCTTGGATTATGGGGGCTTTGTTCTGCTCCCTGTCCCTGTCTTCCAGCTCAGGGAGCTGGGTACCTGGAGAACAACTGGGCTTACTCTTAAAGACTGAGGCAAAGGCGGCATTAAGCATCTCAGCTTTTTCCTCATCCTTTGTTGCTATGTTTCAACCTGCATCCAATAAAGGATGGAGATTCTCCTTAGCTCTCCTTTTGTTGCTAATGTATTTATAGAAACATTTTTTATTGTCTTCTATGGCAGTAGCCAGACTAAGTTCTAGCTGGGCTTTGGCCCTTCTAATTTTCTCCCTGCATAACCTCATGACATCCTTGTAGTCCTCCAACCATCACATCACCCACAAGTCCTTCTCTGTTCACAGACAACAGGTCCAGCAGGGCACCTTCCCTAGTTAGCTCCCTCACCAGCTGTGTCAGGAAGTTATCTTCCACACACTCCAGGAACCTCCTAGACTGTTTCCTCTCTGCTGTATTGTATTTCCAGCAGACATCAGGTAAGTTGAAGTCCCCCATGAGAACAAGGGCTAGTGATTGTGAGACCACTCCCAGCTGCTTATAGAATATTTTGTCTGCCTCTTCATCCTGGTTAGGTGGTCTATAACAGACTGCCATCATGGTATCTGCCTTGTTCACCTTCCCCCTAATTCTTACCCATAAACACTCAACCCTATTGTCACCATCATTAAGCTCTAGACAATCAAAACACTCCCTAACGTACAGGGCTACCCCACTGCCTCTCCTTCCTTGCCTATCCCTTCTGAAGAGTTTATAGCCATCCATTGCAGCACTCCAGTTGTGCGAGTCATCCCACCATATTTCTGTGATGGCAACTATATCATAGTTTTCCTGCTGCACAATGGCTTCCAGCTCCTCCTGTTTGTTGCCCATGCTGCATGCATTGGTGTAGATGCACTTCAGCCGGCCTATTTATCCCACCACCTTTTTGGGGGGAGAAGCCCTAATTCCCATGTGACCATTCTCAGGTGCTTCTGTGGTTTCTAACACATCCATAACCCTTGCATCTTTGCTGCCACATGGATCTCCATCCCCTACCTCCACTAAGACAGCAGGCCAAAGGACCTTGCTAGCACACTGTCCTTCAAACATTGGCGTGCCACCCCCAGGCTTATCTCTAGCGAGCCTGGTTTTATCCCTTTCGCCCTTCAAATCTAGTTTAAAGCTCTGGTGTTGTGTAGACCGACCCATGATCAAAAAACCCAAAATTCTGCTGGTGACACTAGGCTCAGAGCCAGGTATTGGTCTGCTGGGTCTTCCTGTTTCTTCCCTCATCATTCCCTGCAACTAGAAGGATAGAGGAGGACACTACTTGTGCTCCTGATCCCTTAACCAGTCATCCCAAGGCCCTGAAGTCTCTCTTGATTGCCCTCGGACTTCTTGTTGCAACTTCATCGCTGCCAACCTGAAAAAATCAATAATGGATAGTAATCCGAGGGCCGTGCCAGGGTCGGAAGCTTTCTCTTCATGTCTTTAACCTGGGTCCCAGGGAGGCAGCAGACTTCCCTAAGAAAAGATTCAGTCTGCATATTGAGCCTTCTGTTCCCTTCAGAAGGGAGTCTCCTATGACAATGACCCGTCTTTTTTTCTTGATGGAGGCAGTTTTGATGCCGACTTAAGCTCGGCGACACCTCCAACCTAGGTGAACCATCGTCCTCGTTATTGTTCGGTTCCACTGGCAGAGCCTCATACCTATTATGCAAGGGCATCTGGGGAGGTGGGGTGGTCACAGAGGAGACGCGCCCTGCTGCGCCGGGCAGGAACTTGTCGCCATTGTCCCCTGTCCCTTCTGTCCTATGTTCCCCAAGGAAAATATCTCTCTTGGATGGCTTAGTAAAACCAGTGCATTTTGAGCTGGAGATGAAGAGTTGGTCTCTAAGCCTGAGCAAGCTTTTCAGGACTTCTCTACCATTACAATGCACGATCTAGCATGGTGCACAGGGGGGGTTCCTGAACCGGGGGAATGTCAGGGGGAGCCGAGAGACCCGCCGGGAGCCCGCAGCTCATGCGACAGCGGCTGACGAGACCTGGGCGGGGCCAGGATCAACAGTGGCCAAGCCCCCCACATGTATAAAAGAAGCCTTTAGGGAGCTAACATCAAAGATAAAACATTAAAGATACTGACACCGCAATGGCACTGGTGATCAGCTCTTGCACATGTGAAGAATCTATAAAGACTCCCTATCCTCTCCCCGCCTGGCCATCCAAGAGAGATATTTTCCTTGGGGAACATAGGACAGAAGCAATCCTAAAGCTGCCTCTCATAGCAAGAGGTCTTTGCATAGGGAATGCTATACATCTTTGTCTCACTGCACCAATATATGAGCACCAGCGTTGTCCAAATGCCAAGATGGATCCAAGATGTAAGTACGGAGGAAGATCTTGAAGGAAGAGATAACTGAAGGATGTAGATTAGCTGTCCAGGCGGGCCGTGGCTTTGTGTTTCCTACTGAAGAAAGCTGACTCTAACTCAGATGTAACAGCGGTTCATATGGCAGAGCTAGTCTTCACTGACAGCTTGGCTACTAACCAGTATGTTGTGAGCAGCGTGACGTTTCATGCCAACTACAAACTCGCTGAGAGCCTGGGGAAAGACTCGGGCACTGAACCCCCAGTAGCCATGGCTATACTGGTAGGAGTTGCTAGCTGGCAGCTGGCTCCGGTCTGTCTCCGCTGCCCTGGCAGCAAGGTGGCTGTGCAGTGAGAAGCGCTCCTGCTCACTGTGCGCCAGTATGTTGATGGTGTCATGTCATCTGTTCCCTGCAGGAGCCTGGGGTTGCAGTGCAGAAGGATGGGATAAGCGAGGAATTCATTCTTTCTGCTTTTGCAGCCTCATGTTCTGAATTGCATCAAACACCTACCTTTTCCAAAACCACCTAGTATTTAAAACAAAATCCAAACAAAGCTAGGAAACAAAAGATAAGTGCAGAGTTAATCCAGGTTAGCTCCCCCGCCCTAGTGAAAACTAGGATTTATAAGGGGTTCATAGCACTTGGCTAAAAGGAAAGTGATCAACCTTGTAACAGGTAGTGGATAAGAACATGGAAACTTTCACAGACATTAATGTTCTTGGTGACAGCAAACTGAACTGGCAAATATAGAGACATTTGGCAAAGTGATGTAAACGTTAGCAGATCACCTTAATCAGATGGATAGAAGGAGGTGCATAAGGACATCCTTACAGATTCTTCACACGTGCAAGAGCTGATCACCAGTGCCATTGCTGTGTCAGTATCTTTAATGTTTTATCTTTGATGTTGGCTCAGCACACTCTAGGACCTGCGGTTTCTGCATAGAAGTGGCTCCTTAGGCTGCCTTGGGCAGCCAAGCTGTCTCTAGGTCACTCAGAGGAAGGAACATCCACAGAAACGGGAGTGGAAATCAGTGGAAAATCTATAAAGGGATGCTAACTTATGAAAGATCTGCTGGAAAAAGGGGTTCAAAATGTGCCAGCAAAGCTGAGCACGCTGTTTGTGTATTGCATTTGATAGGAAACTATACAGAAAATTGTCTGTCGACTGAAAGCACAGAAATATAAAGGATTATAAAAGGTACGCCAGGGCTGAGCTGCTCCACGGAGGGCACAGGCAGAGCTTTCCCAGCCACAAGGCACTGCTGAGACTGCAGCGAAGTGCAGCAAGCGGAGTACCAGACACAGAAGACTTCAGTCTGAAGTCCAAATCGTGGACACATGAGCTGACGATGTGAAAGAAAGAACCAGGAAGCTCCTCAGGAGCAGCTTATCCTGGAACAGTTCACCGAACTTCTTATCCCTTTTACCAAATATTCCACGGGCACTTTCTCTCTCACACATAGCGCATGCTTATTTAAACGGGGAAATATCTGGACAATCGCTTTATAACAAATTATATACTGAATAAAGACATAGATTCCATGGAGCTGCTAGCGACTGCGGATTTTGATTTGGTTAAAAAGTAGTCAGAACCAGAGTCTGGAGATATTTAGCCATGGAAGGGGTTTTTGTCTGTCTACCACAGTACCTGATTACTGTTTCTGATATTATAATCCGCTTTAATAAGCAAATTCCCTCAAACAGCAGTTGGCCCTAATATATCCCTCTTCTATTCCCATCTCCTTGGCCACATATTGCTTGCTGTGCTAAGTGCTAAATGGCTCTTGGAAAGTGCTAAGAGGGTGTTGTGAAAGGGCTAAGCCGAGTTTCACAAACAACTGCCTGTACAGAGAAATAGTCCCATCAGTAGGGTGGTGCCAGGAGGCCCAGCAGCAGTCTGGTTGAAGACCCTTTTTTTGACAAGACTGGAGAACTGAACTTCCCGGTTGCCTTCTTAAGATAATTTAAATGAGACATTTTCACCTTGTGGAAGTGAAGTTTTTTTGACCCTAACTGAAATGAAGCCACTGGATACTTCATCAGAAATATTCAACAAGATCACTATGTTCCTGCTAACCAGGTCAAGTTCATCCGCTCTGCCTGCTCCACCAGAAACCAACTCAGCCGGCAATCTCGGCACTCGATAATTCTCAGAAGTGAAGAGGGGTTCCTGGAAGACAATGGGAACAAAGCCCCAGGCCCACTAGCCCTGGCATGAACTTGGCTTCTGAAGCCTCAGCCAAAGTCAGGATGAAACGCAAAGCAGCCATCCTGCAAAGAGGCGCCGAGTCGCCAACGCCAATTCAAACGTTCCCCAACTGATCACCATTGTCTGGGCATGGGCAGAAAGTAAAACATCCAATGTTTTTTATCTTTTCCAACAAGTCGCAGCATGTTGGGGCCACCAACAAGCATTGGCCAGTGTATAAACTCCAACCTGCAAGTAGAAGGGAAGCGTCTCCGTACGAGAAGCCAGTAACTTGCAAGAACATTTCAAGAAAGGAGAGTGGACAGGGTCTTTTAAGCTACGCAATTTCCTGGGTGAACCATCTCAGTCTGTGCTCTCACCTTGTTTATCTGCTTAACTGTTGGAAGATGTGGATCTTGCCCTCCGTGCACATGAATTGGGATCACAAGACACCTCTTTGCCCCGTTAGTCATTGTCACTTGGCGATCTCTGCTATGCTGGGCTGTAGCATGTGGTTTTGATCCAGTGAGCGCTAGCATGGACTGGCTTCTAGTCCGAGTAAGCAGCCACTCTGTGACTAATGGGTAAAGTTACTTGTTTTAACTCTAAACCAACAGGTCTGACACCCCCACCCCATCTTTAGTTAGTGATTATTTTGTTTATTTTATAGGGTGCTTCAGATACTATCAATTTCTGTGTAAAATAGATGTAGTATCAGGAACATTGAGGGCTGCCTTGCTAATTGTTTTAATTTTGCAATTAAATTTTTGCAATTAAATTACTGCAGGTTAGATGCTAGCTAATACATTTAAACCAGCCCAATGAATTGTTTTTTTTGTACTAACAACACATTTTGAAAGCACATATTTCCCTTAAGAAAAATAGCATCTGCAACTGTTTTACTGAGCTATTTGGGTTCTGAAATGTGTTTGTAACAAAAAATGCCACAGAGCCTGTTATGTCCTATGTGGTATCTGCCATGTAAGCTATTTATAAGGCAAGTTATTTATGAGGAAAGTCATTCATAAGGAAAGTTAGTTTAAGTTATTTATAAGGAAAAGCCAGGCTCGTTATCTCATTTTATAGTTGGAGATGTTGTGACACAGGGACAGGTGAAACAGTTTCCCCAGTGTCATGCAGCAAGTTTGATTAGTCCCAGGTCCCGCTACCTGCCCATCCAGCCCTCTGCCCGCTGAGCAACGTGCTCCTCCACAGTGCTATTTGTTCTTCTCCCCTCCACTCCACAGCAAACAGGATAGCTCCGTTTTGTGGCATCCTTCCAGCTACGGGTCTACAGCAGAGAATACAGCTTCCTAAATAATGATGGATCTCCATAGAGCTTCCCAACTTCCCAACTTTTACTAGAACCCTAGGTTTCTTGATTGATTTTCAAGACAAATACACATCTGCTAATCCCATTTCATCCAAAAGAAAGAAGACATTAGTCACTAAATTTGGCTGGTGGAGGTTAGCAAACCCATATTTGCCACTCGCCATCAGCTATGCTTTCCTTCTCCTGGTTGAGAAACAGGGTGAAAAACTCAGCGGGTTCCAGGATTGTTCTGTGGTTTTGGTTGTTTTGTTTCCTCAATGAAATTCAAAGCTCCAGGATTCAAAGAAACTGCAGCCAGCTCTAGCGAGAATTGAAAATGCGGAGGAAAATATTGTCAATTTTTTCCCCAGTTAAATCACAACAGAGACTAGCAGCTACTGAAAGGCAAAATGTCCACATGGATGTAGGCAAGTCACAGCTGACAAGCAGAGACTGCGACTGCCTGCACTGACAAGGGCTTAGGCACTTTATATTGCCTCCTGGAAGCCTCCCAGGATCTCCTCACCAAGGTGTTCAGAAACAGCTTAACAGGAGAGGCCGGGGACATAATTCATGGCCTTTTTCCACCCACTGCCATAGGGTTTCTCTGCAACTTGGTAGGTAGGAGGAAGTTGCTCTGCTTTCACGTCAAACTGAATGTTGGCATCTTGAGGGTTTACAGCAAAATAAGTCATCTTGTCTTCATTTCTGAGGTGGCACAGTTCAGCTGTGGTCACCCTGTGCAGATGCCTTGAGCTTGTTTCCATCTGCATCCTACATTCGCCACCCACTGGCAGGCCTGGGCGTACCTACAGCATCCCTGGAGCAAGCTGGTCACCTTCAACGTCTTGAAAGGACACTGTGCACGGCCACCTCGGTAGCTCCACGACTTCATTCCCTTATGCCTAAACAGCAGGGGGTTTCATACCTTCCTGGGGTCTCCGTTTTGAAGCAGAAATGTCTTCTTGTCCCGCTCCCAGCAGTAAGAACATTTCAACTTTACAAGCCAACATCAAAGCCTCTTCTCAGGTTTGCTGCTCGGCTGTGAAACCTTCAGTTTGCATCCGGCCTTCCCTGTGCCAGGAAAAGCAAACCGGTCACCTGCTGCGTCGTGCACCCAACGCCCCGCGTTAGCTCTGCCTTTTTTTTGGAACAGCATCATACTGTTGACTCTTATTCAGTTCATGGCTCACACCCTGAGCTGCCTTTCTGCAGTACTGCCGCCTGGCCACTTATTCCCCATTTTCGCTTTGTGCTTTTGATTTCCTCCTTTTAAGTATAGCACTTTGCACTTTCCTTTACCGAGTCGTTGATTTTCTCCAATTTAGTAAGATCATTTTGAATTCTCAGTCCATCCGCCAAACTGTTTGCATCCTCTCCCAGCTAGATGATGTCTGCAGATTTTATGAGTACTCTTTATTCCCTTGTCACAGGTTGTTAATGAAAATACTGCGTAAAATGGATTCCACACAGGTGTTGGAAGGACCCCGTTTGAAAATTCCTCTAAGTCTGACAGAGAACAATTGTTAACTAGGGTTTAAAGCTATTTTTTTCACCAGCCATGCATCTACTTTATGAGGGTTTCATCTAAACTATATTTTCTTTGTTTGCTTAGGAGAATGCCATGTGGAATGGTGTCAAAACCTTCTAAGAATCAAGATGTATGACAACTGTTACTTCCTCCTTACCTGCGAAGAAGGGTGTACAAATCCCACACTGACCTAAGCCAAGAAAGGTATTTTTATACAGGCTTGAACTGCTTTATCAGTTTCCAATCTTCAGTTCAATCGCTGCAATTTTGTGTGTAGCCATAGCCCGAGTAATTGTCTCCAGTATCTCGGTGATTAAAGCTCATTCAAAATTCCAGCAAGCTTCAATAAAACATTTTCCTCCCTCGCTAGGACAATATATAGACGGAAATCAGAGACTTTTTTACAATCCCAAATTCAGCGAGGGAGAAGTTGGCACTAATACACACGTAGCAGTGAAAAACTCCTTTGCAAAAACATGAAGATGTAGGTAGATTCTTGACAATATTTCCTACTTTGTAAAATCCACATTCAAGGAAGCACACTGATGTGTACTAATACTTGCGTATCCCATCAGTCTAATGATTTTAATTTATGTACTGTTCTGCACTATGAAATTCCTGATGCAATCAGTACCATTGCAAGAAAGTAAAGCTGTTCTTACAGATGAGTTACAAATCCTCATTAGCCATCAGATGTTACATTAGATAAGCGTTTCCTATATCCTCAATATATTATGCAGTTTTTAGTGCTGTTTATTGGTCAGCTCTGTACTTAACAGCCTCCATCACCCCAGTATCTAAGCAACTTGATCCTGCATAACCTCGTGTTAAATAGTGGCCCACCTCTAAGAGTCGCTTTTCTTTTTAGGAAAACTAGTACTTCATCCGAAGGAATGAATGGTTATGATTCTGTAACATTGGAAGTGACTAATCCAGTGTTGTAAATGGGATAAAGGGAAATGGAATGTATTTTGAGAACAAACAGTAATCATTGACAGTAATTTGCATCCCTAGATGTTATAATAATGACTAAGTATCATTTCCCCTTGTTTGTATAAGGAAGAGTAGGCAGAGAAATCCAGTGATTTGGCTAGCGCACCACCGGCAAGCCGCTGAAAAAGAGAAGATCTGAACATAGATCGCTTTTCTTGCAGCTTGTTTTCCTGTAATCTCCTGCGTGTTTGAAATACAGCATTACAAAAGGTGTGATCCCTCCCAGTACTAAAAACTCTGTAAGGGTTTCACTAGTTCATGCCAGAAATCGCCAACAAGAGTTGGTCAAGGCTTGTGGCGGATTTGAGAGAGACAGGGCGCAGTGCATTGCCGTCAGAAGAGCTGGTTTGGATGGGTGACTTGGGATTCCTGACGATTTACATACATTAAGTGCCAACAGCCTCAATCTGTGCTGTCTTGCTGATGGAACGAACATATTTTTGCTGCCTGAGGAAACTTTCTGCTCTTCAGAAAGTGTTTGTAATTGTAAGGACCAAAGTATATTCAGTGACCCTTCTGCTTCACGACCAACTTATGTGGATTTAAACGGGGAGTACTTGCTAAGAGTGGATCCTAAAGGTGTATTTGTACAGTGAGCAGCTCTGCACAAACACTTCTAGACAGGCAGTCCCCGGGAATTCAGAACCTGCATCAGAGGGATGGAGTGTTCGCAAGCTGAAAAGCAAATATGTTTAATGTCTTAATTTTTTTAGAAGAAAATTAAGCACCTGGGGTACGATTTGCTTTGTACTAAATAAAGGGAGTGCAAAATACCATCAGTAGGACCGGTGATAGCGTTCTAAATTGTCTTTGAATTTCACACTGGCTGCATACCACAGGACCAGGGCAAATAGCAGTTAATGCAACCTTTACTTAGCTTCTCCTGACAAATATAAAGTAAAGGGTGAGGCAGCCTCACATTGACATATGGCCAGATATAGACAAGATACCTAGAAAAGGTAATCACTCTTTATTATAATTATTTATTTTCATGCTGTTATGGGTCCAAAGGGAAGAGCAAAATGGGTAGAACTTAGAGACTTCACTGTCCGAGAATACGATAATTTTTAATGAGGATCAGTCTAGCACTTATCTCTAGTTCACGTATCTAAACAGGGGTCAGACTTTCGTGAATACGCAAGGTAAGAGTTACTGGGGGCACGTAGGGTTCAGCTACGGGAAGCGAAGGACAGAGGAGCAGAATATCTAGCTGCTGGACATCTCGTCAGGCCAAAGAGGAGTACCAGAGCTGGTGAGGGCCAGGCTGTCCTGCCAGAGGGGTGATCCTGGCTCATCTGTGGACAAGCATCTTCATGTATTTTCAGGTTTGGTGGAAAAAAAACCAAAAAAACTCAACCAGTTATTAACCCCGCTGCCTGACACCCACCTGACAGCTCTGCAGGGGTGCTCTACCTTCCTTCCCGCTCTTTGCCTTTTCGTTACAGCAAAAGTGCTGCTGGGCTTGCAAGGCCTCTCGTGTGCGAATAACCCTGCCGTGCTGTGGGTTGATTGGCACCCTTCGGGCATCACTGCAATACAGATGAAGAAATATTTGTTTACATTTGAATAGGAGATCGGAAACTCAGTGATTCTGACTCATTGCCACAGCACCAGATAACTAGGAACACCCTTATCTTTTCTACTGCGTTTTCCAGCTGTTTTTTTGTCTCTCTCTCCCCCTACCGTGTCCGAGTGTTTTCGTGATTCTTAGTTCTTCTCTCTGGTTTTGCCTCCCTGGTCTCATTTCCATTCCTTTACTTTTCTTCCTACACACTTCGCTTCTTCTTCAGCTTTCCTCGTGGCTTGTTCTTCTCAAGTTCTCACTGTAAGCGTTTCTTTTCAGGCTTGTCCCTCTCACAGGCTACCCCAAGCCTGTCTTTCCACAAGGAGAAGGAGAGATGGAGACATTTGGGCCAGCGGGGGGGCATTGGCAGCAAGGGAAAGCTGGGGGCCAGGGGAGTTGCAAGCGAGCGAGGAAGAGGATGGAGAGAGAGGAAGGCAGGGAGCGACACTCACTGGGAGGAACAAGGAGAGGAAAGAAAGTGTCAAGGAAGGATGGGGGAAAAAAGATGGGAAGCTAGGGAAAAGCATACGCATGAGCGAGGGGAAGTAGAAGGATATGAGAGAGAATGTACATTAGGAGGCAAGAGGGAAGGGAGATTTCATGGAGGGGAGTAATTAAAGGTAGAATTACACTTGCAATGAGGAAAGCACTTGGGGCTGAAGGGAAAGAAAGGGGGAAAAGATGGAATGAAAGAAAAAAATTCAAATCCTAGAATGGATGAGGGAAAGTCCATGAGCAGGAAAAAAGGAGCTAGAAAACAGAAGACAACAGTAATCCTAAAACATAGCGTGAAAAAAGATGAAGATTGTTTGAATCTTGGGGGAAGACAGAAATACAGGAGGAAAGGAGAAGACCCTCGGAGTATTTCAGAATTCCTCCCTAAAACAGCTCTCAGATAAAAAATATCACAACAACAATATGAACACATACCTTCTTAAGCATTGAAATGTTTTCAAGCACACTCAGTCACCTTTTCTGGTGCCAGCCCTTACCGCCCTTACTTCACTATAAAATCCTTGACGTACTGTAGAACCCTTCCCTATACAAAGGACATAATGTAAAGCCATACACCGGTTACTGAAACAGCAGTAGGGAGGCAAGAAGATCCCTCCATGTGTAAACCCCATTATCCTCCCCATTACTTAACATAATTTGCCTCAGGCAGCAAGTCAAATCCTCCAAATATTCACTGCAATGAGAGATATGGAGTGAGGAACTCACTTATCTTTTCAGGTGGATTTCACAGTCTGGTTTTCTCTCTTTGTTCTCACTTTCTTCCCGATTCTGTTGGTTTTCTTTTATCTTTCCCTTTCACATTTTTCAGCCCAATTTCACTTTCTGCCTACTGTTCTCAAACAACTTACTGAGTTTTGGATTGTATTTTCCTCACCCACCCTATTCTGATGTCCTCTGGGGGTCCTTCTGTTGCCCACGCCTCCTCTTCATCTCTCTCCCTCTCTCTCTCCAGGTGCCCACCTTTAGAAGCCATCTCCTACCTACCTCTGCCCAGCACATATCACCGAGACTGGGCGCCCTCCCTGATGATCTCACGCAACTTCCCAGGGTACCTTCAGTGTTTCACTCCTTCTCATGAAAGGGAAATATCTAAAACATTACAGTTCTTCCTTGAACACCAGTAGAAAGGAATTTCCCCCTCCACCATGTGTAGGCCCATCACACGTCTATTCTCTATTCGCTTTCAACACTTGACCTCACGGTCTCTGGTCCCCTCTGCTTCATATTCAAACATCCCTAATCTCTTTTGACCTTCTGTTCTGATACAAACACTTGATCTGAATTAGCAAAAAGTGCAGGTTCCTTTTTCACTTTTTAACCCATTATTGCTGGCAGGCCTTCCCCCACCCTTAGGTGCTCCGCCATGCTTTTGAACTGCGACAAATGGCAAGGTTGGAAGATCAGGAGCCAGGCAGGAATGACGGTGCCTCACCAGGACACTTTCTGAGCCTCACCCTACCTTGCAACGCAAACCCCCATCTTGCTCTGCAGCCCGGGGACTAATGCACATGACCACCCTCTTGGCTTTGACCATGGAAGTGCTTGCCATACCCAAGAGTGCTGCTCAGCCCTGTGTTTCCCACCCCTCACCCTGCCGCTAGGCCTGGGTGTAGACATGGGAAGCCCATATAAATTTGGACTTGGGTATTTTCCTACACTCCTCCCATCAATTGCATAAAGGTTGCCAGAAGTACTGTTTGGACCAGGGGTTTCACAGGGGATGAAGGCACAATGGATCCTCCCAAATTAAGAAGCCAATGACACAGTGGACATGGTGCTCAGCACCACGCGTGCCTTCCAGCTGAGTTGCCTGGTACCCTCCCAAATCCAGACATCCAGAGATCTCCAAGCTCTGCTCTTCTGACACCCACCATACTCAGGTATCATGGCAGCACCATGGAGGTGCCCTTGGGCAACCTCTCCTCCACAAGCTGAGGTTCTCTGGTCCCCTCTATATCACACAGTCCTGCACTCCAAAAACTGGTGTGCCTTGAGCTAACTCCCCATCCAGATGGCTGTATCCTGACCCTCAATATTGGCATATTGAGGCCAATGGACTGAGGTCTGGAGACCTCCCCGAATGTCGAGTGCCCCCTGCATGTCCCTCACAGAAACAATGCACTGCAGCAAATCTGAGGTGACCTGTCAACGCCAAACTGAGATGTCTCACATCACCCCAAATGGAGGCTTAAGAGACACTTCTGCATTGTGGCAGTCTGGGGTCTCTTTCCTGAGGCATCATCCATATCCCTGGTACTGAGGAACCTCGGGTGGTACCAAAGCAAGCACCTCAGTCCCCTTGTAATTGAGGTGACCAGTCCTCACCTTAAAATGCAGAGGAATCTCAGCCTCCAAATTACTCTCTTCTGGGGCCCACCGCATGGCAGCACCCTGGACCACTCCAGATGCAGGTGTACCCCCCAGGAACCACCCTGCCCCAGCCCACACACTGTTGAGATACCCCAGACCCCCACAGACGAAGGTGTCACAGGGACCTTCCTCACCCCACACTACTTGGAGTCTCCCTCAAAGTGATGCCCCCAGCTGAAGTCAACAGAAAGGATCTTCCTGCATGCACTAAGCTGTGGCAACGTGGAAAGAAGCAGCCAGCAGTTGTAGAGGACTCCTTATTACTGTATTCAGTTTCTTCTTCCAGGTGAAGATAAGGACCATATCTGAATAATCCTGCACGCTCTGTCCTGGCACAGGCATATCCCTGCGGCAGATGTTAAGCCCAGGGTTAGGGGTGGCAGCAGCAGTAAGACGGGTAATGGCAAAGGGCACATTTTCTCACTGCATGCAGTTTCAGACTGAGATAAAGGCTGGAGTTTGTTAATGCCAATGCCGTACGTTATGTTTTCAGAGGTTGAAATAGTCAGTGTTTTCCTTCACTGTTTGCACAGTGCCCAAAAACCATGGTTCTTATCTGAATCAGGTGTTGGTGCTGCTGTACCATGACAAACATCGTACATGGGACAATCCTACCCTGCAGTGGAGAATCCCCCTGCTTCCCAGCACAAGCTCCTGTGCCTGTATCATTTCAAAGCACATCTAGGGGGCAGCTGTATCTTGAGCCAGAGAACGCAAAATGACACTATTGTTTATCTATCTAATCACACCATTTTATCCTCAATATTGAAACAAAGAAGGAGCCTCTCAACTTTTCAGATGCGTAGCAGAGAAGCAGAACAGACTGGCCTCAGAGGCAGATTCCCCACCAAGCAGTTCACACCAGCAACCAAAGGGAGAGACACGATGAACTAGGAAGCCAAAAATCAGCCAAAAAAAATCTCTGCTGCTTCTGCAGCTGCCTGATGGTGAAAAGGAGCCATCTCGATGCCAGAAGGAGATAATCCGCTGACAGCCGGTTATGCTAGTAAAGATAAATAAACACAAGCTATTCGATCCCCTCTAAGGACTCTACGGTAGAAGGGGTGTAACTTCCTATCCCTTAGCTCTTTACAAATAGCAGAGAAACATTTGTTTCTGGGGAATAATTAATTTCTTTCAGGTCTGGGTAAACGTAGAATTGCTGAGGGGCCAGGTGGGCTGGAAATGGTGTTTTAGCACCTTTATGTATTTGGACATTTTCCTTAAATTTCTTTCTAAATCTGTAGAGGAGGCATTTCTTCTCCATGAGGGCAGGCAGCGTTTGAGGTCTCTCATTTTACCTATCAAGGTTAAGATTCCTCATACAGTCTTCTCATCTCTGCCAGAAGGGCTTCCCTAAAGAATTTTAAACTTCTGAATGAATTCCCCAGAAATATCCATTGATATAATTACTCCCTGGCCCTGTAAGTTCAGTTTTGCTCGTACTGAAGCCCTAGAAAGCAGCAAGCATCCCATGCAAGTGAGGAAAGACATGGTTCATGTGAAACTAGGGAGTTAAAAATATATTTTGCCAAGTGTCAATATTATATTTAGTAGTGCTGTAGTTGCCATGGTCTAAGAATAAAGAAGGGCAAGTCTTGAAGATAATATATATATATATTAGGAGATCAACCAGTATTGCTGGAAAACACAAACAAGCTTTTAGGCACACGAGCCTTTCTTTAGGTCCAAACTGGAAGCAGCAAATTTCATATAGATATTTGTAAATATAACTTCATTTTTGTTATAACACGCATGGCTTCCTCTCTGAAGTGCTGTTGCATAGGACATTGCACCTTCTCAACCTCAGATGTCCCCTCAGGAACAAGGGATCCGCTGCTCCTCTAAGTTCACATGGTGCAGGGAGAAGGGTTTGGATCGGGGGGTGACTTTTCACTCCCTGCCAGTAACGTCTGAGGTGAAAACGAACCGGCCCCTGCAGCTCCCAGTGGCCATCCCTTTTCTCTTGTGCGCCTCACCAGAAATAGTAGTACTTCACACACATTTGCCAAGCGGTTTACAAACAGATGTCCTCATGCCTGGAAATAAAACCTCAAAACTGCAATGCTTTCTGAACTCTTCCCTCTCCTCTTCCTCTTCTTCCTCCTCCTCCTCTATGTAGCAGTGGCCCCTAGTGGAAGCTGCTGGGTGGGTTGACCCCGGTCTCCATCTCTCCAGGGAAGAGGTTGGCTGGGATGGGTGTGTGCCGGTGGGCGGCTGCAAACCCACCGCAGGGGCCCGGAGAGCCACACCGGGCACCACCGGGCAGTCCCCCGGCCGGCTCCTGCCTAGCCCCGGCTGCCTGCGAACAGCAGCGGCGAGTCAGGATGCTGTTTTGGTTTGTAGGGATGCGTAGCACAGTTCCTCCACGGCCTTCAAACAGCCCCCTTACATGATTCCAGTTTGAACGATCTGTTTTTATTAAAAGATAAGCTGCCTCCCATTCCAATAAATGTGATACGAATGACAACATAAGGCCTGTTTTCATTCTCAGATGAAAAAAACCCAACTCACAGTACAAGAAGTTTCACTCTATTCAAGTAAAGAGCAAAGTCTATATACCATCGGCACACATGAATAGAGAAGAAGCCTCTTGCACTGATTATTTTTCTTCTCCACCAAAATATTACTACTACTTCCTTTATCCCTGAACTCATAAAAGTGACAATACTGAAGGAGACCAAAGGTGCATCATCTAGTCCAGCCTTTTTTCTGATAATGTCCTGACTCGGGTACTTAAGGAGGACTGTAAGAAATGGGGGTGCATCCAGAAGGATCTTCCTCCTGGAAGCCTCTGGCAATCAGTGCTAAAAGGGCTGAGTCAGATGTAGATCTGTAGATCATCCTTCAGTAGATTTGTTTCATGCCTTTCTGAACACATTTATACTTTCAGGCTCCATGAAATCTTGCAGCAGTAAGTTCCAAATGTAATTATGCATTGAGTGAAAAAGCATTGCTTTTTGTTTGTTTTAAACATTGTCTAATTATTTCGCTCAGTGCCACTTACCCTTGCATCTTGAGGAATGGTGAACAATCACTCCCTCTTCTCCTTCTCCATGCCGCTCTCCACCTATCTTCCCTCTCAGTTTTCTCTTATTTCAGCTGAAAAGTCCTCGTCCCCACGTTTTTTTTCTCAAGGTGAAAGTTATTCCCTATCCCTTCTGTTGCCTTTCTAATTCTAGCGGTTTTTTTTTTCGAAACAACATCCTTCGGTTTGCTCTGAGGGGTTGGGCACTCAATGACTTCGTAAATAGGCAAAATGCAAGTTTCTATTGAATTTTATAGACTTCGGATAACTTCCAAGTCCTTGTTTAACTATCTGGCTGATGGCAAGCACTGAGTCGATGCTTTCAGGAGTCCCACTGATATTACAAGTGACACTAAGGTGAACAGGAGCTTTGCAATGTTTTCAAACTATCATAGGCTTTTATTCAAATTCACTATGGTGTTTCCAAGTCCACTGCGAGAGAAACTAATCAAATTATGTCATGTTTCCACTTGATTGCCTAATAGAGTTTTGAAAGAAACAGCCTTTTCATTCTGTCCCTCCTAGTGAGAGAAAAATATGTTTATGCTTACATGTACTATTCATATAGGGAAGCGATGTCAATGAGATTTGTGAATATATTGACATTATCTAACTGTCTTTTAGCTGAAAAGCATAATGTTGGTGTATCTTACTGTTATTAATCAATTTTGAACAGAAAGAATGCGCAAACAGGCTTAATTGCCGAATTCCCTAACTCTTGAGTGATATATTTTGCAACTTGCCTATCACTCAAACAACTGAAGACTTGAGTGGAAGATATTAAAATCAATTATAAATAAAATATCTGTGTAGACCTCTCTCTACATACATGTGTCTCTGAATTTATGATGCGGTAGCTGTATTGCAAGACACGACTAAGTAAAAAGGGCATCGTCTCGCTGTGCAGATGCCTTCCATGTCCGTCAGGTTTATTGACTCTTTTTTGATCTTTACTTTGCCCCTTTTGTTCAAAACACAGCCGCATTCAACTCCGCATTATCCGAGAAAGCGGCAAGACAAGATAAGGCAGCCAAAGCAGAAACCCATGGATAGCCAGACCTGCTCAGGGAGCTCAGAGAAGAGGGTGTCACGCCGCCGGGAAGGATTGGTGACGCTGGGGGCTGTGAAGGGCAGAGGACCACAGCTCCTCAGAAGATGCAACGCCGTGTGGCACGGTGCCGCGTGAGCACAGTAGCGCTCCCACGAGCCCACGCTAGTTCAGCATCGGTCGGTGACCTCAGGGGTATCTGCACCCACGATACACTTAATCCCAGATAATCTAGAGTTGACTAACACTATTTATTGTTAGGCCATGAAAACCCACTCTGAATCCCTGCACTGGCACTGACCTCTCCGTCCACTGAGTCATCGTTAACTCTCTCATTCTCACATGCAAAGCCAGGCACAGCTCCGCACCTGGATTCCCCTTCCCCATCCCTCCTTAATAACAACTCTTTCACAGCTCCTCTTCCCTCCCCTCTCCCTGTGCCTATGCTGGGCTACTTTTCAGCACAGTGAAGTCAGGACGACACATGATAAATATATGGGATTCCAGCAGTTTAATACTTCCCAAAACTCACTACTTCTGCACTGCTCTCAAATTTATGCCTAGTTAAATACTTAAAGAGAACTCAATTGCTTTTTAGGTGCTTCATCCACTCAAACCCCAGGCTCTTTTACGTATCTAGTGATATGGAAGGATTTAGGGGCCAAATTTATGCAAATATTTTTGAAAGCCACAATCAGTATTTATATTTGAAGTACTTAACATCCTGAAATTATCATCATCACCCTGTTTTCCTAAGGCACCTTGGTTCCCTGCCTCTTCCCTGTAGTGGCCTTTTAAATTGTACGTTCCTCGGGGCAGGCTCTGCTTTATCACGTCTCTCCTGCGAGGTGCCAAAATGACCATTAACACCTAAAAGAACTAAAAAGACATGACGTCCTGTCTACTGATGTTGTACCGTTTCTTTTTGTGGACGCTGTTTGCTGCAATGTCCGATTTCTGTGCGTGTGGGAGGTCTACCTGTTGAGATGTCTATATGCCTGCATTACAACCTGGTAGTTGCTGTCATGGTCTATGGCTTGTGCCCTTTGGTTTACCACTCTGCACTTCTATTTGCTTATCAGGTTAGCGACACACTGAAATGCTCTGTTACAAAAGTTGTCATTTCCTTTTAGTGGGTCCTTGAAAACTTACTCAGCGGTTTCATTTCCATCCACAGCTTTCCAATTCTACTAAACTTTCTCCCCTCCAAGCTCCTCAAAAATAAAAGTGAGAGAATTCTGCTGAAGGCATCTGGAAAGGGGTATTTTGATGGAGACCAGATATCCCTCATCACTAGTGGTCCAACAATCTCCAGCTGAAAAATTTAGCAGGGTGACCAATTCATCGGGAATTAGGGGGCATTACGTTGTTTAACAAAAAGGGCGATGAGCCAAAAAGAGCTTCTTTTACCTGATAATGGAGCTGCAGTTGCTCCTAGGATACTTCATACTGCTGGCTTAAAAATGAGTGACTGTTCCCTGGACCGTTCGCATCTTGGCACACAATTTCTAGCTGATTGTGATTCTAAACAGTGTAC
The DNA here is from genome assembly GCF_964195595.1 of Calonectris borealis. Taxonomy (NCBI): domain Eukaryota; kingdom Metazoa; phylum Chordata; class Aves; order Procellariiformes; family Procellariidae; genus Calonectris; species Calonectris borealis. Next base: position 44,540,889 of record NC_134316.1, on the reverse strand, counting down.
GGGATCCGTAAGTGTGCTTAGTCAGCCTGGCCAGCCACCTGAGAGCCATGAGCAATGTCCCCTTTACGACTGCTCACATTTACTTAAAGAGAAAAGATTAAAAAAGGGCAAAAAACCCCATTCCTCTTGATTCCCAGAGACAATATCGCTGCTCAGATCTTCCTCCAGTCTGGAAGCGGCCAGACCACCAGACTCTCTGAAAGCAGATGCGCCTCCAGAAGCAGTGAGCGATGGCTTGTGAAGGGTGAGATACACACTGGCCTCTCCAACTTGCAGATCTGATGCAGAATTGCTGGTTGAAAAAGCCAGCATTTTGCTGGAGGACGGATTAGATAAGTAGCCACCAACCTTCCTGACTTTACATACCGAAACCTTAACATGACTGAAACGCTAAGAGGGGAACCAAGGAAGAAGAGCTCTGGGAGCTGCTGGCAGGTACGAGACGATGGTGGGTCCTCACAAGTCCCTGCTGCTCTCTGGTGCAACAGGCCAGGCTACCCTCTCTGAGCTACAGTCCTCTAATTTCTGTACAAAATAACCGGCATCTCCGGTAAGCAAAACAGTAAGTACTCAGGAAAGAGAAAGCAAGACGGAGTCATCCTTTCAAGGCTAACCTCGGAAGAGCCTTGCAACCCCGGTGAAATCCCACCACAGACGCAACGCCGTGCTGCGCTGACAGGCCTTCCCTGGCTCTGCTGCTGGGGTCGGCCTGGAGAACATGAATTTTGCAAAAGCAACAGGGCAGCCCGAAAGCTGAATTACCTTTTCTGGAATATAGATCCCAGGCAATGCACTCCTGCGGACGTTTTCAGCTCACCCAGTCAACCGCTGCCTCCCAGGCAAAGCATCAGAAGAGCGAGATTTGCTCCGGCTGGACCGACCGACAGCTGCCGATTGAGCAAGTCCTTTCGGATGGGCCAGGGTAAGCAGGGGTCTGCTTCACTGGCTGCTGTAAGCAATAGCTCCTATGTAAGGCAATAATCCGTGGTCGAAATCGGAGGTTGTTGTTAAGCAATGCAGTTTGTACTTAGGCTGATGTCCTTAATGGCGAGCGTCTCACGTGCGTCATGTTTTCAGGCTCTGGCCCCAACCAGTGGTCTAAACCGTCTGCTTAATTTTCCTTATCGTCTGGAAGCGAGCGATGCCCTATCCTTCCCTGACCCTGGGAAAGAGGAAGGTATTTGCTTGTAGAAGGAGCTCTTTGCCTGGATCCTGCTGGAGAGATAACCCCGTGTTCAAACACCGATGAGAAAAACAGGCAGGTTCCCGACTGTTTTCTTAGGCTGGGGTATGTCTTGCCTGAAATGGTCTTGTGGCTTTCTCTTTTAAGCACGGCTGCACAGGCTATCTCTCTCCCCTCTTATTTCCAGCCATCTAGCATCCCTGCCAAAAGCACAGTGAAAAACAGCAATAGGCAAGTAACTAACTCGTAGTTTATTTTTTAAGGTAGTTTTGTTGCTGAAAACCAGGGGAAGAGAAAGCGCTATGTGGCTACTCCACTGTCAACTTAATCTGTCACCTGTAGCTTAGGAGCCTTTGCACTTGCTGCTAATTCCTCTTAAGATGAGTTGCTACAAGACTGTTTCTGCACGTTAACTAACGTCTTCTCGGATTTTGCTCCAAGTATTCTCAGCAAACAGCATTGTGAGATGGGCTGGATATAGCAAAGCTAGCACATTACAATGTAACTTGTTATTCTGAACACTTACTACAATAATGGCCGGTAATGACAATTGATTACTCCTGAGATGCCCCTGCATTAATACTTTGCCTGGACTGTGCTGCTTTCTCTGATATTCACCCAAACTGGTGGAATAACATTCAATAAGAAACATCACCACTGAGCAGCTGCTTGCAAATTCTCATCGAAAGCCTGTTGATTTTTGTGAGTTTTCCACTAACTTTGGAAAGGCTCCGGATTTGCCTTGTGCTCTTAGGAAACAAACTTGGAAAAAGGGGCTGGGTGAGTATCCAGGCTGATGTGATCAAGCAGAAAGTGGAAAATCTGGACAAACCGAACTATGACTTTTGATGAGCAGCACAAATACCACATTTGGAAGCAGAGGTGCGGAGGGCAACTCTGTGCACAAAGACTCAGAAAGCAAAGGAGGGAATTTTTTTCCTAGGCTTCTAGCAAGGTTTCCTTTCACTGCAAGGAAAGCGTTCTAGATATCTCTGTACAGAGCCAACAAACAAACCCAGCCGGTTTATTCAAGCATTTAGCTGTCTGATGGTACCGTTGCTTCCAATTTTGTACACGAAACCATTTCTAATGCTACTAGAAGGTGAATGCTACACATACACCTACGGAGGCCCTTTTTGCTGACATGAAGCTAAGTAGCACGGAGGCTGGGACCACTCCTCTTCATCATCACAAGTCTGAACAAAGGAGTGGTGTATGTGCGCTGTTTTTAAAGGAAGAACTTTCAGCATGTTTGTGATAATCAGGATCCGTGGCTTAAACTGCTGAGTTCAGGGTACAAAATGGTCTGAGCCACTCTAGCCAGCTGTGACCCGAAGATCACCGTGGGTAGCGCGCGCTGAATGTAACTGGTATCGTGAGATACCCATCACGCTCTGAGTTCTAAGACAAACCACGTAAAATTTCTTTGCACATCTACGGTAACAGCTAATGATTATTTTTTTCTTTGAACTTCGTCCAAAGTTCATCTCTAAAACAAACTTTAGTCAAACTGCGCGTATTGACTCCTCAGCAGAATAAACATGCCGAATCTCTAATAATGCTTTATCACTCGTTCTACCTTATTTTAACTTGCTTGTTAACCAGAAGAATAAAACCCAGCGAAATAAACAGGCTTTACTCAGTATTTATTTTTCTGGTGCCTCTATCAAAAACTCTGAAGGACAAAAGCAACTCTGGTCTGATTGTTTTCAGAGTAAGCCGACTCCTCTTCTTGCTTTAAACCCTAACTGAAGGTAAAATTAAAATCCAGGCTGTTGTCTGGGTTGTAACACTCGGCCTCCCCGACTTGAACTGCCGGTAGTAAAAGTTTACATGGAGGGGGAAAAATCTGAGTAGCGGGGCTGGGATTTTCAGAGGGGTTTAAAAACGGGCTACGGAGACTGGAGGGGTGAGAGGAGGGAGGGGGCTGGAGCCCCAGGCGAAATCTCAGTAACCTAACGTGCAGGTCTGACAGTCATCGACCTGATCCCCAAGTATGACTTGGTTTATTGAGCGGCTGTAGAAGTAAAGTAGAAAGAAGTATAAAAAGCAAATATACACTTATTAAAAATTGTGTAATGTTTTTATTATACTAACCATAACAATTCTTGTCACAGTTGGACACGTTAGAAAACCTACTGTGATGGCCGTTAGATTTTTTTGGTAGTCCCGTGCACGTGACCATACCTGTTAACCCATGAATGGTGCACCTACCAGGAACTATGTGATGAGCACCCTGGTATTTTCTGTGTGTTTATTATTTTAGTACTCCACCAACCCTGCTGTTCACAGTCATACCTGGCTTCCAAAAAAAAAAAAAAAAAAGAGAGAGAGAAAAAAGGGGGGGTAGGAGAGATATTGCCTCAAAAAGAAAAAGCCAAACAATGTGATGGTAAAAAAAAGAAAGGCATTTTTGGATTACTCTATTTGCTTCGTACCTTTTCCTTTTTGTGCCTTTAAGGTTTGTGTCTTCAAGCTCCTATCTACAAACCCACAGGCTAGAAACTTAATTAAAAAAAAATAAACCTGAGTTTCTTGCATAATTGTATGAGTCCAGAAGCTACAGCTTTAAGAAAGGCACCAAATGTTGTAAAGTTCACAATTAAATCACACACAACTTGGCAACCAACTGATGGAAAAAGAGGTGGAAAATGAACAGTAATTAAATAAACAATTGGTAGCCCAATTTTTTGACAGTTGAGAGGGAACCTTGCCGTCAATCCCTGCTCACATTGAGAACACCAGAATCCTCCAGATGATAAAACTGTGCATTACTGCCCAATTACGACGCGTCCCTGAGTTACTCATCATGACTGCTTTACGGATTTAGTTTCACAACAGAATAGTGAGTTCATCGCGGTTTCCTGAAGCATCTGCAGAGATAATGCAAACACTTTTCTTCCCAACTTGTGAACATTTTGAAGAAATAAAGCGATGTGAGAGGCTATTAAAAAAAAAAATTGGTTTTGCATTGCATCAAACCCTGGCTTTCTGTGAGAGCTCATGCAAATCCCACAGCGTCCAGGACATGTCCCACTGCTTTAGCAATGGTGGCTCTGATAGAAAGGCGAGGTTTTAAGTATTTCTGAGACTCTGGAGACTTTCAGAAGCCGGAGACGCACAGGGGGTGCATGCCATGCCTGTAACTTAAGCTAGTTTATTGCAGATAAGCACTGATCCCGCATGGGTTGGCTGCTTGGGTTTGGGCAGCCCCCAGCAGCCCATTGTGCTGTGGCTGGAAACTGGGGGGGGGGGGGGGGGGGGGAGTGTACGATGATGGCCCCCGAGCTGCCCTCCCACGCGGACCCAGAAATGTACGTGGGTCTGCGTGAGTGAGGAGCCTTCCCTTCTCCGGTATTTTGATCCTAACAGTAAAATTCCCGTTTATTTGCCTTTCACGTCAACGGGCACCGCAGAAACGTTAAAATTCGTGATAATGTAACTTCACTGCTTTGAACCTGCCTATAAAACTTTCGCCACGGTTTTTTTCCTTTGGGAGGGGAATTAAACGAGGAAGGGAAAAGAGAAAAAAAAGAAAAAAAAAAAAAAAAAGGCAGGGGAATCTGATGCGCTGCCGTTCCCCGCTGCTCGCACGAAAGCAAATGGCAGCATCACCCGGCCCTGGAGTAGTAAGTTAATAAATAAATAAGCAAACCCCATTGCATGAACGGCAAGGCGGAAAGCGGCGGCGGCGAGGAGGGAAAAACCCTCCCCGGCCGCTCGGCGAGCGGCTGCGCTATTTCTGCGAGTAACATGGCAGGGCCGGCGATGCGCCGGGGAAGGAGGGGCGGGCGGCTCTTCCTGGGCTCCCGCGGGTGCCGCGGGCCCGGGCCCGGCGGCGCGCCCCGCCGTGCGGCACCAGCACAGCCCCGGCGGGGGGATGAGGGTGCCGGCCTTCCTCCCGCCCCGCCGCCGCGGCGGCGGCGGCTTCCTGCGCGCGCGCCCCCCCCCTCTCGCCTCCCGCCTCCCCCCCCCCCCTCCCGCGGCCCTGTTGCATCAACTTCCTGTGCGGAGCCCCTCGCGGCGGGGCCCCGCGCGGCTCCTCCCGCCCGCCCCAGCTTCCTGCGCGCGGCCCCGCGCCCGCCCGGCCGCGCGCCCGCCCCCGCCGAGCCCCGCGCGCCGACCGGCCGGGCGGGGGAGGGGAGGCGGCGAGGGGGGGGGTGTGTGTGTATGGGGGGGGGGGGGCGCGCGCCGGCCGAGCCCCCCCCCCCCCCCCTTCCCTCATCCGCGCACCCCCCGTCCCGTAGCGGCGGGGCGGCGGTGGCGGGGCGGTGCGGCCGCCCGGTGCCCCCCGCCGCCGCGGCCGGCGGCGCCGCTCCGGCAGAGTTTGGTGCCCTACTTCACTCTACTTTAGTTTCACTCACTTTACATCCGGGCTTTTTCCCTAGGCAATGGGGGCCGCAGCACACCCCGTTCCTTAGGCAAAGGGAAATAAATTCGCCGCACCGACACGTCAAGTAGTCCCCCTCAGGAGGAGCCGCCGAGCCCGCCCTCCCGCCCTCCCGGCTCCCCCCCTCCCCGGCCCGGGCCCGGCCGGCGGCGCCCCGCCGCCGTCGCGGGGTGGTGGTGGTGAGGGGGCATGGGTCCGCCGGTCCGGGCTCCCCCCCTTTCCTCCGCGGGTCTCAGGCGGCGGGCCGGGCCGGGCCGGGGCGGGCGGGGGCGCGCGCGGCGGCGTGTCGGGAGCGCGCCGCAGGCAGGCAGGCAAGGCAGGCAGGGAGGCCGGCGGCGGAGGGATCCCGGCGAGCGGTGCTGCGGCCGGGCCGGGTGAATGGGATTGAAGAAGAGTTCAGCTTCTCGGCTTGTTTTTGTGTCACAGTTTCTCTCCTCCTGCGCCTCTCCGGCTTCGTGCCTCCCTCCCCGCCCGCCCCCTCCTCCCCGCCGCAGGAGGAGCCCCCCGCGGAGAGGGGGAAGGAAAAGGACCCCACAGAGGCGAGAGCGAGCGAAGAGGAGGAGGAGGAGGAGAAGGGAGCAACCTACCATCTTCCACTCCCCGCTTAGCTTAAAGAAAGTGAGAGGAGGAGAGAGAGAGAGGCGCCCAGAAGAGGGGGACAGGGAGGCCCAGAGGAGCGGCGGCGCCGGCACCCTCCCCCTATGAAGAAGAGTCCTCCCCCTCACAGAGAGGTCCTGCCAGGGGGACCCCGGCCGGCCCGCAGCAGCACCGCCGCCGCCAGCAGGGTGTAGTATCCCACCTTTCGGATTCGCCTCCTCCTCCTCCTCCTCCTCCTCCTCCCTGCCCCCCCCGCCCCCCGGGCGCCGTCCCCCCCCTCCCCCCCGCGCCCCCCCCCCCGCCGCCGCGGGGCTGGGGGCGTCGAGGATGGCGGCGGCTCGCCCCGCACTCTCCGGCCAACTTGGCGATGAGGAGCAGCAACTTCGCGGCGGCCCCCGGCCCCTCCCTCGGGGAGGGTGGGGGGGAAGAGCGGAGCGTCCCGGGGCGCCGCCGCGGCCCCCCGGCCTCCCCGGCGGGCGCCGGCAGAAGTTTGCGAGCGGGAGCGGGAGAGGTGGAGGAGGGTGACACTTGGGGTAAAAGGAGGAGGTGACACATTGGGGTTGGGGGGAGGAGCAGGGGAAGGAGATGACACATTGCACTGGGGATGGGGTGGGGGAGGGAGGCTTATCCCCTCCCCTCCGGTTTCCTTCAGGATGATTATTTCCAGGCCCTTTTCTCTCGGTCGGGTCCTTCGCCGCGATGCTGTCGGGGAAGTTTTATTATTATCTGGGAAATGATGCCGCTTTCGGTGATGGATAATTCGTAGTAAAGCCGCTGCTGCGGATTTTTTTTTTTTTTTTTTTTTTTTTTTCCTTCTCTCTCCTCCTTCCTTTCATTCGTCTTTGTGGCCCGAGCAGCGCCGGGAAAATTCCGTTTCTTCTGCAACTTGTTATTCTGGAGCCGGGCCTGCCCCCCTCGCCCTGGGGCTGCCCTTCCCGCACAGGTACGGAGCTCGGGGCCGGGGTGCCGCCGGGGTTTCCCACTCCTGCTCCGGCACGGCTGCCGGCATTGGGGACGACTACTTCTTTATTTTTATTTTTTCCCTCCCTCCTGCGTCTGTGTAGGTGGAGTGGGGCTCTATGTGGGACTCTGCCATTTGGTGTAGTCCTCTTGTGCATGCTCCTTTCTTCGCTTGCCTTTCTGCGGGTTTTTTTTTTCTTGTGGTGGTGTGTGTTTTGTTTTTTCTTTTCTTTATTATTCTGAGCTTCACTGTCGCTAGAGCTTTTCCCCCAGCCACCTCTGCAGTTTGGAGGGTGCTGACGGGATTGTACGCCGAGGTTTTTAGGTGAATTCTTATTGGATTAATGCATGGAGCTCTTCATTCAACTTCTTCTCAAGTGTCAGAAAATGAGGCTATGAACAGATGTGTTTCAATATGGAGAGATTTCCAAGTTCCTAATTCTTGGGGGTGGAGGAAAGAGTGCCATTGGAGAGTGGCTTTTGTTTTCGATTGGTGAACAAATGTCATCACATTTCAGTCACGTGCTGTAATATTCTTTGTTCAGCTATCAAAGTATGATATCTGCTACACCTGTTCCTACTTTTTAATTGTAAGTAACGGTGATTGCCTGCAAATCTTACAATTGTGGATAGGAGCACTTCCCCTCTTTCTCCCCCTCCTATCCCCTGGATGTTTGTTTGGGCCCAAGCGCCGAGCTTGACAATGAACTTTTGTTCACTGTGGAGACTGCATGTAAAAAGGTCCCACTGGGGGTAATAACTTGCGTGTCACGAGAAAGTTGTGTACTGTGATGTACAATAGGTCTGAGCGTGGAAAAATCAGGTGGGGACGTGCGCTCAGGACTCTCCTAAGGGATAGGCTCCTTTGGGCCAGTGAAGTTTTCTTAACTAGATATGCTGTTGCTTGTTATCAGCTTGAAGGACAGATACTCCTGTAACCCCATATTGATAGGTAGATACATCTTTTTTGCTTAGCTGTAGATTTTCAGGTATCAGAAATAAAAAGGATTTGGGCTGTCTGTTTACTCCCCCCGGCCCCCCCCCCCCCCCCCCTTCATTGTGCTCACTTCTAACAATGAAGACACCTGCTTAGTTTCAGTTTTGTAAGTCAGCTTCCTCTGGCTTTCCTGTGCTTGCCTGGAGCTAGCTCGTGAGGCTGGATATGCTACATAACGGGGGAATGTTTAACTTAGATGAAAAGAGGCTTATTTTGGGGCTTAATTTGTGAAGAAAATAACATGCTTTTCAAAGCCTTGGGAAAAAAAAAAAACCAACCACCCTAGAAATCTGAAATTTGTGACTACTACCCGGTTAAGGTGTGATGCTAAAACTTTTATATTAAGCTTGTTAGTGATTGTGTATAATGTAACTTCATCGTTTATATTCAAATAGTGACATTAAATTACTAGTAAGAACAGCATCTTGAAAGAAAGAAAGAAACAAAAAAAATGTGCATAACTACCCATATTAGTTGGAGAAGTTAATTACCACACTTTAGTAGAAAGATCACAGGCTTTGGGAATTTTGTTTATATCTGGGCATGTTTCACAATAGCCGAATGAAGCTGTTTCTTTGGGGGCATTTTTATTATTATTTTCTAGAAAGGAATTCTGTAGCTCAGTAAATGAAACTTTAAAACTGTATTTAAAAAAATAGGTGAAGTGCTTCTCGCATGTTTTTAAACCTCTCAACCTTACTGTGGTAGAGAAATTAGATTATTTTGTGATAGTTACATCAGCTAGAAGTTTGAGTGGATACAGAGGGAGTATGAAGCAACCTCTTTATCCATTGATTTCATATTGCATAGTAGCATGTACAGAGTGTCGCTTCAAGGTCTTAAGAGATGGCTTGTCCAGCAGAAGGTGGGTGCTTGCTCACCCAGTACTTAACCACCAGATGGATGTCAGCTGTGTCATACCCCCAGTTTTTAGCCATACTGACCTGAGCGACAAGAAACTCGGAGTGGATCCCATTACAGGTTTTGGTGATATTTCAGTTAACTAACAAAGCTAACATGGTGTATAGTTCAAAATGTTGCGTTAAGGAGTATTTTGTTATTGATAATTATTTTACCATTAGTCGTTGTAAGATTTCTACCTGAAAGCTTTTAATCTTTGCTCTTCTCTGTGTGCATCCTGAACTGGATTTGTTGTGAGGCGGAAGAAGGCAGCTGAAAGTGGTTTTCTTCCTTTAGGGAATGAAAATACAAAACTTTCCTTCAAAGAACTTAAAGCAAAAGTAGGACACTGAAACTTATGCTGCTCAGAGAAAAATGCTGTTGTGTTTTCCAACTTCAACAGTAAGATCTCTGCTTTCAGTTTAGGTTTTGTAAAGATCTCTCTTCACCCTAGGCCATTCAGCTTCAGCTATGTTTAAGCATTGGGCCTAAATAGTTCTTACTCCAACTTTACTTCTCTTTTTTAGAGATGAGGTTTTGAATGTGTCTGTTAAATGTCACTGTAGAAATTATAATTTAAAAAATATATATATGAAAAAAAATCCTTGGACCAGATCTGTACAAAGGAGACAATTTTTATGCGTTTTTGTGGGGTGTTTTTCTTTTTTTTTTTCCTTCTTTTAGGAAAATAAAATGTATTTTAATGACACCTTAGAAAGTTGTGAAATTCTGTGTGCAGTTGGAAAGCTTTAATCGTGAGCCTGGCTATCACTTGGGTTGTTCGTGCACTTTGGTTATAATGGTCATAATTGTGTATGAACACATCGTAGCTTTTCAGTTCCTTTATACTTAGTCTCAGAGCCCTGAAGAACTTTATTCAGTCAAATGAATTGATACTACTGGAATTTGTTTACAACAGAGATTTCTCTTTCATTTCAATACCAGTTTGTAAGTACGTTGATAGACTTGTCTTATTTCGTGTGTTATGGGCATTTTGCGCTGGTACCAGAAACTCAAGATGAACATCATGTGAGAAACACATGTTGGTGACTTAACCTTTTTACTATTGTTTCGGGTTTGTTGTTTGTTGGTTTTGCTTGTTTAAAAGCTTCCAGAAAGAACTTCACAGTGTGATAGGGCTTTGCTTTTCGGGGGGCCATTGCACGGTGATGTGAGCTGTAAAGCAGACTAGCCTTCAGGAGAGGCTCCTTGTGTAGAAGGAGCAGCGCTAAAAACCTATTATTAAGCTCCTAATAGTATTTCTTTACTGTCCCCTTCACCCTTTATGCTCACAACTGTGCAGTCACATGCGTAGCTGTGTACTAGAAGTGTAAGACTCCACAAAAGGCCTGGCTCCTGTACGTTCGTGAATTGCCCTTGTTCAATTATTCTGTGCCAGAAAGCAGCTCACATCCTGTTTCTGATGTATTTTAACTGCACAAAGGTTATTTAGGAACAAACCATATACTGGAAAGGTGGGGCAGCGCGCAGAAGGGTTTTGAGATGTCTGCCGAATGCAAGGGGCAAGATACTTACTTCTGCACCCTGTAAATAGAGGGTGAACTGAAGGATAGTTTTTATAGGTATCTTACATTAATATTTCATGTTCAGTACAGCACAAAGCCAGTGTCTGGCTTGTGCTGGTGGTAGGAATATGCATTATGCAGGCAAAAAAGAAGTTTATTTACATTTGAGGGGGGAGGAACTTCATATTTTCTTATTTTCCTTTTCTTTTTTCTTATTGCAAATACAGTCTCATTTAAAAAAAAAAAAAAGCCCCTGTGTTTCTTCTGTAAGTTTTAAATAATTTATGGCTCCTGCACCTTACGAAGTTCCTCACTGAATTAAAACGGATAAAGTACAATTTTAAGTTTGTTTGGCTCTGCTTTTGTTATGGCAAAACCTCACAAAAGCAAAGTGATGGTGTAGATATAGAATGGCTATAAAATGTACAAAAATCAAAAGAGTTTTTAAAAATGTGCTTAGTGCTGAGGAAAGGTGCACTTGCATGACAGTCAGACTTTACAATTAGAATCACCTGTCCTTAAAATAATTCTTAAAGCTGTAGAAGGTTCTGAAAGGTCCTTTCCTTCTGTCTGAGAGGATTGCCGTGCCTACTGCCCTAACAAAGCCCCAACTTTACCATGGAATCTTTTGTTTTAATACTTTGATCATCCCAGGCCTTTGAGGAAAGAATGCACTACTTGGTATAGGCTTCTCTGCAGCATTTATTTTCTGCTCTACTGTTTACATCATTTTAATTTCTCTGTTGGAATTGTCAAGTACCCTGTGCCTTAAAAGCTCTTTTCCTAGATGATTTGACCAATTATTCGTTCCCTCTTACCTGAGATTTCTTGTTCGCTGTCATTGCAAACACTCACCGTTTGATTAAAGATTGTATGCCTAAAGCATGCTTAAAAAAACCCACACCAGAAACTGCCCTCCCCCCCAAATACTACTGCCCCCCTAACCTAATGTTTGCTGTTACTGGTGGGAATGCATTTATAGATAGTACATAAGGATTGAGGCTCTGCTTAACGTGAGCTGTGTTGTAGGCCATGTTCACACAGCTTCTATGCTTTTTTAATGTCAGATTTCTTAAAATGTGTTTTTTCCAGATTCTGCCCTTCCACCTGACAGTACTGCGCCTGTAGGACAAAAGGGAACGTTACCAAGCCCACTTACTACAGAAATTGCGTTGTGTGCCTCTTAAGTGAGGGACTCCACCATTGCATGTGTAATTAGAAATATGTTTTGAAAATGTAACCGGTGTGTTTCTTGAACGGGAGTACAGACACGTGAATGGTTAAAACAAATGAGGGCAGATTTGCGCCTGTGACTCTAAGATGGCCTGTGCTTGGACTCGGTCTCCAGGCCTGCGAGAGTACTCTAGCAGAGCAGCCGAGCCTACGGTCGGTTCGGTTTCGTTGTTTCTGCCTGTGAAATGCAAGCTGTCAGTACGAAAGGGAGAAGGAACATTGATTCCTTCCCTTGTTCCCCTCCAACCCTGCAGATCCAAGCGTCGTTAACTATGTGGATCCTGAAGGCAGCGTAGTTGCAAACAGTTAATTGAAGAGATCAAGTGGTATCCTACTGAAGCTTTGAATTGTTTTAACAAAACTTCTGAGTAATCGCAATAATTATTTTCTGATAAGGCTGATAGTAACTATGGCAACAGCTGTCTTTGGCCTATGGACAGTACTCCTGTATTGACAAAACCTTTAGATGCTCCTGAGGCCTCTTGTCTCTATAGGGAAGTGCATTAGGATGTCTTTCAGGTGACTGAAGCGTCACCGTTTGTCTTTCTGTTGCAACGGGACGCTGTCTTTCTCTTGGGTCAGAGTCTTGGTCCTTTTTCTTTCGCATGTTTTTGCGGGTGCTGCCTGCTAGCCTGGAAATGCTGCAAAGACTGTCTTGTTCTACAAAGACTAGTGAAACATATAAGTACTTAGATGGAATTGTACATGCATATTATTGTTTTTTAATAATAATAATCCAGAGCTCAGGAAAAAGGGAGGGAAAAGAAGGGAGGACTTAGTCATTTTGATCCCTGGTTGTTTCCTTCCTCGATTAAAACCTTCTTAGAACAGACTGGTAGGGGGAGCTGCCCTTCCCTTTACTGAACTGAAGTACAGCATATTCTTCTCTGAGGCCTACGCTGAGATACAGCTATTTAATTTTCAGCTAAGCTCTGCTTCTTTTTGGAAGAGAGGCAAGCTCCTGCTTCAGTACATTGTAGAAATGGAGGAAAAGAGTAATTTGTTTCCAGATTATTAAATTCTGGACAGGGAGAATATGCCCCTCACCAAACATACTTTTCCTATTGATATTCAGAAGAACACTTTAATGTTAATAAATGTAGCAGTCTTCGGGGGGGGGTGGAATTCTCACTGCACTTTAGTATAAAGATGTTAAAAAGCTATGGCCCATTCTGTGTGTTTGAAACTAGCTACACTGCTGATTATTCTTTCGGAATTATTGGTTAGCTGATGAGTATTTTTACTGAAAGCTTTGTCCTCTTACCTTTAACATATGAGAACTGGATATCGATCCAGCTTACCTGATGATTACTAGCAGAGGTCTCCCTGTATGGTATGTGTATGTTGTTTGCTGGCCTGAGGAAGCGTGCAGTGTGGCCTACATCTGGTCTCATCTTCAGTAAGGATGTGGCTCGTGGCAACTACAGGCCCCAGTATGCAGTGCTGTGTTTTTATCAGGCTAGCTTGCCTGGATTGCGATATACTAATGCATCCTGGGACCTGTAGTTTTCATGAGCAGAAGTTGGAGATTTGGGGCGACAAGTGAAAGATGCTATAATATTCTAGAAACTGAGTCGTCGATACCTTATGCAGTTCTTAGTTGGTCAGCTTAAACCTGTGCCGCTATTACTGTGCAGCGGCACGTATTTTTATTTACAGTTTGTAGTTAGGTAGTGTGTTTAGGGAAAAGCAGTCGATGAAAGAAGTCTTCCAACTGCCTATGTGTTTTTGTACAAAGAATATATTAATAATTGCGCTAATACCTTGCTTCATCTGCGATTGCAAGTATCCTGTTTGATATTCTGGGAACTTCTAATCTTTCAAGGCAAGGTTATGGATGGATGCATCCGGCAGAAGGAAGATTCCGTTACAGGCGATATGGCTGCCATGTTCTCCTTTCAAACTGCCGCCCAACTGTCACAGTGGGTTTCTGTCAAAGTGAAAGGGGATTTGAACGGCTTTTTACCTGCCAAGATCTCGCTTCTCTGCTGTGTTTCTTGAGGCCGAGCGATGACGTAGCCGCCTTATGCAGCAGAGCAGGGGAGCTGGTTTGTGTTCCTGCTGTGGGGGTTAGTGACGTCATTGCTGGTTGCCAAGGAGACGCAGGGTCTCAAACTCAGGTATTGGCAGGTGCGACCAGAAGCAGAGCGCATCTGGCAGTTTTTGGCCGGTGTGTTTGAGCCCTGACCACCACGCTTGAACTCGCATCGAACTCGCGTCGAAGAAGGTGGAGTGTTTCCGGAGTAGGGGTAGAGGAATAGTAACTGTCAGAATGCTTATTTTTCTATATCCGTAAGAATTGTGTATTTTCATGCAAGACGTTAGCTAATAATGTTCAGGGGGATTTGCTAAAGTTAGTGTGGATGTTAATTTGATTTCAGTTAGGTCAGTAGCAAGTTTAGTAATGGCTGTAGTCTCGTGTGCCAGGTTTTGGATACTGCAGTTTTCTTAATTTTGAGGGGAGCAAACACTTAACTTTAACTGATCCCAGTCAATTTCTTTGTTCTTCAGTTTGTGTGAGATAATAATAAAAAAAGTTTTATATTTAAGTGCCAAAAAATATGAAATAAACCTTTTTGATGTTTTCAGAGAAAATAATTAGAGCTCCAGTCTTGCAAAAAGTCATGTGTATTTTACTTTAAGACCCTCAGAAGTCAGAGAGGATATCTGAATGCCTGAAATCGGAACCTATGTAAGTAGCAGTAGGATCAAGACCTCCAAACTTCTGATGTTGGAAAGTAGCTTCTTTGTATTCACCATAATTAGCTTATATCTAGGTCTGTGTTGCAAAATTCTTCTTTTAGTAAGTATCTGGAAATTCCACTCAATATAAATTTAGAGTTCATATTTGCTTCATAGGTGTGCAAGAAAATCCCAACAAAAAGTTGCTCTCTCCTTCACCTGTACAGATTACAAATATGACAGATATTTAGGTGGTAATAGCTTCTTTGAGGCAGGGAATGTATTTTGTCATCATTGTACATTGCTGACACTTCTGTTTAAAACTGATAGAAGAAGGTAAATCTATACAGAAATTCATCTAAAACCTTACATATGCTGTAACTGTAATAGAGTTTGTAAACAGTTAGTAATATAGTTTTCTTTAAGCGTTCCCAGCCCCTTCACAGCCCATGTGGAGCAAATTGCTGACAGGACACATGGTTAGCTGAAATAGTTACTGTTAGTATATTGACATGATTAGAAGGGCTGTCATTGTTGCCGTACAAGGATGAAATTCCCTTTCATTGACTGATTGGGCCTACACAACAGGCAGGAGAAGAAACCAAGATAAATCTATATGTAGTGGAAGGATGATGTGTCTTGTCCTTCAAAGGACGTTTTACCCTCTGTAGAGAGCCTGCGACAGCGCCCTTTGTAACGCTGCTGTATCAGGGTATTCTAGATAAGGAAGGTGGGTAATAGGGATGTACAAAAGGGTTTGATGCATACTTGTAAAGAAGAACTCTTCTTATCTTGTAAGAGCAAATGTGTCCTGATCTGGGAGGAAATCCTGGCCTTGCTCAAGTCGATGGGAAGCTTCCCAGTGAATTGAGAGTACCAGGATTTCATTCTTTTCCCCAAAAAAGGTAGTTTTAAGTGGATTTTGCAGGGCTGAAGTACTTGACAAAGTTTGAAGAATCTGTCATCTGTTTAAGATGCTGCTGCTGGCCCTTGGGGGATCTCGCGCCAGGTACTTTGTCTCCTAGTGTATTTGCTGTTCCTTTAAAAAGTGGATAATACTGAGCTCCTGTAATGCTTTGTGAGAACTTGGAATCTATTTATTCAGGGCTTTTGCTTAATTTGCTAACACGACAAAATTTTACATGAAAGCCATAAATTAGTCCTTGATATATCCAAGGAATGCTTTTTGTCTCTGTCTCTTCCTTCTTGCTGGTGTGACAAAACTGCCCCAATTGAGCTGTTCAGTCTGAAATTTGAATAGGCTGACTTGTGGTGGATTAAAAAACAAACCAACCAAACAAAGCCCCAACAAAAAACCAGCCCCCCCTCCCCCAACAAACCTTTTTCATAACTTTATAAAAGGACTACAATGGCCCATATTACTAATAACGAAGCTTTTTGCTAATTTGCATCTAGCTGGAGCTCAGATACCTTGCTATTTCACTGCTGCTTAGCTTGCAGAAATTATCTCTGATAAGCATCTTTATCATGTAAATCTATTGTTGTGTGTAGTATGAATTTGCTGTATTAAGGATGCTCTTGTCAGTGACCCCAAATGGAAAGGATGTGGCTACCTGAGCTTCCCTTATTACCCTTTCAGAGAGTACATTCTGGTCAGGAATAAATTGGGAAGCACTAGTAAGGTTTGTGCTGTTTCTGAACACCAGGTACCTGTCCTTGAGTCAACTGCAGTTCTTCTCCCAAGGAGGAATCTCGCCATACCCCTTACTTTGCATTCTCAGAGAATCCTGCTGGAATCAGTGGATTGGTTACCATTAAACTTGTTTCAGAATCAGAGACTTAGTTTCCATTTTGCACCTGCATTTTGGCATATTTCACCAGCTCTACTTTTCCTTTGAATTTCATGCTCTAAGTAAACATGGAAATCTCCCCCCCTTCACATAATTCTCATCCCTGTATGGCAATTTCTTCTTGGCGTAAAACTCGCAGTGTTTTCTCCCCCTTTACTCCTTGCAGGAATTATATTTGGGTGCCTGGCTGTTGATGCAGAACTCTAATAGATTGTGCAGTGTTTAATTTAATCAAACGGTTTTTCCTGTGATGATGAGCTGCAGTTTTTGCAGCCAGTCAAAACCTGATGTTGTTGCCCTGTTAAATGCATGCTCCAGGATAGTTGCTCACTCAAGTAACAGTATCTTCTCAGCTGCAGTGTTGATTAGTTCAGCATAGGTCTATGACTGTGTGAATAGGAGTACCTCAAGTTGTTGTTTTGCACTGACGTTGTCATTGCTACAAAATTGCATGAGCGAAAATACTGATCTTAGGTTTGCTCCTTCCTGATGTAAGATAAACATGTATGATTCCTCAACGGTTGGGACCTTCTTTCCGGTTTCTCTTTTCTAACGTAATCTACCCTTCCCTACCCATGATTGTTTTTATCCAGAAATGCTGATTTTTCCTTATGCCAAATATATTGTTAATATAATGGATGATTTCATCGTCATGTATATAAGCCGTCTTACTCTAAGGCTTTTGAAAACTTAAACTAAGGGTGGGGACAAGTATCTGTTAAATCCCTGTTTGTAATGTGTAGAAAGTACTATATATGAGACATGCCTGTATTTTTGTCTTGGGTATATCAGAAACTGCTGCAGCTTCTTCAGGAACTCTTGCATAATACGGGAAAGGTGGTAAATATGATCTGCATATTTTTTCCGTAATTTTTGCCATTTTCCCACATATGCAGGATACGTTTTAAGCCTTCAGCTATGCAACCTCCATTGTGTTACGATTAGATTTTGTTTTCTCTACATTGCTTCCCATGCTGTGGTCTTTGGTAGTCTAGTAGGTGGTAAGACGCATATGGGCTTCTTGGGGATCAGAAGTTGTATTAGAAGGGGCTTAAAATCAGGCAATAAACTTTCATGTATGTTTCTGGTCCTCATATGGCTTTTTTTCCCCCTTTATTGTGTAATAAACAGAGTCTCAATTGAAAGGAGCTGGGATTTTTCTCCAAGGGATTTTAAAAGGAAAAAAAAGCCATCCTTGAAACAGCAAGGAGAGGAATATGTAAGGACGATGTAATGAAAGGAGTGCATAAGAATTTCTCTGTGTGTGTGGAGAGAGATGTCTTTAAACACCTTTTCTAGCGCAATAATAAGACCATTAAAAATCTGGGCATTAATTTTTAGATAACAGAACTTGTTTAAAGAGTAACTTTGCAAAGAAGTTACGGTAATGATGGGCACTACACTGATACCACAGTAGTGCTGTGATTGTAAACATATCATTGTGAGTGTTGGTCTTGATGCTATCGTGACATAAGCAGTACTAGTTTAGTGCCCCGCGCCGTTTTGTCTCATCTTGGTGTCTGCTGTTATGGGAAGCCTTCCTGCCACGTGGTGGCTGTCTCCATCTCCTAGAACAGTGTTGGAGTGGGGCTGTTGTGTACGTGGGATCAGTAGGTCCCAGGAGGGCAGGTGGAGGATGTGATGATGTTGGTGTGAGGGGATGTGAAAGAGGATGTTACTGCCTGCTCCTCTGGGTGAAGGCCCTGGGGGATAGGTCCTGGCTCCTTGGGAATCAAAAATAATTTGAGGGAGAGAAAAAATTGACTGCCACCAGCAGCCTCCTTCAAACTGCCAATCCTTTTGTTTAGAAAGCGTAATCATGCCATGCTCCATGATACCCTTTCACTCTCTGTCAGCATTGTGAAAGTTGAAAATGGTATTGCCTTTCAGTTGGTTATAGTAGCCACTAAAAATGGATAAATCTACAGTTTGGTTTTCCTATTTTAAGTAAACAACTCAGTTAAAAATCTATGGCAATCAGTGCGAGTAAAAATGTTTTGGATGCTTTGTTTTTCTTGTAGCTGAAGTCTGCTTTCATTGTACAGCGGTCTTGCACTCAGCTTTTCTTCCATTAAATGCTAATTGTATACTTCCGTGATTCCATGTTAGATTGGTACAGTGATTCGGTGTTATGTTTATGTGATATAGCGTGTAAATCTTTTTACTTATATTGAATAATCATGGTATTGAGAAGAAAGGAACTTCTATTAAGTGTATGGTTACTTGAATTCTTCCTTTCAGATTAGTGACTACCATCAGTACTCCCACACTGAGTGTGACTACCCCAGCTACAAATACCATTCTCCAGATGCTACAGTTCCCATTTGTGTGCTTTTGAGGAGAAGAAAGAAAAGAAAAGGCTTTTAAGGGGTAAGGAGGGAGAATATAATAAAAGGGGAAGGGAAGACAGAATTTGAGGTTGATACCTGTGCCTATATATTTACAGGGAGCAGCGAGAGTGCCAGCTGACTGGAATGTAGGGGAAGGAAGATCAGAGCACATCAGTGAAATAATTTTGGAGTGCTTCCTGTTGACTTGTTAATACTGCATGGAATTTGGCCCAGGCAATCTGCTGTTGTGAATCAGCATAGTTTATTCACTTGAGTATAGGTGTGCCTGTTATTATTTGAGAATCTGCTCCACTTGAAAGATAACAGGTCAGTCTGGTAAGTAGTATTATTCCCATGTTTCAGATTAGAAACTGAGGCAGAGAGAAATTGATTTATTCTGCATTGCGGTAAATTTATTGGAGACTTTAAGCTAGGAACGAAGGCCCTCACTTGTGTGTTTAATCCAGTAAATTGCCTGCTTCTGTCAAGTCCTGAATGTTGCTACTTGGTAAACAAGAACGAGCCTAAAAATGATTTATTGATTAAGTATGGGTGGTGTACCAAAAAGTAGTGCTTGCCCCAAAGAAGGTGGGATTCTTGTAAAACTGGTTGTACAAAATAAATAGGGTACTTTGGTTTTGAAGTTTTTGATATATTTTTTTATTAGGTTGTCTTGGGTTGAAGGAAAAGTAGAGGTTTGAATGGGGATGGGAGACCTTCTGATGCATAGGGGAGATAATGATTAATAAATCTGAATTTGAAATCTGAGTTGCATAGGTAAGCGCTGGTGCCAAGAAACAGTCCTGAGTTAAGTTCTGCAGAACCTGAAAAAATATGGAAGAAAGATGGTGGTGGTGGTTGTTGCTGTTGAAATTTTTTTTTGCCCAGCTTTCTAGCTCCCTTGCATTATAGTACAATTAATACAAGAAATTGCATATTACCACGTAGGCGTGATTATGTTTTTACAGATACATGGGCACACATCCTAAATGTATCCAGAGGGCCAGAGTTAAGGTTAGTGCTTACATTTACCAAATTGAAACATCCCCAGAATGTACTTTCTCTATGACCAGTGTGTGAATGAGGTTCCAATATCTTTACTGCATAATGTCACTGTTTCTGTATCATACTTTCTAAGTCTGGTACAGAGGACTTAACATAGATAGTTGCGTGGAATGGTTCAATTCACAGCAAAAGTAACACTGAGTAACTAGTGTTGTCAGTGCTGAAGTCTTAACCACTTGTTAAAACTATTCTGTGTACAGCTTATGTGAGCAGAACTCTCCAATCCTCCCAAGTGAGTACTGTTCAGGGATAGATATCTTGTTCTGTTAATTTGGACAAACCCCTTTTCCAAGTGGAAAATCATCAGAGTCAGCAATACCCAAATTTCTGCATCTGTCCCTGTTGGCTGGGTCCAGCGCTGCTTCTACTAACTCTTCTAGTGCTGCTTAATAAGGACACTATATTCCAATGCAAACATGAAAGGTATAGCTCCCTTTTTGTTACATGCCTCGCTGTCTGCTGTAAATAGCTCACTTAAAGGTGTGAGTCTGGTGCTTAGAACTCCATGTGATTGATTCTGTGACTACCCATGGCGTTAGGCTCTTGGGCTCTGGTGGGATACTGAACCGTGATCTTTTAAATGTGTGTCTCTTGTTCTGGAGTATCTCCAGTTACAACCCTTAATGGCACTGCTTGTGGTGTCTGCTGGTGTCTTAGAGTATTTGTGGAGCTCAGGAACTTTGGCATATGCTCCTCTAATGTTTCCTTAGAGTTGTTCATGTTTTAAGACTCTGGCTCTGCATAACCCTGGGGTGGACTTTTGGTGTAAGCTGGTTTAGTACACTCTTTACTGAAGTGTTTTTGTGTTCTGACATCTCAACTCTGCAGCTGGAGACAGCTTCAAGGCCAAATACAAGGCAACTTCAGTAACTACCACATCTCATACTCTACAATGTGACTTCTGTGAAGTAGAATTCTGGTTTTGGTGATCTCTTGATTTATAGGTGGGTGTAATGAAACCTCCTGGAGTATCTTCTTGTGTTAACATGCTTGGCATGCTTCCCCTGTTCATGTGCAGTTAGTCCCACTTACATCAGCGCTGCTTAATGGAATGATGTTTCTAAAATAATTCTGAGGTATATTGCCTTGGCATTAAAGGCCTGAGATCCAAAGAGATAGTGTTGGCTGGCACTGCATTATTCAGAGAGAAGACTTTCAATTATTGTTCTCCATGTTGCCAAAGGAAGCAGTTCTGCTTTGTATGCAAGTGTCATGGAAATGTGAAGTAAACCAATGTGAGAACTGTATTGCACCGGAAAGGTCAGCCTGCATCGCCACTGAGACCAATGGCTTGGAATTGCAGGCAAATTGGCATAAATCTGGAGACATCCATACAGTTGTCCAGTTCTTCCTCCGACTCCACGCAGCCTAATGTGTGAGAAGAGAAGATGATGCATCAAAGTCATTGCCTGTATTTTGGAATATAACGGAATCAACTGAGTTTTCCTGTGTAATAGTTGAAGAAGTATCAGCAGATATGGGGGAGAACAGAAATTCCCTTTGAACTTGGGAGGAGAGCAAGAGGATAAGCATTTGTTTTTTATTGTGAGCAAAAAATGTGAATGAGATTTGAGAGGTTTCTTGGTACTCCTTGGAGCTCTTTTATACCTTACTTGGTACTAGAATTTGCTCTCAGTGAGGGATAGGGCACCTCAGAAGAGAACTTTCCAAGTTATGTATCTGGAAGACAAATTATGCATCTGTGATGGGCTTTACTGGTGGGATGGAGAAGAGAGAAATGCTGCCCCATGGATGAACAGCAGAAGCACTGAAGCATGAATAAACTCAGTACACACACATATGTTATGATTAAATTTTCTTGTGGTTCTCTCAGGGATACCAACAAATGCAACCTGAAACGTTCAGCCTATGACAGCATGGAGTGAGAAAACATCTAGTAAATCTGAAGTTCCCAACTACAAATAAGAGTGCCAATGTCTTTGAATTGTTAGTTTGTAGTGCAATTTGTTGCCGCTGTAGTTTGCACAGATGATCTTTAGGATGACAAGGGCATTATGTTGCTGTTTTCTTTCAGCAGGACCAATTTCAATGCTATTACTGGCCTAGATAACAACTTTCCCTCCCAAAACAAAATGAAAGAACCCCAAACTAACCTGTGTGATTCCATAAGCAGAAGGTTATTTAAATAACAAAATGATACTACCCGCTATGTGAAATGAAAACAAAATGTAGCACAGGCTGAAATTCTTATTTTGTTGTCTTTTTGTGTGACTTAAGAGATTTCTCATGTAAACTGGATTGTGGTCAGCTTTCTCACCAGTGTAGCTGAGCAGTAATTTTATTGAGACAATGTCTGCATCTTCATGAAACTGATCACAAAGTCTCTGCTCTTTCTTATACATTTTTATCCTTGATACTCGCTTGTTCCTGATAAGGACGATAAGCTTATTGGGTACATCCATCTTCATCTTACTGCCTACAGCAATACTGAAAGGTGGTGTATACCCGGACACTTGCTTTCTTTTCCAGACCCGTTGTAATTTGGGCTCTAGAAAACAAAACAACTGTGTTTCTCACAGATTGAGACCTGCTTGTTTATCCTACATGGCTTTCAGCTTGGCTATCTTCAAAAGCTCATCTGTCAGAAGAGAAGGAAGCTGACAGTGATGAGAAAGCAGACACTCACCAAATTGTTTAGGCAGTGCTTTCTAGCAGGATTAGCAGTACTTCCTACAGAATGCTGTTGGATGTTTGTCCTGGGCCTCAGTTTGAGGCAGTAGTACTTCTTCAGCTAGACTTCCTTATTAAAAAGGAGAGCATCCAGTACCGCTCTAGGGTCAGACAGAACCTGATGACTTTGGCAAGTTCAGTTTTCTTGGAGAGGAGTCAGACATTCATCTACGTGTTCCCTTTGAATCCATTGGTTCAGGAGATCTTTCCTCTGGTCAGCTGGGAGGAAGCCAAATTGTTGCCAATCTTAAATGAGTCTTGGCAGTTTTTCCAGCAAACATCCATGGCTTATGTTTAGTGCTGCTTTCCAGCTTTCTGGGTCTTTCTCGGTTAGGAGAGACTAACTGCCTGAATCTCCTTGGGTTGACATCCTGATTAGTGAGGGGCTTATAGGAGAATTTTTCAGCAGTCTTATGGGTTATGTAAAAACAAAAAAAAACCCACACCCTTGAATATTTGATGATGTCTTTATTTCAGTGTTGCATTATATTACACAATAAGCATAAACCAGTTTGATTTCTGCTTCAGAAATTACAATTTCTGCTTTTAACATTACATGCTTGAATTATAGCCTGGTTTATATACCAGAAGAACCAACCTCCAAAACAACCCAAGACGTATACCGGTATGGCTGCTCAATGTGATTAAATGTAAGAACTAACATACTGTGTTGGACCAAATGTCCATCTAATCCAGCATCTTGCCTTTATCAGTGGCCAGCAGCAGCAGCTGACTGAATGGCATAGGAAATGGGTGAATTCTGTCAGCTGCTGAAATATTAACAGTAAATTTCTGACAGACACTTGTTTAGCCGCTGCCTGAGATGGAAGCTACATTTGGGCTATTGCACTGTGAATAGCAACATCAAACTATAGGTGAATTTGTTTGCTGCCTTTTTGAACTCATTTATATCCATGGCTTCCATAGTTCCACAGCAGCAAGTTCTACGCAGTTTAACTGCATTTTCTGTGTGCGTGGTGGATTGATGCGAGAAAAATAGTTTCATTTGTTTTGAACAAGCTCCCTAATTGTCATTCCTCTCTGTACCATTTCTAGCTCTCCCCTTTTTGAGGTGGAGCAGCCAGAATTACGTGCAGCGTGCATCACAGCAGAATGTTCCCTGTTTGTTCTCTTTACTGTTTCTAATACCTTCTGAGATTTTCTCTGACTTCTTGCTGCTGGGAGTTGAACTGTTTTCTTGCAATAATCTCAAAATCTTTTTCGTAAGTAGTAATGCCTAGTTTAGACTCATCGTTGTATATTTAGAGCTAGGGTTATTTTTTCCTCCGAGTATGTTACTTTGCACTTGTCGACACAGGACAATAAGATGACAAATGAAAATCAATCATTCAGTATTATCAGATCCCCTATAACTCTTTGAAGTTTGCTTTAATTTTAACTATCTGGAATAATGGAAAGCATCATAATGTCTGCAACCTCCCTTTTTGCCAGATCAGTTAAAAGTATGTTCACGGACTCAACCCTGATCCTTTTACCATAACAAGGATCCTGCTTTTTGACTGTTTAGTGTTTTCTTTGTTTTCAGTCTTTTAATATATTCTTACAAAGGGGAAGGTCCTCTCATGGATTTTGCTCTAAGGTGCTGTGAGGTGTGCAAATGGGTTCACCTTCCTTTTCTTTTTGATGCAATGTGGTGTACAAACCTTTTGCTGTTCAAGATGTATATATTCCAGTGTCCCTTTTCTTTTGCTTTGAAGTTGTCCAAAAACTTCATTTCATTAAGATTGCAATCTTCTATACGAATGCTTAGAAGAGAGTTCTTCAGAGATATGCTTTTTTTTTAAATGATAGTTTAAATGGCTTGTGCTTTGTAAGCTTAGTACCATGAATTATGTCACCTCCAGTAGGTAGTGGCATTCCCTGCCTCTTTTTTTCAGTTCTTTCCTCTTCCAGTTTGTGGAAGTCCCTGTCTTGCCTTTTAACTAAGTCTGTCATGTTTTTGTTACGACCAGCTGTAAGTTTATTTTTTGAATAAATACCAAGAATCCACTGCTCATCTCTTTTTGTCATCTTAGTAGGATTTTCATAGTTTTTATTTGAAACTCTGGTTTGAAAGCCAAAACTTCTCACTCACCCAGCATTGATATCAATGAGGGATATTATGATCAGTTTTAAGGCAGTTTGAATGTCAGGCAAAGGGCAGGTGTTAACTCTCATAGGTTTAATCCTTGTTTAACCAGAACATCTCGGTTTGATTTTTGGGGGGAGTTCGTATTAACTAGTTGAATTTTTAGGAAAATGGGAACAGACAGTTTTCAGAGAAGAAATATTGCTAGAAAGTAATGCTTCTTTTGATTATTATGCTTCTACTTGTGAATTTACCTTTGCCTTGCTTCTCTAAATATTGATTGGGGATTAAATAATTAAACTGACAGAGTAGTACATGTGTTCTTTCTTATCATCTCTGAGGGGTAGGAAGAAGGGCTGTGACAGACACTTCTGTCCATAAGACTTCTAGCCTGGAGGACAAGAATGCTAATGCTTCATGTATGAACATGCAGATGTGACATCCAGACTGTAACAATTTATCCGCTGTAGGAGTTGCATCCTTTACTTCAGCTTTGCCCAGTGTGTATGGATTGTACAAATTTTCAGATATCTAGGTGGTTTAGATTATTGTTGGGGGAATCAACCCCCTTTCAACTTCCTCGCTATTTGTGCATTTGGTAATTTGTATTATCATTTTACATTATTATATTCAGAAGCTTTTAGCAGCTTGTGCTCTTGTGTGGGTGCATACTTGTGATGCTTTGCAAGTTGTGGAAAAAATGTTTTTTTGGTAGGTTAGTATTAACCTGTTGTGGAATTTGAGCAGTGTCTAGTGTATTGTGTGACTGCAGCAGGAACTTAATAACTGCAAAAAGTTCAATTCATAAAAATTGCTGTTATCTTGACTGCTTGTATAAGAACTTTTATGCAGATTTTGAAAAAGTAAGACTGAGAGTTTTAGGTCTTCATGAATGAGAAGTCTGAATAATGTGTTTTGTTTTTGTAGCACGTGTAACCTAAGCAGCTGAAGCTTGCTTTAGTTCTCTGTTTCTACCTAGACAAACCATTGTTTTGTGTATTAGTGAACTTTATTCAGACACTTCTAAAAACATACAAAGCCAGGAAATGAATACTTGCATTGTTATAAACCAGGTATCATTATTGTGTGTTTGTATTTGGAAGATAAAACACTTTGAACAGCCTCTGTCAAGTCACTTAAATGAACTAGTTCTGAAATTGGCAACACATGCTGCTGCTGATCCCAGGGTCCTTTGGTCTGTTCACTAAACAACCATCCTGTCCTCTTCAGAAAAACAGTACTTCTTAGCATTCTGCCTTCTTCCAGGATTGGAGTCTGTAGTGTGTATGAAAGGATGATATACAAGTCACTTCCCCCACAGAACCTGTGCCAGATCTTATGTACTTGTTAATGCAACTTCAGAAAATAGAAAGGGTTGAAATAATTGAAATTCTTAATGTTTCTCCAATAGATGATTTGAAAATACACCATTTAGCACAGGTTAAAATGACAATAGGGACTGTTATTCACTAGGGGTGACTTTCGAGACATTAAATGCCGCTTGTTTTAGAATTCTTTAAAATGCTCACGTTTGTTTTGGGAACTTAAGTACCTCTTGCCTGGTAGAAGGATATATGTTTTCTTGCAGCATAGGGTGCTGAAAAGGGTGTGGAGAGTGGTGTCCTCCTGCTTTTCCTTCCTTCTAGGGCAGGTGTTTCTTGGAAGACAAGGGACTGAAATAAACCTTGTAATTTAGTTCAGGTATATTGTACAGAATAGAGAGGGGGAAACTGCTGCTCAAATTTTGAGATTGGAAAGCAAATCTGTAATGGGGAAGAGAAAACAGGTCTTTCCAAGGTGCGAATATAAACTTGTTCTCACTTGTCCATCTTTTTTGTGTTGGTTGTTGTCTAATAGTGAGTTCTTTAGGATGCTGTCATAAAAGTTTTATGTATCAAGCGTTGTCAGGGTTTCCATTGCAATGAGCTAGTGAAATCACTGGTTAAATAAATTTTTTTTTTTTTTTTAAAGTTGCATGTGCTCTGGATCGTCTGGAAATTTTTTATTTTTGAATTGCTGTGGATCATTCCCTGGAAGGAACAAACTGGTGATTTTTTTTTTGGTTTGGTGTTGATTTTTTTTTTGTGTGTGTGTATTTTTTTTTTAAAGAAAGAGTACAATGAAACCATTTTTGCCTCCAGTATTCAGGTAAAGTGTGTATTTCTGTACTTACCTCTAAGTCTTAGTGTTCTTTAATTTTTTTTTTTAATACAGTATTCTGACAGATGTTTGACCTCCAGAATGTTACCCCTTTTTGTTTGGCCTGGTGAAGATTAATTTTGAGACTTCATCTATACCTTAGTTGCTGCTGTTGTTCTTCCCCAGTAGTTTTGTGTCAGTCTCATGAGACTGCGTTGCGTCAAGTACTTTACCCAAAATGTCATTCAGGGTAAAGCTATTAGAAAATGTGGTTTTTATCTCAGTGTTGTTCCATCTTGCCTGGATGAGAAAGTTCATGCTATATAGAGACAAAACTTTTGTTGGTGTTTTTGTTTTTGTCCTGAACCTGTGTGTTGCAAAGCTACAAGGTCGATTAGGAATCCTAAGAGCAGAAAAATGCTGAATTAGATAAAGTAAAAGGCTTAAAGTAGTTGTCAGAATGGGATTAACCTGGCAGAGAAATCAAGTTCTCTGTAAGAGAACACTTGTGGTACTTGGGCCACCGCTTAATTGCACTTTTATTTAATAGCTTTGTATGAAAATAAACAGGGGAGTAAGGAATTGGTGTTGAAAGAGAGAAATGTATGAATATTGAACCAGTGTTGGACTTGCGTATCTGTTGAGAGAATGGGAAAATCTGTATGTTCACAGAGCCCAGCAGGAAGCAAGCAAGGAGAAGAGTAATTTTTTTCCCCTTAGAGGTATGCTGCGAAAACAGTGATGCAGCCTGGCAGACTAAGTCCTGTTGCATTCAAGGAACAAAAAAACCAACAACTGATGATGGCTCAGAAGCTGCAGGGTAGCTGGTGTACTGAAGAAGAAAAAAAATTAGGGCCAAATCTTGCACAGTAAATTGTGATTTGCTCGTCTTTTTAAATACAGACACTACAGCTAAAGGAAGCAGAGAAAAAAAGGCTGATGCTGGAATGATCTGGTAGTTTAAATCTGAAGGGAAATGGGGAGAAGGGGTAGACTCCTGCTCCTCTGCAGCAGCACTGCACACAGAGCCTACCTGATTTAGGCCTAGCGACAGTTGCGTCGGAGGCCTTGGGAAGGCAGATAGCTCAGCAAGCGTGTTTTCTCAGTGTGACGTACTTGGGAGTGTGTACAGCCTGCATGCTAAATGCGAGTGGCTGGATTTGACTTCGCTTATAACAGTTCTAAGAATGTAATGAAATCCCTTCTCATTCACGCTTTTATTTTGGGATGGAGGGGGAGAGAGAGGAGCTTTCAATATTCTGTTTAGTTCAGAGTTTGAAACAAGCATGATTTACCTAATTCTGTTTACTGCCTTTTTATTTAGACTACTTGTAAAACATGTTGATGCCTTTAAGTGCTCTATCATAATTTATCAGTACACAAAACCAGAAACTCATGAAAACCCTAATGCTGTTTATTTTCTTTATTTAATCTATACACAGCACACTGTACCTATTGTTAGAGGGTCTTAAGCTGGTCTTTTTTTTATTTCCTTTCTTTTTTTTTTAAGTGGGTCTCTGTGCTCAGGTCAGGAATGCCAAAATGACAACATAGTATAATGAAATAATAGCTGGTGAAATAAAATCAGTTTGATTGAAAAGCAAATCAAATTCAAATGTAGAATGAAAGTGTTTTTTAGTAAATGTTAGCAGGCTGTACTTAGAACAGGTGTTGTATTTATTCAAGAGAGGAAAATGTGATACCTTTCTGGTAGCAGCAGAGGGTCCCGGCCGCCTTTTATAGGGTTCAGAGTATCCAACAGAATCAACAGAAGTCTGAGACTTTTTTGCATAGAACTGTGTGAAATTAAATTGCCAGTATTCTTTTTAGAAAAAAAAAAAAACTTCTAGCAGGTGAGACGCATTACCTTTTTCAACTTGTTCTTAAAATCTGAAGACAGATTAAGAAACAAACGATTGTTCTTTGATACTTTTGTCATGTGAACATCTCTTCACTAACAAATCATTTTCATATTGTCTTCTGACAATTATTCAGAAGCCTGTGACATATTAGAGCCAGTGATCTGTAGTGTTGTAAAGGCAAGAATTTATGTATAGTTCCTCATTTTGAGCCATCTTACTTCCTGTTAAAACAAAAATTTTGCAAAATTCTACAAAAGATAAAGTGAGCTCCTGTATTCTTTTTTTTTCAGTATCATAAAATACAGAGCACAAGAATGTACATTAGCAGCTAATTTTCAAGTTTATGCTGCTGTACTCTATATACATGAAATGGCTTATTTTTAATGCATGTGCTAAAATAATTAAATTGAAGAGGCCAGTTTATTGTAAGAACTGTGCCAGACAGGAAGTGTGGACCAGTACTTGTTCCAGTGTATTGACATGAAAGTTGACCCATAGCAAAGACCGCATAGGTTGGTTTAATTTTAGTGTTTAAAGTATGTCTTAAATAATGATTTTTCTCCTTGACCTTTTTACACAGCCTTTTGCTGGACAATACAGTAAGCAAATAAAGAACTGTTATCCCTTGTGCCATAATGAGGATAAGCAGAAAATAATAGTTATTTCTGTTCTGCCTGAGTAACAAGCAGAACATATAGAATTCAGATGCCTGCCAAACTCAGATGTCTCTTTTTCCCCAGTCATTCTGTAGGTCTACCAGTCTCAAAATTAAAAGAACGTGTCTATGTGACTGTATCACTGAAAACATAACTCACAAGCCAAACTTCTGACCAGGTGAGGAAAGTGAAAGATAACTCCTTGATGATTGCTTTAGTTAAAAAGAAAAGCAGCAGAGTGCTCAGTCTCTTACCCACAATAGCACACTGGAACTTGATGACTGCTGGAGGAAGGAAGGAGGTCTCCCTTCTGCCGCTAGCCCAGTGCTCCTGCTGCTTAAGCTCGTGCTTGGTGTGCCCCAGATCTATCTGTGAATCACTTCAACTTTCTGTGGAGTGTGACACTCCTTCACCCCCCACTCCCCTCGGAAAAAGAGTGGGGACTGCTGGTGGTAGGACTTCGCGGCTGGAAGAGAACATAAAGGAGAGAGCCTTGGCCAGATAGATTAGCTGCCTGTGGGAGTGTTCCAGCTGCAGGATAAATTAAATGAAAGTGGAGAAACTGGAGGTAGAACTATAAACTCTGAGCAGAACTGGGATTTACTTAAACCTCTTGATGTACTGTTAGTCTAACGTTTCCTTGTGCATGCCTGAAGAACTATCATTCAGTTAGCAGGTTGCATGGACACACTGAGGGAAGAGCTTTACTGAAAGGGCAGCATCTGATTTGAAAGAGCTTTATAAATACAGAAGTACAAAAGATTACCTGTTGTTGTAAGGTGCCCTACCATATAATCACTAATCACAATTCATCTGCATTTTTTAATGTTTGCTTATTATTAAATGTGTACCTAGCCTCTCTCTGATATTTGTGGGAAGGTAACATCAGTAGAAACTTGTGTAGCTGATCTCCATAAATCTGAAAATCTCCCCGTTGCTCCTTCTGGTTCTTAGATTGTGATGCTTTAAACTGAAAGTCCTTGTGATTGCAGGGCTTGTCTTTTTTTCATTGTAAATGCATGTTAAATTTCTTTGTTCAAAAAATTTTCACATTTTGGTTTATTTCTTAATTTTAAAATGCATTGTGTAATTGTGTGTTTCCTGTCTGTTGCATGCAAGTTGCCCATCATCAAAATATGTTTAACACGGATTTATTCTTTTAACTCATACTCCCTTTAAGTAGTTTTCACTATACTTTGTAACCATGGAAATGGTGTACAAATAATATTTAGACGGTAGAAGGAAAAACAGGGTGTCTAATGGGACCCCTGCTGTTCCGAAATCTCTTCAGCAAAAAAAGTCCAGACTCTTGGGATTCTGTATAAATGTGATAGGAAGTCTTCTGTAATGCAGAATGATTTTTCTAGAATATATGTATTCACTTTAAATAAATTAGTTCATACATTCATGTTGGATAGTCCTTTAAAAATTCATATTCTTTCACCTCAGTTCTCTAAGTTGTGTGATCACAAAACTTTGCCCTTCATTGAAATGCTAGATTTAAGAAAACTTTAATTGATTTGCAGTCACTTTGTGCTAACACTGAAACTGAAAGCTTGTTTTTGCTTGCTGGTGCTGTTCTTAAATGCTTATATTTTGGACTGGCACTTTCACTGTTTGTTTTGTCTCTAAAGCCTGGAAGAATGAGCAAAATACTTGGTTACTTTGAATCATAATATACTTCCTTTATCCTCTGTCCGCTTTCCAGGAGCAGAATCTTTCCTTTCCTTAGCTACTGAGGAGATGGGGGGGGGGGGGAATTGGTTTGTTTTGGTTTAATTTTATTCCTCATCTTTAGTGTTTTGCTCTTTTAACTTTTTTCACTTGTTTGGCATTTCCCCCTGCTGGCAGATTGAGTTAATAGCACTTCTTTCTGCTGTGGAAATGGAAGGCTGTAGCTGTCCTTGAATGTCACTGTTTTGTGGTTGAGGCGTTGGCTGCTTTTCTGATTTTTTTTTTTTTTTTTTTGTGTGTCTGCTCTGAATGTCTCTGGTAGATAGATAAAATTGAAAGAATGGTTTGTACAAGCAGGGGATGTGCACATACCTGAAGTTCTCCCCATCGGAAGTGCAGCAGCACTTCCAGTGATAGTCAGAGATACCTCTAGTTCTGCATTTCATGCCTGCAGTCTTGCAGCCCTACCCAGATCATCCCCCTTTTGTACTCTGGACCTCTTCCCAAAACTCTTAAGGCACTTCTGCCTCACTAAAGCATCGTTCCCACAAGCCAGTTCATTCCAAGATAAAGTGGATTGCTAGAAGGGGAAAAATAGTTTGGCACTCAATATGAAATTTCTCGTCATGTTTAAAAGAATAAAACAAGAAATCGGAGATCTCTCCGTTCTTAATGGAATTGGAGGGGAAAAAAATACTTTAATCAGTACTGGAGTTTGAGTTTTCTTAATTTTTTCTTGTTCCTTGCATCTTCAGTTGTTAAATCAATTCCTAGGATTTCCTGTGGGTGTTCTTTCTAGAAAGTAGCCTTCTCTCCTCCTCGCAACTCTGTCTCCTCTATCTCCTTTTCCCCAAATAGTCCTCTGTTTCTGAGGTATGAAAGGAAGGCAGGAACTTCTCAGTGACTGGAATGAGAAATTTACAACGCATCTTAAGAACAGTAGAGGTTAATGAACTGATTTTTCTAGGCATGTTATTAAAAAACAAACAAACAAACAAAAAACCCCAAAAAACCGCAACCAAACAAGCGAAGAAAACCAATCTCCGAATAACTTCTCTCTGAATTTCTTACAAATTTTGAGACAAAACAATGGGCTGATACAGCTGAGAGGGGACAACTCCTTCTGTTTTATATCTACCTTCCATCTTTTTTCCTTCCCAGCTGTATGTATACTTTGTAAATAAATTGAAAATAATTTTAAAAAAAAAAATTCCAGTTCTAAGACTTAGCAGATTAACTGACATTTTTTTGAAGTTTAATTGATAAACTTTGTTTTCTAAAAAACCCCATGTTTCCAGCAACTTTATGGAATGTGGCAGAATGCAGCAAAAATTTTTAGAAACAAACACCAAACTCTGCCTTCCACTGATTTATATCTTTACATCGTGTAATGTTTTAATTTTTGCAAAAAATGCCGTGGTTCCCTGCTTCAAATATGAAACTTTTCTGTTGCACTGTTAAACTTACTAGACTTAATTAGGACTGGTGTTTCCTTTTAGTGTATGTATAGATAAACAGTCCTTCTAAATAACAAAGTAATTCACTAAAATGAAAGTTCAGGTCATCCAGCTTTTTACATGAGCAGGAATTTAGCCATGCTTTTATCTAAATTTAGCCACGTGTTTATCTAAAACTGGTGAATGGTAACTCATTGAGCAAAGTGAGACTTAAGTGTTCTTGTTCGTATTTCTCTGTCTGCAGTATCATAACTTTTGAATGCAATGATGCTGTAAAACAGCCCCTACACTGGTTACTGAGTACAAAAAGCAGAATTGTACTGATGATAATTTTATGAACGTTAGAAGGGGTTAGATGGGGAATACATTGAGCCCTTGGTATCAAGTCAGGAAGAACTTCTGCCAGGCTTACTAATGGTCATAGGTTAGAGAGGCAGACTTTCCGTAATTTTGTAGTTTAGTTTTCATTTAAAAAAAAAAAATCTGTTTCCCTCAATGCCTTATTTATTGTATGGAAGGAAATAGAAAAGCAGGGAGTTTAATTTATTGTGGGTTGGGTTGGCTTGGTTTGGTTTTAAATGGCAGCACCTTACTCTTTTTCCTTTAGAAGGAGGGGAGGTATATGTGTGTGAGAAATGGGAGGATGAGTATTTTATTTTAAAGATGGCTTAAATGGTTAATCCTTAGTGAGTTAAATTATGCAAACTTTTTCCCTTTCAAGTGTAAGTGGCTTTCGGATGTGCTTCTCTGATTCAAGAAATATACTAAGACTGTTCAAAGAAGAGGGGTTTGTGCGTGGGTGAAAAGTGCAAAGCCACATACCTTAAATCTGCTCAGGTGAGAGAGGCGATCCTGAGATTTTAAAACATACTTGTGCTCACTTTCCACTAGGCCAAATGGTGGTTTTTCATTTTTCTAGAGAGCGTGATCTCATCCCCCACCCCACCCCCTAGATGCCAGGAAAGGCTGCATTCAGGAAGAGTTACTAATGCCTGTCAGAGCTGTAGTCATAGGACAAGTGGAGCTAAGAGGGTAATCTTCATCTGTTTACATGTGTTTGACTGCCATGGCAAGTTTTGGTTGATATTTTAAAAATCAGGTTGTGAAGTGGTTTTGTCTTTACAATGGGTCTTTTTAGCAGTAATGAGTCTTTTAGCTCATTTTCTATATGTTAAATATAGTACTGCTGCTGCAAAGACGAATGATGGCATCACATGCTTCCATTTAAACTTAGTTTTGGTTTTCTAAACTGTTTTAGAGAAGGTGAAACAATCTATCCCCAAATGAAGTCAGCTTCTGGTGTCTTAAGCTCCAAATTGCATCTGTTTCATGGCTAATCATCGCAGCAGAAGGAATTCGGAGGCAGAATTGGAGCTTGTAGTTTGAATCCTGTAGGTTGTCTGTATGCATCCGTAGAAAATCCAAGCTCCTTGACCATTTTAGTGGGAGTTATCTAGCAGTATTGGGTGGGGATAGGGAGGAGAAAGAGAGAGAAATTATAAAGGAGTTGTGCAGATGGATAAACTGGAAGGCATAGCTAGTACCCTTCAGCGCAGCCTCGGTTATCTTGGGCAATCCTGTTGGTACCTCTGCCACCTGTTTGGCACGTGTTACTGGGACTGACTGGGAGTTCTCCCAGCTGCAGCACAAAGGCAAGATCAGATTCCCTGCCCTGGCACACGGGAGGCTTGTTTTTAATCAGGGAAGCGGTGGCACCAGCGCTGCTAACATGATCGTTGAAATGTGAGCCTTATAATAATGTAATTTGAAATAGCTTGTATACCCCCTGTCTGGGCTGTGTTTGGTCTGTCTTGTTCTTGAGACTGCAGAAATCCTGTCCTGTTAAGGAATATGAGTTGTTTCATTTCTGACTTGAAAATCACAGTGAAGTAACTGTTAGGACTTATTTTTCTAGAAGATACTAATAGAGTGCTCTCTATATACAGGCTGCCTTTCAAATATAGGAAGGAGAGCTGTTGCTTTGAGGAGTTCACATCTAAAGACAGAGTTCCAGAGAAAACTGTTAATCCTTTCTGTGTGCAGTGTATTTTGCACCAAAAAAAAAAAAGAATTTTTTAATTAATGCTTTACCTTTTAATATTGTCAAGCAGTGCTATGAAATGTGAAAGAATGTCAGGCTGACAATTGCCTGTGCACAGCAATTAGTCCTTTTTCATCTGAGTCCATCCACTGAACAAGACTGAGGTCCTATTGGCAAAAAGTAAAAATTACATAATTAAATATTGTAATGTGATATGTACATATAAAGTTCCTGATTAAAGTTGCATGGTCTAACAGTAAACATGCGCTAGCTTCTAGAGTTAGGAAAAATGCTAACAAAAAATGGCTAAACATGACTTCTCATTTCTCCCATTTTTTCCAAATGAGTCTCTGGTTACAGTAGCATAAGCTTTATTGTATAACTTAAAGGTAATAATAAGTATCTGATTGATGTAACCAAACATCTTAGATACTTAGCATTTAAATAGTCTTAAACCATCAGGTGCTATATGCTAAAAAGTTTAACCACCATGTGTAGTTGTTCTGATGTCCTCAGGGGCTACCAAGCATTAAACATAGGAGTTCTGTGTTTGAGGTCTTCGTTTTCCTAAGTCCCGTGAAATGAGAAACATTTCTCCTTATTTACAAACTTCAACAAAAAGTTTAAAGTTGATCTGCAGAATATGGTTGTTCTGGTAACGGTGGTGTATTTTTCCTTACATATGTTGTATAGAATTGTTGAAAAGGTTAAGAGCCTTTTTTTTTTATTACTTTTTTAAGTGTATGTATATAGCAAACTATCCTTCCTGTTAGTAACACTAACATTGGGTTCTCAACAGTCAATCTCACTAAGAAAAACATGCTGGTTTTGGCTGGGATAGAGTTAATTATCTTAATAGTAGCTAGTATGGGGCTATGTTTTGGATTTGTGCTGAAAACAGTGTTGATAACACAGGGATGCTTTCGTTACTGCTGAGCAGCGCTTACACAGAGTCAAAACCTTTTTTGCTTCTCATACCACCCCACCAGCAAGAAGCTGGGAGGGGACACAGCTGGGACAGCTGACCCCGACTGACCAAAGGG
The DNA here is from genome assembly GCF_964195595.1 of Calonectris borealis. Classification (NCBI taxonomy): domain Eukaryota; kingdom Metazoa; phylum Chordata; class Aves; order Procellariiformes; family Procellariidae; genus Calonectris; species Calonectris borealis. Next base: position 44,505,563 of record NC_134316.1, on the reverse strand, counting down.
ATATTCCATACCGTATGATGTCATGCTCAGCATGTAAAGCTGGGGGAAGAAGAAGGAAGCGGGGGACGTTCAGAGTGAGCGAGTGGCTGTGTGGTGCTTAGTTGCTGGCTGGGGTTAAACCACAACAAATGTATTTCTAAAACTTTGATGTTTTATTTGGTTAATGCTGACTGCTTTTTGTTTTTAGCTTGTAGTAAACATAGGTAAGCATTGCTCAAACTTTTCTTTCTGATCATATGTATGTTTTGGGAGGAAGGCAGTGTTCTTAATAGAAAGCAGAGGTGGATATAGAAATATGACTCCCAGAGCTGGGGTTTTAAAAATCCCAAGTGTTGCAGAATATACTGTAATAATCTGAGAATTAGCCGAGCAGACTCATGCCTCGGACAGCTTACAGCACATGTTTCTAGAGCCTTCAAAAGGCCACCTCAGTAAAATGAATAGCTGAGATTTCGTGATGATATGTTTCTACTTGCTGAAGTTTTTGTTAAGAAACCCTGCAAAATGCTAAACTCTTCAGACTTCTCTATTGATATGAGTGATTGTGAGCTATCTAATCTTAACTTTCTAGTGTGTTTTGTAGTGAGAGTGAGAGAGGCAGTGCGAGTTTGTGTATGTACTCTTGCTGTGAACAAGAAATAATCTCATTTCATCTGTAGACCAGATTTTATCTGGTACCTTTTTTATTAATACTATTCCGGGTTGGTTCCCAGTAGCCACAAATGCAGACAATTGTCAAGAACCAAAGCTACAGATTTTAGTTGGTCATAAACTCTACTATAAAAATGTTAAGAGCAATGGAAAATGTAAGTCTGTTTAAGATGCTTGGAGTTACCAACCTTGGATGTTTGTTCTTCATTTCTCTGTCTCTATTCCCTATCTAAGAAAACTTGCCTGTATCAGGCACAAGTTTTTCTATGGCTCTTGTTAGTGTGCTGCTTATGAGGAAACCAATTCTTTATTTGTTGTAGAGCTTGGATGTTGAGTTAAAAAAAAAAAAAGCATGCAAACTGGAAACTCAGAATGAAAAGAAATTATTCAACTGATACTTCATTCTTTAAGCTTGTCCTCTGCTAAATGAAGCAGAGATGCCTGTAAAAATACTATACTTGCATAAGGGCAGAATTAAAGCATTTTGTATTTCCAAAGGCTTGACTTTCAAACATTAACCTGTTCTAAATACTTAAGAAAAAGCCTGTAGTAAATTATGTACAGAAGAGGATGCAAATGTAGTTCCGTTCCCTGTCTAGGTCCTCTCTAAGTGACTTCTCCAAGGCAACACAACAAATCAGTCGGATAGTCACGATTAAACTCCTAGTGTTCCTAACTTTGTCCGTGGGAGCTCCTGAGTTCTCAGCCTGGGGTTGCAGCCCTTCAGAATGGTTAAATGCAATCCAAAGGTTTGTAACTGTGCAGCTTTTTTCTGCATAGTTCAGTCTTGGTGAAGCTAGGGTCCTGCTATGGAGGCAAGTCTCTATGTAGGGGGGCAGAAAGGAACTAACAGTTAATCATGCTGTTATTTTTAAGTGAAGTTTTCTCTTCAGTTTATGTGTGTACTTGTGCAACAAGTAATTTGATGTTTTTCTTTTTTAAATAAAAATCATGCTTTTTTATTCTAAGCCTGTATTTGCAGATGCGTAGTACCGACCGTTTGTTTAGCTTTCCAGAGTAAGTCATCTACAGCAGTGAGATTTTTTTAAAATTTTTTTTTTATTAATAGCATGGAGATATAGTTTTAGTTGCTTGTTGAAGAGGGACGGTTAGTGCTTGCACGATGAAAGAGCTTCCTCTATAGATTTTTGGACCAATGAAGTAGCTGATTGATAGTGGGAGGTGGAGGTGACAAGTAAGATTTCAATACAGAAGAAGAAACAACTGGAGTTTGAGAATCACACCTATGTCTTCAGTACCCTCAACAATGAGGGTATTTCAAATTCTGTAGCATCCAGAGCAAATGCACTTAATTTGAATATAGCCTCAAAACAGTCCATACTCCATATGAACTCCAGTTCATACTACCACGTGAGCAGCTGGATATTATTTAAACTAACCTGAAATTGCTCTAAAAATTAATTTAACACTTATCTTCTGTAACCTTTTGTTGTTCAAAATGCACGATACAATTTGAGACTAGGAGAGCGACAATACTTACAGTCACTACCAGCAGTAGGCTTCCTGTTTTCTTTTCTGTTCTTGGTGTTCATCAGCACCCTGGTTCTGCTGGTTAGTAAATGTAAACTCCTCCACTTGTGCTGGTCTCCACTGAGCGAGAGATGATTATGTGGCTTTCTACTGCTGTATCTATTTATAAGGCTGGGGCTTAAACTTCAGCTCTGTGATGACTTGTGTGTGGATAGGAACATATCTGCAAAGATCTTATTAGCTGTGGAGTTGAAGCTTAGAATAGGCTAATATTCTAGTATTTTACTGGAAAATTGGAGTATTTTGGGGGCTTTTTTTAGCATCAGGCAAAGTAATTGAGCAAATGAATTATCATTTATATTTTAGCTATCTTTTTAGGACTCTGACTCACGAGTTTTTTATGATTCATATGAGGATGATTTAAGAGGTACTACCTCGCTCCGCTGCGAAATGTTGTTCTTCCCATGACAGAGGCAGTGTAATGGGCAGTGTATCTTCTCGGCCCCCACAGTTCATGACCTAGCACATTAGCTTAAACTGCCATTGATTTCAGTTTACATTAGTACTCTGGGATTTGAGCTCTAGTGACTGTGCTGACACACCACCTGCTCTACCATCTTTGTTGTGTTGGTATAACTTCTAGCAGAGGTGGCGGGCGAATGTCTGGGGTGGGTAACCTTGTCATATTTAGCTGTGGCAACTGACAGGGCTCGTGATTTAGATGTTAATAAATGTGATGGAGAGGAGGTATTTCCCCCAGGGGAGGGGGACACAGGCCTTGTAGAGAACTAGGAAAGCTTGTACCTGTAATCTCTTCTTCCCTTAGCGACAGTAATAGTTTGTATTTTAATCCAGATTAGAATTGTAGGTCTCCTTGGCTTTCCCTGCCATGTCAAACAGATTTTCTTTCCAAGTGGTATTTTATAGTTAGCTTCAACATTTTAAAAAAATGTCAAAAACCAAATGCCCAAAACCCCTAAAAAACCCAAACAAAAAACCCCTCCCTCAAACCCAGACAACTCCCCCTCTGCCCCAACTTTCCAGATCTTTGAATTTTCTTTTTCTATTTCGAGCTGAAGTTAAGCTGTTTGTAATTATCTTCTTTTGTTGTTGTTTTTCTTTTGTAGGAGGGGGTAGAGAGCTGAAGGGAATAACTTTCTCAAAACCGGTAAGTACTTCTTCCCAGGGCTAAGATGGTTTACCTAAGAATAGATGATACAAAGAGCTGGCATCCATTCCTGGAATAGTATGATGTTTACTGAAACTGAAATCCTATCTATTCTTATATTCAGAAATTAAATCTTAAAGGCAAATGTTACTGATGGAAGCCCCAGTCCTATAAATAAAATCACTGTAGGGCTGAGATTTGGGCCCAAGGGTGTGTAAGTACAGTGGACATTTAAATTCATCTACTCAAAAATAATAATGTTAAATTTTTTTTCTGTGTAATGTGAAAACCAAATTTGTTTGGAGGGATTTTTGGTGCAGAAAGACTTATGTCTAAAATTCTAAGTTATTCAGAGTCCTTCGTACACAGAGAAGGTATTCATGGCTTTTGTATGGGTCCTACCTTTGTCTTTATATATATATATGTATCTCTTTCTATATATACCTTGTCATCTGTATTTCTAGTGTAGTTTCCAAAATAGCCATAGTTTAAATAGCTTTGTGATATTTTTGAGGTTCTGATGTGGATTGTATTTAATTGAGATAATAATAGAGAAGTGCTAATGCACTTATGTGATTATTGTAGAGTTTAAGGTTTCATTCAGTCCCTGAATATTTATATAGTATATAAACATCTACTACCTTAACTGCATTGGGGTACTTAACCGAGTATGAAATTTTAAGTCTTGACGCAACCACATAAGAAATAAGGGATTATTTATAACAAATTCGTGCCAGCAAGAAATTGAATGGAGGACTGCTGCCTCCAATAGTTGAAATCAATCCAGGGAATGGCAAATTTACCTCTTCCTCTCAGTGCTTTCTGGCTGACGCTTGGAAGTATGTCTGGACGTACAAGGGATGCATGTTACTCCACAATCCTCTGCTCTCCTTTTGGTAATCACTGATTCTGGCATTGCACAAGGCATTTGCATGTTTTCCTTTAAAAACTAATGGGATGAAGGATGTTTACAGACCAACCCATCCATGCAATTTCAATCATCTACAAGCTTTTTAATTAAAATAATTGTGCTGTCATAAGAGTGAAGTAGAAAATGCAGTACTTTTTATGATTAATTCAGGGATGGTTTTATACATCTTTGGATGTGGTATTCTAGGTAGTTCATAATGCCACTGGATTTAAGTTTTTAAATCTTCCCTTGAAGTTCAGTCTAAAAGAATGAAAGTTCTAAAATATTGAAGATTTTTGCACTCATAAAGTGCGTAGTGACCACTTGCTTATGTAGTTCTGTACCTGCTTCAAAGGAAATACTAGCGATATTTAACCAGCTGCCCTCATAGATATTTCCAGATGTTATTCTCCATAAAACAGAAAAATACCGTCTAGGATTTGTTGGATGTAAGGAATGATCACTTTTTTTTTCCTCCAATTAACATTGGATAAGTGTTTAAGGTACTTCAGGGGAATTTTGGACGGGGATAACTTTGGATAGTTATTCCTTCTTGGGAAAGGAAGCTACAAGTGCACGTTCTAGAGGGGTACAACCAAATAACAACTGTATGTATTTCATATTCAGAAATCAGCAACTTGACCAAATTCTTAAATGAACATCTTTTTTAATGTGTTCTCCTATCCCACCAGTGATTTGGATGCTTAGAACACTTCAGAGCCTCAGAATAAATTCTTCATTGCCCTTTGCCTGTTTCCTTGTCTTGAAAGTGGTGGTGATGCAAGCCTCGACTGGGGTGCCATGCCAAATATATGGTATCTTATTTGTAATTTAACAAAGTTCTCATAATTGCTTATCCTGGTTCTTTTTTTACTGAGGAGAACACTGGTGCTGCTAGCTGACAAGTACAGCAGCTGGCAGAGGTGATTGCAAAAGATCATTCTTTACTGTGCGGCCTTCGCTGATGAAGCAGCGTTAGTTTCTATTTCCTTACGTATCAGACACTTAGTTTTTGAAGAGGAGCTTGTTTCCTATGTTTAAAATGTGCTTCAGTGTAACTTTGCCGGCAGAAGGTACTTGGAAGTAAATGATACTGTAAAGTGAGTTGCTCTGAGGCTATAATGGGAATGCTGGAGGAAGGGAAGTAGGAAGAAGCAATCAAAAGTTAGAAAACCTAACAAAAAAAAAAAGAAGGGTCAAAAGTTTGTTAATCTCTCTTGCCTTTTCTTGGAAGCTTCAGTCTTATGAATTGAAATTAATTCTTCAGGATGTTATAGTATGGCACCTATTTAAAATTTATGTATATTGAAGGAATAAATTTTAAGGAATCTTAAAATCTGCTAACTTTTTAAATTACAATAAAGAAAAATCTGAAATTGTAACAAATATTTTGGAATGGAACAGAACAATTGGTATGTTACTAGAATTGTTTTGGTTTTTTTACTTACTTGTCACAATATATGCTCCTCAATATGACAGCGAATTACGTTTGTTCATGTCTACGCCCCTGTAAACATGGCTAGGCTGAGCAACCGCTTGCTTCTGCAAAGCACTATCACTTTTTTCTTAAACCTCTTAAAAATTAATTTTGAAAAATCTTTCTAGCTGTTCAAGGCATCTATGAAATTAGGTTGGATTAGTTCTTATGAACCATCAATAGTACAATTTCTATCTGTCAAATTAAGTTGTGCATTAATAGTAGTTGCTCAATCTTTATATGTTTTTTTACAGAAGTACTGTGTCATTCTTCCCATGAACTAGTACTGGGCTTTACAGTCACATGGATTAAAATTATGGGTATTGTTTACATTCTCAGTTGAGATAACTGTCTCTTCTGCTGATACTAGCTATTCATCACGAGTGCCTTCTCATTCATTGAAGACACGCTGACAAAGAAGCTATGGCCATATCTGCCTGTATCTTTACTCCAAAATTGAATTTCCAAGGCTTATGAAAGACTTTTTGCCTCTGCAGCGGGTTCCAGTTTTCATTAGCCAGTCTCCCACGTGCTTTTCTGAAGCATGGTTTCTTTTGAAACTGCAATGGTAGGGACTTAATGTAGGCTATAGTTGTTCTTGTCAGTGAGTGGAAGTAATAATCCGGGATTCTGTTTTCTCATTACTGTTTGCAGTAATAGAACAGGGAACTATATGTAATTTCCATGTATCCCTTGATACAAATTACAATTTTATAGAGAGTAGTGCTGCAAAGGCAGCTGGTTTTGCTTGTCTGTGTCACATGCGGGAGAGGCCCTTGCAGAAGGTCATTTAATGTGTCGACTAGAAAGTCTGATCAGGCCTTTGTTATTTAAGTAAGTAGCTTTAAGCTAACAGCAGACAGCACTGACAAAGAATGAGTTTAAATATAATGCTTTAAAAACCCTTTATAGTCTTCTCTTTTTGTAACATATTTCTGTTTGGAAAGAGAAATGATTAATTTAAATAAACAAAACACACACACCCGCCAACTTTTTATTTTCAGGAGTTCACAAACTTGTCCAGCACTTCACTTTACTGTAGTGAGACAACGTTAAAATAAAAGTCTCTAACTTATGGGAATTATTCTCTTTTTACAGCCTACATATCTAATCTAAACTGTCAATATCCTTTTGAAAACAATTAATTCCCATTATGAAGGCCTCTGAGTTGCCTACAATACCTGTGCAATAATTGTGAGCAATTTTCAAAAATAAAAAAAATAGGAACTATTTTAACACTCCAGCAGTTCTTTAATGTGTGGTGTCTGGATGGAAAAGTAACTGGAAAGATTGCTATATATGTTTTCTGATGACATTTATGTGTATGTATTTTACACAGGTTCCATTGTGATTTGAGCATATGGGATAGGGACCGGAATCTTTTAATCCTGTTTCAGAAGCTGATACTTTTAACATATTTCTGAATAAAAAAACTCTTGTCCAACATTCAAGGCTTTTAGAAGTATGGCTGATAATGCTTTTCTATGTCAGATGTTGGGGGGATTAATTTGTTTGTGGTACAAGTGAAGATGGTAAACTCATACTCATGTTCTACAAGTAGAATTCCAGGATTAAAAGGATTTTAAAATTAATGGTTTTGAAAAAAGTCTTGTGCTGCTTTATATCAGTCTTGTGTTCCTTCAAAATAGGTTTCAACTGAAACGACTAACTCAGCACAAACTTTAGGCAGTGGGTTATTAATATATTAATGTTGTTCTGTCAAATTGCATGCAGACCATCCCATCTAAGAACAGCTCTATAGTATCATGGAAGTATGTTAATGCAGTACGTTCTGTTTAACAATTTATTGCTGTTTGGGTTGCAGAATTCTAGTCTCCAGAATATTTTCTCATCTACACAGATTTTTAAAACATTCTTGGTAGTTAAATTTTCTAATTTAATATGCAACTGTAATAGGATATTGGTAGGAAATAGCTGCCTGCAAACTAAGATAAGGGACAAGTGTGTCAACTTTGGGATATGTGGGAAGTAACAAATTTGGCTAAATGACTCCAAGGCAGGCATTTTGTACAGCCTGTAGATTTCTTGTGTTCGAAAGATTGTTTGTGTTTAGGCTGGAAAGCTGCAGTTGAATATAGTTCACTACTGAACTCCTGCTTGTTATAATCTCCCTTTTTCAAATTGACTTCTCTTCTTCACTAACCAAAACGAAACCTTTATTTTTCTATAGCACTGGTGTTGAAGAGGAAACCAGAAACTAAAGGCACTGGAATCAGCAAAGACACTTCTAGAGAAAGTGGAGAAGGTAGAGAATGGAGCTGCAGACTCTACAGGAGGCTCTGAAAGTGGAAATTCAGGTTCACCAGGTAATTCGTATTCTTTCTTACTTTATACTTTCAAGTAATAGCAGCATTAGTATTGCTGATAGTATTACTACTAATGATAGCATTAAGTAATAGCACTACAACTATAGTAATAACTGTTTTATAAGCTTGAAACCACTTTAGAATTTTATACTCTGCATTTTGACCCCACCACCTGTTGTTTTTTAGCAAATGTGAAGAATCTACATATCAGGCTGTGGGTGGGTATTTTTTTTTTTTTAATATCTTGTAGCCGTGATAAAAACATTCTGAAAAGTCTATGTTCAGCAACTTCTGTCTGGAAGGTTTTTCTCATGTTCTGAAGCCAACTTCAGTATTCAGTTGGCAATGGAAGAATATGGTGGAAGAACTTTCAAGTGAAATGTGCGTAGTGCTGCATGGTCTCATCTGGTGCCTCTTTTCTGGAGTGTCTTCTACTTTAGTACCTTCTAAACTTGTAATTGTATAGTTTTGCTAACCAAAATGTTGCAGTGCTTGGGCTCAGAAATTTTTACATGTTGGGTCTCTTTACTGGTAGCCTGTCCGATACTATAGGGCAGTAGAGTTGCAGTTTGCCATTCTATTACAATAGAAATGAGAAATATTAATAATAATAATAATAAAACCTAATTTAGCAAATGTAAGAGGACATATGCCTATTAATTCTTGGAACAAAATTGTTACAGCCATAAACACAGAGTAGCTGCCAATTTGAAATGTTAAATTTATCAATGAGACCTTTTCTAAAGACAGTTCTCGAAGTATTTCTGTTGGATATCTGAAACTCACAACTATTACACAGTGGATAAAAGAAATATATGATAGGTTACACTAATCAACGTAACCCATCGTATAAAATTTGGAAAATGTTTCCAAATTACCTGGTGACTTGTCTAAAGAAGTGTTCTAGATGACTTGTTCGGTAGTTGCTGCAATGGTGAGTGTAGTGTAAGAACTTGAATGGGTGGATTAGTAAAATTAACTATATCTGCTATAACAAAATACAACTTTCAGCTAGGGGGAAAAACTTGAAAAAGCTAAAGATGAATTTCCAGAACTATGGACAAGTATTTTGCTCTTCTCAGAAACTCCAAGGCCCTTGCATTCAAAACTTCAATGAAGTTTTGTTATGGGGGTAAGGAAATCCAGAAATTACCTATTTTGCTGCAGGCATTAAAATGTTTTAACGCCAGTAAGTATTTTTTTCAAATATTATCTGCTGTATGGTGATCAGAACGCTAGTCACACTTGTATTTGTGTAACAGCATTTACCTCTTGTGTGTATCTTCATTCCTTTTTATGCCTAAGCTAACTAAAAATTTTAAGACTGTGAATTTTGAATAATCTTTAGCATCTGTTCATAATTATGATGATGAACAGGGATGAAGACTGGAAAATGTCCAAAAAGACTGGGTTTTTTAACAACTTCAAGGTTTTTTGACCGTTTGCCTTAGCTTTGCCCAATCCTCATTAAAAGTGAGCTCTGCGCTGAAACCAACTTTAATTAAATTTGGTTTTAGTTGGTGAAACTAGACAAGCCATTATATCAGAAGGTTGTCTTTTTTTTTTTTTTCAAGATACTGTGCATTCCTGTAATTAAGGCTAAGAACAAGTCTAAATGTTTACAATGGAAAATAACACTTGCAGCAACATGTTGGATGTTTCAGTAAACTTTCCTTGAACTGTGCGCAAGTGGTTACTGCTGTGCTCTTCAAATGGCCACTGATAGAAATGAAGCTGGTTTTGGCACAAAAAAAGAAATCTTCAAATTAAATGCTTGAACTGTGGTGTGTATCTTTGAATTTTGTAACTTAAAGAGATGCAATATATCCCTTCTTTTGGCAGTGCTCAGGATTTTTGGAGAATTGTCTCGCTTGTCATCTTTTACTTATCTGATACTTCTTTTTCTGAGGACTCTTTAAAAAAGCTTGCCAACACTCGTACAGCCATAGTTTGGCGTCCCCTTGTAAGTGGTGGACAGGTGTCCGTGATGAGCGTACAGAGTTCAGCTCTGCACTCTGAGCAAAGCCTCCCAGCTTCCTGATGCCATGCGTTACCTGTGACTGCTTACACAGCTGTAGAAAGTGATGCTCAGTATGATTGTATTTTTGTTTGTAGAATAGCTCCTTGTTTCTGGCCTATTCCAGTTCACCTCCAGAACTCTCTCGGAAGCTTTGATGCTGCCGCTTTGCCAAAGTGTATCTTAAACTACCAGTAAGGACCCAAAGGAGGTGTTTAGTTGTTTAGAAAAAGCTACTTTTTTTGTTTTGTTTCGATGATCGAGGAATCCTCCATAAATGAAGTCTGACCGGGTCACTTGCTCTAGTAGAGTACAACTTGAATATTCAAGTATCTTCCATGTCAAAGCTATATTGCCTGTCCTGAGAAGAGATGCATCAAATCTAAGTAGTTCATTCTGCTACTGTGTTGACTTAATTAAGGTTATTTTGAAACAGTCTGCTCTTCATAGTTTTGATCACAAGAGGTGTTAAAGGAGTTATATTTAGCTATTCTCACAGAAGGGTTGGGCTTCATGGATGACTCCTCGAGCTGATGTGTGGAAAGAACCTAAAACATCCTTTTCCTTCTTTTGTTTCATAGCAAAAATACCAGTAGGTTTTAAAGTATCTTAAATTTAGCTTGCATTTGGGGTCAGTGCAAAAGAAGATTTTTTTTTTCTTATGATTGGATGACACAGTATTGTGATACCCATAAATTTAGCAATACTTTATGAACAATTTGCAGTCACTGGCTGTATTGTCTTATGACTGAGTCTGTACAAGCACTTTGTATAAAAAACTAACAGATTTGTTGCTTGTCAAACTCTGATGTGGCAGAAAGCACTGAGGAAAAATAAGCTAAGCATGTAAGCAAAAGGGTAACATAGCACCTTAGCTCCTGTGATACTGAATGGTGGGATGACGAAACAGTGTATTCAGTGTAGATAAATGCCAAGTGATGCACTTCGGAAAAACAGTCGTGGTTTTACATCTGCAATAGCAGGCTGTGAATTAGCTATTAGCACTGCGGAAGGAGTTCTTGCAGTACAGAGTACTTGAGCGTTGCATGCAGTTTTAAACTTTGTCTCCAGAGATAGAGACGAACTAGAGAAGTACAGGGAAGAGCGCTAAGAGTGAACAAAGCAATGGAATGATTCGTGCATGAGGAGACTTTCAATCTTGAGAAGCGATGACTGACGGGGGAATATGTGGTGTGGAAAAAATGTAGGGAGAAAATTAATAGAGAAACAGTCAGAGAATCAGAGAATATCTCGGGTTGGAAGGGACCCATAAGGATCATCGTGTCCAACTTCTCTTGACTCGAGTCAAGACTGGTTTTCCATAATCTTATTTGCCCCTCATGCTTGCATTATCAGGAGGCAGATTCAAAAGAAAAAGGAGGTCCTTTTACATAAGTGTCCTTATGTAATGGAACGTATTGTCACAGAATCTTGAGTGTTTTCCTGTGTTCAAAAAGTAATTAAGGCAGACTAATGGAAGAAAAGTGTGTTACTAGCTATTAAACCTGAGACATAATCTTTGAAGACATCAGAGATGTACATTTCTGAAAGATGGGTGATAACACTCTATGCTTGTCCAGCATAGACATCATGCTGATGCCTCTGTTTGCTATTGGCTAGTACTAGAAAGAAAATGCAGCAGGTAAATCTGTGGTCTGATGCAAAATTATCTTTGTGTTATACCTTTTTTTTTTGATAAATACCATTTTTAGGATGTAAAATGACATAAATTTTTAAAGAGAATTAGTTGACATAGTCTGAATTCTCTGAGCAGTATCAATGCAGGTGGAATGAAACATCTATTTTTCTTGCTTGCTTTGTCCTTCTGTTTCTCACTCCTTTTCCTGATTCTGATGAGCAAATGGGGAGGAAAGTACAGACTTTACGTTGTTCCTTGCATGTGTGGAAGGGACATGGCAATGTGATAAATAAACGTGGCTGTAACCAAAAAAGAAATTGGGAATTTTTGGTTTACGTTGCCTCTTCATTCTGGGCTCTGGTTTTCTTTGGTGACAGCCTAGTAACTTTTCCCTTGCTTAGCAATAGACAGCTTTCTCCTGCAGCTGCCTGAAGGAAGTGAAGGAGGAAGAATAGTGAATGGTAACCATCTGTCTGCTTTCCCTTGGATGTGGAGGGCGTCTCTTCTACAATTATCTCAATCTCCCTCTGAGGGAGAAAAGTGACAAAGATACTTCTGAACATGGGTCTTCCATGTGGTACCAGCCAAGCCAACACACAGGCGGACCCTTAGTACTTGAAACGTTCTGCTCTTGAATATACAAACAGCTTATGTGCCTGCAGTGGTTGTCTGCGATTTGTGTTTCTTGTGACTGCAAGCAAAGAAGGCAGCAGTTCTAAAGGAGACACAGCTATTAGATTATCTTACCCAGCTGGCTTAAATTGTCCTGAAAAGGCATCCCTTTCAAGAGGTGTTTAGGAGAAGGAGCAAAAGTGGTGGCTTGATGTGGTAGTTTTACTACATTAATAAGAATGGGTTTGGAAATTATATAATACTGGATTCCAGGCCTTGCCACTGAAATGCTGTAAACTGAATATTTTGCTTTTTCAAAGGTTCTTCAAAAATGTTGAATTTTAAACTGTTCAACAAGATCCATAATGAAAATCTTCATTGTATTGTTGCATCTTTTTTCTTTCTAGAAATTGGTTGCGCAAATGAAGCAAGATCCGCAGGTAACTATTTATTTTTATATTGCATTACTTACCCTTAAAAATACATGAAATAACAGTGCATGGAGCTTGAGAATTTTAGATATTTCTTTATCATGTTCTTCCTTGTAACACAATGTTTGAAGAAAACTATTATGAACAAGTCTTTAAACAATGACTGTTGGATAGTTTAAAACAAAACCAAAAATTTTGCCTTTATGGAGCCTTTTGCCTCACATTCTTAATAGTTTAAATCAAGCGACTCTTGCGGGCTATGGTGCAGTTCAAACACACAGTAAGTTTCTGATTCTGTTGGAAGCTGCTCTTTATAAAATCTGCCATTACTAGAATTCGCTTTTTTCTTTTTTGAGTATCAGAAGGTTCACAGTTGTACAAGAAGAGATAGGATATTTTGTCCAAATAAAGAACATAGCTTAAGGCTGTGTTCAGGTTGTCTGTCTCAGGTATCCCAAAGAGTGGGCACTTGGCCTTGGGATGTTTCAGAGCTACTGAAGTTGGATAACTAGACTCCTTGCATAGACAGCAGAAGTCATCCCTTTCCCAATGACTGTGTAAGGAGACTGGGTTACCTTGTACAGCAATTAAGCACTCCGGTGTGCTAATGGGGAGTCCTGTGGAGTTCTCTAACCAGTCTGAAATGTTGAGTAGAGGGATAAAGGCAGCTCACTTGAGGCTTGCTATTAAGTGCTTCCATCCCCATACAATACTAAATGCCCTGTAATTTTGTGAGCATATATTTCTCTAAGCTCAGTGGAGTGGGAAGGCAGCTTTTTGTAACAGTCAAGTAGTTAGACCCCTGACAGGGAGGGATGAGGAGGGAATAGGGTGGTGTTGGAAAAATCTACTTTCGAGAACTTCCTTATTCTGATGGGATTTGGGTAAGGTCTGCTAGTCTTACTTGGTGGACAAGTCTGCTAACAATTAGCCTGCAGAGTGGCTTGCTTTCAGTTCATATCTGCTGAAAGCCGGGTCATGCTGCAAGCAGCCATGCAAAGTTCCTGGAGCCAGTAAGAGTAAATCTGGGCCCTGCTTCCAATGCTCTTAATGCATTTTTAGCCCGGATTATTAAGTGGAATCTAGAAGAAGGAAGGATGACTGGTCAATATCTGGTTTTGCTAGAATTGTGTGTATATTGGAGAAGACTATCTACAAGCTGAGATTGTAATGCATTTCAAAATTGTATGGAGGAATATAAAAATAGGGAAGCTGGCCTGAGCATGAAGTTCCTGTAACAATATTAGTCCTATGTTTTAATATTTCTGTGTGGCACAGCAAACCTGCGTAATCTAGTGTAAAGAGTTTGCAACATAAATGAGAACAAAAAAAGTGGAAAAAGAGGAAAATGCAGGGAAGCTCACTTCCGTCATGTTTCTGCAGAGCTTCACGGGCTTTAAACTGAGGACATATTTTTAAATTTTATTTTATTTTTGGTAGGAAAGAAATAGTCCTGGTAAAAAATTATTTTCTAACTGCATCTTTATAGTGATGCTTATGGCTTTCAGATCTTAAACTTCAAGTGCTATTGTAAGCAAAGTGCTGATATGAATAATGTGCTAAGGCAAATGTAATTCTCTGAAATACAGTCTAAGGCATAAGCACACATGGAAATGAAGACTTAAATATGTTTGCCTTCATTTGACATGTGTGTCAATTAAGATTTAACAGATATGTTTGCTGATGCTCTACACAGTCAAATGTATGATAATGTCTTTGCATAAGTAGCATAGAAAAGAATGCTTTAGGTAACATACCATCGCATACTATTGTATACAATATGATACTATTGTATTACATATTAACAAACATTTCTCATTTAACTTGTAACTTTGATGAAATGTACAAATGTGCTTTATAATGCAGTAAGCACTAATGGATGTTTTAATGAAATCTTCATTCCAAACTGGGTTGTCTCTCTGAGTGCTAGAAAGGTCCTCTGATTATTGTTGAACTCAGTGACTTAAGTAAGGCTTTGTTGAGCCTCTTGAATTTTATTGGCTGTACATCCAGAGGTGCTGTATTTGTAGTACACTATGCAAAAAAAAAAAAAAACAACCAAACCAAAAAACAAAAAAAAAAAACAAAACAAAACAAAAAAACCACCTTCCTGCTACTACTCTATGTTAACAAATGGAATATCTTTCTCACAGATATTTTTTCTTTCTAATCAGAACGCTGATTTGAAGAAACAGCTTCATGAACTTCAAGCCAAAATCACAGCTCTGAGTGAGAAACAGGTAGGGAAACAGAGATGTATTTTTAACACCCTGTTCTAAAGATGTCTCTTTTCCCAGCTTCCAAGAGATCTGCTAAATTTTAAGTGCAAAAATAAGTGTGGGCAACCAGACATTTTGGACTTCTATTTGATTTCTCAATAAAAGATGGGATGAGTTATTGTGAGTCTATCAAACAAGCAACTAGTGTAATCAGTGGAAGCTATAGCAATTTTTCTAGTGAAACTAACGTTTTATATTAAGGGAGCTGGGAAAATGAATGAATTCTGTCCCTTCCTTTATTGTTATCTTGAAACTTATTCTAAACCAGACCATTCTGGTTTAGGCAAATCTTCAGATTTTGTTTTAGTTGGTCCACACTGTGTGTCTGGATGAGTATGCTGGAATTTTTCTTCGTGTCTGGACCAGCTAAATTCTTGTCAGTTATGGGTACCTAACAGACAATTTGAAAATCAGTTGTGTGTTTTTACACAGTTTTTTACACAGTTTTTAAGCAGTCCCTTAATTGTATTGCTATTGTGTCAACAACGGAACCAAATTAGGTCAATAGATAATACCTTTGAAGAGGGGAAACATTTTGGAACATGTGCATAAGTAAGAATATAGTTATGCATCTGTGTCACATCTAGATACCTGCATTCACCTGTTATTATCTGCATGTGTTCTGTTTTGAGAATTACCTTTCCTAAGAAAATGGGCAGACATGATTAACATTTATCTAGAAATTTTGTTTACTAAAAAATTATAGTATGTTTTAGTAGTGGAACAGTGAATCTAGGAAGGAACATATAAGGATAATAAAGAAAATGATTTTTTAATGAGAATACTAATTCAACAAAAACTGAGGTTTTGCTGATGTGATGGCATGCATCTCTTGAAGATGATTTATTCTCTAAAACCAGCATGAGCCTCTGCATGTGGCTATGTCTCACAGCAAGCAGCTTCAGAATTCTCTGGTAAGCTCTGGAGGCCCATGGTAATTTCAAAATTAGCTTGTCTTGATGCCACGAAGCAAGTCATATTGACTACCAGTTCACGTGATCAGCAGGGACAGGCAGTGAGATAGTGAGTGGAAGGTAAGAAAGAAGTAAGTATATCTTACTGTAATGTTTAAACTTGGATTCATAACTCCTTAAAGTTATGTTACAGAGTGGTCTATACTAACATGTATTTTAAATTACCCATCACCAGAAATGCAGCTATATCTTTTCTGCTGAAAATTACAGCTCAGAGTACTAAAGCACACTTGTTCATGGGATGAACGTGGGCTAAGTTTCCAAAAGACTTTGAAAAATAAGTTTCCGACTTCACTTCTACCACACGGCGAATACAGTCAATATGAAGTCACAGTCTAGTTTCCTTCTTTGTATTTTTATGGTTTTGATTATCAGTAGAACAGTGAACTTCTCTATGATTGTTGAAGTTTAAACATTTTGTTGTACCTACCACTGGACCACAGAGCTGCCAGTGTCCCAGATGATAGTGTTGTTAAAGTAGTATGGCTGCTAAAATGCAATGGTCATGGCAAATGTGAATTCTAGGAAAAAAACCACAACTTCCCAATGCAGAGAAATGCTCACTTCCTCTTGTCTGTACAACAGATTCCTACAAATATCTGTGGCTTAGCAATGCAGAGTTGAGCAGCATTTTAGAGACTACAACAAAGCCCTTTTTTCTGTTCTCACTTCCATGTCTCTTTAGGAAAAACAATTATTATCAATTATTTAAGGGGATAATATTATCCAACAATTTAATTCTCACACAGCATGGAGAAACGTGCAGTTTTGCATAGTAAATAAATGCTTTACATTGTGCAGTGCATTTCTTAAGGAAGAGTGCAACATGTGTTATCTGTACTCTTGTTTAGAGCCAAGTAAGTAGTCTTGATGTCTGATGTCCGATGAATAAACTGTGAGGGTCTAACTCCACTATGGACAGTTATGGGAGGCATAATTGTCACTGTTTCATAAGCTTTTAATGAAATGTGAAAAACTGAAGTTCCAGCCTGTGTCGTGTCCCTACTCGGAGACAGTGGTGTGGAGCTGAGACCCTGGTGTTAAAGAGGCAGAATACTGAAATATTTCTGGCTTCTGAAATACTATGTCAGCCTAATGTACCCTTTTTCTTTGCTCTCTTACTTAATGAAGTTGCATGAAGACTTCTGCAAGAACCAAGTCAGTGGTAGGTGAGCTAAAAGCTTTTAGTTGCTTTAGGATTTGTCTCCAGTTCTGAAGCATTGTGAGAGTAGTGCCGACGCTTGCTGCCGGTAGCTGCAGTGATTCATTAGGTTTCTTGCTGAGAATTAATAATGACAACTCTGTTCAAAAGTTTGTGAAATTGAAGAGATCTGGCAAAGTACAAAAAGAAAGCAAGTAGGCTGTGCAGCATGTAGGCTTAAACCTAAAGAAATTTGTTAGCTGATGCAGGGTTAAACTGTTACAGCATAAGGTATGTCATATATTTACGTGTTTTTCGAAAATATGAAAGAGGTGAAAATACATGCTTTGATTTGTTTCACCTGAGAGATGATGGAGCAAAGTATGCTGATTGCGTTATCATACGGAAGAAAAGCTTCAAAAAGAGAAGAAACTTATTTGAAGATAATTGGCATTTAAAGGGCAGTAAACATGAATCCTTCAGACGATTATTTTCCTCTGCTAGTCTCTTTATGTATTACCACGGAGGTCTAAACCATGCTTACCTTATTTTTCTAATCTGGGGGCAATAAGGTGAATTCAGTTTAACAGTCTTGTTCCTCAACTATAAATGTGAGTGCTGCAGTTTGGAAACCCTGAACGCATTGGTTTTAAAACTGGTTTCCTCTTCCTTCCCCCCATCCCTCTCTTCAATAAAGAGAAGTCAAGAGTAACTTTTTGCAAAACAGTTTTAATTGCCAAATCTAAGCTTGGGTTATAAATATGAATTAATTCTGTTGCTGTGTAGCACTGTTTTTTTATTACGTTTTCACATCTTTGTAAGAAAGTAATAGTCTTCTATTAGTATTCTACGATAGTGTCTTCCTTTGGCATTCTGTTTTGTAGACTTTTACCCACAATTACCTATTACTACTCAGCTTTTGTCTGGGTTAAATATACTCCTTACAATAAAAAACATCAAGAATGTATTCTTGAATTTTTCCATGAGGAAGTTTACCAGTGTGTACTTTTTTTACTTTGGGGGGGTGGGGTGGATATTGTTACCAGTGACACTGGTGAAAGACTGAGGTAGAGCAGGGCTAATATAAAGGAGCAGGAGGGATGTAATCCTGAAGTAACACCTTTTTTTTCTGCTTCTTTCCTTCCATAGTTAATTAAAAAATTGTAATATGATCTTGCAGATATATCATCATCGAGTATGTATCATAACAGTACTTTTTTCCAGTGCCAAGGAAGAGGTCATATTTATTTGACTAAAGAAATGTAAAGAAATAAGTGGGCAGCAAAAAAATGCTTTTTAGCAATATCATGTCAAATACAGAGGAATTTCTACATCTGTCCTTATCACAATTTCTTGGAAAAATTGGAGCAACGTTCTGCCTTATATGTGGAAGAAAGTTTACAGGAATAGTCTTTTGACCTTTGGTAAAAAGGTGATGGTGATAAGCATATACTAAAGAAATCACATGGCTCCTTCCCCCTGTATTTGAAAATAAAATGAAAATGTCTTTTACTGTAGTTGCAGTGAAATTCATTGAATCTTCAGGAAAACAGTCTTGTGAAAACTAGGCTTGTATTCTAATGCATTTGCTTTTGACATGGAAAGAATGAAGTGGATCCCTTTGTTACTTTCATTTCTGAAGAGCTATATACACTTATAGGAAAAGGTACTCAAAACCAGTTGTTAGCATAGGGGTACTTGTGCTTTTATTTTTCATGGGGGAAAAAGTTTAACATACTTTACTGTGAAGAATAGTTGAAACTGTAGAATATTGTCAGAAAAAATGCACACTATAAAAGCGAGCTTATCTCTATTATGGATAGGCAAGTCTAGTGACTTTTGCTTGTATTTAAAGTTTACGGCAAATCGAGGTAGTTCAGGTTATTCTAAATCCTGTATGTTCAGGGTGAGACTCCTTTTAACCTTGCCACTTAATAGCAAGTAATGGGAAAGGGGATTTAGAGGGATTTTAAGAATGGTAGTGTAATTTAACCATGGTTTTGTATAGTTGAATAAATGTAAACATGTGGTTTAGACTGACAAAGGAAACTTGTTATTTAAGACTTCAAAAACTGTCAAGAATAGGTTTAAACATTAATGTTGCTGTATTTATTACAGGTACCGTAACTGAGTAATGAAAAGATTGGTAATGTGCATAAATTCATCCTATGAGACTGTTCTTCTTGAACACTTGTCATCCATAGTAAAGGTGAATTTTTATGGAGGCTTTTTGAACACATTATCAGAAAATTGTACCCAAAACGTGTTCCATCATATTCTGGAAAGACGAAAGGCTGTGTTTTGGTGAGAGGAAAGTAAGCACAAGAAAGCTAGAGAGCAGGGGGGAAACTGGGTACAGTTAATGGGTAGGAAAGAGCAGTTTTAAATGCTTCTGCATAAGAAGGTAGGCAAGGTATGCCTGTATGTTGTAGATACACCTAATGAGTACACCATGAGAACTTTAGGGCTCAAAATCTGGAAATAAATAATGAAGTCACTCACTTCTCTCTCCTGCCAGTTTTGTCTGAAGTTTCTAATCCCTGCTTTCCCCAAGATCCATGAAGGGCATATTAAAATGCCAGTTATTCTGTCAGTAATGGAGGAAGTGTGCAAATATGCTATATGAATGTGTAGTAACCAATAACTTGAGGCAGGTGAGGCTTAATTTCAGTTGCAATTGTTTATCCAGAACTGTACATATTACTAAACACCTATCTTTTTTAAGTAAATGGCATGAATGATGAAGATACACTAATTTCCATGTAACTGCAAGCATCCATTTATGCCAACTGTTTATAAAGCAGTCTTAAAATATATGACAAACAATTTTGCACCTTCCCAGAATTTGGTTTTAATAATGAAACCCTGTAGTGATACACTTAGCTCTGTCTCCTCCCATAATTGACTATTTGTAGATTCCTTTCTTAGATGGTTTGAAGTAGTCACTCGTTTTTCCTGTCAGAAAGATACTGGTCTATCTGGACGTAAGGAGGAGTAAGTTAACTGCCTCTGTGAATCATCAGACCCTTTCGAACCCTCTGATCAGTGTGAACAGCACCTGTTTAGAAGGTGAATGTTTGTTTGAGAAATCTGCATGAGCTTACTATTTTAGTCTTTGATATTTATTTAATTTGCATCCAAATATTGTGTGAAAATGTGAATATAATGACTTCTCATTAAGTTATCATCTTTCATATTCTCAAGATACACTGGCTGAAACAAATTTTGAATGTTGTACAGATGATTGTAGATAGGCAGAGCGCATACATCTCTCCCTGCTGCCTCTTTTGCCCCAAACTCTTTTGCAAATCTGATGTTACAATCATTTGCATATGACTGAAATATTGCTAAGCTTTCTCAGACCTTTTGTAATGCTTAAATCATGATTAAACCCATACTGGCATCTAAACTTGGATTTCCTATTCTTCTCTTAATGTAACTCCACCTAGACTTCTTGCTGTTGGTTTGTGAACTTAATTTTTGCATATCTAATACACATTAGCACCGGAGTAACTTAATTTAGGAAATGCAAGTGACCATTTCATGATATCATTAAAAAGAAAAAGCCTCCACACCTTCCTCCTGCTGCCCTTCCTTTAGCACTCATTTTCTGGCTCAATTTTTAATTTTTGTGTTCATGCTGTATTTAAGCCAGATTTGGATGCAGCTGGAGAACTTTTTTAATTGAGCCTAGTTGGATACATCTTTCATCTTCATATAAGCCAGGGCATAACTCCAAAATAGCCTGTTCTGCTTGAAAATCAACATTGTAGATAGAAAATGGGTAGTTAAACTACAGTATTTCCTTGAAAATCCCCTACTGATGGCAAGAGTTGGTTATTAGGTGCTCCTGGATGTTTTGACTTGTTGGATAACCTCACACATCAATAGTTATTTCAAGGCCTACTATTCCCTTTTCCTTTTTATACTTGGAGGAAAGACAGGCGAAACATCAGATCGTGATGGCTGGGATTTAGGATGTTTTGTATAGCACCCTTAAAGGCATCTTAGTTGGAGGCTGAGAAGGGGGATTAAATCTACTAATGAATTTTTGTAAGTGAAAACAGATTAAAGTAGCCCATTCTGCTCTGTTCTGCATGACTCAGTGGAACAACCTCACAGCCACAGAAACAGTATTTTGATTTATTCTAAGTGTATCAGTGTTAGAAGGGGAATCAAGCCCAGGGATCTGCTTCTCAAAGCCTTATGGATCTTTAGTTCCTATAGGAGTTGTTTTGTCTCCAGCTCTTCTGAAAACTGTGTTGAATTTTGGAAGGGAGAAGAGAGAAAGACGGTGTGTCTAATGCTTAGAATACAAGCAAAAACTTGTCTTTGCTCTCTGCTGCCTGTTACTTGATTTGAAAATAAGCCACTTCCTGAAATTGTGCTTTTTTGCACATGAGTTACCAAATATAGTACAGCTATGGGCTAAAAAATTCTATTAGTAAAGATTATCTTATTTAACGACACTATGCCAGGAACAAGACTGACTGGGGTAGTCAGCATTAGGTGGTATTTTCCAACGTATGGGTTACACATTATGCCCTCATAGTGCATTGTGGAACCACTCAGTTCAACTTTTCATGCTTATTTTTGAAAAGGACCAAGGTGAATGTGATATATTACATTGCTTCCATGGTGCCAGTTTGGAATTGGTTTCTGTTAATTGTACTGGCCCTTACAGGTGGACTGGGGGTCCTTTGTGATGGACACTGGACAAATAAAGAGGAGATAGGCCTTTCTGGAAGTGATTTAGAGAGAAGATGGCATATTAAGGAAGCATGAGAGGGCCAAATGCATGTACAATTTTTGTAAAAGTTTTTTAGGGTTTGATCCTTCTATTTGAATAACTGTTATCTGCCCTTACTGCTCTAGTCCCTATGAAGTTTTTTTTCTCATTTTATTGTGGAGACTGTGACAGGCTTGGGCCTTGAAGGGCTTAAAGAGAGAACAAACCTTAAGGATTAAAGGGTAAGAATGCCCTTGATGGGATTTCACTAAATCTCTGTGCTTTCTTTTCTATATTGACACTGTTGTAGGGAGAGAATGCAGTCTTCATCCTCAGGAAACATCGGTATTCACTGAAATTATAACCTGGTATACATTTTCTGTCCATAGAAATAATTAGGAATATTTTCTTCAAATGTGGGTCAAGTCAATGTGAATTCGCCTATTTGTGGGCATTATATATAGTCAGTTTCTTTCAGTATTGTACTCATTTCTGGGTTAACTTTTAAAATACTTGTTCTGATTTTTAGAAACTCCAAAAAGTCTATAATCTCTTTAGAGCAACTTTTTCCCTGTTGTTGCATTGCAATAACTATTTCGCAGACACCTGATGGGGAGCTTCACTGTTAGGGAAGATAGGTGGTGGAGGCCAGAGAGCATGTAGGTTTTCTTGGTGTGTTTTTTGTTTTAATTAGGTCCATTATTCTCTGAGCTTTTCTTATTTCCTCCTTCAGGCTAAGTCTGTCAAAACTGGTATTGATGTGCAAGGTGTCTTTCTCAACTTCCCCCCCTTACTGTAACAGCAGGTAGATTTAGGCAGTGGTAAGTGCAGAATTCTGACGGAAATTTTGCTGGAATTAAGTTTGAATTACTATGGGGATCAACAGAGAGGAGGAGAGAGAGTACTTTCCAGGAGGCAATTCAGACAAGGGAACCTAATTCTTACCGTTCTGTGTTGCCTTTGTGAGGGCCCACCCCTCACTCAACTAACTATAGAAAACTTGTAGGAAGATTAGGCTCCAGTTAACTTCTGTGAGTTCATGACTTGCAACATTTATCTGATGTATTCTATGGAAACGAATTGTTGTTCTGTTCTTTCTTTTTTTAATAGCGAGAAATTCTAAATGTCGTCTTACAGTAGACTTTTGAAAGCTAGCAGGCAGAAAGCCCTTGAGTTGTGATAAGCATTTCTTCTTTGTCCTGTAAACTCCCTTCAAGGTTAGGTGAGGTGAGTTAGTAAGTTAAGTAGTTGTGATTCCTTTGTTTTTTTCCTTCTTGCTCAGGATTTCCTCAGTAAAATGTTGGCAGTGTGTCATAGTAAATGGACACTAGTGTGTAAAAGAGTTGGACCCAGGCTGCCCTATGTAGCAAGGAGAAATGAGCCAGCTTTTTCCTTACCCAATAAGTAAAACCTCAGTGATGGTGTTCGTACTCTTTATAGAAGGCAGAACTTGTTTACCTTATTTTTCCTTTAAAAATAAACAGAGAAAAATTACACAGGAACTCTAGTATGTGATGTGAATTTTTGAGACGTACACTTTAGAGCTGCTTAAGGTCCTGCAGACCAGTGAGTGGCTATCCTTTTATTTTAGACTTCTGAAAATTTGAATACTTGGCAGTATTTAAGCCTGTGGAGTCTTGTTCCATATCCATGCATTCTCTTTATAAATTGCTTCATTTTCGTTCTAGTATGGCTGCTTTTCAGAGCTTTGTCCTTTAAAGTTGCGGCCAGCCCAGAGCGGTGTGGATGTGTCTGATTTCTAGCGTCAAAAGCTCCACATACACCGTTGGGCTGGTAACAATGCTTCAGCAATCAACTTGGACAAAACTATGTTCTCGAATTCTCCAACTCATTCTAAATTTTGTCGTATATCTCAAGAAACAGAAATATCTCATTTTCCAAGTAAATCATTTGGGGGAAGCAGTTTTACAGTAGCTCAAAATACTAAGCTGCTAACGTTTGTCCGCTGAACAATTAAAATTGTGTGACTTAAAGGTACTATTCTCTGTTTGGAACTTGAAAACAGATGATTTTCAATTTCTAAGTTTTTTTCAAATGAGAATGGCTTACTGGCTGTCCAAGATTCAGTTCTACCTGTCACATAAGAACTACTTTCTCAACACCTTGTCTTCTGTAATATGCAGGAATCTTGCACTTGAAGGCTGGTTTCATAGGTGAGACTCCAGACAGTGAGACTCTTCAGAAATGAATTATTGGGATGTTTTAGTGTCTTGAAATTATCCACTTCAAATGGATGAAAAGCAGCAAAATCGTGCTCTGTCTAAATGTTAGAATTTCTTCTGCTACCAGACCAGGGCTGGTGCTTTAATATCTTGTAGGGAAAATGGCCCTCTGTAGGGGAACAGGGTATCATATATAAGTGTCAAATAATTCTACTGTTGTTCAGAGAACTGAATATTATTCCCTTCTTTTGAACTTCTACCCTATTGTTTGGTTACCTATCAAGATACTGTCATTTGGGACAAAAATTCGTTGTAGATCTGCTTTTAACATAGCTTTAGGAACTTCAGAAGTTACTGTGTAAAGGATTTTGATGCACAGTACAGTGCTTAAGTGGCAAAGATTCATTTTTTAATCAGGTACTAGGCTTCTTTTTCAAAAGCAAATGGGACTAATTTATATTTATAGATACAGACAGAAATGATTGAAAGATTTTGTCTTTAAATGTAACTTAGTGTATGTTAATGTCCTTTAAATATTCACTTAGACATGACTATCACAAAATAGATTTGGAATTTATAACAGTTTTCTTTATGAAGAACTGGCGAGAGACTTGATAATTTCTCCCAAATTACTTTTAAATGCATTCAAGTAGTTGCATAGCTTTTGACAGAGTTTCAACAGTCAAGAATGAAATTTCTGCTAAGGTCTTAATTTTTGAGCAAAATACAATACAGTTAGATGAGAAATGCAGATACTACAAATTCAATTTTGATCTGTTAATGGAAAGATCTTTTTGAGATGATTTTTAGTTATGTAGTTGTGTCTTCAGGAGCTATTCTATTTGTAGATCACTTTGGATACTTGAATATTCTCTACACCCTTTAGAGTTTAGAGCTATGTGCAACTCCTGTTAGCAGGAGCACTGGGTCAGGCCCTCACCGAGTGTCAATTCAGATTTTAAAATCCAAGGAATCCTATGGCTAGAGTCCAGTTAATTTAAAATATGAAGCCATTTTAATTTTCAGCCTTGTCTCCATTATTCTTCTTAGTTTAGTAATCTGAAGGCCTTTAATCCTACTTACATGGAGAACTATAAAGAGAAAACTCTTCAAGAACCCATAGAAATCGACACTTAGAATGCAAATGTGTCTGGGCACTGCAAGAAGTCAAGCAGACGCACCAACTGCAGGCAAGCAAAATGGTCTGTTGGGCAAGCTAGCCCGTGAGCTGGATGGATCCGCAAGCAGAATATTTTTTCTGAGGTCACCAAAAATTGCTAGATGTAATGTCAGTCATAAAACTAAAGCACTTAAAAGAGAGGAAATAAATAGCCAGACATTTTTAGGAACAGCTATGCTAGCTGGGTTTACCTTTCTGATGCTCTACAATGCATTTTTCCTGGATAAACCAGGTAAAAACGCAGCTGATAGTATTGTTGTATGTTTGTTTTTGGAGTAAACGCCAAATGCATTGCTTTTATCCTTTGCATTAGGAAGGTGCATTATGGTAATATAAAAATGAGTCAGGTTCTATATCCCTAAAGCTTAATTTTTCTGACAAGAACACAGGCAATAATCGAAGTGTTAAGTAGGATGGTCCTGAAGCAGCAGGGATGTGGCACTAGGTGAGACACTAATACAGTGTACCTGCTTATTTTTATGTGGTAACAGCACCTTGGACTGCAATATGGCAGTGCTAGGTTTAACCCCATGTATAATATACTGGGTTTTATATTTGAATACTAAGAGACAGTTATTGCCCTCATGTTCAGAAAGAGAGTTTAGAACTTGAAATACTGCATTGCTTTTATTCTGTTTTTTAATTTTGAATATAAATGCTACTTTTAAACTAAATTCCTTCAGAACAAGAGTTAGTATTTATTAGGCTTGTTACATCCTCTACGATAATCAGGCATGATCTCAAAGCACTGGCGCTAGTGTACAGTGCATATTAAGTAATCTGTGTAGCGTTTTTAGAAGGTAAAGGGTAAATAAACAGGTTTTGCCCTTTCCTCTTTCTTTATCCTGCTTATCTCTTTCTGCTGAATTAAGTGATGTAAACACTTTTTATTCCGTCATTTCATAATGGGTTTTACATCATGTGGATTTAACTACGTGGAATTAAACTTGATGTACTTCTCAGAATAATCTTTGTGGGTTCCAAATTATTCAAAAATTGCTTGAATGAAAATCGCTGATCATTCAAAGCCTTGCAGGTGATAAAATCTCCTCCTTCACCTTCATAGTTCACTTATTTATACCTTTGAATGGTGACTGTTTTGCTAGCTTTTAAAGTATATATAATTTCTCTATTCAGGAACGGGTTTTTTAAACAGTATGTGAATTACGGCATTTAGCAGTTAGCTAGCTTCCCTTCTGACCTCTCCTGAGTTAGCAGGAGACCCACTTAACTGACACACATACAGTCATTCTGAGCCTTAGCTTTCAAAAATATTTTAGTGGGTCAGATGTCTCCAAAATTTCATTACATCCTTTATTTGCCTTTAAAATATTAATGATCTGCTCATGCAGTATGCTGATTAAGACTAGAAAATGCTGAGACAAAAAGTTCATTTTACCACTTACAGTACCCAGGGTTTCTCTGTGTTTACTTACATGTCTCAAACCATATTAAATATTCTAAGACCTCCCGAGTTGAAGTCTGTTCCTTGAAAAGACAAGGTTTGACTAATTGATCACATAATCTCTCATAAACTTCTGTATGAGGGGAGAAATGGGTTGTGGACTTAAATTTGACCCCAGTCTGAGGCGTGCAGGGGGTGGATGGTATTTTCTTGCTGTTTTTATTTTTTTATTACAATTGTTCCTCCAACCCACAGGGTAGAGTGTCCGTGCTCTCTTGGACTGGCTGGGATAGCCAGTAAATCTGTGAAAACAGAGCCCTTGCCCCCTCCCTCCCCACCTAATACTTTGAAAATTAGTTGTATAAATTTCTATAAAGTTAAATTTTCCTCTAACAGTGTCTAATAACAGCATCAAATTCTAAGGCCATGTGAAAATACCAGGCGCTGTAATAATCTTGGACTCACTTGATAAAGCTCTCCGCTAAGACTCAGGATCATTACTGCCACGTCAGGCTGAAAGATGAATGCAATTAACTTGGACCAGAACGGGGACAGGAGAGTGTCTCTGAACCAAAAGTAAGAGGAAGGCAGGACAGCAGAGGCCCTGGGGGAGGCCCTGTTAGCAGCTGGTTCTGAAGAGAAGGCTTGCATTAAGGTTGACGTTGCGTTACTGGGGTATTTTTTCTTATCCGTGAGTATCATGGGGTATGTGTTCTTCTGTCTGAAGACTTGGTAGGAGCTTGGCCCATTCTCTTTTGTCTGCCTTGCTGGAGGAGGGGGAAGAGGCAGTGTTTGTATCTCTGACTGTAGCTTACTCTCCTGTATTGAAGAAGTCATGACATGAGATGTTTATTGATGCCAAGAGAAAAGTTTGCCTCTGGTGCATGGATTTGGATTATAAGAGCAGTTGCAGCCAAAAGCACTTTAAACTCTTCAGAGCAGTTGCAGTCCTGTTTGCCCATCTAATCTCGATTTGCTCAGTGTTCCTCATTACTGCTTTCATACCTGCTTTTAAGGGAAGCCATGTGTTTAACTACACCTCATTCCTACTCAGACTATTCCTATTCCCTGGAGATGAAGCCCTTTTTGCAGCCCACTTGTCGTTTCTGGAGGTCAGCGAGGAGGAGAAACTGCAGAGAGTGGAGTGGGATGCATCACCCGAAAGGATGGTGCACCTTGTGCATATCCTGTTTGCGCTGATGTACGCTGCGGTGGTTTGCAACTGGGTAATGTCCCCAAAGCAGGCCTGTGCTTTCAGTGTGCTGGGGAAGCTGTGAGGACTGTAGGCATCAAATGTAGTGTCATAAGAAATAAAAATTGCCTATTATAAGGCTCTAGGTAATTTAATGTTTGTATTTAAACTGCTTTGATAAGGAGTCAAATTAAGTTCTGTAGGAAACAAGGTAATAAGAAAGTATGTTTAAAAGTAATTTTTCCTGCCCCCCCCCAGTGCATTCTGTTACCTTGCCTGTCTTAAAATACAGGTTGGTTTGAAATCTTTTATTTTGTAGGGCTAAGGTGCATTTCAATAAATCATTTAATCAATTGATGTGTGGCATATAATTTATAGAAGGAGTTCATCTCTGTCTGTGTTGCCCATTATAAAAGATAAACATTTCTTTAAGAAACTTTTGTACTTTTATTTTTGCAACAGGCCTTTGGTAACTCAGACTGGAGAAGTACCTGCTTTTTTAATAAGTGTTCATCTTGTACTAAAAATACCGCCCAAACCTGCTTTTTAAAAACTGCTATTTTCTTTGTCTTTTCCTAATGGTCTTTGAAAGACTGTAAGCAGATTGCTGAAGAAATATCTATTTAAGAACATCCTGTGGTTGGGCTGATGATAACAGTTTGTAGTGTCATTATCTGGAGCTACTGAAGCATTGCGCAGGAGTGAGGAAAGTCGGGTTGCTCTTCTTTACTTTGTCTTCCTCTGGAACCAGTGGTTCCAGCACTGTGCTTCCAAGGCACCAAATTCACTATGTTTCAGAGGCAAAACTGAGTTAGGATCCCATACCTTGTGGTTTTGTAGGTAATGGCCGCTTTGATTAAGCTTCAAATTAGTCTGCTGCTGTGGAAGTAGTGACCTGCCTTCCTGCCTGGTCTAACTGCTGACTTCTGCCCCTCTCTTGTGCCAGAATTAGTGCTTGTGTGGCTGTGCAGTAGCTGGAGTCAAAAAGTTGTCTGGCTAAATACTAACTCTTGATGTGCTAGTTTTTGAGCATGATCCAGTTTGCTCACTTGGCTCGCGTGCAGTTGAATGAATGCTGCTTTTGGCATAAGGGCAGTGGCAGAAAGGAAGGGCTGAAACAAAGGAAGGGTGAAACAGCTTTCATTTGACAGTTGCCTGAATTTATCCTGGACTAAACAGCTGTGTAACCACAGCTTTGAACCCAATCTGTGGCTTGGTAGTCTCCTTTTTTAGAGGTGCAGTTACGGTAAATGTACCTGCAGCTCCTGAATGGCAGAAGGGAAGGCAGGCTGTGTCTATCTTGCTTCTCGCACTGGAATACTAATCCACACAGTAGCCCTATGCATGGCGCACACATTGTGATAGTAGACCTGAATGACTGGCATTTAAGTATAGAGGACGGAGGTTGTTACAGTTGCACATGGAAAATTTCTGTTAAGGCTTTGCATTTTGTTTGTCATTGATACTATTTTCAGTATAGTCTAACACAAGAAGTATGAAGATGAAGCACAAAAAGAAAACTAAAACGGTTCTTGAGTGTTCTTTGAAGATCTGAATTTGTGTAACTTGTGTTGTACACGGGAAGAACAGCTGAGAAGGTTTTTTAGCAGCTGTTTGACAGCAGAGAGCAACATGAATTCTGAGGCATTATAATTTTTATTTAGCAAATTTCAAACTGAATTGGTCGGAGACGAACTTTTAAATTCTGCCCGAGAACTTATGTTGCAAGTCTTGAGTGTTTCAATACACTGGGGCCAAGCAGAAAGCAGTGAGGTGTCTTTGAAATCTCATAAAGTCAAAGCCTTTGTTAATGTGTTAATCTCTGGCTTTGAATAAAACTATTAATGGAAAACAGAAAATCAGACCCAAATGATAGTCCACTGTGTGTATCCTCACTCCTGCTGCCCAATTATGAAAAAGGAGGAAGCTCCTAAATTCTAACGAAAAGGATGTGAATTTTCGACAGCTGCTTTTGTTTTCAGTGGTCTTACTACAGGCATAGCTACAGTGAGAATTTGTCCTGTACTTGGAGCTTTGTTAAAAAGTGTTGGGTTGTTTTTTATGCATGAATTGGAACAGAAACAAGTTTTTTTTCCTTCTAAGTTCTGCAAAATTGATTCAACATAAATAAAAAATAGTAAAATTGTTTGGATTTTTTGTGGGGTTTTTTTTTTTAGACTTTAAATGTGTATAGGGTTCGAGCTACTAAGGAAGACAACTTTTCTGCATTTGTTTCAAAGCAGCTGAGTCTGTAACAGAAATGTATGACTTACACAAAATCACTTTCAGAATCAAGAATTCTAGAGGGTAACTTCAGTCTAATGCTGTAGGGCATCTTTATATTTTGGATCAGTACGTAGCAGTTATTCTTGATTAAGACATTTATCACTTGATCATTTAAAAATGCTAAAGAAACTCAAAGAATGCTAAAGCATAAGAATACAGACATTCTGATTTAGTTGGTCACAGGTGTGGATTTAAAAAAAATTAAATAAAAAAATTACCATTTGGGGCAGGCACTTGTAAGAGGTTTTCTGCTTTTTCCAGGCAGGGCAGCCTCTGGTTTTTCTGCTCCTCTGCCCCCTGCAAATCCCCCATCATAATTGCTTTATACGGTAGTAGGGTGATGGGTAAGGATGTCTGAGAGGCAAGACATCTGTGAAACTTTAACATGCTGTTCAATAATTTTTCACTGGTGTGCTGATGCAGTCAGGTTGTTTCTGGACAAACCAGCAGCCAGGTCAGCCAGAAGGGAGTTGTAAATGACAAAGACTAACATAGTGGAGCTTAAAAAAAAAAAACCTCCCTCCTCCCCCACCAAGCTACCACAACTAATACAATGGAAAAAGAAACCTCAGGAAAAGTGTCTCCTCCTGTCACCAACCTAGATCCTCACAGTCTAAAGAGTGAGAAACCCTGAGACGCTCACTGATACATTCCTTTACATGGAGGAAGTAGGAAACATCCTTTGACCCTAGCTTACATTTGTTATATCCCCCCCGAAGTGCACTTAATAGTTAATAGAGCACATAGGTCAACTCTAGAGACACAGACAAACTCCTACAGGATGCTTCTCAGAAGCGAGTTGTGCCTCAATGATAAGAAAGAAGATTGTTATGACACAGGAAAGTGAAAAAGATGGAGAAGTTCAGGCATGGGGTAGACTCTAGAGCATGTAATGCAAGTTTTGTTTTTGTAATGTGCATTCAGGGCTGATACCGTAATTGGTGTTTTGATGGGGTATGGTAAATGGAAAACTTTAGGTACAAAGGGAGCTCTAGAGGTTGTCTAGTCCAACCTCCTGCTTAAAGCACATAGGTACTTCATGAATACAGAATGACACCAGTCTCCCAACAGGGATTGATGGCCTGGACTTGCATTATTTGAATAAAAGTATAACAGTTGTTTTTCCATTTGTATTACTTAGTATCCCTGTCTGAACTCAATGCATGTGCCATCAGTCTTAATATGTTCACTCATATATTTGACAGTTTATTTTCCTGGGCTGGAAAACTCCCTCCAATGCAATATTTTAGGAAGATGTTTTGAAAACACTGTTGTTTTTCTGAAACTCTTCCAGAGCACTAACACTGCTGCAGCTCTGCTGGCACTAACGCCAAGAGGAGTGGTGCTGTATGCAAACAGTTTTTGTTACTGTGTTGTCTGCTAACTTTTAATGTGAAAGTAAGCAACCAGTGCTTTTCTCTTGTGCATCCAATCATTATTACTGCAGTAGATCTGAGCAGGTGCTAGGACAAGGAGATAAATGTTTTCATTTGTCCATCTGCAAGGTCTTATTCCAGTCTGAAGAGAGTCTTAAACTGAGTGTTCCAGTGTCAGTGTTTGAGATGAGATTGATCTTAGTCAGGTCTAGTCTAGAGCTGCTGCTAAACTTGTATTATTTTTTTTTTAATTAGTGTCTTTTTATGACGAAGTGAGGAGTGCAAAACTTGCTGCATTTTCCCTTGAGTGTCAGCTCTGTTTATTCTCTGTATACATGTAAAAGATAGCTGTAGAGCTAGCTCTGTCCTTTGTACAGTTAATTAACCCCCCTGCTGTGGGCCTAGATAGGCGCTCTTGCTGTTCAATGATGTGTGTGAATTGACTGAAGAACATACGCTCCCATGCAGGTGTACGCAGAGAGAGAGAGGGGAAGCCTCCAAGAAACACAGAGAAAGATAATGGGGTAGCATGTGGCTTCCTAATCTGTCATGCTGAATGCTAGCTAAAGCTTGCAAAAATCGGGGATTTCAGTTACAACAGATAACTACAGAAATGGCTTGCCATTGTATGGTAACAACTAGTCAGTTTTTAAGGTGTTACTTCAGGACCAAACCATAATAGATGATAAGCATCAATAACTTAGAAATGTTCTTCAGTATTTCAAGCATTTGCAAACTCTTGAGGAACTGTATACCCTCGTGCAAGTAACTGTTAAAGGACTGACTTGTGCTCTTAAAACACAGATGAATGCAATCCTAAAACAAGACAAGGTGCAAACTCTGGGAAATCAGTAAAACTTCACAATAGCAAAGCTGCCTGTGAAGTTCAATGAAAGAAATAAATCGTTCCTTTAGTATGTATTTTTATTGCAGAATTAACCCAGCTCGTTCTCAGGTTTTTTCACACTCCTGTTTATATAGAAACTTCTATACAAATGCACACACCAAACTTTCACTGAATTTGGCATGATTTGAAGCTCAGCTGTGCTGCTGCAGCTAGGGGTCTGTATTAAGCATGGACAGTATCTTTTTACAGTTGCCCTTTTAATCAGCTGCTTTGAATAACATTGTAGTCATTGCATTGTGATAGTTTTCTAATGGCTTTTTGTAGTTTCTCTCCATCATCTATCTGAAAGAGTAGGCAAGTTCTAAAACTGGGAAAGACACACCACTTAATGCATACAACACAAAAGCAACCTGTGCTAGGGTCTGAAATCCTATCAGCAAATGAATAGGTAGTTTGTTACATGTGAGAAGATAGTAACTGGGGTATGGCAATACAGCGTCCCTGCTCACACATCAGCTTGAATCTGGACACCAGTCATTCTAGCAAGCTGCAGTGATAATACTTCTCTCACCTTCAGGGATGTGGTGGTGTAGAAATTAAAGCCCTTCTTATGTCCAGCTTGAGGTGTGAGTTTTCGCCTCGCTTCAAACTCCTACCAAAAACTTTCCCTTCGGTCTCCGCTGTCTTGACAGTGGGACTACCTGATCATTCATGTTGGCAGCTGTGTCTGCTCATTGTATCGGTTCCTTTGTGTGCCTTTGGCTATTCAGGACTGTCCTGCTGTAACAGGGCTTGTGACCTAGATGTGGGTTGGCCCCTGAATTTAAAAGTTTATTCTGAGTCCTATTACAGCCCTTGCATATACGTGTCATGTGACGTGATTTAATTCTTGACTAGGTTGCTCACTAGAGATGTGGATTCAAATGTGAATTTTGCTGAACTGTGAGCTGACGGATGCCAGTCTGTAGTTAAGGATGCACACTAAATAACATAAGATCTCCAGCATTTTCCTGTAACTTACATGCTTCTTTATCCTATCTGCAAACACTTCCAGATTTTGCACAGTTGATTGAGAAGGAGTCAAAAGAATTTCAGTATAAAGAGCCAGGAGGTATTCCCCCAGATGCTGTGAAAGAGGGCATATATCAGCACGCTTATGGCTGTGTAGAGAGGGCACGTGGATGGTTGGTAATGTGGACAACCTTCAGAGCAGGGATATTCACATTTGGAAGTTTGATTTCTAGTGCTGTTGTAATGATAAAAATACAAAGGGAAATAGTGGGCTTTCTGTTTAACTAGAGTCCCCAAAAGGCTGGTTTAAAATTTAATTACGCTTATGATACACTGATTGCTGTTGTTTACCCAAAAGCATCCCAGCTGCTTACAGGATGATTTTCAGTTGCTTGGGTTGAGGAAGGAAGTGAGAGGGTATTCATGAAAGCAAGGGGGGAAGGGGAGACTACCGTTTTGGTCATCTTCATTGTGGTTTATCAAAAGAAAGAAAAAAAGATGTTTACTGTCTGTATTTTCCCCTTACTATTTCACCATATTCTCTCTTCACGGAACACTTTTGCAGCACGTTCTGTTCAGTGAATAGGTAAAAAAATCATAGTCTGGAAGTTAGGAACTGCTCTGAATTCTAATTCGTACTTTCCTGTCATTCAGTGGATGTACTTACAAAAGCCTTTTGCTTCTCTGTGCCAGATCCCTGATCAATTAAACATGGCTCAGAGTATGTCATCAAGTAACTAAGTAACTGAAGAGACATAAATTTCTGTTTACAAACTACCTAGATTATGCAAAGAACTACGTTACTATTAAATATAAGCAATCTGATACTACACACATGGGCATGGACACGGAAGCACCCTGCTGTCCATATAGACTATAGCTATGTATAAATATTAACCCAGTATGTCTTCTAATTTTTCAAAAGATTTCTTTTTTAGGATTGTGGTGTTTAAATCCTTCCTGTGTGTGGAAAATCTTTCAGATATATTTTAGTCTTCCAAGGGAAAACACGCACAAGACAATAAAAGCTTTTTCATTAGGCAGTAATGTTTGTGCAAGTGCTGTGGAGTGGCATTGCTTAAATAGCGTATTTGAGGAAGGGAAGAAAGAGACCCTTCTGCAGGACCCCTGCTCCTCTCCCCACAAAGCCGTTAAAAACAACTCTAAGCTAATCGTAAATTTAAACACTGTAAGATGCAACATTTTAGCGATACATACTTTGCAAACAAACGTACCTTAGTATTAAACTGGGGGTTTTTAAGCTTAGTTGAAGCTCCTTGCAGCAGGTTGACCAGTTCAAAGAAGGTCGATCAAAGACTAGCAAACAGTTTTACTTTCTGTTGTATTTAACAAAGGCATAATCTAGATAGAAAGAATGTCTTGATGTAAGGTTTTTTGTGCAGTTTTGGGTAGGATGTAATGTTTCTTGGCTTATTTTCTTCATGTATGCTGTATTAAGAGTTGTCAAAATCAATCTGTCCTTGAGCAACTTATCTCAGGTTTGAACTGGATTTCGGTAAGTGTCATCGCAATAAGTTTATGCTGGCCTGAACCATAGTGCCCAATGAGAAAGCTTTGTTAATGTATGGCAAAGATAGAAACAGGTTTAAAGCTGTTAACCACAAACCCAAACTTGCCCAGTTCGCTTGATTTACTGCAAATTCAATTATTAAATGGCCTGATATAAATCATTAAATGCACATTTTAAGGTTCTAAAAGACATTAATTTTTCATTGTTTTCCTCACACATAGCCACCCTATCTACAATTTATAGTTCTGAGGGCTAGGAAAATTATTAGAGGATTGTCCTTCAGGATGCGGAAGTGAAACGTTCACATCAGTAATCCTGTCTGGAATGTTTGCTTCTGGCATCATCACTTTTAGATATAAATATTCATATTTCACCTGGAACAAAAAACTGCTGATTTTTGAAAGTGGGTCATTTTCTTTAAAAATGAATCTTTTGGCAGTTTTCATTATGCGTATGTAATGCTACATCAAAACTGGGGAATTACGTGGCAGTGTTTGTCTGTAGATGTATTCAGCTGAAACGTAGATACCTTGACAGCCCCCCACACGGAGAGAAGAGGACTCGTTCACAGCCATGTGAAGAAGGCTGCAAAATGGGAAAAAGTAAGGTATTGTGGTATGGACATCGTTTGCCTTGTTCTGCTGTTTTCTTATTCACTTTAACTAATTCACTCAGAAGTAATTATGCTGGAAGTCACGTAAATGAAGATTTTATTCCCCAGTGCAGGAAATGAAAGCACAAAAATTGTCCCAACGTGTAGAGTTGTAGAATGTAGAATTTCTACTTTGTAGAATTTACTTCTGTAGAGTAACTTATAAAAGACTCTCCAGAACAATTTGTTAATGTTTGTGTGGTGCTTTGAAGTATTAAATTGCCTCATAAGCAATAGGGACAAAATAGTATTATAACCTACTTTGGTTGCTCATACATTAGGAAGGGCAAATTCTGTTTAATACCATTGATAGTGTCTGGACACCATCTAGATGTGTGTAGGTGGGAGAACCGTCTGTGTAGATGAACCTACAAATACAAACACCTATTTAGGACAAGGTCTTAGTGTTCAGTAATTTCACATGTGAATCTGGAACATAGTTTCATGCTTCATTTTGTTATGAAATGAAGTATGGAAGGGAAGAAAACAGAGTCAGATCTACTCCTGGTAATCTTCACTCTGACATGTTTACTTAATCTTATTTAGAAACTTTTGAGCTTCTTCAGAAAAAATTCCAGATTTTTATATCCTCCAGTGGTTCTTTATTTTTGGTTTGTCTGTTTCTCTTTAATGATGGTTTTCCTTTGCTTTGAGAGAAACTCTTAGAAGACAATGGAAATTTAGTAATAGATTTTAGTTATTTGCTAGTGGGAGGGTGCTCTCATCTGTTGGAAGCGCGGAAAAAGAAAGAAAAGTGGCAGCTCTGCAGGTAGGGCTCTGCCTTACGGTGTATTTCTCTGTTGCAAGTTACTGCCCTGTCAGAAGAGGGAAGGAACATACTGCGTGCTTAGACTATACTGGTTCAGTTCAGTCTCAAATGATATGATGCTAATAAGTTATTATTTACAGCAAAATGTCAGACTGTGAACAGGTGTGGTTCAGGAACAGAGTTACCTTCTGTTCTATCGACTGATTTATTTTTCCTAAACTAAATTTGGAAAAATAATAGGTTAATAGGTGCAGTGCATAGAATGGCTAACTTGTGCATCAATTTACACTATTCATTCAGGATATTTCAGCGTGCTCCGGACCACTCATGAACGTCAGAATAAAAATGGCACAGAAAATGATACTCAAAGTTTTTTTGATTAAAAGTCTGACCTGTTTACCTGTTGGTGTATATGATGGGAGAGCTAAGTACTCTATACATGTGTCACAATACGGGAGGAGCGGGGGGAGTTAGTTGCCATTGTATTACGCTCTCTCTTTACTGCCCTTGTGTCATTGGTAACTATCGAACATTCACTTCCGATCAATTGTAAGGATGTCTTTCTGTACTGCTACTGCAGAAAGTAAGCAGAGCTAATTTTACAAAAGGACAGCCTAATTTTGTTAAAACACTTGTCTTAATTTCAGTTTAGGAGGAGAAATTCTGGACCAAAAAAAAAAAGATGTCTCGACAAATATTTTCCTGCTTTTTAAAGCAGGTTGTGTAAAATGACAGAAGGTAAAAAATTAGATCAAAATTATTGAACAGTATCTTTCAAAGTTTGTTTGAATTTGACTTGATATGAAGCAGAAATACATAATTTTTATCAAATAAATTCTGCACGGATGGATTCAGCAGTATTTAGCAACAAAAGTTTACAAAACTTTTATTTAACTTTTATAACTTACAAAAAGTCAGATCTGCTAAATAGAATACTTACATTACATAAGTAATGTATCAAAGAGTTTATCTGTGGGTATTACTAATTATTTAGTACAATGTGTAGCATGTTCCAGCCTCTCCCCAGGCTCGATTCTCATCAGTTAAAATCAATAATTTTTCTGTTCACTTGAATTGGTACAGAAACAAGCCGCTCACGGCAGACTGTTGTATTTTCTGAATATTAATACATAACATTACTAAGAAGTAAAATAATTGAACTCTAAGTCTCCCTTCATGTTTTAAACAGTAAATTTACCTCCCTTGTCAGAGAAAATGAAACAATAGATCTTGAAATGGAAACAGGCCACAGGAGAACCCAGAAACTTGCTCCAGCCATAGACAGCCTGTGCAAAGCAGCCTTCAGAGCAGCATTCCCAGCAGTCATCGTGAACAATATTGATAGCTTACTCTTAAAGATGCTGAAAAGTAGAAAGGTGACAGTGTTCATAACACTTATAATCACTACACAAACCACAGAACTTTATGAATATTTTAAAATTATTGTTAATGATCTGATCTAAGATACGCATGTAAAGCATGAATTAACTATGTAGTGTATTTCTTTCATTAATGTAAAAATGCAGGCTCTTAGTGGAAGTGGGTGTGTTCTTAAGCTGTTTTATTGGTCGTGCTCTCAATTTTCACCTATTCAAAAATGAAAATCAACCACATTTGGCAAGATGTCAGTTAGAAAATAGACCCAATTCTTGAAGGGCTCTTTGGGGTGAATACCCACTGAATTGGTGAGAAATTGTCTTAGAATATTGGGAATGAGAAACAAATGAGTAGCTCAGGGATTTAGTCCATATGTAAAAGAGAAAGTAAAAGAAAAACCCTTGAAACACACCATTTACAACAGCCCTACGAGTAGTTAAACCAGGCAATTTATGAAATAACATTATTTGTTATATTTTTTGCCAATTTTTGTATTACATCCTAGTTGTGTAAAGATAATTTATGTTTCTGATCAGCTTTATTGATTCTAATATATGTGTTGCAAACACAGGAACTGCTGTCCAGACAAAACTGCTTTTAATAGTGGGAGTTTTTTTAATTGTGGATCGAGTTGTTAATCTTGCTTTTTATAGGTCTTAGTTCTCTCTCAAATATATTTTATTTGTAGTTAGCCTGGCTTTGTCCATTTAATATTTGAGAGGAGCCATTGAATAAATCTCCAAAATTAGGACTTGCTGACTTTCGTGAAGGTGCAGACTTTGAAGTGCCTACTCACCTTCTGCAAATGGAAAACAGACTTTGTAGTCATTTGGACCATTGTGGAAAATTTGCCTTTATTTAACTTTCAAATTGTTTCTTAAAGATTGCAGCAGGTGTAATGGAGTGTAAAACTATAGCCAATCTCTAGAGTTCTTTGGAATAGAATATAGAGCAGACCATTTGCAAAATTTTTCAGTGTTCATATTCTAGTCTTTTATTGGACTGACACAAATGCAGTCCTGTTTGTTTCTAAACATCGGTAAAATAGGTTAATTAAAACTGAGTAATCCTTCTTTAAATTAGGATGTGAATAGTGAAAGTTGTCCGAGGTTTGGTACTCAGCTGGTGGAAAGCAGAAAAAAAAATTAGCTCCTTTCATAACCTCTTGAATCTCCCCCAGTTATTTCATGAGAACTTACTAATATGAATGTGTTCAGAAACTACGTTTTATTCTGCTTCTCCATGATATCTCCAGATCAATTTTCCAGTATTAGGCAGTGATTCATACGATATTGCTTAGATACCATATCATCAGCTGAAAAATGGCCAAAAATTATTTCCTTTTGTAAAATCCAGATACCAATAAAGCCAGTGTACATTTTGCTATTTATTTCAGTGGGGCCAAAGTTTCATCTCTTGTCCTCTTTCTGTCTCAGATTCTTAGTTTTCTGTTGTCTTCTGCTACTGACAATACAGTCTTCAATTTCTATATTATTCAGGTGTGTGATTTTTAGATTGATTTTTTTTTTTAGTATCTTCATTCCATTGGTTGTAGTCATCAAGGTCAGCTATAAATCTGGTGCTTGCTTTCTTAGCATCTTAAGACATGCTTTTTTTTTTTGTATCCCCATGCCTCATTTCTTGCCATGTCTTAACCACTGCACTATCTTCAGCTCTGTTCTAGACATGTCTTTATGTCAGAAGGAATAGAGACTTCTTTCACTTCCTAACATGTAGCTGTTAAAATAATCCTTCCTGCTTGCTGATTTAATTGTCACTCTTATTTTTGTATTCCCCCTACTGTTCACCACCCATATTTGCATCAGATTTGAGCTCCTTTCAGTACTTTCAAAGTTCTATATAATTCTGCCCTTCCTTACTTATGTTCCCTCGTTCAGTTTCCTGTCTCTCCCCCACCCGCTCCACTTCTTTAATGTTCCCACACATCCATCTGTCACTTCTTGAGCAGTTGCTTCCATGTCATCTTCCATGTTACCATCTATGCATCCTACGACCTTCCAGGACTCACCTGTAGAAGTGCTTAGCTTGACCA
Source organism: Calonectris borealis (assembly GCF_964195595.1). NCBI lineage: Eukaryota > Metazoa > Chordata > Aves > Procellariiformes > Procellariidae > Calonectris > Calonectris borealis. The sequence goes on along the minus strand of NC_134316.1, from coordinate 44,465,855 downwards.
CATTTAAGTCCCATTTGAGAGCACGCTTCTTCTCTGCTGCTTTTATGGAGCTGAGTTGGATTTTGTTTAAAAAAAAGAGTCTTTCCTGTTTATTATTCCTCCTTCTCTAACTTCTGTTACTGTAACTGTGAACTATACGCTGCTCATATTACCAACTCCCTTTAAGTACCTAGACAGATACCCTTTTGCAAAAACGTCCAGAATAATTTAAGATGTTACCAGCAACAGTTACACGTTCTGCACCTCAGCTAATCAAATACTTCAAATATTTTAGAAGCTGATAGTGACAAAACTTGGGGCAAAGTGGCCTCAAGTTTTCATCTGCAGAGGAGTAGAACATGGAAGTAGGAGTGGGCAAAAGTAACTTCTAAAAGCGTTGTAGACAGACTTACAAGATGGTATCTGTTGGAGCCCAAGCTGTCTGGAAAGCAACTAGTATGTTGTTTGTGTATCAGTGCTATACAACACGTTTGAACAGGTATAACTTCAGAACTCGCATTACTCTTGCAAAGATTACTAATGAACTTCTGTATGATGTGTGGTATCAGTAAGCGCCTGGGCAGGAATAGGAATCTGTGCAATGGTAATACTGACAAAACTTGAAGGACAAGTGAAAAGCTCTGCATTTTATTTTTTTATATGTCTGTGTCACCTATATTGATACTGCAGTCATGGTAAAATTCAGGCATTTACTGAAAATTTTAGCTCAGCATGACCTTGCTAACACTGTACTAAGAGTGCAGGTAGTTGGGCCTTGATTTGGGGTTTTTTTTTATTGGTACAACACTGTTTTGGCTCTAGGTGTAGGATCCTGTCTGAAAAAATCTGAAGCAAACAGATCTGTCTTGTGTTGCTTTAAAAGAAGGAAGACATAAGATTAGCCCTGATCAATGTCAGCGTTCTATAGCTTGATGTCTATTTCTGAGAGCGTCTGCTTCCAGCTTTACTTTAAGCACCAGTAGGTGCCTTGTATGTGTTGATTTCAATATTTTAGAGGAAGTATGCAGTAGGACAGGTAGTCTTTAATTGATCTCACTGAAAATTCTCAAATACAAGCTGTGTAATAACATGTGTGTATTGAAATGAAATGATGTGCCTTTGCTGGAAATAGCCACTAAGCCAACTGGACTTTGAACTTTTTGGCCCAGGAGCGTGTAGAAGAATTGTGAATGCATTCCCAATTACTTGGAGTATTACAACCATTAAGAGCCCTTCAAGAACATTTTCACTTGTGTACTTTGTCTTAAAAACACCGCTACTACTTGTAAGGATATAGTCTGATATAGTGGTGTCTGAACATACAATTTTGCCAACAGGATGAGATAAAACTAATAATTATGTGACAAAGTAATTTTTTCTATAGTCAAGAGAAAATACTTTAAGGACAGAAAGTAAAAGTGTTCAAGTGGGAACAGTGTCAAGACTTATTGTGTTGCAAATACAAAACCAGAGATCACTTCTTACAGTTCTTGTAATAAGAATTGTACTCTGAGAGTCATCCTTTATATAATCACTCCAGAATATTAATTATGATAAAGTATTTTTAATGGCATTTCTGTGCATAACACAAAAATAAGTTGGTTTTAATTATAATTTTGATTTTTAGTTTGTATGTAGTTTAAAAATGAGCTGGCAGACTTCTGAGCATGCTTTTCATTATGTTTTTGAGTATTTGAGTAAGTACCTCAATGAGTTGGATAGGTTGTGTTGCTTGCGTGGTAGAGGCACAGACTGGACTGTGTCTTCTGGTTGTTGCTGCAGGCTTCAGTGTTCAGGTGCATATATTATTTCCCAGTGTCTAGTAGGACAGGCAGTTTAGTTGTTTTTTCTAAAGACAGTTGAATTATAATACTAAACGTTTAATTTGTAACAGACAATGCAAGTGTGCAGGCCAGTTAGTCTGTATACATACATAAATCGGGTAAACAGTAACAGGTTAGTAGAGAATTGCGTCCATTGTGAATAATCTGAAAAACAAATGTATTTGTGCTTGTGCCTGTCACACCTATTACAGAGCGTGGAGAAAATATGCAGAAATCACTATATCATGTTAGAAATCTAATAGAAATGGAGGGAGAAAGCAGAATGATGAGAGACAGCTGCTGCTGCCGCTGCTGCCCGGATTGGCAGCCTATTTATAATCGGGCCGGCTGGTAGCTAGATTACTGTGCTTGGCTGTAACACATCAGATACCACTGATGATTGTTTGTATATATATGCTAAGCATTTTATTTTTTAAAGCAATGCATAGTTTTCACATTCTAAAGAAATTGAAGAAATGGACCAAACCAAATTGTCAGTATTTAAATAGTTTTGAATGGTGTAGTACTTTCGTATCAGGAAAAACTATTTAACAGTTGGTTACTGATTTTTTGCATGAATCAAGCATGTTATGGTAGTAGGGCTTGTTTACCTGTCCTGAATGCCATCTGAAATGATAATGTCAGGTGAGATTGCGCATCGCACAAATCTTGGCTGTGTATGAAAATAAGTCTGTAACAGTTACCAGCCTGTTTCACGTTTTGCTTTTTTTCCTTCTTTTTTAATTGACATTTTAAACACATGCAGTGGTATTACCTTAAAAATTATCTTTTTGAATATAAGGCCAATTCCAGTCATAAGTCACACGAGGGAATTATAAAGGCAGGCATTCACTCCACTTGGAGTGATTTCTGGCTAGATGTCTGCATAACGTGCAAGGGCATAGAGCCTAAGTGACTTGTTTCGCTACTCGGATGCAGGAGTTTTACCAATTGATCTGATTTCATGTAAAGGTCAGTTCCCTCCAGCCTCTCGCCTTTCCCAGTACCCCCAGCTCCTTTACTCTGTAACTCTGGCAAGCTTCAGAAATCTTAAAGACATCTTAAATTTTTACATTAGGAATTGTTTTGTGGGAAGATTATTCTAACCAGGCCGATGCACAACTAAGCAGTGTAGAGTATTGCATTACATCTTGACCTGATCTGCTGTTTGGAGTATTGCTGACAAGGAGATGGGTAAAATATTTTTACATATTGAGATAATGTAGTTAACTTCCCTTCTTTATCAAAATGCGCTATGAGATTGTAATTGATTTGGTACTTTACACCTGGAGAAAAATTAGTTTTTCTGTCTTTTGGGGGAGAAAAGGGGAAATAAAGAGGTAGGAGGAGTCTTTTCTTTACATAATTATGTCCTTACCTAAATAAATGTGAATGTAAGATCTTCACTATGCTACCTTGTGGCTGTGAGTTCTAAAAGTTATTAGACAAAATTAGTTTATTTCTAATTGAAATTGTTTACTTTAAATTTTTCTAATGTTCCTTTGCACTTCAATTTTTAAAAGGACTAATAGGACTCTGTTTTCTCTGTATTCACTCACTTCATCTGAATCAATTATATAAGCCTGATTTTTTCTTTCTTCACAGGAAAATCTTTCTAAGCCTTATATTTATTTGTGTTGTCTATTACTGAATTAATTATATTTTGGTTGTTTCTGAGAACAGGATTAGGGAAAATACATATTAAGGATCCTAGGCCCACTGTTAATTTATATATGCCGTATCATTTGTGTATTACATCTCCTTGCTTTGCTTTTTTAAAAATAATTTTCACATTGTGTAAAAACTGAGATTCCAAAAGAAACATTCCAGGTTTTTAATTTCAAATATATTTACTGATTGATTTTGCTATGTCATTGCTGACCAGATTGTCTGTGGTAAGCATTCAAAGTGCCTTACGTTGAAGTAAAGCTGGTTCAGCTGTAATTTCTAGGATTTCTTGTTGCATCTTTAAGATAGTTACAGTGTTTACATTTTAATATGCTGGTGTACATAAGATGCCTGTTTCTGTCAGTTGCTCAAGTCCTTCATTTTAAATTCCTTCATACTTTCTAGATATTTTATATATATTCTCAGTGACTGTTTCTCCTGTAATTTTATCATCTGATTCCAACATCCTCTCCTTGGCATCTCAGTTATCATATCAAGATATATGAAAAGTAAAGTTATAGGCATATATTCATCTTCTGTGAAGAAGACCTCATACAAAGACATAATTTTGTTTTCTCTGCAAATTTTTGACCTTAGCCGTCCGCTGATTCTTCAGCAGCCCAGCAGACTGGTGGCTTCCTGCTTTGATGCATTTCAAGAATGCCTTGGCATTGCCGTTATAGCTCTGTTATTTGCTGTTCATGTTTCCTCTCGTGTCTCCTTATTTCCATCTTTCATTTCACCTGTCATAATTGATACTTCCTCCTATTGGTTTGCTAGGGGTGAATTTCCCTCTTTTGAAGGATACGTGTTTACCTCTAATAATCTCTTCAATCACACCATTAATGAAATTGGTTTATTTCTCACTTTTTTTGTTTCCTATTCTGTATGGATTTTTTTCTTTGCTTGTTCTATGGTTTCTATGAGTCTCTTTCGCTTGGTGAAAGGTTTTCTGGTAAGTATTGGGGTTTTCGTTTCCCTGCTTTTATTTGTAAAGCCTTTTGACTCACATCATTTTTCTGAAGTTTTAAGTTAGCTGTTAGTGTTTGGAATTCCAGGTGTACAACACCTGCCCTTTCCCAAAGGGATCCTCTCTGGGCAGTATCCATACACATTTGTGTTAGCTGTCTTGTGTGTTTGTAGGAGCTTCCAAGCGTCATCAGAGAAACTGGTGGAGCTTGCGAACTGAGCCGGGGGATAGTTCTGGATTTTTTTCCTCCCCTTTTGAAACCTAAAGTAACACAATGCAGGCAGCTGTGGCGATGCTTTTAACTTTTTGGCTTAGATTCAAAGGGAGTGCTTTCCATTAGAGCATCCCCTGCCTGACAGTCAGATACCGCGGTTGGAGCCAACATCCCCATTTCATGGCCTTCCCCAGTCAGGCTTTCCGCTCCCTTCCCTTTCCTCCGAGCTTCAGTGACCACCACCTTGTGTCGTCGTTCTGCTACTGCACCGTCTTCTCTCGGGTTTTGTGTCCCCGACAGGAATCTCTTCCAGCCCAGGAACAACGGCCAGACCAGCTCTGGGCGAGTAGACGTATTTTTCATTTGCGTGTGCTCACATATGTCAGCTGCATGTTGGAATACATTTCCTTTCACTGCTCCCCAGTCAGCACCTACGGAGTTTTTCTTTTGTCATTATTTTCACAAACTTTTTGTTTGCAGGGGATGAAATAAGCAAAAGTCTCAGAGAAGGGGTTGACCCAAAACAGTATTAGGTTTTGTTCCGAAAAATTAAAATGTATGTTTAAGATATCAGCTGAGAGAAAGTTTGTTCACTGGTTAAGAATTATATTGGCAAAAAATGCCATGCCCTCAAGGGAAGTGAAGCCAAATTAAGAGCAACAATGTCCTGCTAGGAAGTTATTTACCTTGAACTGATATGACGTAGTGTATCCAGTCCATTTTCCTGGGGTGAATAATCAGAATAGCCGAAGGAGACAATGGTAGTCTTTCTACTTCTATATGGTAGAAATCCATGCAGGAAGGTCTCCTCTCCATATAAGTTTGGAGCCACCTTTGTCCTGCTTCGTGTTAAAACCAAAGCAAAAGTGGACCCAGGCTGGCGCTTGATTGCCCTAATTCTGACGAAGGTGGCGTTGGCTCAGTGTATGATTCTTCGTAATATTAAGTAAAGGCCTCTCTGTGTTTGTATATCTGAAGAACTAACATGCATGCTTAGTTGAAATTAATTATTATGAAAAGGTAGGTAAGGTCATGGGCTAGAAGCTGTAACAGGACCTGGCTAATCTTCCTACAGAACTGGACATCCATTTCATTAATTATGGAAAATAATGTAACAAAATTTAAAAAATAAAATATAATCAAAATGTTAGCCCAGACTGTCAAATGTCTAATGTTATACTCCTGGAGAAAACTTGTTTTCACAAGCTCAGAGCCCCATCTGCTTTTATTGATTTTAGTGCCTTTAAAATTAGTCTTTTTTTGCTTAGGCCTTGACTTTACATTTGGGGGACCTACACTTGCATTTTTGTTTTTAAATTAATCTCTCTGTTTCGGTTTTCCCATATGTGAAGTTAAAGAATAATGAATACTTTACTCCCTACCAACATTACAAGGTTATTGTGAAGATTAATTATGCTTGTAAACATTATATAAAGGCCTGAATATTGCCAGCAGTATTACTGTGCTTTATTAGGTATTTGCATGGTTCATCCTGTAGGTAAATGTGTAATGTTCAATGATGAGTAGTTAGCAGTTGATAGTTTAAAAAAGAAGCCAAAAAGATAGTTCATTTAAATTCCTCCTTTTATTTTAAAATGTACCTATTTAAAATTATTGCAAATCAATGTCATGCCCTGTTTCAATTTGAATAAATCTAATTTTAATAAAGATAATATTAAACAATATGAGGTTGTTTCTGACATCTTCAAGAACTCAAATGAACCACTTCATGGAAATCACTTGGTACACTGCTAGAATTAGTGTGTATGTGTTAAATTGAATTATGACAGTAGTAGTCCCTTCTGCAGGTAAAGAGCATATTTACTCATTTATGCGTATTCAGTTAATTTAGTTTTATGATTACTTCATAAAGAGCTGAAAAACAATGGTGGAGAAACTGTTTTCTATCTTAATCTATAAGTAAAAAGCAGCTGAAGAACGGCAAGATCTACTAATTCTAAAATCTTGAAGGACATGTTCACTAAAAACAGGACAATTTTATCTTATCAGATGGTCCTTCTCTGTTTAATACATCTGTTTTAAATGCAAATCATACCTTGATAAACTTCCATTCCCCTCAGATACACAACACATTCAATGTATTTGTACTGATCTTCTTTAAAATGCATAGTGTTCTGGTACAATATTGATACTCTTCTTGCTACAAATTATAGTAAGAGATTAAAAGAATAAAATCTAGTAACATGAAGTAATCATTTTTGAGCATAGTAATCTATATGTGAATAATTTGAATGAATGTATGTTTAGCTTTATTTTTACTTTAAAATTATATTGATTTCTTTCTGGTTAGCAAAAACAGGTAGAAATTTGAGAGACTGTTGTTGTTACATTGTCTTATAGATTTACTGCCAGTGAGAACCAGCTTTTTTCTAAAAAGTTAAAAAGAAGTACAAATTCAGAAAAGATTAAAAGCCAGCTGTTTAAATGAAGATTTTCCTGTTCAAAGGAAAAATCAAAATCAAAGCTCACTAACTTCCCTGTGCGCCCTAATGGATAAAATGTACCCTTAGATTTTAATTGATTTAACTCACCTGATAATGTAGGAGTACCTATGGATCTTTGTGTCTAGGAGCACAGAGGGCGACAGCATTGTCTGAGTCTTTCTTTTTGTATCCATATGATCTGTTTTGTTTATAATGTCACTAGTGGATGTTCGTTTCTTTATCTGAATACCTGGAGAGAGAGGTATGTTAGCAGCAAAGGTCAACAGCATCGTGCTTTTGCTGCAGCGTCGTAGGTAGCGGTTTCTTGTTACTATTCTGTTGGTTGTTAGATTACCTCCGTTCCTTCCCTGCGCCACGTGTGTGTTTTATTCCAGCCACAGCTGAACCAGCAGGGCTGAAGAAAAGAGTAGCCTCCAGAAAGGTTGAATTTATCAGTAATGTAGTAGCGTATGTAACCACAGCCTTGCCATCAGCATCCAGATGTGAATGTGTAACTCTCCATATTTGAATTACACTAACCTAATAGTTTACATTTTGCTGTTTGATTTTTCAAGAGGATGATTCTACAGTGCACAATTTTTTTAGTGAACGATTCTGTCATTTCAGTATGTTCGATAGGTTTTTGTGTCTTTTTTAATGGATGGACTTAAATGAAGACTCTTTTGGGGGCTTGATATGAATTAGAATTTCACATTTTAGTTACAGCATAGTTTTGTCACACCTGTTTGTGCATGCTACTGTGATTAATATTCAGCTGATGTCATTTTGATATAACTTCATTTGAAGCTGAAGTCCTGAGCTCATCAGAAAGAGCTTCTAGTGGCAAATGAGAATGCTGACACCCCAGAAAAGCTTTAGACGGCTTTAAAAAACATGAGAAGTAGCTTTCCTCTGTATATTGAAGAAGTTAAAGCAAAAGCCACCTATTTAAAATGAGAAATTGCAGGCCCTCAGACAATATAATGTGTATCTCACAGTGTGCACATGGAGGAAATATATTAATTTTTAACCATCAAGGATATAGCTGATACTATGTGGAGAACTTTGAAAACAGGTATTTAAAAAAATAACATTGTGTTGATGTATTCCAGGTCAAACCTCAGAAGATGTTGCGGTACCCATTGATAGGCCTAGACTTTCCAAACATTATTATTTTCCTCTAGGAACTGACTTTCAAATAGGTAACACTGGCCTCTGTATATTTCTAAAGGTCTAGTTTTGAATTACTGCTTAGTCTCCCTGTTCTTCCGTAGCTTTAACCGAGATCCCGTCACAGTGAAGATGTGCTTTTGCTACAGGTACATGTGCTATATGTTAGTTTTGCAGTTGTCAGGACAAGTCTTGCAACTTTTGCCAGTGCCCTGCACTGAGCTATGTTACTGTAATTTGTCACCTCTGTAAGAAGCAGGCTTGGACACCTGCAGGTTGCTAGAGATGAAGAAAAGGAAAGTGTTACATTATCCTGCCATCATGCATTCGGTTACTGTTTGTATTGCTTTCGCATTGTCTACCTGAAGTTACACAGAGCATCTATGTAGGTACACAAACATTCATTATCATTATTTGGGCAACTGTAGTAATTTCTGCTGCAGCTGAAACTAATGATAGAGTTTTTACTTTTTCTAGCCTCGGGTGGCAGCAGTTAAACCCAGGTAAAGCTGTTCAAGTTGGTGACAGCATTGGCCAAGTTGGCCATGCGGTTGAATCCTTGACGTTACTGTTTTGTGTGGTATTACAGTGCGTTTCAGAATCTAAAATGTGCAATAATTGTATTATAAATTAATAAAGGGCAGCATTTGGATTTTTCCTAGTCCACATAAGTGTTTGGGAGTTTTGTGGCTGATTTAAATGGATTCTTTATGCTGTGCCGTATGGACCCGATACTGGAGTTCACTTTAACGTGAAAATGATCTTGATAAGCTACTTTAAGAAGAGGTTTAAAAAATATTAATGAACATGATAGACATTCCAGAAGAAGTTTTGTACAGATTGAGAAGGGACAGCAGCTGCTGCTCCTCAGCTTGGAGGGTAGAGGGAATGGTGACCTGCTAGTCAGTACAGACAGGCCTCGTAACTTTATCAGTAGCTTCTCTGTAAAGGTACTGCTTATACTTTGGGTTTCTGCGTTTGGAAAGAAGGTTTTTGGGGGCGGGGAAACTAGCAGTTAGCAGCGTGTGTTACGTGAGAGTGCTCGGTGACTCTGTTACAGGCAAAATGCAAATGAAAAAGCCTGTTGGACTCATCTGACAGCGCTTATTTGCTAAAAGCTGTCATCTTTTGTAGCATTTTTCCTTCTCCTTAAGAAACAGAGGGAAAAATACTTGTAGAATTAAGGTATAGTTACACCCAAATAACAACCTCATTTTTGTTTTTCTGAGGCAACTGAGGGTAGAAAATGTTTTTAAGCCGTGAGACTTATTTGAACAGCTTTAAACAATTTAATGCTGCGCGTATTGCAACACAATCTTATTCTGCTTATAGTTTGTAGAGAGTGAGCTTTGCAGACCAGAATTTCTGAGTTGTGATGTTAGAGGAGAACCTAGTTCTCCTCAGTACACTCTGTACGCATTTTTTTCATTACTTTGTGTACAGTGTTTCAAGAGGAAAGTAAAATAAACACGCCAGAAATATTTGATACAGAAGTTAATAAATGAATCCAAACAAGACCTAGGAATAATATTGACTTAATTGGTTCTTCTAATGGAGCAGATAGAACCTGTAGGTAACAGGTTGCTTTTCCAGGTAGATGCTCAAGACACAGTCCTCCTACTATGCCCTCGGGGTGTCTTGCAGAGCTTTGTTCGCTCCGGGGGAGGAGACATGGCAGTGACTGAATGATTATAGAAGATGGAATTTTACAGTTTGTGTGCGGTGGAGTGGAAGAGAGGGGGGTCCCGATAAGGCAGACTATATGGGAATACTTCATATGTATGGTATCTGGTGGTTTCAAATGCAAAATTAAAATAAACAGATGCTGGTGCGGGGACCAGTATTCTTTCTCAGGGGAAATCCCTCCTCTTTATTCTCCCTCTTCCCTTCTCACTCCATCCCTGGGAATCTTGGGTTCTTTTCTACATTGTGGCTAAGAAGGGGAGATAAGTGTCCCTGGCCCAACTTCACATACGACCAGACGCTTAGAAAGCTCTTGGGAAAAAGAGACGTACTTTTGTATTATCTCGAGCTGAAAGGGGAAAATGAATGTCATCTGTCACTTTTTGGGCAAGTACTTCAACCACAAGGACATGTGCAGCCAAGCACTGCCGGAGTAATGTGGGTAGATGCCTAAGTGTGCATAAGAGATGGGATTTCAGGCATTCTTTCTCTTCAGGATTTCCTTTAGGCAGTATTGGACTAATGGGACTCTAGGTGTTGTAAATCTTTCGTTTCTGTTAACTCTCCCTAAGCAGTGCGTAAGGTACGGAGGTGGCCCAGCATGGTCATCTGAGTCTGCATGTATGTAGCCAGGATGATGCATTCGGTTCCGCAACGTGGAGCTGTGCTGCACTAGCCTGTAGGAAAAAAGGTTAAAAAAAGTAAGAATGAAATAACTTGGAACTCAGTAGCTCCAGGAGCTAGAGAAATGGCTTTTCTTGTAAGACAACTCGTTTGGATCCAATTCAGTACTAATGGTTATTCCTCACATTTCACATGCAAGTGATGTCAAACAGACTTTCCTAGTCTACTAGGCTTCTGAGGCTTATATACGATGGTTTCACCTACATTATTTTACTTCCTTATCTTACTTACCTTCTGTGAGTTTAGGGGAATCAAAAGCCAAGGAGGAGATCAGGTTGGTAAATTGCCATCGCTTTTCCGTTTCTCATAGATGTAAAAAGTGAAGGCTGAAAAGGTCTTTTGTACAGCATTGTTACTGTAATACCGAGTACGAACTGTGGAAAGTGAATTTACAAGAAGTAACTTCCTTTCTCAAATTAAATGCTTTATTTTATTTAACTGTTGTGGTTAGTGTATTTTTACTGTTTTATTTCCTTTAAAAGTACTAGCTTCCAGGAAGATTTCAGACAAAGTTAATATTAATGAATAATTTTAAAAGAAAAGTTTAATTATTAATAACACCTCAGAAAGTCAGTAATGCACTGGAACAAAAACAGTAGCTTCCTGAAACAAGATTGCTGGAGTAAGGTTCTTCAGTCAGTGATTTCCAGCAGTATGCAGGAAAACAATTTAGCAGTGTGTTACGTTGAACATCTGGCATTCTCATTTTTAAAACCTCTGTTCTTTCTGTTTCCGCACTTTCTTAAAAAAGTGCTTCTGTTTTAAGCAGAGAGATGTTCTTGACTGGAGATGAGACAGAAAAATTGTTACATTTCTGTTTGATTCCACGTGTTCTGATACATTTTTTTTAATTACTATGATGTTATTTTTAGCTAAGTTCATCCTTGCACTTTCCTTATTTAAACAAAACAAATGTGATTCTAATTTTATCTAGAGTTTCTTGTAGCATATTCCTCCTTAAGTGTTCAGACCCAAATTGAGGGAAAAAGTTTCATGTTTTCAATCTCTTTGCATTCACCAGTGTCAGTTTAGCTCAGCTCCTCCAACTGTTAAAGGCTTATTTTCTCTTATTAATGTAAACAGCCAGAAGACCTAGTTAATATTAAAGTCTTAGTATATTAAACAGTTGTACAGACAGGTTCTTTTTTTTTTTCTGTGAAAACAGTGCAAAAATGTCAGGAGAGAGGAAAGGAGGATTATTTTCAAAGTGTGTGGATACATTTAACTGGTCCTTTATAAGGCTTGGGAGCTGCAGATGCATCTCAGATCTATGAAGTTAAGAAAAATCAGTTCTTGTTCTCTACAATGCTGGAGTTTCTGCTGACCCATCAGCCCCTTGGGCTTCTGCTCCCGGAGTGCTGCTGGGACAGCGGAGGGCGGCGTGTCTGAGCCTCCACACGCTGTGACATACGGTGTGTGGGACGTAATCAAAACACATGAGAAGCGACTGAAATTTCCAACACCTGTCTTCTGTTGTACGTCCTTGCAATTTCAGTTATGGTATTTTTGTCAATGATGATTTTTTGAAGAAAATATTCATGTGAATTAAATCGGATAGTTATTTATGAAAGAAAACTAGAAAAAAAAACAGATTTTGCTCTTGGTTACCATATAAATATACTACTTTCAGTCCTCATGCAAGTGGATTACAAGAAGGTTTGAAACAACCTTCTTAGGTTGTTAGCTCTCATCACGTCTCTCTCTTGACTGAGTTAATGGGATAGAGGGAGAAGTAACAAAAGCAATTTGTTGGTGTTTTTGCCAAAAACACAGCTATTTTTAAAGTACCATTTGAATGTGTGTTGGATTTCCTTGAATCTCTTCCTATTTTGAGGAGAGGCACCTGATTAGAGCTGTGGTTTTATGCAGAATAGTCAAATATATGGATTTCACATGTCGTCTTAAAGGCTGGACTGGGTGAGTCTTTTTTCGTTTGTATTAGGACTTTGTTTCATGTCTGACATTGCAGAAATACCCTTGTGCAGTCTATGTTAATTCATCTATAAGGTAAAAGAAATAATTTGTCACCCTTACAGGTTGAATGGTTTGTGGCCAGGTTCAATAATAAAATGTTAGAACTGAACAAAGACATGAACAGCAGTAGCGAGTGTTCCTTTCCTTATAGTTCACTGCACCTTCCTTAAGGCCATATATTTTGTAGAACACCCTTTTTCTCAACTTGTGCTTAGCAGAGATGTGTGTCGAAGAGATTGATTGACTCAAGCTCTGAAACATTAAAATCTGCAATGCTTGGGAGGTCTGGAATGCCTGTCGGACAACTGATACTGGAATACATCTCTGAACAGTGCTTGTTAGAGGCCTGGCTGTCAGGCCAGCAGTAGAGGTATCTGCTGGTCTTGATCGTGATAACCTTTTTGCGTACACGGATGTGCCTAGACAGATTGCTGTTATGGGCCTGTGGAAATTAGTATTTGTTCTCAGGCATCTTGGACTTTGTATGTAATGCAGAGCACATTTAAATCATACTCTGCCATAACTCACAGGAATGCAGAACCAGATTTCTTGGAATATTAGCTTACTTAGTTTCCTTTTTTATATATATATGTGTGTGTGTCTTGATTATTTTCTCCTCATTTGAGGACAGATGAAACTAGACTAGTCTTTGCTGTAAGTTAGAGGAGCCTGAAAGCCTTTTGCCGGACGTCTGCTTGGCTGTAGCTCCGTTGGCCGTGAGGGCGGTTAAGTCTGAGAGCGGGTGTAAAGTTCTGCTTTGGCTGTGCCTGGCAGCAAGTAGCACCTGAGCTCATATGCCAGCTGTGCCACATCTGGGGAGGGACCCCTGCCTTGGTGGAGTGCCTGGGCTGCTGTTCCCGCTGGCTTTCCAGCTGCCTTGAGCCGCTGGAGCAGCGCACGGCAGCTGGAGCGGGATTGGCGATGGAAGTCTCTCAAGTCTTGTTCGGTCTTCAGCGAGAGCCTTTGCAAATACCGTAACGTGCGTTAGGAGTAAATAATGTCACGCAAGAGAGGTTTAGTGCTAACTGTGGAGTTAAGTCTAGGAACAACTTTGTTCGGAGATTAACGTGAATGAAGACTTTACAGCGTAATTGTAATGCTTCAGCGTCGCAACGAGCAGGTTTAGATGGGTTCCGAGAGCTGAAAAATCTCGTAGGAATTTAAGTTTAGCGGTGGCGTGGGGGCTTTGTAATCTTGCTGCGAATTCTCGTCTCCGCTGATGCCTAACCGGAACCCAACGGGAGAACGCGAAGCGGTCCCCGCCGCCGGCCGCGCCGCCCGGCCCGCCGCCCGCCAGCCCCGCTAGGTGGCGGCCGTTCGCTCCCGGCGCGGCGGGGATCGGCTCCAGCGCCCCACGGCGGCGCGGGACCCGCGGGCGGGCGGGGGCGGGCACGGCTGCTTTCCTCTGCGGGGAAGAGGTGGATTTCTGCATCCTCCGCGCTTTGTAACACCTGAATGAGAACAGCGCGGCGGTACGCGGAAACACGTGTAACGGCGTGGGTGTTTTGTAATGATTTTTGTGATGGCTAAGCTTCTCGTCTCTCCGATTGGTTACGATTTTAGAAAGTGAAGGTAGAATGTAGCCGTTCTCTGTTGAAACGGGGATTTTCTCAGTATCTTCCAAGAAAAAGAAAGTTTTATAATAACTGAATTAACAACTAAACTTGTTAGCCATTTTGGTGGTTTGGCCACTAGAAAAGTGAACTGGAAGAGATGCTTCTTATTTATTTTGGGTTTTTTTTTTTTGCACTGTCCATTATTTTTAATTCTGTGTAAGAGAGAGAAATTTGTGAGGTTTTGGTTTGGGGTGTTGTGTGTTGTAGCAGTTTCAGCTCATTTTAAAGAATGCAAAACTTTGTGCAAGTTTTTGTGTGGGTTTTTTTAATGTGAAATACCTATTTATGTGCATTAAGTAGGTCATTTCTTGGAAGACCAGTCCTTGAGGATGTCAGAGTTCCTGCTACTAAAACAACTTCCATGTTCTGTTAAAGTAATTTTTAGTCTGATCGTGCAAACACACTTGATGAGTGCAAATTCTTCCAGATGCACGGAACAGCCAGTACTTTGAACAGCATGAGCTTATCTTTAGTGCTTGTTTTACACTGACAGATTGTTAGCGTTCAGCTTTTTTATTTTTAAAGACCATTCTGACCCTAATTAATTGAAAATTAATACAGAAACATTTGTGGAGGAAAGTTTTTGAGAACATATGTTTTTCCTTTGTGCACCTACATAATATAATTGAATAGATTTGGGGAAAAAGTACAAAAGTAGAAAAAAATAGGCAGGAGTGTTTGGTACTGTGACTGGCTTTTGAACAAAATGCAGCAGCAAAAGTATTTAGCTGCCTTACAACAATACTTATTTGCTCAGTGTTGTCGAGACTTTGCATAACTGAAAACAAGAACATCAATTTGGTATCAATGTTGTTAAGACTTCACATAACTGAGAACATGAACATCTGAAAAATGTCAAGTCCAAAAGAAGGATACATTTTTCGGAAGCAACCACTTAAATGTTTGGGCTTGTAAAAGCTTACTTTAACAGTTTTGGGGTTTATGAATGTTAATATGTTTTGGGTTTAATCTGTTTGTAAAAAGCCTGTTAGAAGCAGGTAAGTTATCTGCTTTTTATCTGCTTCATCCTATTCTGTTCAGCAAACTTTGATGTATTTAATGTAATTTTATTGGATGTGAATTTAACAGAAGTCTTCTTATTTACTTCTTTGTTTGTGCATCTTCAAGACTGATAATACTAGTTCAGTTCTAAAATTATCATTTACCAGCTGCTAAAAACCATGCTGCTTTAGTTTCTTGTGCAGGTGATTTTCTGTATTTCAGTACAGTCATAAAGCCAAGACGATAGAAAAGCTTTAAATCAAGTGATTCTTGGTAGTTCTCTAGTTCTCTAGTCTCATGGGCTTTAATAATCCAAGAGAGATTATCTACTTTTTTGATTTGCCCCCCCCCCCCCCCCCCCCCCCGGTGTGTGTCAATTCTGGCTGAAACTCAGTATCTTACGATACATATATTGAAAGTATGATCAGTGTTAGAAATTTTAACAGAGGTTTCCCAATAGTATCTTGGGCCCTGGCAGAAAGTTAAGTTCAGCAAAACTCAGTGTTAGGGCTCCTTTGATGCTGGAGCTAGTCTCCAGGAATTATTTGCAAAAACTTCAGTATTAACCTGAAGTCAGTCAAAACAGTATTCAAAGTTAAAAATATTTAACTGGATCATATGGCAGAGCTGTTCTAAGGGTATTTCCTAGATGCTTTAGGAGATAACCTCTTTGTTTCTCCATTGTGTTCATAACCAAACAAGCAAGATGCATATATACCCAGGGAGATCTGCTGTGAATCATTTCACTGTGGCACAGTTTGTAGGAAGTGGTAATATCTTTGATTCAAAGAAATGATGCCGAATCAGGAACGCAAACCTTTTATAGTTGCAAAATGGAAAAAGCACATTTCAAGCTACAAACACGCTGAGAACAGTCACTCAAGAGTTTTAATTGAAAACTGTCAGTCGGAGAGGAAGAGGTGGGTGGTATTTGTGAAGCAGAGTGAATGTCAGCAAGGGCAGAGGTGCTGCATTGTATTGCCTGTGTTAGCATCAGGATATGCATCTGTAAGTGATTGCTGCTGTCAACAACAAAGTGGAGGATGAGTGTAGTTGCTGTTTTTGATGATGGACTGATTAAGTTATAATACCAAACAGCAGTATATGCATAAAAGTAATGGGGCAGTAAAAGAGGGGGTCTGTGGAGTTGAGGAAGAGAGGTTCTGTCTAGGGAATCAGCTCAAGGTTTCTAATTTCAGCTGTGTAAAAAGTAGTCTAAACTGTCCGTAATTTGTGAAGACAGAGGGCACATGCGGAGCATTACTTACTCAACCCTCCATCTGTTTCTGTTGACTATACATGGAGGCAAAGGATGATTTATTTTTTAATTGCAGTAGTAGAAGAGTTGAATACGATCCTAAGTACGGCTTTTCTGAAAATATCTGTGCTGTGGTCAGCTAAGGTACTGGAAGACTGCAAATACATTCCCTGCTTCCTCTAGGAAGGAAAAAAAAAAAAGTACCGTGCATTTAGTGTTGATGATACCCAGAGCATGAGGATCCCAAGACAACAAAATTAATATGCATGGATGTGTACCCTGAACACTTAGTTTCAGATACTTGGGTTTCACTGAGTTTGATAGTCAGCAAGAGCACCAGACAGCTGTAACTCCTTGTTAATAAAGATTTTTGTTGCTGAATTTCCTTAAAACTTTGGTATTTGTATGTGGGTTGTTGGTTGTTTTGGTTTTTTTGGTTTTTTTTTTGTTTTGTTTTGTTTTGTTTTTTTTTTTTGTCAAGAAAGAATTCCTTACAGGGGTCAGTTATCAGTTATGCTGTTGTGGTTGCATGAAATTGATATTTGAAGGACCTGATGGAATAGCGGATGCTGTGCAATTTGCATGTACAACTTTCTTCTGTGCCGTATCACTGCAGAGTGGAAGTTCATGCTTTAAAATGTCTGGGGTATGTGATTGGCAGTAGGGTCTGTGAGAGGAATCCACTGGCCTGGTTATTTGTCCCAGTCTCTTGATATTTACACCAAATTATGATTAGAGTAACTTTAACCGTGTGACATCAAGCAGCTTCTTCATTGCCATACTACCATCCCTTGCAACTAACGGCTCCTTCCTGCTGTTACTTCCAGTTCATTCTGTTCTTCCCATTAAACTGTTACAATTCTAGTAAGCATTAGCACTTTACAAGTTCTCTTTTTCATTACGCCGTTCCTTGTCTTCCGCTTTATATGTGAAACACAGGTAGCAGTTCTATGATGGGACTGCACAGCCCCAGCAGTATAGCCGAAGTTTAAGCAGTGTAGTCCAAGTTTAAAGCTAATCATGCCCAGCTGTGTCCTTCTCCATCCTAATACGTCACTTCCAGTTAATTCCCACTAGCTGAGCAGAGTCATCAGGTATTTTAATTTTTATTACAGATGTGTAATTTCAGCCCTCAGCTCTTCACCCCTCAGTACTGGGGCACTCTGGTCATTCTGCAGAAGCTCCTTGCAAATCCCCGGAGGTGCCGATACTATCACCGCAGCGTGTCTCCCCAGCTCCGCTCACCCTTGCACGGGGCGAGGGAACGCAGCAGAGCAGGCAGCTTTTGTTCAGCCTCGGCCTGCCGTGCCAGCCGTGCTCCCGTCAGCAACGGCGAGAGCCCTCGCAGCGTCGGGCTGTGATGTTCGCAAGGGAGACAGCTTTGAACGGGAAGGCTTGGGGTGAAAGAGGAAGGAAGAGGAGTGCTGGGGAGTGGGTGGCAGGCAGGGGCTAACCTGGGTGGCTCAGTGCCACTGTCTGCCCGACCTAGGCACGTTCTCTAAATCCACGGTCCCCAGGTCCTGGCTCGTACGTTAAATAGGGGGAGAGGTTCAGGCGCCAGCAGGAGGCACAGCCGACCGGTGCGAGGGGTGGTGGTTCTCAGCTGGCAGCGCCGGGTGCTCCTGCGTGATGAGGTGGCACTTCCAAGCCAGGCTGACGAGTCCTTGTGTAAACAGTACTGGTTAGCGGTGCTGCAAAGGGGAATGATTTATGAAGAGTGAATGTCTGCAGTTTCTAATAAAGTGTTTAAAGATATCTGCACAGACCCAGATTTTAAGGCACTCTGTTCCAATTTTAAATGTTACAGTCCCTCTAATTTTGGATTATTTTGACTAGGCACAGCTGTTAAGCCTTTCTCTCCTCTTCTGCCTCTCCTCTCCCAAAGAACATAAGCCTCTAAAAGTCCACGGTTATCTGTCTTACTGTGAGCTTTGCCGGCTATCACATATTTAATGAAGGCTATTAACTACCTTGTGATTAAGTTGAAAGAAAGAAAGGAGAGTAACTTGAAATAGGACAGCGTCTAAAAAGAAAGGCAATACCTAGCTCGTATCAGAAGATTTTAAAAACACACGTTTTCAAAATCACGTGCCTTAAAATACACATTCATTATGAAATTCTTTAACTTGATTTGTTTTGGGAACCACATCTATGCATATCATATCTGAAAAGCTTACCAAAAGCTTTTACAGGTGTTTTTTTCAGAAGGCATTTTACTCATGTTGCCTGAACTGGCTTCCCTTTACAGTTACCTGCCCTCCCAGCACATTGAGTCAGTGCCTTTGAGAAGTAAGCTCACCCCACCTTTTTAACAACTGACCAGTTAAGTTACTAAGAACAACATTAAATGTTTTTGCAGTTTTGTTAGTGTTACTAAAATATCTCACTATTACTAATTTCACTTCTTCAGGTAGAATTTGGAGTATTTTCTACATCTGAGTGTCTTTTGCAAAATGTCATAGAAGACCAGAACAGTTGTAAACAACAGAAAAACAAACCATATCGCAAAATATAACTCATGGCGTTAAACAAGCCGTACAAAACAGTGGGATAACAAATTTGCCAGTTTATGAGTTAAGTAAATTAATAAAATAGTGTTATTTTTGGGACGTGTTTTTTTGCTTTTAATGTCTGATGGTAATTTTCCAGTAGTCTAGTTTTAATGAAAACATTTACTCATGTAAATGAGGGGATTGGTTTGTTTGTGTTGACATTGTTATTTATTTTTGTAGAGAAAAATCCCTCCTTTCTTTATCATCTACTTTCAGAAATCTTTTGGAATGTGCTGAGGAAATGTCATCCTTCCTTTGACATTCATGTTTTGTTTGGGTTTTTTCTTCCATTTTAGTTTCTGTGAAGTAGTGTAAACTCTAGCTTAATTTGATCTGGCATCCCCACAGTTGAACATTTGTAAGTATCTTGTATTGTGGCCCATCTGGGTTGCCATAGAAACCGGAGACCTCCATCCTCCTCCTTGTTGTTGGAAATGGAATGCAAACAGGGCATCAAAGTGACGTTTTTCTAGTACAAGTGAGAGCCCTGTGAAGAGCCAAACAGAAAGGTTTCTTATTGGTTTTATGCTCTTGTGGCCTGTTGTAGCAGTTGTTATAGTACACCCTGTTTTCTCTTGAATATCTGGCAGCTGGGTAATAGAAAAAATGTGAGCATCATGAAAAAGCCAAGCTTGTGTGGTTAATCTTGTCCGCAGCTTTTTCCTCTCTATCTTTTTTTGATGTGTTTGTCTTGGATTGGGCTGCTAACTAGTAAGGAGGTGCGGAGCATGTTACTGCAAATCATTTGCGCTGGAAGGGACTGAAGAACCTGAAAGAATTATGTAGCACGTACATGTGGCTTAATGTTTCTCTGCACTGATCCTCTATCCTCGCACAAGAAAAAACAGCCAAATAATTCTGGCAAATGTGTTAAAAGTTTTCACTTGCAAAATAGTAGAAATGCCAAGTGATCGTTCTTCAAAACTGTATGGATTTAACAGATATAATTGCAAAATCATACACTGTTTCCCTTCCCCCACGTACGCTCCAGCTGTGTACTCAGCAGTTCTGCCGGCAAGCTGGTGAATGGTCGTATCTCCTCCCCAGGACAAAGAACCTTTGAAATCGCCGCTGAATACTAACCAACGCAGCCAATTGTACATGATTGTGGATTTCCAAAATAGGTTGAGAAATTATTTTCTAAATAGCAACTTGCTCATCAACCGAGAGACAGGCTCCATCAGCACAAAGGGGGCACAGGAACAGTTTAGTTTTGTGTGTGGGAGAAAAATCTTAGTACAGTCTGTTCATGCTGAGCATGCTGTTGCTGGCCTAAAAGCAGCTGCCTCTATAGCCTCTGCTGCTGGTGCGGTTTCTCGAGCAATGTGGGTCACTGGGCAGGCTTCTGATCTCCTTTTAAATTAATTAAGGAAATCAGTTTCTGCCCCTGTGCAAAAGACGGATCGTCCAGTTCGGAGAGCTACGCAATGTGAGAATCAGTGCTGAAAGTGTTAAAGGCTTGGAGCAAAAACTCCTCTTTCGTCATTGCTCTGGTAAACTGGAAGAGGAAGACGAGGAATGTGGAGGCAGAATGCTACAATCCTGCATTATTTGTCTAGCTCATAATAAATACATTTGAAATGCAGAGCAGGAAAAGGCCACTGAATTATTATTACTATTTGCATAGTACTAGTATGTGTTAAATATTTCAAAAGATTTTTGTAGACTAGGTTTTTGGCCTGCAGAGCGTACAAGCTAATTGTGCAACCTACCCGCAGGGAAACAAAAGGGGGAAAACAATTAAGAATGTGGGTCTGTGGGGTTAAATCGAGCATGGTTTATTGGTCAGTTTTTGCATATGTGTATATGAAATATGGACTTTCCTTCTTCAATGAGATCATTATTTCTAATACCTTGAAAAAAAATCTCAAAGTATGCCCTGCACTACTTGTGTCACCTCGGACATCCCTCTGGGCATAGGCCTGACATGTCAGTGAGAAGGGACTTTAAAAGGGGCTTATATGACCAGAAGTGTGCCCTTTTTTCCAAGTCAGTCTGATAAAGTATAATACTTTCTCCTGCAAGCCTTGCCTGCCAGTGAGAAAGGACTAATCTTTGCTTGTCAGACTTCACTACTTTTCGGTTCAGCTTTACATTGTCTGTGAGTGCCCTTTGCTTGTGTGAACCTGTTTCTTCCTACTCCTTTCTGTGTTTCCTGATATTTTTTTTGGAGCTTGTTTTTTGTTTTCTTCTGGGCTTCCTTGCAATCAATGACAGGTTGACTGTCTTCCTATGCAGACTGACAAATGCATTTTGGATTAAGTGTGGTTTTGATACGAACATATTTATATGATCCTCCAAACAATTACCATGAAAATTCTACTCTGCTCGTAATGAATACTGCCTATACTGTGTGAAGTCAAGTATTTCTGTTTGCATATTAAAATCTTTACATTGGTTTTTTTTTTATTCCTGCAACACCTATCACACACTGACATTTTTATTACGATTGGTTAATATTTTCTTAGCCTTTGGCCATGGTGTTTCTTTTTTTAAAGTTAAGTTAGATCACTAGTTAGTTACATGCCCTTGCCTGTATTTACTAATATAAGTGTGTGGGTGTGTAGTATAGATCTTTTAAAAGCCTCTTTCCTCTGCTTACATCCTACCCCAACTCCAGATGAAATACAGCAGAGGATAGTTTTATCAAAACAAACAAATAAATATGCCCTATTTTCTTGAATATGTGCCCTGTCGTATTTGTTAGAAAACAGAAAGAAACCCTGAAGCTTTTTTCCCCAAAGCACCCCTGCATTTCAGCATCAGCTTGGTTTATTCAGAGGTAATATGAGGGAAAATGTTATCTCAGCTGCTGCTTTCCTCTAATGGTCCCCCTACCTCAGAGCCCACGGAACCAGCTCCCTAATGTTGACGCTCCCTTTCTGCTTCTCATTTTGTGGAATTTGTCTGAGAAAGAGGGTTATGTGAGGGCTTATATTTATGGACTGGAATTTAAAAGGGTACACGTTATGTGTCTGAAACTTTAATTAGACTCTGGTTGCAAAGACAGTGCAGCTTTAAGGTAGTTCTCTAGGTTAATAATAGAGCTTGAGATCCCAGTATGAGTGAAGTTACTAGACCTGAGGACACAAAGCAAGATGGCTTGCTGTAATAGCCTGTGTTTCAGTTGCTAGGTTTCTGTAATCTTTCAGCCTTTCTCAACAGCGCAACATGTGTTTCCTTTAAAAAAAAAAAAAAAAAAATCCATCAGTGCGAAACCATGGGGAGGAAAACTACTATTTTGTGATTTACAGCTCTTAGAGACAGGTGTGATAGGTGTCTTTAGAGATACCCGAGAGAGACCCGCTGATGCTGTTTTTAGAAGTCTGCACGTTCTGAGCTAATGCTTCCAAACATATTCACAGCTGAATTGTCACGCAAGAAATGCCGAGCGAGGGCCAATGAAATAGTATTTCTGAGTTTCACTAAGACTGTCTGATACCTCTGAGTGCAGGTTTGGCTGGTCAGACCAGTTTGTAGCATGAAATGTGTTCATCCGGCAATATATTGCATGTTCTCTCCAATAAGTAGCAAGTCAAGCATATGGTCTCAAAAAAGAATTTGCGCTTCATTATGTGATGAAAATATATGGCAGTTTTTGTTTAATTTTTTTTTTAAAAAAAAAGTTAATTTGCCTTTTAAATCTAACATAGGCCTGCAGAGGCAAAGTAGAAATCTTGGTCTCCACTAAAAATACACATATTATATATGTTTAGTATTGCATAAAGAGGAATTACAAGAGAGCTTGTTTTCTATTTCCTACCTCTCTTTGACAGAGAACTCCTTGGAGAATCATAGAAATTAATCAAAGGCTTCTTCAGAGTTCATTTTACATCTGTAGCATTTACAGTCTGTCTTTAAAAAGTTTTAACAAAATATTATTAACAAAAATACTCCCCTCAAAAAAAAAAAAAAAACCACCACAAAATACAGAGGGTTTTAGCCAGTTGCACTAGGACTCTTTTCCCACCCTTTAAAATGGGGTTCTCACATTTGTATTTGTGATATCGGTCTTCAAGGATTATTACAACAGTGTAAAAAGCCTCAGCAATTCTGTTCCAGGAGTCCTTCACCAGACTGCATATTTCTGTATGTGTTAAGTTAAAAGATCTGTTCACCCACCTCATGGCCCCCCAAAACCCTCAAGAGATCTTCTTTATTGACATAATAAAAAAGGAAAGTACTTGTATTATTTTTGACAGGGCTTCTGTAAAAAGAGAATGATGAGGCACTGTAGAGCAAAATATTTCCTTCTGAAATATTTTGTAAGAGGTGTTGGGAAGAGAACAACCATTACCAAAAAGTTCTGAAGAGGCACATTTCTCAGGTGATGAGTTAAAAAAAGGTCCCATCAGCTGCAATGTTGCATGCTTCAGAGGAGGTGAGCTTGGCCCACTCGTCGGAATACAGTATTCCAAATGGTGTTAGAGCAATGGGACTGCTCAAGGAAATGGAAGCACCGCTGCAATGCTTTATTCTGAAAAGCAGTTGCAGTTTCAACACTCGATGCTTACAGCCAGGAATTTTGGAGCTTTCAGTCATGATTCTAGTACGTACTCCAAAAAAGATGAGAGCGCAAGTTAGAGAGGCATTAAGTACAATTCATGTGTATGTAAATTCAAAATTCTTTTTTACACAAGTAAGAGCTAAGTGTGGCACAAAAATGTGGTTCTGCCTTCCTTCACAGTGCTATCCTGCCTGTCCTGACAAATTTTAATCCCAGCTCAAACAAGATTTCATTGCCTTTACAGCATTGAAGCACTGTAGATACATTTTTACAAAACAAGAGATATGGATGCTTTAGATAATTTTATTCAATGTCCTAATCATGTATGTTTCAAATTTATTAGGTTTGAGAGGGAACATCATCTTTAGGAGAGAAATTATATCTGACAAAATTCATCTTGCGTCTTAGCTGATATCAAATGCATCTCAACAACAGCGTTCATTGTTCATCCAAGAAATTATTGTTACAAAGGTACTTGTGTTTGCACATTGAGCAAGCCTGTCTTAGAGGGAAGAACGAACTGTCCTCTGACTATTCAGCTTTCCTGAGGCAACCTCAGCAGCTTGACAGTTTTGGAACCACTATGTTCGGTCACATCCATGAATTCCAAATTTATGTCATATATTATAGGCTTAGATGGCACAAGTTAAATTGCATTAAAGACTGAATTGGCATCTTTAGGTTAAATTTAACAAAATTTGTGAAAGGAGGTCCAAAATCTATTAGAAAATTACTTAGTTGTTGAAAGTGGGTCTTATGTTAGGAGCCTTTAATGATCACTCTGAAAACCAAGTCTCTTCAGGGTACTTTAGGTGGGTTCAGTAGCAGTGTCTATCTTTCTGTTAGAAGGGCCACCTCCCTTTCCTTTGTACTGGAGGGGACCTTTGACAACGTTCACCAGAACTCTCAAATAAAATTCCTGTACCATTCCGAACAAGGATGGTGCTGGATTCATAGCTTGGGTTGTAGCAGAAACAGATTTTGTTTCAGGCACTTCAAAGTTACCAAGACTTAGAAAACAGCAGATCATTTCAAAATAATAGCTGAAGGTTGGGAAACTTACCATAGAAGAGAAGTAAATTGTATTTATTTATGGAGGTGCATGCAGATGCGAGTATCACAATACGTTAAACAACAGGAGAGGGATGGGAAAGGATAATGGAGGTAATAGAGAAAAGAGTATCACCATCACTCACTTATATAGGCCAGTTCCATATACAACTTTATGTTGCGAAGTCATTTGAAACAGTTAAAAATTCCAACGGATAGTATAAAATGTCATTTGAAAGTGCAGATTTTGTAGTGTTTCATTTATTTTTTAAATAATTTGGATTCTGTTCCAGATTGTTTACAATCCCTCCTTCCAAATTTGTTTCCCTTTTATCTGTGTAAGCATGTGCTGACACTGTTGCTCAGTATACACAAATGCTAATCTACCTTCATGCACATGGAAAATAGCTTTCCTGGCACCGAGTTTAAAACTCCCATAGAATACGTTATTAATCGAAGAAGTCTCTCTTTTTAGAAAAGCCTATCATTTATGTGGTCACCATTGAGAAGGTTATAGATAAATACAATGCTGTTTGTTAACAGTGTGGTCTTCAGAACATACAACAAACAACCCCAGATATTGAAAGTGCATTAAAAAAAGATTTGAATTTCAAAAGTAATTTTCCTTCTCTGTACTCTGGTTGCATACACTAACATGATCTAATTATAACGTAACAACAACTTCTTTTCTATTGCCCTGCGTGCTTTAAAGCTCTAAATGCATTTCTCTTGGCAGTCTCTGCAGTGAGGTGAAAGCATGGTAACTATTCAGCTCCCTATAGTGAAAATTCCCTAGTTCTGCATTTGGCTTTCAAATGCTGGATCATGTATCTATGAAGTTCAGGAAGTAAAGTTGTGAGGGAAGTGGGTAGGGTGAGGCTGGTGTCCATCTGGGTATAATTTAGCTGAATATGACTGCTGCTCGGTAACAGAGCTTCAGCCCAGCTTCTGCTAACTCTGCAGTGCTGAAGTGTTCCTTTAGTTACACGTGCTGGTCCTGCAGACTCTGCTGAGCCTTATCAAACACAGCCAGTTGGTGCTGCTCGTATGAAAGCACAGGGGAGCTCTCATGTGGAAGGTTAATGGAGTGTAATTAGAAAGAAAAATGAACTGCTCAACCACTCTATCTCACTCTACCTGCACTGAGAGTGACAAGTGCTCTGATCTTTTATAAACCCTAGAGCAGAGGTTTAACAGTCTAAAATTATGACAGTATAACTGTCAAACAAGCAAGCACACTGTGAAGAAGTAGTATGAACTTATGGATAGGAATGTTTACATTCCCTTATGTGGTCTTTGTCAGTACTTTTTTTCATGCTGGATATTGTCCATATTGATATAACAGGTCTCTCAAATGCATTTTCCTGTGAGTTGTCCATCAAAGCCAGAAAGATCTTTGTGTTCCGTGCTTGGCTTCTTCGTGTCTGCGCATCACGTTACTGTTACCTTGCTGGATGAAGTGATGACACCTTCCTAAGGCATTTTGATAGCAAGGGATTAAGCTTTCATAGAGAAGACTTCTGGCGAGAGCAAGAACAGCTACTGGGGTTTACATTCCAGGAACTAACCGAAATTTGAGATTACATACATAATTTGAGATTAGATACTAATGGCTGATCCTGTTAATTAAGTTAGGTACTATGTACATCTATTGAAAACTATCATGTTCATAAAATGTTTTTTTATCTTGCATCTAGCATGCAGATTTTTTTTTTCTTTTAAAAGAATACTGATAAACTTAAGTTGTGAAACTGCATCTAGGAAGTAGAGAGAAGACACCACACGTCAAATCCAAAAAGGACAAGGAGATTAACCAATTTAACTTCCTGCACGTTAGGGGCCATTGTATTCTACCCCAGTACTCCTGTGTGATGTCTTCTGCCTTCAGGGAGACTAGGACAGTTTGGTCATCGGAAGACTAAATTTTTGTCTTCCACATCTTTGTGTTCCAGAAAACAGGTGGTGGATTGGGCTGCCAGTTATTCTGAAGGCCCTTGCAATGTCAGCAGGTTGATTAGGGGAAATTTGCCCAACTAATCCTAGCAGGCAGTCCACATCCTGCATTGCAGTGGAAGGGAAAAAAACAACATCACAGCAAGTCTGACCTAGGGAAATTTTTTCCCATTCCAAGTCTAAAATCAGTAAGAATCTAAATATGTAAAGAAGGCGTATGATAAAAGGCATCAAAGGAAGAAGATAAGCTTGCTTTGCTTAGCTTCTTTTCTCTAGCTGTGGCCAATATCTTGTGTTTCAGAGGAAGGTGAAAAAAACAACCTTGAGTATATATGGTTGTTTGTGCCTCTGGACCCGTTCATATTCTGGAGAGTAAGACCGCCTGTACGCGGAGTTTCAGTGCTGGAGAGACGTGCTGGGAACAGTGCTGGCATTTGCACTGTCCCTGGTAAGGGACGGGAATCAGCAGAGGCTTCCCAGGTTCCAGGGCCCTGTCCCCATCACGTATACTGTACAATCTCCTCCAAAACTTAGATTAAGCATTTCCCTTAGAAAGCTGTATAACCTTGTCCTAAAGACTTCAAACCATGGTAGGCCATTCCGTCTCATATTAGGCTGTTCTAGAATTTAACCATCTCTGCATCTTATTTCAAGGCTGAATCTGTCTGCCTTCAACTTGCAGCCACAGAATCATAATTTTACATTTCTCAGAGAAACTAAAAACCCTGCTATCATCAGATGTCTTCTCCGTGTATAAGTATCTATACTCAGTGAGAAGTCACCTCTGAAGCTTCTCTGTAATAAACTGGATATGCTGAGCCCCAGTAAGCCTCACGTTACACAGCGTTGTTTGTTGGGTCTTTGATTATGTTTGTGGTTTTCCTTTGAACTGTCTCCAGTAGCTCTGCATCCCTCGTGAAAAAGATAGCTTTCCGTTCTTTTGGCAAAATGCCTGTTCTTGAGTGTTTTTAAGAGAGGTGGAAGTTCACCAAATCTTCGGTTGTTAAGTAGTTTTAGCTTTAGTGAGACGCTTTTTGTGCTGAAATAAATAAACACAGGGACAAAGTCCCCCCTCCCTTTGCCATTTAAATCGGGAGGCTAAGGAAGAACCATTGCTTTGTTTTTCAGAGAGTCACTGTTGACTGATCCACAAACCTTGATACAATTGAAGAACAGCAATTTGGGTCTTCTGCAGTGATTTAATTTGATGCCTCCTCTGTGAAGCAGGCATTTTTCTTTGTTTTGATCATGCTTGGTTAACTAAAGAGAATAGTACAGTAGGTATATTTAGCTGAGTATCTGTATTTGATATACTGTTCAAGTGACTAGGAGGAAGAGAAAATCTCTCATTTGAGTGCGGTGAAACTATGACTTTTTGCTCTGATAACTCATTCTGCGTATGAAGTAGAGAGCAACAGTGAATTGCGATGCGATGTTGTTAGTGATGGGTTTTAATTGAATTGGCGCTAAACAGTATTTGGTTGATGACATAAGGAAAAAGCCTGTCTGCTGTTGTTTGTGATGTTTTAAAGCAACTGTGGAAATGAAATACTAGATGCTGTTAACATCAGAGTAATCAACAGGTGGTTGTACAATATAGTTTGAGCATCCAGATCTTTCTGTTCACAAAAGAACCACGTTTATATTCCGTGGTGAAATAAAACTAGTCATCTTGCTTGATACTTCCGATCATGCGTGAAGCGCATGAGCATGAACTCTGTGTGTTTCCTTTCATGAGGAGGAGAGGAGCTGCGATTCAGTCGTGGGAATAGCTGTAGGATGCACAAGAATCCTGCTGAAGCTGATTCATTTTTATTCAAGGGACTGTGTTACCGTGCAGTAGTGTGCTGTAAAATTACTTGATGACTATCCCTTCCACTTGGGTTATTGTGAGGAGTTACCGGATTAGAAGGTAGACTTGTATTTAGGTTGGTTGGTTGTAAATCATGAAATAAGTTTACAAATTTAAATTGCTCTACTGGGCTTGATTAATTCAGAGAAATTCAGTTTAAAGGATGACAAATTATCAGGTAAATCAGAGGTAAGAGAAGCAGCACGACTGCCCTGGCAGAGGTGTTTGGCTTAGACAACTGGCTACCGGGTATAGATGTGAATGGCTTTCCCATGGGGGTGGTTGTTCCTGTGTGTTGTCCTGCGTAGGAATAATAATCCACAGTATTTTTTGTGCTGAGATTTTATATCCCAAGCTTTGGTCCATGACAGATTTTACAAGACCACATTATACACTTCTGGAAAGCTAGGTTCAGTCAGAGATCATAGAAACATACTTTACGTTGAAGTACAAAAGATCCCTTGTTTCATTTTTGCACAATCTAGGTGCCTTTTTTTTTTTTTTAGATCTAGGAGATCTTTTTTTCCCCTGAAAGAGACAAATGGGGGTAGAACAATATGGAGATGGGCAAGATAAAATTAAAATGAGCACCTTTTCTGTGGTAGCCAGCAGTTTAATTTTTTCATTTCTTCAGCCTTTTCACATTGAGGTGATTCCCACATCCTTTTACCAGTTTGTATTTGTGCTTGGAATTATTTCTGGGAAGTGGAAAAACCTAAACCAAACCAAAACAAACCTTGTCAAACCTTGTCAAATTTAAAAAAAATTAATTTCACTCCTTTCATTCCATTCCTCCTTAATTACATTCAAAGTACTGCACTTAACTGTTTTTCCAGTTCTGTTTTGCCTGTTGTCATACACTTAATTCTCCATTCATTAATTGCCTCATTGTTTAATTATCGTAGCTGTTCTTGCAAGTTTTTTTCCGTTAACATAAGTACTGGGGTGAGAAGGTAGATACTACATTTATTTAATATATAAGCTGCAGGAAAACGTTGTGTGTGTGTTGCTTCTAGTAGCTCAGTCTCTGTTCCCTATTTTGTGCAAGAGTAAAAATTCTAAAACGAGAAGACAGTGATGCATAAGGCATTTCACGGTACAACATCCCCTTCCAAAAATTAATTGGTCTTGTGGTGCTGCAAATGGTAAAAGACACGGTACTGAAAATAAAGCAATCAAGAAGTCACATAAAGCAGAATGGCACAGCAGCTATTTTTGGTCATTTTCATTTATAATTCTAGCTATATTTTTAAATAAAATAAAAAAATGATAAGCATTTGCCCCTGTTAAGAATGAAGGAATGAACATTATTTTCAGAACTTACATAACTCACTTCTGAATGATTTCTAGCCGCTTCAAGTAGTGTTTCTCTATCATAAAGAAAAAATCCCATGTTCTTTTTCGAAGTGTGTATGTTCGTGTATGAACTGTGTATTTGTTTCAGAATCACACCTGTGGTAATTATTTTAAATAGTTTAAAATATAATGAAGTGTAGTATGTTTACCAGCATTTTTAATGACAAAAATACTTTTCACATCATGCCAATGCTATGTAACAATATTTATCTGACGAAATGTCAAAGTAGATTTTTATGGAATGAAAATTTATTTAAATTCTGTTTTACCCAAGGTACCCTATGCCATATTTGGTAATTGTACTAAAGATATTAAGACTGCAAAGCAAGCTCATGAATTTAGGGTGTACCAAAACTAACTGTACTGTCTTGGTCCACCTCCAATGCTCGTCGGTATCATAGCTGTATTGCTCGGTTTATCCCATAGGACCATCATGGCAGAGGGAGGAGAAGCATTCAGTTCCCCTAACGTGCTCCGCAACCCCTTTTAGACATGCAGAACTCGTATCTTTGTGCTTTTAGCCATGTTTTCTGTGGGCTGAATGCAGCACGTGCTCTTTGGGACAGTTACTGGAGTGTTGGCAATGCAGCCATTGACTGGGTATGGTTAATATATCGGTGTGTTTAACAAAAGCTTAAAAAAATAATTAGGTTTTTAAACTATAAAAATAAATAGTGCACATTTCAGTAATCATGCCCAGTAAGACATTCAAGTGTGAGGTGGAGGTGGTCTCCCAGTCCCACTGCTACGTTCCCATTCAGCACACAAGCACCCCTGCCCCGAGAGAGTCTTTTCTGACTGAAAGGTATAGGTGCCAGTTTGATCACCTTTAAGAAGTGGGAAATTGTACCATGCTTTTTTCTTGGAATGAAATTCTTTCTAATTTTGTTGGTTTAGATTTTTTTTGTTGACAAAAAGATCTGGGTATGAGTAAAGCACAGCCAGAAGTGCAAAATTCCATAAAAATACAGGCTAACCGCAGAAATAGCTGAAAATACTTCTATAGTCCTTTGATCAGTCTTTCAATGGAATTAAATTCAAGTTGTTTTGTACAACAGGCTTTTTTCTCACTGGTGTAGATTCTGCGTCATCAATTTCTATAATGGGATTTCACTATTTTAAATTTTAGATACTATCTTAAAGCAGTAGATGAGAGTACAATTATCCTCCTTGCTTGTTATCTTTCCACTCCCAAATTCTACTCCCAAAATGCACCCTCTTTGCAGTTTAAAGACTCACCGTGCCAGGGCTCCAAAATCTTTTAGCTTCTTTCTGCCACGGAAGTCTTGGTATCTTTCTGTTTTGTCAAAAAGCAGAGGTATTTCACTTCTTTTTGGGTGGCGACAGGGGATGGGGCTGGCAAGGAGAGGGGCGAGAGGCTGGGAAGGAAGATTGCAGAGCAGTGAAATTCTCTCCATCCTCCCCACTCCCAAGTTGGAGCATACTTGAAATCAGTGCTTTCTCTTACCATTTCAGTCTCAGCAGTTGGCAACTTCTATATCCCAGAGAACATTTCTTGGTCATTGGAGGGAACGGGTAACAGAGGATCCCTAATAGCTGGCTTCCTGGAATTGGTGAAGTAGGAAAGTGGGTCACTAGCAGGCAGCTGAGCAATTCAATCCACATCAGCTTTGGTTTTGTGATATAAAAGGTATGCATTGCAAGACTGTTTAGTACTTTACTTTTCTCTCTCATTTTTAGAAGATTTTTACGTTTAATTTTTATAGGTTTTTGAAGTTTAAAAACAGACCTTCCTGTAGATATGTATGCTTCTCTGAATGTGTTTCCTGGATGAAGTAGAAAATATGTCACCAAATATAACAAAGGGATTTAGTATTTAAAAAATTGCTGTACTTGGAGAACTACTTTGTTATCGATTGATTGATTAAAATGGAAATAATGCTTAGCTAATAATGTTATACTTAAAGCTTTAAGTTTGCTCCAAGGACTTTCCTTATCTTATAGCAACATATTCATGGCAGTTTTTTATATGAGCACAGAAAATACACCTTTTGGCACAGTTCTATGGCCAACAAGACATAGAGGCAGATTTTCTGCTTAATTAAACCAAAATAATCTTCTAATGCTGTATTAGGATCTGGCCTGTGGCATGAATGAGAAAGTGGTATCGCTAAATGTCACAATATTGATTACAATTATTACCTTTAAGAAAGGGTCATGTAAGATGTCTAGGGCTCTGTGAACTCAGGGGTGTGAATGGTTCTTGATGAGATTAGCGATGAAGATGTCAAGACAGCGAGAGCTATGAGATGATGTAGTACGGTTTGACAGACGGGGTTTGAAGTAGTCTGATAGTAACCATTGCAGAGGGCTGGCAGCTAGTTTTTGGGTAGAATACAGTTTGGAAGAAAGGATGTGATTATTAATTTCTTTCATGTTCTGGATGTAAAGAGAAGATTGGCATTCGGCTTTGAGGAAAATTCAGTAAACTTGACAGACAAATGCTTTTCATACATTTGTAGCGTTGCAGGAGAAGAAACTATTTTAGGACTATGGGGAGGGTTAGAGCTTTCTGAAGTGCAGAAAACTATTATGTTGTGTTTGTGATGATGTGTTTATGATTCAGTTAATCTCAATTTAAAATTTTGAATTTGTCAGTAAGAATTTAATTAAATTAAATATTCTTAAATAAGAGTGGGAAGGAAAAATGGCAATGATTACATTTAAAGAATTAGGAATATTTCTTAAGAGTTCTGCAGTACTTTTAGATAACCTCAATCTCACTGGCACTCAATCTCTAAAGCACATAGCTAGGACTTTATACCAGCCTTGGCAAATTTCAGTCATACAGATTGCACTTTCTGCAGCACAAACCGCCTTCAAAATTGATTAAGAACAGGCAAATAACTCAAGAACAAGTTTAAAATACAGTTTTAATGAAGTATCAAGTCTGACAGTAGACAAGAGTTTCTTTCATACTGCCCTCCGCTTTAATCCCCTACACCACGAGGCTCTGCTAACATTGCTGCAGACAGACACGTGCCGGGGCTCTCGTGCGGCTGCAGAGCCGCGGTTCCAGCAGGACGCCGTGGAGGAGCCGTACGGTGTCAGACCGACGGCGTGGGTTGAGACCGTGCAGAGGAGGGTGCAGCAGGGGGTAGTGGTGAAAATGGGCGTAGATCTGCTCCTAGTTCCTGTGTAGGTGCAACCCTGAGAGTCCCGTCTGGGTTTGCTAATTAAGCTAAGTAATTTTGGAGTATGTTGCTCAGAGTCCCTCTTCATAAGTACTAGCAAACAGAGAATCCCAACAGCCTTGCAGATAGTAAAATGATTTCTGTAGTTTCAGTGTGGTATTTTTACTGACAGCTGGTAGAAGCAGCTTAATAAACTGAGTAAGCAATTGGCATGCACTGCAAACTTCAGTTTTACTCTCTGAATCTTAAAAGCATTAGATGTTTCTTCCAATTTAATATCTGCATAATGGATATGGATGGCAGGATATGCTGCTGCCAGGCAGCTCTCAGCAGCCTCTAACAGGCTAGCGTAGACTTCCAGAGCAATGGCGTTTTTCCACTCATGTTATCCATCTTGTGCCAAATATGCTGAGCCTCAGTTTTTGCGCAAGGTGCTAATAAAAGTTGTGCTTCGGCCGTGTTTTTCCCCAGCTCTGCATGCCGTGGTTCGGGCCCGGGGATGGAACAGGCAGCATGTGAATGCGATGTGACTCACCTTGCTCCTGCTCCCCTGCTCCCGTCCTCGCTGGCTCTCGCCCTGCCGTAGCAGTATGGCAGAGGAGTCCTCCAGCCTGCCTCTCCCTCTCCTCTCTCTCTCTTTTTTAATTTTTTAAAAATCCTTTCAGTAATGTTCCTTTCCATTGTAAAGAACAAGATGGAAATGAATTCTTGGGCCGTTGCTGCTGATTTCCTCCAGTTAGGGAATCGGTAGAAGAGCACCATTATCACTGAATTTCATACAGGCAGCTGTGGAAGACAAAAACTCCCTTCCTGTTCATGCCGGGTACAGTAATTCTTTAGCCTCCTGTGCAGTGTATGTGCAGTCCCATTTTTGGCAGGTATTCCGTAGGCATGTTGCATTATTTCCACTCCTACTTCGCTGCGTTCTCCTCTCCTCCCCCTTGGGTTACTCTCTGGAAATGTTTTTTCAGCTCTTGTATCTGCTTGCTGACACGGCACTTTGGTTTGCATGTTAACGTGGTTGATCTTTTCAGAAAGCAATTTTAAATGATTGTTCAGTTATTACGTGTACGAATGAGCTGATATACACAGGCCATTTAAAACTATGTAAAATATCTGAATTAGAAAAATGCCTTCTACACTCCTATTATTTCCTTCTTGTTCTAGAAGGGAACAAACAATTTACAGCTTTTAGGCTTTGACAGCTTTTAGCACTTTTCTGGATGCAGTGTAAAATAGTTCCTTCACGCTGCCGTCCATTACCAACTCCCTGAATTTTCGGTGAGGTTGGGCCCGTGTTTCTCTTATCGTCGGCGCAGAGCGCGCACCCCCCGTCGGGGCTGGGGGGCTGTAGAAGCCAGGCAGTCCTCCCTCTCTACGCCTCTGAGTCGCTGAATTCAGTCTTTTGCAAAAAGGTCAGTCACGGGAGCTCACACATTTCAACCTTATGAAATAGGGCTGGGTTTTTTTGTTGATTGTGTGGTTTATTTGGCTTTTTAAAGTTCCAGTTCTCAAATCTGCCGATTTGGAACTCTGTGCCTTTTGTTATCTTCGTCTGCGCTAGAGGTACACATTCAGTGTGTGAGGCACAGCGCAGTTTTAACTCATCGTAAGCAAGATACTCGGGATCAAGAGTATACAGTATGTCCACAAGAACTATGCAGAGAGCAGATATTTTATTAGCTCAGAATTTCATGATCCTGTGTGAAAGAAATTTGAGGGAAAAAATTGTTTCAGTTGGTTGTAAATAGCTGGATTTTTTTTGTTTTCTTTTTTGTTCCATCTCTGTTTTGTACTGTGTTTTAATATTAATGTTTCAAAACAAAAATCTAAACGTTTGATTTTATCAGAATTTTTTTTTTTCTTTTCTGTTCCGTGTAAGTGGAACTGCTTGGGGCAGCCCGCTCCGTCAGCGCCTGGCTCTGGTAGAGGTTTCCTGACCATTTCTGTTTCCCCAAGAGTTTTCTCAGTGGAGCCCCTACCACATCTGTTGACTTCATTGTCCTCTTCCGAAGCCAACCTTGTTGTATGACTGTTTTGGAGTATGCGTACGCTCTTGATCAAGGGGGCTTAAATATATATCTAAATCTTTTTAAAGCTGTCCTTATTTGGGGGTGGTTGGAGTATAGGAAAAAATGTCAGTTTTCTATCATGCCCGCAAAAGGTAAAAAAAGTCTCGTGGTGTTTTCACCCTTGTCCACACTAAAGTATAATATGAACAAAAATTGTAAGCCCTTATTACCCATGTGGCGACATGGTATCTTATCCTGCAGTCACCTGGTCTGCTCTTAAATCTATTGAGTTACCATCTAAAGATACACCAGGAGAAGAAACTTCTTTTTTAAATAATTTCAAACTTCCCTGGAAGCTGTAATGTAATAGGAAGCTTTTAAGCTGGGAGAAATAAATCTGTGCGGTTTCTTTCCCATGTCGGTAGCCCTATCTGATTTTCTTTCAGGTGACAATAACATTGAACAGAATGACCACACATCCATGCCTTTCATATTCCCCACTTGCCTGGTACAAAATGGCATCCCCGTTGCCTTGAAGTCAGCTATCAGGCTTCAACCTGAAGTCCTTTTTCACCACTGTGTAGGAATGGTGCATGTTTGAAGGAGTCAAAAACTTTGGAATCTGAATGCTAACAAGTCTCAGGTGAATACAGGTTAATGAGGTCTTGCAGTGGTTTGTAAATAGGCTGAATTTGGATGGGTGGATTTCTGCAAGGACAGCAAGGTCACCCTGCTGGGCA
Source organism: Calonectris borealis (assembly GCF_964195595.1). NCBI lineage: Eukaryota > Metazoa > Chordata > Aves > Procellariiformes > Procellariidae > Calonectris > Calonectris borealis. The sequence continues at coordinate 44,430,193 of NC_134316.1, read as the reverse complement.
GCAGCACTCCTCTGTGGCCTGTTTTGACACTCTGCCCATTAGATAACACCAATATTTAAAATTCCAAAAAGAGAAATCCCACTAAGCTTCTGAGCAGTTCTTTATTTACATTAAATAAATGTAACTTTAGGTGTTATTATCTTCTCTAAAATGTGCATCTAAATAACTGTCATAATTTCCGTTTATGTTTTTGTTTTTCTGGTAGAAAAGAGTCGTGGAACAGCTTCGAAAGAATTTGATAGTGAAGCAGGAACAGCCAGACAGTAAGTTTCAAATACAGCCGCTGGCACAGTCAGAAAACAAACTACAGACACCACAGCCGCAACCACTACAACAGCTACAGCAACACCACCACCAACAGCAGCAGCAGTCTACCGCACCCTCTCCAAACGTGATTGGATCACAGGTAAAAATCTCTACAATAATTCTTTTCCTTGCTGAAGGTGAAGTTCACTGCAAAAAAAAACACAAAGAAAGGCGCAGACAGAAAATCACAAACTTTCGCTTATGCCTGTTAGTGTACCAATATGAATTTCTCCTTTTATGCATATGCACATATGGGTCTTGTGGTTTTTTTCAGCAATAACCTCCTATCTGAGTCAAAAAAACCCATGTAGTGCTTAAAAGTCAGATCATAACCTCACACAAAAGAAGGGTGGCAGTATCACCTTTCTTAAAAATAAATGAAAGTTTAGCAAATAAACCTATCTCTTCCATAGGTGCACGAATGATTGTCCATACCCAGTAGGTCTCAAGAAACAGTAAAGACTTTACACGCACTGTATGAGGTGTATAATTAAAATAATTTATTCTTAAAAGACTAACAGAGCGCTCACTGTATCCGTGAACAAAATGTAAGAAAACAGTTCCTTCTTCTTTCTGCATGGTTCTTTTTAAACAGATGTAACTTGTAGCAAATAATACTTACCTGAGTTTTCAAGGATTAGTCTAAAAGTATACGATGGTAATTGCAAAGTTTGAATTTTAGAAAGTAGTGTCCTTATTGGGAAGGTACATTGCATTTCAGTACAGTATGGGATTAGAGACATAATCCCAGAATTTACCACAGAAAGTGGTCTGCTTTTACTGAGAGGGGAATTCCAAGCTGATTCAAAGTCTCTCCTGTTCAAATATTTAGAATCCCCAAAGTGTGCTAATAAAAGCAAGAAAGCTCAGGGAGGTGTTTTGTAAAAAGAAGTGTATGTGAGGTCTTTTTTCCCATTGATGCAATCTCAGCAGTTCACGTTTACCTGGATAGGCAGATGGCAGAATTCACCCATGAAGTTTACTTTATGCACATTGCAGTGAATCGCAACCATAGCTTTGACCGATGGTGGTTCTTGTCTTCCCTTTTCCTGGAAACTGAAGGGGGGGGAACGGTTGGGCTGTTAATTTTCTCATTAACTCAACAGGTTGTTTTGGATGCTGTCTAAAAATGTATTTGAGAGACTTAGGTAATTGTATTTTTGATAAAAGATTATTGAAGAAATTAAGCAAACTTCACTAAGGAAAAGGCATTTTTGAGCAGCAACATCTGTATCAAAGTTAAAACAGAACAAAGAAGTAAATATTACTGTGCCCTAAAATATTTACAGGCAAACAATGGATCACTATTTGCTGTGTCACTGGTCTCTGTTTGCGGTCAGGAAACATGACTGCAAAAGCAGATTCATGCGTTTCTCCGAATTCCACACTTTGCATTCATGCATTAACTTCCAGGTCATCTCCTGGGTTGTAAAAATTGAGGTTTTGTTCAAAGTTAAAGAGCCCTCTAGTGAAACAGTCAAAAAACTGCTACACCCTTCTGACTATCATTGATACAGTTGTACTTAGAAAGTAATTGTAAACTGAAAGGCAGGTCATCCTCTCATTTGAATTAATAAGCCAGCTTTTATCCTTAACACTTTTCTATTTTTATTTGTGTTGGTATAATTTTGAAGTAACCTCCCTTGCTTCTGTACACATTTTGCATCTAAGGTTGTGCCTCTGTCCTGTTGCCCCTCAATCTCTTTCAGCAAAGAAAAGTCAAATATTTTGTCTCTCTAGGAAGTTTTTTGGTGCCTACTTGTGTAAATAATACATCTTTCAAGGCTGTGTCAGTAAAGAGAATGCTTTCAATGGTTGTTTTCGGAGTAATTCAATTTAGGAATCAAGGTATATATGCTGCCTTAATCGTGACATTTTAATATACTTAGTATAGTTGAGTAAGAAGGGCTTTTAAATTTTTGTAAAGCAGCAAGCCTGCTAAAAGTTCATATTATTGCAATGTTACTGTGTAAAATAACACAGACTTACTATATGAATGCCACTTCAGTATGAATTTGTGCGTTGAAAATTTTTTAGAATAACCAAGGTAATTAATGCTCAGCAAAGTAACAGGGATATACAAGCTCTGTGATTTGCTGACTGAAACTATACTCGTATTACTTACAGACTTACAAGAACCCCTTGAAAGAGTCACAGTCTTGTATTACACGATTGATTACGCTTTTCTTTAAAATGTTTATGGATGAATGTAATGCTTGTGAAAATGATAGCATGTTACATCTCATTGGAAAAGCTTGAATAATGTTACTGCTTTAGGGGAATGGAGCCTCTGGCTTTGGAGAAGGTGCAGCAGAGGGATTCAGTAAGAAGCTCTTGAATCTCGGATAAAAAGTTAAGGGAATTGTTCATGTTGCGACAAGAAAAAGTTGGTTATGTCTGGATTTTGTATAAATGTATAAAATTGAAACGTGAATTATCCTTTGATTTGGTATTATACAGTGCTTGAATTTTTTTCACACTTGTGCATAATTAACAGTTAGGGGATACAGTTTAAGCATTATGGAATTAGAGGTGTGAAAGTAAACTGCATTTTTGTTTAAGGAAATAATATTGGTGAAAATACTGAAGAATCCAACTGGAAATATATTTACATTATTTTATTAGAAAGAAGAGAAAGGTCTTGTGTGATTAAAACCAAGCAGTCTAAATGAGGCATGTTCAGAACTCGAAAAAGACTGCCTGATGCTTGGTTTTCCGTTTTTTCCTGTTGTAGAGCCTAGCGCTGACATCAGGAGGGAATGGTGGTTATTTCATACTAGGAGCACTTGGTCATGCCAGTAACTGTTTTGAAGATGCAGTGCCATTGGTACAATGGATTTTTTACACCAAAGAGGAAAGAAAGAAGCTCACTTGCCATGCTGTTGAGTGTCACTTGTCATGAGTTTTCTGTGCACATTTTGTTCTGGTTTTATACAGAGACTCTCTTGCCTTGTGGCTTTTTGAATGAGATTTGTAATTATCCCTTTCCCTTAACATCTTAGAAGACAGTACATTTTAAAACAAAACTATAAAATTATAGTTGTTTTAACTTTGGAATTTGTGGACATAGTGTATTCAGGCATTTCAGGTAAATGCTGGCATTTAGTGACTCAAAACCACTCTCTTTAAAACAGGCTGAGAGCAATCATGGTGTCACATATATTTTCCAAAACCACCCTATTCCACAGAAGTTAAACTTAATTGCCTGCAGCTGGACAGACTAACAGCCAGCTCCTACAACTTCAGGATAGCCCTACTGATACTCTTAGGAAAGAAAGTTGAGGGCTAAATAACTGTATGTATGGCTAAAACTGAAATTTGGGATACCCAAAATCAAAATACGTTTTTGTTCTTGAAGAAACCATTTTATGAATGTTATTTCCCTCTTCTTCTGATTATGAGGATCTCTGTAAATAAAGTTTCCATTTGAAAATTTGAGTTTCAATTGGTGAGAAGCTAGTTTGCTGGTATTTTTCATAAACCTCCACCTTACAGGTTTGACAGTACATATTTGGAAGTCATATGAAACGAAAAGATCCAAAAATGCGTATGCCACTACTAACACTTGATTGTAATTTTCTCAGGAATTTGTTTTGAATCAATCTGTAATGCTGCAGATGATTAAAATAGACCCAACAGGTGCCCCAAATGAGAATCCTTTCTAGCTATCCAGTTTTCAGAGGCGTAAGATAATGTGCTTGTGTGAACAGGTAGATAGACTCAGTGCTGCCTTTTCTTTCTCTTACTGTCTATTGTTTCTGACTAACCAACCCATGTCCTGTCTGATATGAAGTGTCTCTGTCTCTTACAGTGTATTTTCTGTTTCCCTTAGAAAACTGTAACTACAGCTTCTATGATCACCACTAAGACACTACCTCTCGTCTTGAAAGCAGCAACTGCGACCATGCCTGCCTCTGTTGTGGGTCAGAGACCTACCATTGCCATGGTTACTGCTATCAACAACAATCAGAAAGCAGTCCTCAGCACTGATGCGCAGAATGCACCAGTCAACCTCCAGACAACAAATAAGGTCACTGGGCCAGGAGCTGAGGCAGTCCAAATAGTGGCAAAAAACACAGTAACTTTGGTAAGCGTTTCATGTGTTTGCCTTGCAGATAATGTGTGGGTTTAGTTTACAAGAGGGCTATTGAAAAAAAATAAATAAACGTTCAGGTAGTGGGGACATGTCGTGAGTCTTCACTAGCTGACCTTGTTAAAATGATAGCCTAAGACAAAAGCATTTACTGTCTACATGGGTTGTTATTACTGTATCACCTCTGTGTAAAGCTTCCCCTGTTAGTAATTGTTAGTCATGGGGAAGTAGTGATTGTTTCGCCCCTACCTAATCTATGTGGCTGTGTTCTGCAGAATTGCTACTCTTTTCTTTGGTAAAGGAGGTGTCAGACTTTCTTCAATTGATCAGTTTGGGTTTTCATCCTAGATTTTTTTGAGTCAATCTCTCTCGTTCCTTTTGTGTGATAAAATCTCTGGTGTTAGACACATCACTTAGCTCTGCCCACTACCATGTCTTCACTCACCACTTTTTCATACACATGTACAGAACTTGTTTCTTTAAGCATATATTTTGGAAAGTGCTTTGATTACATCACACAGTCTTTTCCAGAACAGTTAACCACTTAGAAATGAAAGAAGAAACATTTCTTTCTAGAAAGAAGAAGTTTTAGTACTGGGTTATATAGGCTTCTTGGTCTGGAAACCAGGCATTGTATAGCATCATGACAGGGAAATTTTACTTCTGGAGTAAAGATTAAGGCTTCACTAAACATAAATCCAATTTATCTTTATTGAAAAATACAGTTTAATAATGCAAATGGAAGTAATTTTGCTTCCTAATGAGGCATATATTTGCAATCAGAATAGAGAAGACTATTTGAGTGAAGTTTTTTCTACTGTCCTCTTTTCCCATGTCATTCCTTGCACCACTCTCATCTGTCCTTTGTGTCTGTGCTTCATTTCTTTGCTGAATAACTTACTTAGGTTTGGGGAGGTGATTCTGTTTTAATAATAGTCCATGATTTATGGTTCTGTAGCAGATTTCATCAAAAATCTCAGAATATTTTCCCAAGCATTAATTAATCAATACGAGACCTTTTTGAAGTAAATTGCAATCTTATGTGGGTGGACAGAAGTACAGAAGGGTGGAAACTAACATGGACATTCATTTGAGAGAATCTCACCAAGTACTCAACTTAGAGTAGCTAGTAGCACTATTCAGAGGTTTTCATGTGGCAGCGCCATCCAACTGATTTCAGTTAGATAGGGAAGTACTTAGGATGCCTTATTATCAGATCTTAATTGTTTCAAATGAATGGCCTACTTTTGAAAATTTCTCGTTGTGTATTTGGAGCACTTCGTAGTGTCATTAATATTGCTAAAAGAGTTGTAACTTCCAAATCTTTTCTATTTGCATGAGATCCTCTTTCATTCTTCTGTATGCCATTCAATATGAAAGGACAATGGTTCATATAGCTTGAGTCCGTTACTATTTTCTGTCTGCTGTAAAGCCAATTTTTAACTATTAAAACAAATAGAGGTTTTCATTATCTTCAAATGAAATGGTTTTAGATTGCAGAGCACAGTAGTTAGTACAGTTGAACTAAAAGGAAAGATACCTTCAATTTATGAAGCAAAGTATGTAGGAACTGGAAAGTAAGATTAGCTCTGTCTTTAATACTTATGAGGCACCTGTTACTGTGAAAAATTATTTACAGAGTGGAAAACGGGAGACATCAGGTCTGAAAATACATTCAGGATGTTGATTTTGGTGAACGACTTCAAAGCTATTTTCCTCTTACTGAACTCTCTTATGTTCTTATAGCAGGTTCAGGCTACGCCTCAGCCCATAAAAGTGCCGCAGTTCATCCCTCCTCCCAGACTTACTCCTCGTCCAAATTTTCTTCCACAGGTGAGCGTACAGAAAACAAGCAATAGAAGAAGGAACTTAATTATAGCGTAGATAGGAGATACTTTCCATGAACATCATTTTTGTCAGTCTTTATTGGTGACCTGGTGGAGGAGACAATTCATCCTCAACAGGTTTGCGGATGATTAGAGGGTGCAGTCAATACTCTTGAGGGCAGTGCTGACTTTCAGAGCGTCCTAGACAGGATAGAGGAACGGGCCAGTGGGAATCTCTTGAGCTTCAGCATGGAAGAAGGCAAAGTCTTGCACCTGGAACGAACTAATCCCCTGCATAGGTACAGGCTGGGGACTGGCTGGGTGGGGAGCAGCGTTGCTTAAAAGGTCTTGGTTGACAGTAGCTAAACTAGTAGTGTGTTCTGGCAGCAAAGCAGCCTGGCAGCATACTGGGCTGTACCAACAGGGCCACAGCCAGTAGATTAAGGGAAGAGATTATCCACCTTTCCTCAGCAATCATAAAACTGGGTCTGATACACAACATGCACTTTTTGACCCCCTGGTACCAGAAGGAAGTTGATAAATTTGAATTAATCCAGGGGAGGAAGGCTACTAAGATAGCTGGGGGGCGGGAATATGTGACCTGCAAGGGGAGGCTAAGGGATCTGGGCTTGTTCAGTTTGGAGAAGAGGTTTTGGGGGCACCCTAACAGCAGCCTTATTTCCAATATCAACAAGAAGGTGGAGACATAGGTGCTTGGCAGGAGAATTATAGACAATGATCATAAATTGGAACAGGGAAAGTTTAGACTCCATATAAGGAAAAAATTTTCTCTTTGAGGACAATTAGGAATGGAAGAGACTTTCCAGAGACGTTGTGGAAGCTCCATCCTTGGAGTTTTACAAGACCTATCTAGACAAATCTCTGAGCAACCTGGTCTGCATTTAGTGTTGGCCCTGCTCTGAGCAGGAGGTCAAATTAGAGACCTCCTGAGCTGCCTCCCAACCTGCGTGAGTCTGTGATTATGAAATTCGCATATGATGATCATATATGATCCTATTTGCATCGAATGAAATGAATCCATGGAACAGGTGTCAGCAAAATCAAAGCATCACCCAAGGCCTTAAATTGCTCTCATGAGCAAAAAAGGAAAAACGAGATGGTCTCTAGATTATTCCCAAGTATTTCTGTACTGCAACAGAGTGACCTCTGTTTGCAGCTGAGCAGTAAAACTTGTGGTTTACTTTTTTTCCATGGTTTGGGAAAGACACAGATTGCCTCTTCATTTAAAAAACCGTCTTGGAGGAACTATTTCATTTGTAAGAAATAGGTGGCGCTGTGAATAAAAGTCTAAATCTTTTACAAAAGAAAAAAGGGAAGTATAGGCTGGTATCTGATTAAGATTTGGGGATCGTGAGATCTGTTGGAATGTGACCTTGTTTTCCATGATAAAACACGTTATATGGAGTATTAAAGGTGGATAGGACAATAGAAATTAAATAAGGAAAAAGACTTTATTTTCAGAATAATGTATTCTACTTCTGTACTCTGTAATGATGTGATAAGTACAAACTTAACAATGGGCAAGAAATAAGGAAGTATTGGTGGTGGAGGGTTGCAAGATTCTTGCGGCTCTTCTCTTGTGAAAGAAGAAAAGAGTAATGACTGCATTTACCTGTAGCCTTTAGCACTTTCAGTGAGGGATTAATGTATAATCTTGACAATTTTTTTGCTTAGCAAGATTGGTTGTGCAGGTGTCCAAATAATATATAGAGTTGACAAAGGTAACAGGGATTTGCTGAAAATTTTAATTATTTCTTTCAGGGCACGATCAACTGTTCATTATTTCTTGGAGGCTCAATATAAAGCCCTGAGACACACTTTTAACATGAGAGCCTCAGCTGTGCCTGCAAATATTACAAGATTTTTTTGGCTTGCAAAACCAATATGTTGATTTAGATACAGATAAGGCACTTGGCAATAAACATGCAATATAAGCGTCTGTGCATCCAAATACCATTTCGGGGACAGTGACTGCATATGCAAATGTTATGGATGGGTTTTATGCAAGTGGGTTTGAAAATGTGGCTTTTCCTTTTCATAGCATACTTAGGACACTATGCTAAAAATTACATTCTATAAAAAAACCAAGCAACCTTCTGCAGATTATATAGGCTGAATTGAAAGACTTAGTTAAAAAGTTCATCTGAAATACTGATATACAAATCTCTCCTTTTCTTTTTTTTCTTTTTTCTTTTTTTTTTTTTTGTAGGTTCGACCTAAACCAGTTGCCCAAAATAACATTCCTATTGCCCCAGCACCTCCTCCAATGCTTGCAGCTCCTCAGCTTATTCAGAGGCCTGTGATGTTGACAACAAAGTTCACACCCACCTCTTTACCCAACTCTCAGAACTCCATACATCCTGTTCGTGTAGTTAACGGGCAGACAGCAACCATAGCCAAAACCTTCCCTATGGCACAGCTCACCAGCATCGTGATAGCAGCACCGGGTACCAGGCTCGCTGGACCTCAGACTGTACAGATCAGCAAACCAAACGTTGAAAAACAGGTACAGATAAGAAAGTGTCTACTAATGCAGCGTACTGGGTTTATTGCTTTACTGTGCCGGTTTGGAGAGGATGACGACCATGGAGAAATTTTCAGTGGCTACTGGAGATACTCATGTTCCAACAACAGTACAAATTATGGAATGACTTGCAACTCTTGGGGCAGAAGTTAACATTTTCTTTACGGCCCATTGGAATATTTTTCTCATGCTTCAGTGTTTTTATGCTCCCCCTACTGTCTTAACTTCAGTAGTTTATAAGCTAGCTACATTGCAGGGCTGTACTGGTATTTTGGAGACCAAATACAAACTGAAGTCCATGTGCATATCAAGCCTTTAAGAAACACTGGAAAAATATTCTCTGTGTTTCTGTTTTTCAAAGGGTGGCTACGTGAAAGGCAAAAATTACGCAAAAACGTAGGGGTGTTTAATACGATAAATGTAGCCATTTCTTCCTTGATCTTGCAGTCTTGTGATTGGAGGCAAAATAGTTTCACTCAGCTTCTGAAGACTGATAGTTCCCCATGACTAAATTGGATTGATGGAGTGGAAAAGAGACCCTCAGAAACAGAGAATTTAGATGTTTAGTTTTAAAGTCTCTCTCCAGAAAAGACTTTCATAAAATAAAACATGACTTTAGTCAGTGTGGATTGCAAGTGAGAGTCCTTACCATTCGGTTCAAGCAAAGCAATCTTCTGTTCCACTTTTAACTCTTTCGTATATTATATGTTAGTATGATATTGTATACTATATAATACATTATCTATAACATATAATAGTTCTGTAATTTATATAAATAATAGTAGTATATATTTCACTTATAACGCCTTCGTAGACTAATATGCCTTGAAGTTAACCTTCTGCTTTTGAAGTCACCTATGGAGACTGTGAAAATCATGTGCATGAAAGATATGCTCATGCTCCGTTCTGCTTATGAATTCTCATGAGTAGGTTCTTGCATACCTCAAGGCTGTTCCACAACTTGTTCGGCAATGCATGCCCTTTTCTTATGATTTGAGGTTGTACTTTTACAATACTATGCTTTTGATGCCTCTTTCTTTTGATGTCAGCAATATTCATTTGCTCTTCAAATAATTACTGGCAATTCAGCTGTTGAAAAACATACAGAAGAATTTTTCTGTATATTTTCTCCATGTCATAAAGGGGAAAAGTTTGTCTCTCTGTAGCTTACCTCACTCAGTTTGTAGCCTCAGCAGCTCTGCCGTGGGCTGAGGATTGTCATGCAGGTTTGTGATACCATTGCAGAAGATTATGACTTCAGAAGAGAAAAAAGCTTCAGAAACATCTGAGATCGTAGGAGTCAGAGAGACAGTTTTTGAGCCATTCATAATTCTATGAAATATGAAGACTGAGGAGTGAGAAGTACAAAATGCATGTGCCGTGCAGAATGGTTTCTACCTGGAAGTCTTCCATGGGATGCTTTTTCTTAAAGTGTCTGTTAGTTTTCCCGTACCGTATAGTGATTTCTGTAATGGATTTAACTCTTAAGATTACTTTTATTGCTTGCCTGGCTGCGTGGGTTAATGGAATGGTGGTAAGGCTGTTTCAACCTTTGTTAAAGGAAAACACTTTATTTAACATTCCTCTCGCATCAGATTCCTCAATTAAGTCTTTGTTAGTACACTGCCAGCTTTAAACTTTTTCTCCTGTATCTGCGGAAGTATTTGTTCTGCTTTATTAGTCAAAATAAAAAAAGTCATTCTTATCACTGAATGAGAGAAACGCTGTTTCTTTTCAGACTATTAAACCACATGTGGAAGCAGAAGAGAAGCAAACAGAAAGTCGTACAGTTACTCCACCTGCTGCACCGAAGCCAAAACGAGAAGAAAATCCACAGGTATCGAAACACACCCAGAGCTTTCTTTTAAGAAAAAAAGGAAACACTCTGTCCTTCAGAAAACATTTTTCCCCCTCTGTTCCCTCAAGACTCCTTGACTTCAACATTCCATACATTCCTGTTGGACAGCAGTAGATGATAAGACTACAGAATAAGAAATCTAAATAAATATAATGCATTGCATTTTTCAGTCCTGGAGTGCATTTGACTTCTGAGTCTTTTGTAAGTTAGAAGATCATAATTTCCCTCTGATACTTCCTTCAACCAGGAGGCTTAGATTACAGTGTTGATTTCCATTCCTTTGAGGTTTTAGACTTCTGGAGTAATTTTTAATGCTGGAGAAATGTCTTTATTTTGCTTTATAAAATATTTCTGCTCTGGTGAGCGGGATGGAAAGAGTCATGTATGTTCACATTCAGCCCAGGTTTTATTCCAGTTTAGGTCCAGTTAGTTTTGGGGGGAAGGAGTGGCCGGAATGGCTATTCCTTAAAGCCTTTCTGCCATGCAGAGCTTTGGAACTGATTACAGTTAAATGCTCTACTACATTTGTTTTTGTAGATGGATTCAAACTGGCTACTGTGTGAGCATTAACTATTGTCAGTACGATTCTGATTTTTACATGTCTGTGCACTTCCTGCATTAGAATTAGAATCCTTTAAGGAAGCCATAGCCCATATTGAATGGCAAGTGTAAACCAGAGTTGCTCCTTGTAGTTGGCAATAAATAGAGAATGATCTTCAACGAGCAATATTTTGCTGGCAATTGAACTGTGTTGGTATTTACTAAGAGCCAATCACATAGTCGGTTCAGTGCTGGACTGGAAGTAAAGAAACTGCTTTCTTGTTCCCAGCTCTGCCAACTCTGTGATCATGAGCAATTGGCATTTCCCTGTATCTCAGCCTAGGTTCACATCTAGAAAATAGGACTATTGTCTATCCTCTGTAAAGCAGTTTGACATATATGAATGAAAAGTGATTTATAGAAGCAAAGTATTACTAATAACATTTTTGTTGCTTAGTTACCTGTCAACTGACTTTAAAGGGCCTAAGTGACATAGCTCATCCTAACAGTTGGACTTGTCATGATCTTTTTTTCTCCCCCCTCACAGAAACTTGCCTTCATGGTGTCTCTGGGACTGGTTACTCATGACCATCTGGAAGGTAGGAAAAATGTCTTAAGTTGGTCCTTGAGTTCCCTGTTTCATGGCCGTTCTGAATTGGAAGTACGCGTCCAAAGTATTTCTGTATTAAATGCAGTATTTTCTTGCACAAAAGTACATTTGGGCTGCTTGTACTCTTGATCTAACTTAGTTTGTTGTGCATACTTTTTTGTTCCTCTTATTACATTGAAACAAAGTGGCTGCTTATGCAGCTGAGATCCGTGGTTGGGAAGAAAGTGTATGCTCTGATGGTAGGAGAGACATTTGTGACAATCCCATTGCTTTCTGCACAACTCCTGTATCTGCAAAGTTACACCATGGATAATTTTACTGTAACTCACATCTGGATTTTTCATTTATTTCATGATTTCGTGGGACTGTAATCTGTAGTGAATGAGTTAATAAATTATAATTGATTTTATAATTTAAACTCCTTAATCCTATACAGTGAAATACAGCCTAACATTTCGATAGCTTGCATATTTCTGTACCGTATTTATTTTTAAGTATCAACAAGGTTACCAGAGGCTTTTCGTTTTAGATCCCAATTACACTGACCGTGAGTTTAAAATGTCTTAGTCGTGGAGTACTTAGCGAGAAGATGCAGTCATTTCATTAGTTAGTTGAGCACTGTATTTGTATTCCTTGTCAGCTCTTAGTTTTCAAACTTTCAGAAATTAGAAGTATAACAAAGTTGCCTATATTCAGCATGATTGCTGTTCTGTAGAAATCTTCACAGGTCTCCTCACATGCAAACTGAATTCTGAGGACTTTATGTATAATTTCTGAAACCCATTGTTTTTTAACCTGAATTCTTTGTTTTACAAGAAATCCAAAGTAAGCGACAAGAGAGGAAAAGAAGAACAACAGCAAATCCAGTGTACAGTGGAGCCGTTTTTGAGCCTGAGGTATTAATTTTTTGCTGGGGGAAGCTGGTATTTTCATTCTGAGCTTGTGTGTCTTTCTGCTGTGTTGCTGCCTCCTAAGCTATCTCAGTTCTAAGCTGAGATAAGCTGTAGTCTAAGCTACATTTATGATTCAAAAGGCCATTGCAACGATAGGACCCTCAGATTTTTAAATAGCAAATACATTGGGATGTTCTTGTAATACTTACGTCTTTTTCTGCCTTCTCCTATGTAAAGCTGACGTTAAATGGCAGTGTGTGTACCGTTAGGTCAGCTTGTGTATCAGCCTGAAGCAGTCCAGATGTCAGAAGTAGTGTAAAAAAGCTAACCTTTCTGAAGCTGTGCTTCAGAAAACAGAACAGCCAGTAATCTCACTTAGTACTACTGTGCGAAAAATGTTAGCCAACAAAAATTATTATATTCTTCCCTGCAGCGCAAGAAGAGTGCAGTCACGTACCTGAACAGCACAATGCATCCCGGGACACGTAAAAGAGGTGAGGTATACTTAGACCTGTCTCCCTGCTGTATGCCTCTTCCTCCATCTTGCATTTGCAGTCCCCTTGTTGATTTGAAGAGTAAAACAAAGAAGGACTCTAGGAGTACTTCATTTGTGCAGTAAATTTCTATGGTAGACAAAGATCATGACTTCTAGGGATTAGCCTAGCAGGTTTTATTAGGCAGCTCAATGTTTCATTTCAGTTTCATTCTCCAAAAAAAAGAAAAAAACACAATAGATAGAGCAGAGTGAAAGGTGAGGGGCTTGAACATCATTTAGTGGTATAAAGCTGCTGTCAAGATCCTCTTGTTAATAACTAAATTGTATTGTTAGTGTCAAGAGAAAGGTGGTTATGGAGAAAGTGTCTGTGCCCTGAATAGTAGAGGAAACTTAGTGTGACAAAAGCCTTGTTCCCCACTGGGAGTAGAGATGGGTCCTTCAAAAGAAGTCATCTTGAGCAAGAAAGGCTATCGTGCTCATACTGAGCACTTTCCTGCAACCAGAGTGCCACTTGTCCTAAAATGAAAGATGATCTTTCGTATAGGTATGCGGTATTGTTCAGTAGAAATCTTTCTGTAGAACAGGTGAAATTTTAAGACTTAGATTATGGTGAAACTGATGAGTCAGAACAGCATAGGAGAGAATGTGATACCATTTTCTGTGCACGGCATCAACCACACATATATGACAATCTTTCCCTGATTTTTGATGATTTTCTGCAGTCCTTAAAGACTCATAATACCTTTTACTCCTGAGTTTGTTGTCTAAAAAAAGTAATCAATCAGATTAAAAAACCCACAGTCCTACCTAGCAGTGACCAGTTCCATTATCTTTGGTTTTTGACTGCAAGGTCAAATATTCATTTGATACGTGCTCTCCTTGATACACCTCTTCAGTCCAGCAGGCAATGTGGCAAAGCTGACAATTCTGCAGCTATGCTGTTTCTAAATAAAAGACATCAGTCTCTATTGCCATCCTCTAATAACATTAAATGTATTTTTTAAAATTATATTATGTAGATTTTATAGAGAGATAAGTAAATGTTCCTTCTTCTAGTAATGATTTCTTAATTCTGTTTTATAAGTCATTGTGAACAATTACTGTATCAATGAAAATGATGGCATGCTTTTGTACTTGATACTCTCTTAGCCTGTTTCTGCACACTGACTGCTATTATACTTTCTTTTTTTTCCTCACACCCCGTTGTGAGCCTGTACCCTGCATCAGCACCAAATTAGTAGCACACATTTTCAATTGACAAAAGATTTGGATGTACACATTTGTTTTGTGATTTAGTATAGCAATATATTAGGTGAAAAGCTTATGCAAGCATGTGCCCTTGAGAGCTTTAGTTTAATTCTAGATGGTGCTGAGCATGTCAGAAATTTCAGCCATGGACATCACTATCAGAAATCCATTTCCAAGGACATTCTTAGTTCCAGAACATATCCAGACCTTAAATGCGAGGTTTAGCATGTTAATAGGTATAGACTGACAATCTGTAAACACAAGATCTGGGGAATTATTCCCAGATCCTAACTCCTTTATGTTTACATATCTGTAAATTACCCTGGAGAAGGGAGGCAGAAATGGTGGTTACATACTGTCTTTTTGCTGTCTTGCTTTGTGTACATAATTTTACGAAAATTGTTGTGAACACATTTTGCACTTCTGCTAGTCTAAAGGAGCTTATAGGAATTGTGCATAATCAAACGTACTTGACTGAGAAAGTCTAAGAAAGAATACAGAATTTGAGAAGGGTTACAGTGGAAGACCAGTGGTAGGTTACAACTGGTAGTGCTGGTGTTATAGGTCAGACAACAGGACCTGTTCTTGAGGTAGCCTAGTTTAGAAAATGTACCAGTAGGGTAGAAAATGCTGATCTGTGGGTGAGTGGGTTGGAAAAAAGGGGAAGAAAAGGAGGGGGTTGGTGAGTGTTGGCCTCTGATAAAGGGCTTAACCTTTGTGTAGATTTATGCTGCCACTAGAAAGATAGGGAGGTGTGGGATAACAGTAGAAAGGATTTGATAGTAATCATTGTAGCTACTCTCTAGCTATGATGCCAACATGTTTTCCCTAAAAACTGAATAGCCTCATTTCTAGGAGTGGCAAGTGTCCCCACACTGCTTTTGTGGGAGTGATTCTTTGTCCCTCTACAGAGCTTATTTCTATTTCCTTCTGAAATACATCTTTTAAATGTTCTTTCCTTGCAAAATTCTACTTAAAGATTTCTAAAAAATGTTTAAATCTTTGCTTCTGTCCTTCCACTTGTAACTTTTATATTAACTTCCTCTCTGTGCTACATCATTTCCTTTTTCACGCTAGCCAATGAGGACCACTGGCCAAAGGTATGTAAG
Organism: Calonectris borealis; assembly: GCF_964195595.1. NCBI lineage: Eukaryota > Metazoa > Chordata > Aves > Procellariiformes > Procellariidae > Calonectris > Calonectris borealis. Next base: position 44,414,669 of record NC_134316.1, on the reverse strand, counting down.
ATCATTTTTCCTTTTTTTTTTTTTTTTTTTTTTTTTTTGTGTTCCCTGTTGTTAATATGTAGGTCGTCCACCTAAATACAACACGGTGCTGGGGTTTGGGGCTTTGACCCCCACATCCCCTCTGTCCAGTTATCCTGACTCCCCCGAAAATGAAAAGACAGAGACCACATTTACTTTTCCCGCAGCTGTTCAGCCTGTGTCCCTGCCTAGCCCCAGCTCCACAGACGTAAGTAACTCTTGGGGAGGGGGTTACTTTTAAAAAGATATGCAGAAAGAGCCACAAGGAAAATCGTTGCAGATTTTGTTTCTTTCGTCTCACTCGTCATCTGTCCTGATTCAGTGCAGTGAAACGGTCCAGCATTCTTTTAACACCCTTCCTTTTTCCTCCTGCACCTATGTTCTTCTCCCGTGGAGATTTTATTTATAACTCCTTCAGTGGATTGAAACATTGGGAGGCACCAGGCATGCTAGATGAGCTCATTTCCTTTGTGCAGTGTCTGAGATCTTGTCTGACTGAATTGAATCTGTCATCCATGAAAAAGGGGGAAAGGGAGAATGAAAAGTATTACTTACAGACCATAATAACAAAAAGTTGGGGTGTTTCTGTAATGAGGGAAGGAGGGAAACCGCTTCCCAGGACAGCCAGGAGCTGCGTTCACAGCACTGGTCATGGCAGTTCTGGTGTACTGACATAACTAAATACATCGCCCCTGTGGTCAGATCGCAAAATCTGTCTTGAGTGAAATCTGGTCATTTCGCTCTAATTTATGAAGAACCGAGTGTCCTTATTTTAAGTTAATTCAAAGATAAGATTTGCTACTCAAAGCACAATTTGTTTTAAGTTGCTGAGAACTATCCAGTTATTTCATTGTTTCTATTTCTTGCAAAAACATGATGAAAAAAATTAAAGGTCATGCATAAACTTTAGAAGATAAGTAGTGTGGGAAGAATTGGACTGAGTCGCTGTGTAGGTCCAAAATGACATAATGAAGGGACTGTACACTATGGTTTGTCTGAAAGTGTACTGTGACTGTTCGGCATGGGTGAAACAATTCGTTGCACAAAAATTGTCAGGAGTTGTAGTGTACTTCCAGTAAAGTGCTTGCGTTTTAATGACTAGTACTTACTGGGCACAATTTAAAAATAAAAGGGTGCTTGCTTATTTCTTCACACCAGCGCTGCAGACTCCTTCTGCAATCTGAGTCAGAGCGGTCTCCTTTTTTTTTTTAAAAAAAAAAACATATTATCACATGTGATTGAGGCCCAACCATTTGAAACAGGCTTTGAGGAAGAGTTGGGCCGCTTTATTTTCATCTATGCAGTTGCAGGACTGTAAGTACATAGACTGAGAGTCCAGCTCGACTGGCCATATACAGCAGGGAAGAGAAGCCAACTTCTTGCCTCTGAACTGTATTTGTTCTGCAGAGGTAACGAGAATAGAAATAGTACAAGTGTGTCTGAGTCACTGAAATAAATAGATGCAATTCTGATACCCAGGGAATATATATGTGAAATTAAAAGGTTCTCTTCTATATAGTCACTTCTGAGAGCAAAATAGCACTTGACTGTAAAAACCCTTTCCTGACAGTCAGATGAATGGGACGGTGGAACAGCCGCTCAGGGAGAAGGTGGGGCAGCTCCGTCTCGGAGGGCTTTTAAAAGTAAGCAGTACAAACAACTAGCAAACATGCTGGAGAGCACATTTTTTACATTGGCCCCAAGAGAAGGACTGGGTAATGTGGTGGGGGTCTTCTCCATCTCTGACTTGTGCGTGTATACTGCCGAGCCTTTTCCCTGAGCTGTGTAAGAGCTCTCAAAAAAGTATAATGAGTTGTTGCCCTGTTTTCTGCAGTGCCTGGTGGCAGCAAGCTAAATCAAGAATAGTGTATTTCTGTAGCATTCATATCTAGTTCTGAATGCCCTGAATTTTCTGAATTTGGATAGTATTTAGGCCTAGGTTCTGGATTGCTTTAATAGTCATTAATTAATGGAAATAGAACTATTTTAAGGGAGACAATGGAAGATTACACAGCAGGTAATTAACATTCTCTCTTACCTGAGCATATTATAATATAGCACAGTAGCACTCTTTCCCCTGTAGACTCATATATAAATCTCCTTTAACATGTTTCCAGACAAGTTGTTTAGTTTATATATATGCAACAGCACTAACATTTTTGTGGGTTTAATTTTTTGAAAGAATTTTACCCCAAAGTCCCATTCAATGCATATTTGTTATCAATTGGGCTAATTTGGTAGCCTTTTCAGAAATATTTGGTATTGAATTCCATATAAAATAAAACACATGTAAAAGCAGAAAATATATTTCAAAGTGCTCATAAAATTTTTTTTTAATTAAAAATAGGCTATTAAACAAAATTTGAACCTTCAGAGACAGCAAAATATTGGAAAGGAAGTAAATATAAAATCTGTTCTTCTGTCATTACATGTTATAATTCTTACTTGCTAATCATAAAGAGAGGAATGGTTTCCCATTGCTGTCATGAGCTGGAAGGTAGTCTTCTGTTAATATGTTCTCATAAAATCGCTGTATAAGCTTGTGCAGTCATATCCCTTTTTTGTGATTCGATTTCCCCCATTTATACATTTGGCATGGTGCTTCCTTTTCCCATCTGAATTTTGAGAGCTTAGCAATACTTGTAAAAACCTTTAGCATCCTTGGCTGGAAAAGTGCTATATAATGCTGGAAAAGTACTATATATTTAAACACCAACAGTATAAGTCGTGCTGAAGACAAAGAGAAAAATTAGATCTTTTGTATTTAAGGACCTTGCAGCTTAATTAGATGTTGAATACAGTATACAATGAAATGCTCATGCCACAGTTTATGACCAGTGCTACCACTGAGAAGAACTGTCCTGCCTGTCACCAGCAGTATTTTCTCATCCTTAAATGCCTCCTATGTTGTTCCAGCACAGACAGATATGAGGCCACATTGTTTTCTGCATAAGGGAACTGGTATAAATAAAAATGGTTAGTCTTAGCCAAGATCGTGCCCTAATCCGGTTAATTTTATAGACACACACGTTCTTGTGCCAGCCTCATGCAGGGGACAGAATTGAGTGTCTGGGCATATAGAGAAGGCAGGATCACTTCTTTTGGCAGTGAGGCCAGTCCATGTCATATTGAAGAGGGTCTACACTGTTAGCAGATGTGAATATAGAAAGGTCTCTTTATTCTAGATAGGACAGAAAATGTTGTGTGTAGTTGCAGCCTCCAGCTTTTGGGGACTTAAAAATGAAAACATGGTAAGTGCATGCCTAAGTAAAAGGCCATTTCAGAAGTCTCAGTGAAAACAATTGAGCAGTTCCTCAGACAGATATAGAAGAAAACTGCAGTTTTGCCCATCTTTAAAGTATTTTTGCATTAATTTGCTGAGAAAGTCTAATTCCTGTAGGCTTTAGAATGGAAATTTGATAGTTAGCACTTGAGTAATCTTTGTCCTCAGCCAACATATGAAAATCACAAATCAGACCAAGCACTTGGCACCAGGCACCATGGCCCAGAATGGCCGCCTTGCCTTTCTCCTGAATCGTCATTCTCTGAATGATAGGGATAAAATTTGAAGGGAGGATGAAGCAGGAACTTGAGATGGGATTGGTGATGAGGATGGAGGGGTAGAAAGTAGGAGTAGAACCTGGGAAAAGGAAGGAAGTAATGCACTAGGCAGGATTGAGCAAAACTTTTCTTTTTTTTTTATCTATTCTTTTTTCTTTGGCAATTGGCTGTGAACGACTTGGTTGTGTGTGATTCTTGCTCACGCAGTAGTGGCAGATTCACCTGGAAGGTAGCAATTGCCTTTGACGGTCAATTACTCAGCAGTAAGAATAGTGCAAAAATCTCTATTCTAGTGATGGTTCAAGTCCGTCGTCACAAAATGCCTTTTTGTTAGTAAACTTTTTATATCAAAACAACGTTTCAATTGAGAGGAGCATTAGAGAACACTCAGATTGCAAAGTCAAGTCCATAAAAGTTAAGAAATGCCAGAATTATTATTGCTTCTGGTAACTTAATTCACTTACATCATACATTATGATCATCTTTATTTATATAGTCATGAACAATTCCTGTTGCAGAATATTTGGTTTTCCCATGTTGTTCCAGTGAAATGTACATATAAGTATAGATACTACATACTCAAACACGCAAACTGCACATACTTCTGGTTGGATACTGTATTAATCAGTTCTATTGCCTAAAGCCAGGCCCTGCTGCTCTAGACAGTTTATAAAAATAAAGAAAACTGTTAGCTGTCCAAAAAGCTTTCATTTATTTTCCTGGTCTCTTGGTGCAGAGGAAGTAGAGCAAAAAGTGACATTAAATCACCTTTTATGGTCTCTGTTCTGAAATAATTCTTCAGTCTCTTCAGCCTGTAGCATGTGTTAGAGCAGCCTCAGCGAGCTCTGCTCTAGCCTAAGTTGGCTGCCTATAGCCTTCACAGAGCTGGTCCAGAAGCTGAGATTAGTGGGGTGCATGTCACAATATCAAATCCAGCCCCCCTTTGGGCATATATTTATTAACTGGCCATTAAACCTGGGACATTTCTTTGGAATCAAACAGTGGCTGGGATTTTGGTAAGGCCAGTTATTAATTCTGAGAAAATGCCCTGAATTTTGCATTACCAAAAATAGGTCTGTGGATTTTGTGCATGTGTGTTGTCATCTCAATGCGTTCAACCGCACTGCATACCGACCAGCTGTGTCACTTCAGGTTTTGCAGTGTTCAGTTGAATTTAGGAGGTTCGGGGTCTAAATTTCTAAATGTTTCCCCTTCAAGAAGGAACTGCATGTGTCTCTCGCATAGGTCTCTTTCTGCAGGGTATTAGACAAAAAAGGTTTGGTTTTCAACACATGAATAATTTTGCACCAGAGCCACTTACCAAGTGCCATTGTGTAGGCTGTGGCAACCAAAGCATCTTAACACATGTAACTCTCTAGAACGAGAATTTTCCTCTTATATTTTTCCTTAAGTTGCAGAGGCTTTTGTTTTAGCTTATATGACATCTTCTGCCTGCCTTCTTTTCCTTGTACTCACAGAATGCGTGATAGAGGAAAAGAAATTCTTCCCAGCCTCGTTACACAGATCACTTCACCAGAGGCATGAAATGTCACTCATTTAATTCTTCATTTAACACTGAGGAACATTTTGGTGTTAAAGGATGAAATAATACCATAACCCAGCTCTCAATGATCCCTGGGAGTTATGGAACCAAAACATGGCACTGAAAATTCACTAAAGATTGATCCTTTACAAAACATGACATCAGTGCTAACCTTGGGAATTAAGAGAAGAATAGACTTCCCTTTGAAGAAAGGCCTCATCAGCAATAGAGACGGGAAGTAGCAGCCTGAGCAGATTACTTGTGTGTCATTCTTCTAATATGTTTAATATTTTATCCATAGTAGAGATTAGTGTCATTTTTCTTGCCTGGCAACTTAATGTGCAAGTGCACGGCCAAGTCTGCTATCCCTCCGAGTTGATAGAACTTATTCACGCTCGTGAAAAGACTGTATGGGTCAAAATAAAACATTGCACCGTTGATATTTCATACAGGGGGAGTGTATACGCGCAGTTTGACTCAACACACACATCTTAAGGTTGCAGTCTTGGCGTGTGTGAAACTTTGACCGAAGTTGGCGAGAAGCGCGTATTTCAGACTCCAGTGGGGCCTTGAATATGTCGAGTTGCCAGGACAGGCCACAAGCGGTGCGAGGAGAGCGCTGCCGAGCCCCTCTCCTCCTCTGTGGATGCTGAGCCATCTTTCTTTCATGCCTCTTTGTTCAAATATCCAAATCCCAAAGAAAACCAGACAGAAACACCACCACCACCCCAAGCATGAGATGGGAGTAACAGGAGGGGAGAGAGAGAAGAAAAAGTGACAACAATCAGGGGAGTTAATGGCTGTAGAAAAAATTCTCTCTGACGGTGATGGAATAGTAACTAAACCTAGGGTTTTTTAAGAGACACTGCAGTAATGTTTTCAATTTCTTCTTTAAAAAAAACCCCTTAGTTAGAAAATCTCAGAAAATCTCTCTTGGTATTCCCTTATCCTGGCTCTCAGCCTATGTTAGTGATGAAACATAAAACACTCTCTATAGAGAATGAGAAAATTTTGAGTCACAGCTTTTTTGGTGCAATTTGAGGTAACCTAAGTGAAGTAAAAAGAATTGTCTCAGAACATAATTCATTCTGTTGTTTTTCATTTACAAGCACAACACCTTTTCCTTCCAGTTTCATTTTTAAACGTGACCTAAATATTTGACAATATTTTTTTTTAAGTTACTCAGTTGGGGTTTCTTACATACTATTACTGGCAAGAGACAGCCTCATCAGCATTCCCGAAGTGGAGTTGTGCTTACATCCAGAAATGAGAAGGGTTAAGAAAGTGGGTAGCTCATCACTTCAGGCAAAAAAAAAGCAGGGTAAAGGGGGAATCTTAAAGAAGACAGGCTATGGGGTAGCAGTTGTTAAGAGAAGCTATGGTAATAAGTGTTTTCTGTAACATCTTGCCTTGGGAGGACAGAGGGAGTGTTTGGGAGGACGGATGTCGGTGTTTCTGATGTCCTGCCTGGTTTTCCTGTTTCGCGTCCTAAAAAGGGTTTGACCATTTAGAATCCCCTTAGACATAGTTTGTGCTGTAAACGTTGCATTCAACTAGGATGTAGATGTCAAAGGTCAAAGTTCACTTTTTGCCTTCTCTCTCTCTCTTTTTCTTTCACCCACACCCCTTCCCCTCAATTTTATAGGGCGATATCCATGAGGATTTTTGCAGTGTTTGCAGAAAAAGCGGGCAGTTGCTGATGTGTGACACATGTTCACGTGTTTATCACCTGGACTGTCTGGACCCGCCTCTGAAAACCATTCCCAAGGGCATGTGGATCTGTCCCAAATGTCAAGACCAGGTATTGTTTGACAGACAGGGAGAGTAATACACAATGCACTACACAGACTTTTTCCGCGTTAAAGAAAATGACCAGATCACTTGGCTTACTTAGATCAAGGCCGTCTGACACTGAACAAATCTGTTTAATCTGTAATAAGGCTTGTGTGAATTTGATCGAATTACCTCTGTTGGGATGCATGCAAATACAAAACTGTTAAGTCTTGCTCCCAGATTTGGGGTCCTGATTTGTTACCCTTGTTTTTACTCTTTTTCTGGGCCAAAGCACACAAACTTTTGGGAAAGGTTCTCTATGACCCATAGAAATTTTCCTGCTCATTGTTTCTTCAAAAGTTATTAGTATATTCTTCTGGACAAATAAATAAAATATTTGCACAAGCCTACCTCAATAGATAGAGCAAATATAAGCCCCTCTTTACTCAGGTAAATCAAATATCAGAGAGGTTGTTTTCAGTCATCTTTTTAATAATATCATCCAGCATCAGTATAATGAGGATAGGTGAACGATTTGGTTCTTCTTCCTTCCAGATCCCTTTCTGAAAGTACACAATTGAAGTGAACAGATGATATGTTAATATTTTGTTTATAATTGCATTGAGATTACAAGACAAAGAAGTAAACTATTGTATTCCTAACCCTTACATGGAACTCCAGAAATTGCAAAGGACTGCTGATAATCAGCAGCCTGAAGCTGTTAGCATTCTGTCTGATTGAGCATATTGCTTTGTCGCCCACGTGACCTTCAGTTAGCCAGATGGTAACATAAGAAGACAGCCTGTTCAGAATATGCTGTTCAGAAGAATGAAAATGCAAAACTGAAATGACTTGGTCAGTAGTTGCAAGTGAGGAGGGGGTGTTACCACTTCCCTACTCCCGCTCTTGCCTATTCTCACTTATCCCTCCTCTTCGTACTTGTGTGATAGTTTCCCACAAAATTACGGGGAAAAAAATGTGAGTTATTTCATTGTAAAGTGACCGAGTCCTCTATCTTCTGAGACACCCCTCTGATTCACTTATTAAAAAGACACAATACGTGTCTTTCCTCTCAAAATAGAGTTTGTTAGGAAGGAATATGCAGGAAGGATCTGAAAGACATAAATGGTGCTTACCCTTATAAAGAGGGTTTGACAACTCTATTAAGATGATTCTGATAAGAAGGGGAGATAGGACCGTTTCATGTTTTATTAGCCAGGAAGCGTGATGTTTGACTATATGGTGTGGAGACTGCTCTGTGCCATGAAAAGTTTTCTCCCAAAACAACTAAGATCAGCAATTTGTCTGAACCATGAAATAATGTTTATGTCTCCTGGCAAGTTTGAGTTCAGACATATTATCCTTTAATTCCTCTTTTAAGTTGTTCAGTTTCATTAGTAAAGTTTATTTGTGGCTATGGAGGGAATTTGAGAATATGCTGACATTTGTAAGAAAAAGGCCTGCTTTGTGGGAGCCACAATACAGTTGTGAATAATTCCCTCTGTTAAATTTCAGAACAGATCTGCGAAGCTTTATGTTAACAGGGCTGAGACTGATGATAGCTATAAAAGAAAATCCTCAGTCTTTCCCTCTTTCTCTCTCTCCTTTTTGCTTTCCTAGAGGTAGGTTGTGTACCAGCTAAACCTCTAAATGCTTTTCTTTCAGATGCTAAAGAAGGAAGAAGCAATCCCATGGCCAGGAACTTTAGCAATTGTTCATTCATATATTGCATATAAAGCAGGTAAGAAAATGGGGAACAACACTTTCCTTTCACTTTTAATACTGGAAGATGTTATTTTGGGAATGGGATAGAATGGTACTTCATTTACAAAAGGAAATTAAATGGGAAGAACCTTAATCACTAATGAAGTGAAAATAGCAGTCTAAATATTTGTTAAGCCTTCTGTGATGCTCTCGTGTATGTAGGTGAAATTTTAGGTGTGATTTAGTGCACAAGTTGTTGAATTGACTTTAAACACAATTACCCTCTTTACATGTACCAGTTTAGAGCCTCTGTCCACTGTTGTGACAGGAGTATTTTAAATATTCTGCTTAATACTCTGTTTTGTAGCAAAAGAAGAGGAAAAACAGAAACTACTTAAATGGAGTTCAGATTTAAAACAGGAAAGAGAACAACTAGAGCAGAAGGTCAAACAGCTCAGCAATTCTATAACAGTGAGTATTGCCCTCCCAAATAGCTCTGCACCTGTGTTCTGGTGCCAGAATGCAGAGAGAAAACTGTAGAGTGACTCCATGTACTAGACCTGTCTTCCACTGGATTTACTGAGAACTGAGTGGGCGCTTTCCTTTGCTTTTTAGGACTTTGGGGAGCAGGAAAGAAATACAGGCAACATACTTAAATTGAGTCACTTATACATGATCCATGCTGACCGTATATTGTAGATGTGTGGTGAGCTATAATATCAGCAGGTGACAAACACGACCCAGAGCATTATTGTCTGTGGGCAGTAGATTAAGTCAAATTCTCCAGTGGAACTATGATCAAGTCATTGTTTATACTTTCATTGGAACTGTGTCCAAAAAAGACACATTAGGTATAAATTTTGTGGTGTTTTTATGATGCCATGAGCTGCATCTGAAAATGCTAAAGTGGAAACGAACAGTGTCTGGAGATCAGCATGGATAACAGGTTTAAAAAATGTAGGAAGGTTGCCATCTTCATGTAAGAACCTGCATGTTACAGACATAGCTACCATCTCCTCCTTTTTGAGAGTCTCAAATATAGATGTAAGCAGTTTTTCACCCTTGAAACATCATTTGTGGGCTTTTTTTTTTAAAGTTATTTTACCCTGACTTCTAACTGATGAGCTAGCTAGGTTACTACCGCTTCTAAAAGAAAGAAGTGGCCACAAAATAAGATTTTCAAGTGAAGAAGGGCTTGGTTTTCTTTTCAAGTGCCCCTTTATTTATTGAGAGGAGGAAGTGATGTTTCTGCTAAAATGTATGTGAAAGCAAAGGCTGTATCCCATTAGCAGCATGCAGACACGCTGTCAGCAGTCAGCTGCAGTAGGATGCCTGAGTTTGCAGATCTGAGCTTAAGAAATTTCAGCAATGCAATATTAATAGAAAAATAATAAGAACATATACTTGGAGGTTTCCCTTCAAAAGGAAGACAAAAGGATGGAGCTGTCTGTGTGGATTTGCAAAACACCTTGGGATGAAAGGGGGCCATACCAGGTGCCAGCTACGTACTGGCAATTTAATTCCTCAGCCTGCAAATACGAATTCTCCTGTGAGCACAGCCCTGAGACTCTTTTTCTTCTCGGCTGGGAAGGTGAAATCGTAGCTGCAGTCTTTTCTGCATACTTACATTTAGATCTGTGAACATCATACTCTTTCTCTCACCTTCTTTCATTCATAAGCTTGAACTTACTACTGCTTTCCTGTTTTGCTGCAGAAATGCATGGAAATGAAGAATACCATCCTTGCAAAACAGAAGGAGATGCACAGCTCCTTGGAGAAGGTAAAACAGCTGATCCGCCTCATCCAAGGCATCGACCTTTCAAAACCCATAAACTCTGAGGTCAATTCAGTAGCCATCTCCAATGGCATGGACTCCACTAACAATACTAATGCTGCCACCTCCACCTTAGCCCCCTCCCCTTCCCAGAGCTGCATGGTGAACTGTAACAAGGGCGATGAGACTAAATAACACAATGAAGTTAAGAAGGAGCCAAGGGAGGTGGCGGCGGGGAGGAAGAGCAAAATAACGAAACTCTAGAAAAGCAAAACCGGATTTCTTCTGGAAAGTGCAGAATTCTTTAGTTCTTTGGTTCCAGAGAGAGCGTGAAGATGCTTGTGCCAGGCGGCACCGGAGTTTGCCAATTGATCCTTCTTATTCTGTGTGTACATGCAAAGTTTGGATCATGTTACATGAATAGTGCCAGCTGGGGGTTCTTTGCCAGCACCATGCCAAGTGAAATAATATATTTACTCTCTCTATATTTTACACCAGTGTGTGCCTGCAGCAGCCTCCACAGCCACTATAGGTTTGTTTTATTTTTGTTTGGGGTGAGGAGCAGGGATGGGGGAGGAGAGCAGGTTTCAAATCCTTATTTGCAGAACAGTTTGTTTAGCTAGGGGAAAACAAAAACAAGTCCAAAGAGCCTGTGGGCTTTTCCTGTTTCTAAACTCTCAGTACTATTAAACCAAAAAAAAACAGAAATATAAATTATCAAATCCCAGTGCCCAGAAGGGACAAGTCTATCAAATAAGCAGTATTTACTATTGTTTAGACAGGAGATGTACAAAAGGAAAGGAGATGGACTTTTCACTGAGTAACCAGCACATGTACAGGCTGAGGATCTACTGTCCCAACAGCTTTGGGTTAATCCTGTTTCTTCACATTAAACAACAGACATGCTTTGCAGAATTGGTTTGGGTCCTCACACTCATCCAGAAAGCCTATGTTGGGAATGGGAAAATAGAGGGCCAGAATCCAGGGTCAGCTTGGAGCATTGGACGGAGGTGTCCCAAGAGAAAAATGTGCATCGATTACTTGAAAACGAGATTCCAACCCTTTTCTATATTTATAAACAACAAAGGTATCCTGAACAAAGTAGCACATGACCCAGATGTGTGAACTGAACAGAGAAATGTCCTTTTCTTTCACTTCCTTTCTCTTCTTTTGGTAACAAGAACTAAATAAGGAATAGAAAAGCTGTTTTTCAGGCTGACAGTCTAATTAAAGAGGTAGATGGGACCTTGCATGGTATAGATTAGAAGTAATAGTGTCAGTGAGATACAGTGAGTCTTTGTGAGTCCTTGTGTCATCGTTTTGGGCACTGTTTTTTTATGCAAGGGCAAAATCTTTGTATCTGGGGGAAAAAAACCAACTTTTTTAAATTAAAAAGGAAAATAAAAGATATTGAGGTCTTCCTAGTGTTACTTAAAATAAGATCAAGGTAAGAAACATTGTAAAAAAAAAATTACAAAAGTGCTATTTGTTTCCTAAACAAGTGATTTCTATTAAAAAGGTGTCAGAACTGGAGAAAATGCTGTGTACTTAGAATTTTTTAACACAGACTTTGCTTATTTATGATGACATTCTGCTGTGTTTGTGTTTTAAAATCCAATGGGACAGTTTCCGTAGATTATACCATACATGCTACTGGCTAAACTCTAAAGAGAATCAAATCCTACAGTGCTGGATCTCACCCCACCTGGAGGATCTGCCAGGCTTGTCTCTGCTGTTACCGTATCTCCCCCATTCTTTCATGTGTTTGTAACCCAGAGAAAAGCAATTGGCAGCGTGCTTGTTTAAGGCTTTTATAGTTTTGTGATATGGACCGATTAGAGCTTGAGAATGAAAGACAGTGAGTTGGTTGGACTGAAATCGCCTTCGGTTATATCCTGTTGTTTAAGAAGTTCATCTCTTATGTATAATCTTTTCACTCTAGATGGCAAAGCTTGCCTTGTGCTTCCTATAATTGTGGGGTCTGTCTCAGTTCAGAGTGCTGATTCTGGTCACTTGGGGTTGTGTCCCAGAGCTGCCTAGTTTCACTACTGCATATAAACATTTGGGGAAACCCCGTTTCCACTGGAAGTACTGGGAAAACTCCCTTTACTTCCAGTGGGAGCAGAGTTGAGCCGCTACACACACCATGTGAGGCAGAGTCCCTGGTGCGGTGCCCTTGAGAGCATGCGTTGGGTGGCGAGGCAGACCTGCTCAGCTGTTCCTAGTGGAAGAGAGAAAAGCTTTGGATTTCAAGGATGCATTTCTGAGCAAGAAGTGAATACTCCAGACACTACATAGCCTGAGAGAGTCTCTTTGCTGCCACAGCAAAGTATGCTTCTGCGGGATTCTTGGAGCTGTTTTCTTCCCTCTCCTTTAGGCTGCCCTTCTGCCCTTTAAGGACTTTTATTCCTTCTGTAGGAGTGTGCACTATTTTCAGCTCTGAGCTCAGAACTGATATCCCGAGTTCTCACATTTGTCTGTAGTTGGGAAAGTGACTCTTACGTGTACTTCTCAGCTGAACCTGTGATAACCTCAACTCTGTCTTTTGATGTTCGAGTCCTGTTCTGGAACTAGCAGAGCTGGAAGGATAAGTTAGCACAAGTGGCAGGGAGACAGCTGGGCAGACGACGTCAAAACTGATCAAACTAAAAATGTCCTTGCATCAACCCAGTTACCAGTGGGGGTCATTACCATAGGGCAGCACTGGGCCAGCAACCCATAGCATTTAAACACAGGACTATGTCTTTCAAGGGATGAAGAAAAAAACCAAACTGAACACGAGCCTTCTTTCTTTGGAATATGAGCCAGCAGCTAACAGCCAGATAGTCGGGAGAAACTGCCTTTCTGGCCAGGTTGTTCTCTAGTGGGCCAACTTGGGTAATTCTTAACATCTTCTGAAGCATCAAGTCCGTTCCTGGTAAGAGACAGTCTCTAGGGATAGGTGCGCTGAGTCTTCATGGTTCTCATGTTCTTATTTCTGGTGTTATCTTCTGAGCTCTCTCGGAAGCACTGCACTATTTGAGGGTCGCAAGCTATGCCTGAAGACTTGGTAGTCCTCTGTTTTCTTTGCCAATTCAAGAGGGGATGGAAGTGAAATTCACTGGTAGCCGTATTTAAATTTGAGCGCAGTTAACCAGCCAGGAGATGTTAAAACAGCTATTACTGCTTTTCTCAGGCATCTGCTTGTCTCCAGAATCCGAGTAGATAAGTATAGACTTTTATGTCCCTTTTGTAACAGCATTTGTGTTCCAGACGGTAAAAGGATGCCTTTAGTTAATCATTACCTGGGAGAGAAATGATCTTAACTTAGACTTTTCGATGCTGCTAGGTAGTTTTCTCTCTCTTTCGCTGATCCTGTTTGGATGCTTTCCCTCCTGGCTCTGCAGCAGTATCAGTCAATAGGCAAGGAGCATTCCCAGGGCTGCACTGACACTGGCAATGATGCTGCAATATAGACACAAGTAAATTGGGGTTATCGCTGCCCAATTAGCAACAATAGGGTGGAAGGGGAATTGGCATTTGCTAAATACAGAGGAAAATGGTTTTTTCCTAGCTGCTCTCATAGGTTCCAATCAAGGGAGAAATTTAAACTCTTTGACAGCTTAAAGCTCAAGCTTGTCTTCTGGGTTTGGATTGGGTTGGGTTTTTTTTCTCATGTAATATTTGAGATAGAGTGAGTTTGTACTAAAACTTCTGCTTTTTGGGAAGCTGTCATAATGACTGGCGTTTTGTGCTTCCAAACCACCATCAAGATATTAACTAATTCTTATGTCATTGCTTGTCATTGGTGGGAAATAAGTGGCTTTTAAATCTCTGTTACAAAGGAGGAGATGAGACCACAGAGGAAGCTCATATCAGAGACGGCCCTGGCTCTCAGCCCAGTGCTGAGGGCTTTAAGAAGTCACCCTGCTTCTTTGCTCAGAAATAGAGTAAGCATTGCAGAAGTAGGTTTTTTCCCTTCTCTTTGCAATCTGTGCTTTAAACAGCCGGAAAGGTGTGTTGTGGTCAGAGTGGGAAAGCGAGCGTGTGACCTGGCTGGAAGAATTAGTATTATCATTAGTATTCTCATTATCCTCGTTTAGAGCCAGCAGTGGTTTTAGTGTGGTACGGAACGCAGTAAAGGCAATACTTTTAGGGATGACTGGCAGGTAGGGTGAGTAGCATGGATGATTCTTCGAGGACATCATTAGCCAGGAGTTACCATGTTGGTAGGATGAACTAATGGTTTGCATGAGCAAAACAAGGACATTGTTGCAAGCAAGTTTCTGTCGGTGGGGTTACGAATTAAAAGCCGCCAACCTAGAAATTAAAGAGGTGATAATTTTACGGGCAGATCTGTAGGTTTTGTTGTTGGTAGAAAAAACAATATTGTATTTTATCCTTCCTAGCTGACCAGACTTAAGAAAGCAAATCTGTAGCCCAGCTGTCTAGAAATGTGAACCCTAATTCTGACCTCCTTGGCTTCAAATCATCTTCTTCCCTGTACTGTTGCAGAGTCAGCCCTGAAAAGCAACATGATCAGCATTCGGGAGGACCCGGAGTGAAATCTCCCTCTTAGCCCCACCAAGCTGTGGCAGCCCACAATACAGGGAGTAAACTCTGAAATTTCCTTCCCGTGGGGATACAGTGGAAAATATTTGTAATTTGCAGTGCACATGTTTCTCTCTCTTATTTTCCCCAGCTGGGTTGCACCCTGCCCTCTTTGCTTCTGAAGCACTAATGATGAATACGTGTTTTTTAATGAAACATGTTTTTAAAATATCATATTCAGATGTCAAACCAAAATTCACTCTTTTACTGAGGGCCCCTCTCAGTGAGCTGCTCAGATAACCACTGAAATACCAATATTACACTTCCTTGTGCACCGTGCCTCCTGTGGGCAGAATTTTTTGTGTCTTTTCCAAACTGTTTTGACCCTTTTTCACCTCCATTTGTCCTCCCTTGGGATTCTGAAGATCCAGGGCAAGTTCAGCCTTGCTGGGTTACTGCAGAGAGTTTTCTGACAAGTACGTAGAAACTCTTCAGAAGAGTCAGGAACCTGGAGAAAGAGGAAGATGTTTTGTTGTGCAGCTAATTCATTTGGCGCTTAGGCTTGCCTGGCCAACAAACTACCTCAGCAAAGGCCATTCCCAAGCACTATGTGGATTCCTAGTTTCTGGCATTCAGAAGGCAAAAGGTCTCTGAAGAACCCTTCCAACAGCCAGCTAGGTACTTGTTCTGAGGGCACGCGCGCGAGCCTCGCAGCAACGCGCTGTTGGATCCTTGTTTTCAGTGGTCAGACCTGGACCAGGGAATGCCCTAAAAATCAGGTGGGATTAGGAAAACACAAGAGCTGCAGACATCTTGTCTCCAGGTTATTGCCGTCTTACTCAGATCCTTCTTTAAGCCTCAGTCCTGTTTGTAACGCCTACAGAACGGAATGTAATACTTGAAAAATATGACTCACTTTATCCTTTACCTTTAGCTCCCATTTCCCCCATGTTTATCTTTTATCTGGGACAAGAACTTTCAGCATCATTGTGTCTTGTATAGGCTGAGCACATAGTTGAAACTTGCCAATAAAGAAAATTATTTATACCATGCACTGGTAAGCTTGGTAATTATAGACCCAGGAAAAGACAAACACCTCTCCTAGAGGTTAATTTAAGATGTGGGCTTGTTTCAGAAAACCAAGACCTTACCCGTGTGAGGGTCTGTCTGTATCCCGCCAGTGTTACTAAACTACCTGAGTAGTGAATGGAAAACAGGCTCGCCAGGAGCGTTGGTGCAGTGAAAATCGCTGTGCTGTGCTGGCGTCTGTCGCATGAGGACAGTCGGGCCAGGGCTTCTCATCTCCCCTGTCCAGAGGTGGGTGCTGCAGGGACAAAGGAAAGGACAGAAGCCTCTTTTGAGAAGGAGGGGCAGTGAGAAGGGTACAGGGCTGGAGACAGGGGAAGGGAAGAAGGGAAGCGGGAGAAGCAAAAGAAAGGAAGATTATGTGGGGCAAAGCAGAGCAGAGAGAAGAAATGGAAAGAGATGAGAAGGAGGGAAAGTGAGGATAGGAAAAATCCAGGAGTGAAAAAAATCCAGGGCTCCATTATGAGGAGACAGGTATCCCTGCAGTTACAGGGTTTGAAATGACAATGGAAAGACTGGAACAAAAAGGCTCTTTATCCTACCTCAATTTCTGACTTGGATTGATTTGTGTTCCAAAAGGACCATGTGTGGTGGGAGAAGAGAGCTTCTTAGCTGCAGATGGGGAAGGAAGTGGGCACTAAGACATCCCTAGCTCTGCTTCTGCTGCCGAGTCATCCCGTCCCGACCAGAGCCTTGTTTGACTTCTGTGCTACAACGTGGGACAAGGCAGATCAAGCAGACCTTGGGGCAGCCAGAGCCTGCTCTAATCTGGACTGAATTAATTAAACATTTCCCTGGCTAGAAATATTCCCGGGACTAGCCAAAGTTTCAGCTTGCCAGTGTAGTTGCACCTTCCTAGTTCGAGTGTCACGATCAGCCTAGTTGAAACCAGCTTCCAGGGGTCCTGGGTCCGGACTGAGCAGAGGAGATGATGCCGGGCAGGACCTGTGAGTCAGGTACTTCTCGGTTGCCTCTTGGAGTATCTGTGCAAGGTTCCTGTTCTCTGGGCCATCACGTCTGGCAGTTCTGTGCCAAAACCCCTCTGTGCAGCAATGTCTCCCCGTTTTCTTAGGGTCTGGTTTATTTAGGGACATGTGTAAAAAGGCAGTTCACCGGCGCAGCTAGACAGGGGCATGTGGTAAGTTTAACGTAACCCTTGGGGAGCTGAGCTTGGAGAGCCGTGTTGAGGGCCTGCATCAAGGCTCCATTAAGCAGCAGCCCATGGGACACCTTCCTGGGAGAATGGCTGTCCCGGCTATACTGTGTTAGCAGGGTAGTAAGCCCTCTGTGTCTGTTCTTCTTCACTCTGTAGTATCCAAGCAGGTGTCAAAAGCTTCAGACAGAGAAACTCAGCCCAGTCCCCATCTAGGAAGGAAGAAGTACTTAAGAGTATGTTTACTATCGGGAGCGCCTGGGAAACTCAAAAGCCTTCTAAGCTTGGCTCTGTCTGTCCTGGGTGGAGAGGTGGCATGGAAAGACAGCAGCAGAAAGCAGCGAGCAGTGAGCAATATCGGTCTGCTGGCATTCAGCAGACTTCTCACCACCTGGGGAATTTGCATCTTTTTTCTTTTTCCTAAACTTGCACTGGAAAATGTAGATCTCAACCAATTCTTGCCTTTCTGTTGCCTGCCTTCTTTTTTCTGTGTTGTTGGAAAAGAAATGAAGTGGTGTTGCCTCTCAGCTTCGAGAAAGCACTTTTCTTAATGAGCAACCAGAAAGGCTTTGGGGGTGTAGCTCAGGCGGGGAAGGGAGGCAGTGGCTTATGCAGGTCCTGCACTGGCAGAGGCCAGCTCCCCGGGGCTGTCTTCAGTGGCCACCCGTGATTTTGGATCCCCAGCGCTGAGGGTTGATACTGCAGCTGCGCTGGGAAGACGCTGTGCTTGTGCAAGCAAGGGCAGGGGCCTCCCCTTGCTCGTTATCCAGATCCATCGGGCAGGGCATGCCAAAATTGAGTGGGGGAGGGCACTTATTTAAAAGAGAAAGGAAGAATCCCTCTGTGCCTCGCGTTCCCCTCCGTAACGCGGCGGTTCTGACACTGCAAGAGCTGTTTTTCATGGGCTGCAGGCACTGGGAGCAGGCACTGTTGAAAGAAGAGGTACAGTCACGCTCCGTGCTGGGTGCGGCAGGAGGCTGCGTGTTTCTGCTTGTTCTGGGCTAATGTGTAATTTCTAATCATAGTCTCATATGTTTCTTTACTTTAATTATCACTGGCATCAAAACAGTGATTGACTCTAGAGCCAGGAGTAGCATCTTACCCGTCGGCTCTCCCTTCCCGAAGGTACGTTGTCTCTGAGTCGTTCCTGATGCCATACGTGACGGGCAGCCAAGGCCCTCCTTAAGGAGGGTTTTTGCTACCGCATAAACCCCTGAGGCTCGGACAGCTTCCCCGCAGCCCCACGCAACCAGAGCCAAGCCCCACGGGCTGCTCCACCCCAGTTACAGCTGCAGGGCCCCCCCAGGCACCCTCTTACGCTGGCAGAGGCGCCCTGGCCGCCTCTCGTAGTCCCGCGGAAGCAAAGCACGAGGGTGCTGTTGCAAACTACATTAAGCAAAGATGAAGCAAGGTAACCGGGAGGAAGACAGACGGTGCCAGCCTGGTCAGGCTCCTGCCGAGGAAGGGAAACAACTTTGCAGTGTTAACAGCAGTGGAGCCCGCGGTGCAGAGGAGCGGTGGTGAGCTGCAGCTCACCTGGGAGGGCCTGGTGCAGTGGTGGGGTGGCTTCCCACGCGGTACTTCATCTTTTGGGGGCTGACTGGCTCTAATCTGCAAACACCCACCATGTCGGCCGCAGCTGAGGGCAGGCGGGTTGTGAAGGCAGCTTGTGTAGAGAAAATACTCAGGCCTCGATCACAGCTTCACATTCCTGTGATCATGCCGGCACCATCTCGGTAGACTTCTTGATGCCACCACCCCGCCTATGTGTCCTGCTTCGTCCCGTCCCCCCACACCCCCAGCGTCTTACCCGAGACCAAGCTGTAGAGCGGGAGTCCTGGCTTGGGGTCGGACCAGGAGCTGACGCTGAAGGGCACCGTGTCCGAGCCCCGGTCCCCCCCCCCCAGCCTGCCCGACTTTCTCCAGGTGCTTTTGGTGAACAGCCCCCAGTTCTGGCGGCGCAGCCCCCCGCGGCCGCAGGTCCGGCGCTGCCAGGGGACGGTGGCAGCTTCTCTCCCGGCTGGGTTTCCGCACGGCGAAGCCACGGCTCTGCCCTCCGTGAGCCGGTGCCGCCTGTGCTGCCCCTCTCCCCACCAATCTCTCATCCTTGCAGGCCCTGGTGTAAAATGCCCTTTCTGACCGGTACCGCTCTGTTGTCACAGAATCACATCATGAGAACACCGACTCATGAGCTGGTTTGGGTTTTTTAAATATCTCTATTTTTTTTAGCCTGATGCTCATAGTGATCTGCAGTCTCTTTGCTGCCTTCAAGTCCCTTGTGGTTTCAGTTTTGGTACAAATGTGTTTAGATTTTAGCAAATTAAAGTTGGGGGGGGGGGGGGAGGGGGTACAGAGCATCTGATCAATTTGTATTTATTTATTTTAACATTTTACTAAATAAAACACAATAAAATCTCTTGTCTCCTTAGCTGTATGTACCAGGCGGGGACAGTGGGTCCCACAGGCACAGGGGATGGTGCCCGCAGAAAGTCCCCAGCCCCGGGAGGGGTTTCTGAGCGTGGCTCTGTGCGATGGCTGCGGCGCGCTCCGGCTCGATGCTTGCTTTCTTGGCAGGGAGAAGGGTGCTGCGTTAGTAGAAACGAATTTTAGCTCTAAAAGGGGCTGCGCTCGGTTAAGAAAATCTCCGCAGGCTTCGACTCCGTGGTTGCCTCCAGCTGATGCCGCCCGGCAGAGGGCACATGGAGACCAAAACCGAGCTGGGTTTACTCCAGGTACCTAAACCCTTGCAGGCACGTTTTGGGCTAAGGACTGGCTAGGCTGGGAAGGATTATTTGAAAATGATGGCACGTGGTCCTCCTGCTATAGGCATAGCATTACACCTTCCAAAAAACTGCAGAGCCAGCATTTCTGTAGCCATCTAACCCTCAAAGAAATGCCCAGAAGAGGCCTGCTCCATCCCGGCGCTGCTCCACCGTCACATCTCTAGCAGAGAGCAGGCTAAACTACCGTCTAGATCTGATCGACACCTCTGTTGTCGCTTAGTGCAGAAGCAGAGCGATAGCGGCGAGCTTCGGCTGTGTTAAACAAAAGCTGTCTGCTAGGGACTGGGCGGGTGGAGCTGCGCCTGGCTGCCCGGTCATTAGCAATGTCTTTCCAGCCCTTTCCCAAATAAAGCCTCAACGACTTGCTCCTGGCGTACCATCCCGTCCTCCCCCCTCCCTCGCAGCTGCAAGGCGGGCGGCTGGTATGGCCTCAGAGCCAGTTTTTATTCCCAGCAGTCTTGTAAAGCCAAGGCCGCTCCGTGGGGGGAGCCCCGCTCGGTCCCGCTGCCAGAGCTGGGCGCCCGTCCTCGGCGGGCGGGGGCAAGGTCCTGCGGGTCTTGGCGCGGCAGCCAGCTCGACACGCCGGTCTCGGGGACGAGCCGCAGCACCACCAGAAGAAGAAACCACATCTCTTCTACTTGGGTGTGATTAAACTGACTACATGCCTACGCCGTGAAGCCCCAGGCTCCGCTTCAAGGGCGCTGGCTGTGCAGGCAGCCACCCAGGCTGCCAGCCCCACTGCAGCGCCGAGCACCGGCGGACTCGATCCCCCCGCAGTCAGCGACTGCCAGCCGTTTCAGAGCTGGCAGGGGAGCGGCACGCCTGCTGCTTGGTGACACGGGCATTTCTTTTGCCTGCTGTTGCTCCCTGCTCCCCAACCCTCCCGCTGTGCCAGCCAGAAAGGGAAAAGGCTTAAAGCATGCCAGGCAGAGCGAGCCCAGCGATGCTTTTCCCCAGCCGAGGCTCAGGCTACCCCTGTGTTGCTCTCCTCCCGCTGCCTTCCCTCCAGGGGACACGTGCAGGCTTGCAGCCGAAAAAAAATTAATAACCAGGCAGTTCTAACAAGGATGTGAAAAAGAATAAAAAAGCTTTAATTTAAAAATTAAATTAAAAAGAGAGAATAAGCAAGAGGCGCTTGTGCCCTTTCCATACCCAGCGCTTTGTATGGCTCCTCCTGGCCGCTCCCACCATGGACGGAAATCCTACACCTGCACAGAGCTGGCTCTTGCAGCCCAGAGTAACGCTAAGGAGAGAAGAGCGGAGTCTGCAGCAGCAACTGGCCTGGAGAGCCTCCAGGGCCACCAGCAAAATCATCCAGGAGGAAGAAAGAATTAAAAAAAAAAAAACCCAAGACACCCTAATCATTTAATTCTGATCAGAAAAGTATTAAATAATTTAAATAGCGTGAGGAAAGCAACGCATCCTCTGTGCTCCAGTGTGTGATAGTGGTGGAACAGTGCCCGGCCAAGCTGCTCCCGGCACAGGGATCCCGCCACAGTGCTCAGCTACGGTCTTGTCCAGTGTCAACCACATCCCTGATTGTTGATGGCAACGTCTGCGCTGCCAAGAGCTGGGGAGGAGCGGGGTGGTCCCCTGCCAGGAATTTCTCCAAGCATGTGCTGGCCCACGAAGCTGCTGTTTTGCCCGTCGCGATGGCTGCCTGGCGTGGTTCGCAGCCCTGCCCTGCGCCCCAGGACGGGGCCTCTCACCGGCACGGCTGCTTCCAGCCGGGAGGCGCAGGCCCGTCCTGGGAGCTCACTGCTGGGGACAGCAGACAGCCCGTCCTGCTCTGGCTGACTCCCACACCACCCGTACTGGGCCAACCCCACTGGAGACTCTGCATCCATATGGATGGGGAGTAACAATATTTTGCCCTGTTGACCAGCCAGCCTCGGTCCAGGCTTGAACCAGGTCTCCACAGCTCCTGGTACTCCCCGGCCCCACCTCCCAGGGTGCTGGGGGGGCTTTCTCTGAGCCTGGCTCCACAAAAGATGCAAAAGGATGCTCTACATCCTCGTCTCCCACTCACCAAAGCCCCGGAGGGGTGTGCGGAGGATTGGGACCTGGGACCGCAGAGCAGAGGCAGAGCAGGGTGGGGTACAGCTCCCAGGCTGCTTGAGGAGCCGGGAGACCCAGGCTGAGGTGAACGAGTGAAGGCTGAGAATCCACATCTGCTAAAACAGGGGAGGGAGGAGACCCATCCCCCCTGGCAATGGGGAAGCTCCCCTGTAACACAGGAAGGCTGCTGCTCCGAAAAAAACCCCTTGGCCACACCGCAGCAGCTTGACCTGCAGGCACTGCCTGTTCTCGCAGCTGGCATCTTCCATCTTATCTCCGGGCATCCCGGTCGCTGGGCTGGAGAGGCTGTGCCGCCGGCTCGGTTCCCTCGGGCCGAGCTGTGGTGGTGGGCCGGGGCAGGAGGGAGGCCGTGCGCCCTCCCCTCTCCAGCATGCCGCCAGCACCCCGCACCCACTGTCCCCGGGGCGTCACAGGCTCCTCTCGGCGGTGAGGTATTTGAGCGCGGCAGCCCCGTACCGCCGCGACAGGTCCTGGTGGAACTCCTCCCGCAGCGTCTGGAGGCAGCCCCGGTACCCTGCGCTCAGGCGAAACTTGGAGATGTCGAAGCTGGGGGCATGGGGCATGTGGATCATGAAGGCGTTGGGCAGGACCAGCAGCTCATACTCCTGGGGGCAGAGCAGCGGCCCTGACTGTCAGCATCGGCTTGGTGGTACCAACGTGTCACTGCCCGGCCAAGACCCCCCCCAACACCCCGCGCCTCCATGGTGCCAGGAGCAGCCCCTCACCCACCTGCGCATCCAGCTCCATGATGTGGGACACCTTGTTCCAACCGAAGCCCACAAACCTCTGGTCGTATTTGGGGCAGTCTCGCCTCACTACAACGTAAGGCTCGAAGTCTGGCTGCCACGCCACGCGGTACGGCACGGTGGCCGTCCGCCACTTGGCATAGTCAGTTGGGGCATGGCCTTTTGGCCACACGTGGTACCTACAGGAAGAGATGGAAATGAGAGAGCGGGGAAAGCCGGCGGCTCCCCGAGACAGACAAGAGGATGCAGGGGATCATCGGAGCCAGCTGCCCCACAGCCCCAAGGCACAAGGGTACAAAAGTGGCTTCTGCTGGGTGTGACAGCCCCATTGGACGGCGGGGCAGCTCCAGTCCCTACCTGAAGGTGTAGAGGGAGCCCATGTCCAGCATGGAGAGCAGCTCTGCTTTGGATTTGGGGAAGGTCAAGCGGTAGTGCAGGGTCTCGAACGCTGGCACGATGAGAGCTGCCTTCCTCTGGGGCAGCTCCAGCTGCTGGATGGAGTTCCTAGGATGGTGGTAGGAAGGGCGTGAGGTCTCCCCGGCTGTGAGCCATGGCCACAGCCTCCTTCCTCAGCCCCTCCAGCCTGCCCAGAAGGGTATTAATGGGTTTAGACACTTTGTAGTGGTGCCACGCAGGGGCAGGAGGACCGGGGCAGCCCTCACAGCCACGGCTGCTTCCTCACCCGCTGGTGTCTGACACAAGCAAGGGCAGGATCCCAAGGTTGAACGCAAAGGAAACAGTTTCTGCGTGCCGAGAACTGCTGCCCAGGGCGTTTCCTGCAAACCCCGGTGCCTGGGGAGCCCAGCAGGCTGGAGAAAGCCTTACCTGAGGTAATCGTAGAGGCCATACATAGGCAGGAAGTCAATGTCCGTCAGAAAGACGTATGGCGTCTGCGTGTTGGCCAAGGCCACGTTGCGCAGGAGGTTGATGGGGTAGAACTGCCCCTCCTTGTAGACGATGTGGTAGGCGACGTTGCGGCGGGCGCTCAGCACCTCCGAAGCCTGGGCGTAGCGCAGGAACTGCTGAGCCTCCGCGTCCGACATGTACAGCGCCAGGCTGATGGGGCCCGCCCAGTGTTTGCAGATAGCCTCCAACATCTGTAACCTGTGGAGCAGAGGGCACTGCGTGAGCAGGAGACCTGCCCTGCGGCAGCTTGGCCAAACCCAGGACTGGGTGCCTGCCAGTGAGCCGCGTGCCAGCCGAGCCCAGTTCAGGAAGGAGCGGGAGGAATTGCTGCTCCCAGCTTGGGGTGTTGCTCCTCACTGCAAAGCGCTGGTGTGAGGGTGAGGAACCCATGTTTTGAGATCCCTGGTAGCTCCCAAGCTGTGGAGCCATCCCAGAGGAGTGGAAGTGGGATCCGACCTCCCACCAGCCTCACCAGTAAGTACCTGTCCATGGAGAGCTGGGCCACGAGGGTGACATCGGTGGGGTTGGGAAGGGCCAAGAACTCGTACTGCAGGAAGAACAGGTGGATGCGGTGCTGCGTGAGGTGCTGCCGGCGGAAATCGTAGCAGGGATCGTCCTCGTCCAACTCCTCCAGCGCCTGCTGCAGCTGCGATGCCGTGAAGGTGAGGGAGAGCAGGAGCCCCACGGGGAGGTGGGGCGGCTGCAGGGGGTCTCCGCCCACCCCACGCTCTGGGGTCGGGGGCAGAGGCGCAATCGCCCTCACCTGGTCGCTGGGTGGGCTGGGGAGACTGGCACAGCCGAAGAGCTCCCTGCGCAGCAGGTTCCCGTCGTACTCCAGAAAGGTCAGGTAGAGGTTGCGGAAGAATTCCACGTGCTTGTTCTTCACCCGCAGCTTCTTGGGCGAGTTCCAGTGGATCACCTGAAGGCAGCGGTGTGTCACCCCGCGGAGGGGAAGTCAGCAGCACCCAGTGCTCCCCAAGCCCCCAGACCCCACGCTGACTCCCACGGACCAACAGCGCACGCGCTGTCCTTCAGGCCCTCCCCAATCTCAAAGGCAGCAAACCCACCCACCTTGAGATCCGAGACCTCGGTGTAGCACTGCTCCGAGCGGGTGTGATCAGAGAGCTGCACGTTCCAGAAGCAGGGGAGCCGGTACACCAGGGCCGGGTTCTGCTTGATCACCGCGTTAAAGATGTCCTAGGAGAGAGGAAGACGAGTGCACGGATGGATGAGGAAGACAGCAGTGCTACGGGAACGCAGCAGGGCCGACCACCCCAGAGGAGGGACCGTTACCTGATCGGCCAGCGAGGTGGAGAGCATGCTCATGAGCTCCCGCTCCGCCGTCAGCCGCCACATCTGCTCCCAGCCCAGGCGACGCAGGCGGTCGAGCAGGAGCAGGATCACCCCTGGGTGCCGGGGAGGAGGGCACGGGGTCACCGAGGGAGCACCCAGCCATTACAGAACTGAAGCACAGCAGCCTGCATGCCTTCAGCCCCTGGGATGTGCCACTTCTCTGCACCCACCCACACGACCCCGGGACGCTCGTGCCCACCAGACTCTCCTGCCTCACCTCAGCCTTCCCCAGCCTCCCCGTACCAAGTGCCGCCTCAGCACCACCAGGCTGCGGGGCCCACCCCGGCAGCCCACACTCACCCGTGTTGAAGCCACGTCCCAGGGCCGGCCACGGTTTGTGGTTTTTCCACAGGTTGCCCAAATACCAGTCGCTTTGGTTCTCCACCAGCCCAATCACCTGCTTGTCTGAGGAAACAGAGGGACGTGGATACAGCCCGTCTTGCTGGAGGTTCAGAGGGCCCAAGCAAACCCACTGCGCTGGTGCTGGGGACTGCCACCCTGAGCCCAGCACCCAGGGCCCTGCCAGGACCCCAGGGGCACCCTGTCCTCACCAGAAAACTTCCCAAAGACAGCCCAGAGCTCAGCGATGTCGGTGGCAAAGGTGATATCGGTGTCCAAGACGATGACCTTGGAGAGGTTGGAGGGCAGTGCTTTGGTAAGCGTCAGCTTCATCAGCCCGTAGATGCCGGAGTAGTGCTTGTTGGGGATCCACGACACCTCCGGCTGCAAGGCGACACGGCCTCAGGGCTGGGCACGGCCATGCCCTTCCCCTGCCCGGGCAGGAGGGCGGTGTGTGCCCGCACCCCGTGCAGAGGAGGCCAGCAGAGGGGCACAACAGAGCCGAGCCTGGAGCATCTCCTCCAGCTGCAGCACCGCCAGCCACACGCCTCTCTCCCCTTCAGGAGAGGGGTGTGTGGCCCTTCAGGCGCTCGCTGGCTGCATCTCCTTCTCCTTTGCTCTCACCTCTTCCTCCAGCCACCAGAACCCCCACCTGAACCCCAATGTTTCAGTGCTGGGTGGGGGACCCAGCTCCGCCGCAGAGGCAGTGCTACCCCAAGGGACCTCCCCACCCCTCCAGCACCAGCCCGGTGACCTCCTTCTCAGCTGGACCAGCAACAAGAAAGGGGAGAAGGTGAGCGAGGAACCAGCAGGAAAAGAGTTAATAAACCCCCTCCCGCTCGCCCCTCTCTGCTGCTCCCCTCGGCGCTCCGAGCGCTGGGTTGGGACAGGGCAAAGGGGGGGGAAGTGCCTGCCTTCAAGTCGTCGGCGTTGTAGAAGCTGACGTGGACAGAGGGCACCATCCAGGACTGGAAGAGCGTCTGGAGGATCTGGTGGGCCACCGAGTCCGTGATGAAGTGAAAGTGGAGGGGGTTTTTCCTGCCGAGGGCAAGCGCAGCAGCACTCAGCACCAGAGCGGGAGGAAGAGGACATGGTGCCCATCCCTCCCACCCCTGTCAGGGGACAGACATCAGCTGAGGGGGCAGATGGAGAAAAATCAGCCATCTGGGGGAAAGAAATCCCCCTCTAGCCCTCTAAGCAGTGGCACAGGGGGTAGAGAGAGGCCCTAGAGCTCCTCTCCCGCAGCACTGTCCCCCCTGCAGCCTGCAGCAGCTCATCTGGGACCCCCCAAACCAGCGGGCCTCTGGCACAGCACCTCCCCATTACCTGTGGAAGAGGATGGATTTCACCAGGGTGACCACATCCCGGCTCGCGTTGTGCCCGGCGCACACAATCGCAACGTGCAGGAGCTGCCCAGAGACAAACGGCGCCTTTTTGAGACCGGACCCACCCCCCCCTCGCAGGGGCCTGTCAGCTCCTCCCTGGGGCCGTAATATGGGGAGAGACTCCATAACCCAGCCCTTCCCCTGGGGAAGGAGCCCCAGAGAGAGGTGGGAGTCCCCCCGGCTTAGAAGCGGGGACCAGGAGTCTGGCTGCCCACTCCTCCTGTCTGGAGAAGCAAGACAGCCTCACCCACCCAGCTGTGACCCGTTGAGCACCACGGAGAGCCAGGATGAGGCCCCAGCATGACCAGAGGACGGGGTGAGCAGTGCCAGGCAGGTTGCCCGTACATCCACGCTCAGCCAGGATCCCAGCCTCCCATCCAACATCCCCTATCCACCCTGCCGGTGCCATCACCCACCTCACACTTGTGCACCGTCCGCTGCTTGGGGCAGGCCGTGCGGTTGCTCCTCTCGCCCCCGGGGGGGTCCCCGTCCTCGGCGGAGGCCCCCCACTGCGGGCTGCCGTCGCTGCCCTCCGCCTGCGCCTGGCTGAGCTGCAGGCGGAGCTGCTGGTTCTCCTCCTCCACCCTGCGCACCCGGGAGGCCAGCGCCTCCCGCTCCACGTCCCGGCTCGGTTGCTCGCCCAGGCAGGGCGGCAGCAGGAGGAAGCGGCCATCTGCGAAGGAGACACGGGGCATGCGACGGGCACGGCAAGGCAGAGCTCGGTCAGGATGGCCGAGGATGGCGCGGGGCAGAGCCCCAACTGAGAGGTCCGGGCACACCCCACGTGTGCCCAAGCCAACGTCACAGCCCTGCTCCCCCCATCCCCAGGGATGTCCCTGGAAATGCAGAGCTCAGACACACCTGCAGCGACTCGCACGGCCACAGAGCAACCGCCCCAAGGCCTCGGCCTCCCCTGCCCACCCTCTGTTGGGGACCGTCCCTTGATCCGAGGAGGAGAACCCACTCACATTCGAGGCTGCCCACAAAGAGGTAGAGCCAGGAGAGGAGGATGGCCAGGGTCACCGTGGCAAGCAGCAGCTTCAGCTTCACGCGGCAGGAGCGCAACATGGTGTGCCGGCGGGAGAGGGGCAGCGAGGATCAGGTGGGCAGCCCGAGCCCGGCCGGCCCCGGCATCCTAGAGCCTGCGAGGGGCAGGGGAGCGGAGAGAGCGGTGTCACCGGCAGCCCTGCAGCCCACACCCGGGCGTCCTGACATCCCCCAGCAGGATGTCCCCCGTCTCCTGCTCCCTCCAGGACACTGCCTGGGCGAGAGCAGAGAGACAGATGCTCTTCACCGCTCCAGCGACAGCCTCTCCCAGCTGGCTCCCTCCTGCCCATGCTGGGACATCTGGACCCCCTCCCGGTGCCTGCCCCACCACCCTGCTGTGGCTGCACGGCTCTCGGCAGGGACCTCAAACATGGAAGGAGGGAAGGAGTCCTCCAAGTGATTTCACTCCAGCTCTGTTCCTTGCTCCTTGCCATCCCACAGGCAAGGGGAAAGAACGAAGGCCTCCCAGGGGAGGAGAGAGGTTGTGCTGGAGAGGTCCTCACCGAGGCGGGTGGCCGGTCATGGGGTGGTTAATGGAGCCTGCCCTTGAGAGGGAGCGCAGGTCCCTCCCCCACCGCCTGCAGAGGCCGAAGGGGCCAGGACTGCTCTTGAGACACGGCCTCAAGGACACGGCCAGGCTGGGTGGGAGCGCAGCCCACGCGGAGCCAGGCGAGGAGCCCAGCTGGGCACGCTGGCTCCTTCCCAGCCCTCCCGCCGGCGGGCTCGGGGGAACTCCCGCAGCGTCCCATACCGAGGTCTGTTGCGGGCCAAACGCCTCCCCCTCCACTCACAGCTACCTGCCCCGACGAAGTTTGGTGGAAAAATCCCAAACGCTTCGGTGAAACTCACTTCCCAGCACTGCTGGCTCAACGGGGCACTCCGGGGGGGACCCCTCACCCCGCCGCGGCGGCTCCGGCCACGCGTGCCGTGCTGCTTTCGTTCCGCGGCGGCGGCGAGACGCTCCCCGCCTCGCTCCTGCTCCCAAACCCAACACAGGGACAGAAAGCCCATCCCAAAGAGCCAGGTGCCCAGGGCAGACAAAGACCCCACAAAGCAAGGGAACACCAACCTCTTCCCAGCGGGCTGGCCTCGCTCCGCGCCCCTGCCTGCCTGCCTGCCTGCCTGCCGCGGCTCCAGACTGAGCCCCTGCCCTCGGCGCAACATCTGGAGGCTCAACAAAAGCTGCCGTAGGGATGAATGGGCCGGATTAGGGTTTGCTCCCCCTCAAACACACCACGCCAGAGACCATTGATGTGCAGATGCCTGGGTGAGCAGCCCCTGGGGCCAGGGTGCAAATGCCTGCCCACTGCAGGGTGGATGGCAAGCTCGGCAGGAGCAAGGGGTACGCAGCAACGGGCTCAGGCTCTGCAAGGGCTGGGGCAAGGCCAGCCCGAGGGAGCACGGCCACCCTAACCCGCTGGGGGATGCAGCCGAGCCCCCGTGGCAGACCCCTTTTCCTGGTGGAGAAGGGGTCCTGCCAGCACCACAGCTCCCTGCAAGCCTGGCATTGCCCTGTTTTTCCTCTCTATAGAGCAGGCCAAGCGCGGGCATGGCGGGGAATGGAGCACACCAGGCCCAGGCACCCCTTCTCCCTGCCACGGCCATGAGCCGTGCAGGACCTGGCGAGGTCTCTGCACGCTGCTGCCAGCCTGTCTCCTGTCCCACAAACCAATCTCCACCCCTCCTGCCTGACCTGGGCATCCCCCAAACTTTGTGTTGAGCTCGCAGCGGGGGTGAGGCAAGATGAGGGAGGTCAGCCGGCACCGAGCAGTCTGGGAAGCCAAAGGATGGGGAAGGGACTTTAGCAGAAACGGAGGAGAGAGGTGGTGGCACACAGCAGCACCCCTCTGGCTCCCGTTTGCCCCCATGGCCCCTCTGGGGGGGGGCCTCACTGCAGGGAACGGCACTCTGTCCCCAGCCTACACGTGAGCATGCTACCAGGACGGGAATTTTGGGGGACAGGATAGGACCAGCAGCAGGCCAGTTGCCAAAGACCCTCCCGGAGGCACCCAAGGACTCCATCCATTCCCCCCATACCCCCCCAGCCCTCCTCCATCCCCCTCCTCACCTGGCCGCTCGCCTCCTCCCCAGGAGGCGATTTCCTTACCTGCCTTTCCCCTTCTCCTCCTCCCCGGGCGCCTCCCCAGCCGGCTGCCGCTGCCGCTCCCTCCGGCTCTGCCGATCCCGTCCTCCCGTTACTCCTCCCTTTCGGATCTGACACTTCCCCCCCCTCCTCCCCGCTCTCAAACCCAAGCTCCCCCCCGCGCTGGCCCCCCTTTCCGAGGAAGAAAGAACAAACAAAACAGGAGATTAAATTCGCTTTCTACTCAAGAGCCCCCAGCGCCAGGGGCACGGAGTTGCCCAAAGTAAGTCGGGAGGAATCCGCCCTCCCTCCAGCCCCCTTCCCGCTTCCAGGCCTCAACGATCCCTCCTTTGCCGAGATAAGGGAAGCATCGGGATTATTCACCCCCTACCCAGCACCTGCCTCCCTCTTTCCCGGGGCAGGTGCAGGAGCCTTTGTCCACATCGAGAGATATTTGGGGGGACTTTGGAAGGCAGCAGAGCCCACCCCATCTCCCCTTGGTTGGCAGAGAGGGGCTGCACGGGATGCAGGTATGGCAAGGGTGGGGTGCAGTCCTTGCTACCCGGAGAGAAGAGGCTGCCATCAGCACTAGCCCCTCACCCGGACAGGGTGCAAACGCCACTGAAAAGGTTGAAAGGTTTGAAAAGGAAAGAAGAGCTGCTCCCCGATTGCCCAGGCTTGCTCCAGCCCCACCAGCCCAGGAGAGCAGGGCTCCCCAAAGAGCGCAGTGTCTCCCAGACCTGCCCAGCGCACCGGGAGCGAGCAGGATGGCAGCAGGAGGAGCGGGAGGCCGGGGCTGGGAATGCTAACTATGCGGAGACAGGCTCTACCTGCAGCTCCCCCCACGCCTGGCCCCAGGGCTGGGGAAAGGCAGCAGGCTCCTACCCGGGGCCGGAGCGGAAGGAGGAACCCCCTGCCCTCCTGCCTTGGCCTCGGTGGGAGCCTGCTGGAGAAGGCGAGGTGTGGTGGGAAGAGGCCACCACCGGCAATAGGCGGAGGGATTAGGATGCAAACTGCCTGCATAGCAATTTAGATGAAACGTAAATTGCCCCCCACCCCATAACCCAAGGGCGAGCTGCGGCAGCAAGCCCCAGCCTGCCTCGCAAAGACAGAGCAGCGCCTGCGAAGGCAGCCCTCGAGCCCCAGGGCAGGGGCAGGCTGGGTCTCCACCCAGGCAGCACCGAAATCGCTGCCCCAGGAGATGCATTTACCTCCCGCTCAGGCAGCTCTTGCTTGCCCCTGCAGAGCCCCGTTACAACGCTCCTCAACAGCACCTTTCTGCCCAGCCCAGAAGGAGAGGGAAGCCCCGGGCTGCCCCGCTGCTCCTCTGAGCCAGCGGCTCCCCGGAGCAGGAGCCTTCCCTCTGCTCCCCTGCCTGGCCCAGGGGCACATGGAGCTCAGCCCCCGGGACTGTCCTGTCCCTGCCCCGGGGTATCCATCGTGTAACAAGTGCTCCAGCTGAGGCAGCGGCCGCCCAGGGCTTACCCACGCTGCTGGGAGAAACCCAGACCTCCTGCAGCCTCCTGCCAACAGCACTGCTCCAGGGTAGGAAACCACCTCCTGCTCCCGCTGGCCACCACCGCCTCTCCGCACGCTTTTCCTGGCTTCCCTATCTTGCTCACTCCCGCAAGCAAGGGCCGAGCGCCAGGCCCGGTGCAGTGAGACCCAGCCAGGCGCTCACCAGCCGGGGAAGGAGCAGGTAGGCTGCTGGGGAGCGCAGGCGAGGCGGAGGCGTTTTAGGATGTTTATGGTGGTGGGGAGGAGACGGCAAGCAGGAAGGCAGCTACACAGCCTCTCCTCCCCCGTGAAACATTCAAGGCACAGCAAGGGGAGGGCAAGGCTGGAAGCGGCTCCCAGGCAAGGGGCACGGTGGGTAGTGGCAGCCGTGGCATGGCACGCAAGGGTCCCAGCTCCACCCGTCCCTGCAGCCACGGCGCTCGGCCTCTCCGCCCTCCCTCCTCAGTCCCCTTGCTCACGCCAGACAAGCGCAGCCAGCAGTAAGATGAGAGGTTTCCCAATACTGCCAGTTTCCGACCCCAGCGCGAGGGTGCGGGGCAGAAGTGCTGTCCGCAGCAGGTTATCCTCCCTCCCCCATGCTCTCCCCGGGAGCAGGGGCGGCTCCTGCTTCGGCAGGGATGGGGGACGTGGCAAACGGGACAGAAAGAGGCACCCAGGTCCCCTCTCGCTGGGAGAGGCTGGCAGCATACACCAGGGGAAGGGGCAGGCAGGACCCCGGTCTCACCTCACGCCTGGCCAGCCCTGCCTCCAGTGACAACAGGGCGATAGCCAGGGGACAGGCAGTATAAAGCCAGCGGAGCCGGGCAGCTGCACAAACACCGGGTGCATGCTCACACCACCCTCTGAGGTGTGGGCAGGAGCCCAAGGCTGGCTGCCCACCGGCCACCCCTCCATGCACAAGCAGCCTTCGCTCCCGGGAAGGTGCGCCCACCTTGCTTGCCCCAGGCTCCCCCCCCAGAGCTGCCCACGTGCTGGCACCCCGCTCTTCCAAGATCCCCTCTTTTTCTAGGAGCATGGCTCAGCCCGACTGGCCTTCGCTCTCCCCGGCTCGGTGACTATCAGGTGAGCAGTTAATGTTTAGGGAGAGCTGGCAGCTGGAGCTTTCCCATCGCATCAGCACGGTTCCCCCAGCCCCGCAAACCCAGAAGGGAGCAGCCCTGTTTTCCCACAGCGCCGCAGCTGGCAGCAAGGCCCACGGCAGGGTGGGCATCTTAGCCTGTGGTCTCGCCTAGAGCTAACGTGCACCTGCAGAGGGGATGCTGAGGCACAGCAAGACTGTCTGCAGGTCACAGGACAGCAGCCCTGAGGGGCACAGGGCCAACCCCAGGCTTGCTGCCCCCCTTCTGTAATGCCCCCCCAAGGCATTACAAGTGAATAGGGTGGCCTGGCTGTTCCCGGTAAAGTCAGCCAGGAGAGGAGCGATTTCGCAGAGCCGCGCTGCCTGTTGTCTTAGCTAGCTGTAGGCGATAGAAACTGCAAATCCTCCTCCCAGGTCTCATTTTTGGAACCGGGAGAGCAGCAACAGTTTAGCTGACCTGCTTAGACTGCCTCAGCAGGCAACACCGCAGCTTCCTGGGCTCGCAGGAGGTGAGAAAGGGCCCGACAGCCGCGGCGAGAGCTGCGCGGCAAGGCTGGCAACTGAGAAAAGGCACCACGCTTTGAAGAGAGGCAACTGGGGACAGTCTCTTCTGCTCTTACAAAGAGATGGGAGGGGACACGCTGGTTCCTTGTTCGGCAGGTCACCTTTAAAGCACGTACCGCAGCACCCATCTGCCAAAGTGCTTTACGATTCGGGGTCACCTCCCTGCCGCCCTCCCCGTGGCTGAAATGCTGCCACTTGAGGGGGGCTGCGCCAGCCGGCGGATACCACACAGGCAGCGCAGAGCAGGGCAGCTGCAGGAATTTACAGAGGCGGAATGGAATTCGGCCAGGAGAGCAGGATTAAAACCCCATGCTCCGGATTACCACGCCGTCCCTCCCTCCCCAGTCTTACGGTAAGCGAAACTTAAGTGAGAATTTCATTTTTGTACTTCCCTGGAAAGAGCAACCTGTGGCAAAACAGCCACCATATTCTAGAGATGGGATCGAGCAGCAGCCACAGAGTCGCATACCAGCACATGAGCTGTAAAAGAGAAAGTGTCCCCATCTCCCCATTGCTCCCAACACCACCAAGCTGCAGAGAAAATCCCAGCAAGGTGAAGATCTTCCTGGGACAGCAGTCAGCTGTGCCTCAGTTCTGGCTCATTCTCGTGCATCAAGCTCTCCTCAGGCCCGTAAGATTATCACAACGCACGCTTCTGCTGCCCTAAGAGTTCAGCTTTTTATTCTGCAAAGTTCACACTGAAAAGCCATCTTCTCTTCTCTGACAGAAGCACAGCACTTGGGGAAGAGGAGCTAACAGTCTCCGAAGGGTGTTAGTTGAAGCTCCGAGCTTGGCTAAGGTAGGGGACTTTCGTCACCAGACTGTTTCCCTGTTTCCAGAGGAAAGAAGCAAGTTCAGGCTGGGTCTGACACGGGAACACGCCTCTCTGCTTACCTCTCCATGTCTGAAACCCCAGGAATGCATCAGGGAGCAACTCCTCTTGGCAGGGACTCGGATCACGAGGCCCTGCTAGACACAGTCCACTTTTGCAGAGCGGCACCGCAGCCAGTCTCCCTGTCCGCAACCGGGCACTGGATTCAGCTGCCCGGAGAGAGGGTTGTGCAGGGCACGCGTGGGGAGGCCGGTGCCACGCCAGAGCGTGCAAGTGTTGCGTAGGAGGCTTAAGTCTACCAGATATCCTGCAACGCTTATGAGTGGGGCAGCTGCATTTTTGCACAGCTCTCAGGCAAGGCAAGAGGGGGCCACCCTGTTAGCAACACGGTCCCCAAGTGCTCTCAACTCCTGTAAGGCCCAAGAAGAAGCTGGAAGGATCCAGCTGGCAATAGCCTTCAACACGTCTGTGGGGACACCAGGGCAGCAGAAAGCAGGGTGCTGGCTTGCACTCCTCTGCACATGCTGCATTTGTCCCTCACTGCGACAGGGGACCAGCAGGATAGACCCCAAAAGCTTGTGTGTGAGCAGAGCTGCGGCACACCGGACACGCTGCCCAGGACACCGACCCGGACGTGCCAACACCACCGCCTGGGTCTCACCCCGGGCTAGAAGTAAGGATCACCTCTCAGGGACCAAGTCACTCCCTGCCAGTAGGAAGTCCCTCACCCAAGAGCTGTCCAACCCT
The DNA here is from genome assembly GCF_964195595.1 of Calonectris borealis. Lineage (NCBI taxonomy): Eukaryota > Metazoa > Chordata > Aves > Procellariiformes > Procellariidae > Calonectris > Calonectris borealis. The sequence continues at coordinate 44,380,067 of NC_134316.1, read as the reverse complement.
CCAGCATGGCTCTGGAGCAGACCACCTTCCCCCAGCGCTCAGCCAGCCCTGTGCCCACAGTGCCAAGCTCAGGGCGAGGGAGCATCCCGCGTGTCCATGCCGGTCATGGTTTTCCCACCGAGCCCGTTTCCTGCACAGCCTGGTGGGGTACACCAGCCCCGCTCCAACCTGGCACCTGGAGGTGATCCCAGTGCCTCCTCCCACCGTGAGACCCTGCTGAGACCCCCACCAAGCTCGTGGAGGAGATACCTGTTCAACACACCGCTTCCAGCTTTACCTCCCTGGACTACAAGTTGTTTGATGCCAGGAGGATACTCGGCAGGTGAAATATTGACACTGAGTGGCCTTTTTCTGGGCCTGCTGGAGCATAAGCCTGACTCAGGACAGCTGCTCCCACACTAACACAGAGGCTACAGAGTCCCGGATTAAATCTCTTCCACATGCCCCCCTGGCCAGCACAGCTAGGCTCAGGCGGGACCAAGCCTAAGCGCTGTGCAGGAGCACTACAAGGGGCAGGAGGACCCCGCCTGCCTCTTAAAACAGAAGAGGAGCAGCATTTGGGCTGATCTCCAGCTCCCTTCCCTCTGCCGGGATTAGGTTTCTAATATCTGCATTTTTGCTGACGTCTGTGCTGCAGCTAATGGCCGGTTCTGAATCCATTAGGTTCAGCGTGTCCTGGTCTCCGGATGTGCTCCGGGCATCAATACCTGTTCACCCCTGCCATTTCCCGACGCTTCCACTGCCGCGGGCTCTGGGGTCGGAGCTGAGCAGAGTATCCGCAGCCGGGAGGTCCCGCTTCTACCCAAGCCAGTCTGCAGCCAGCCCTCTGCCACCTCCAGCTCTGCCATCAGCACAGCTGGAGCACCCAGCAGGCGTCATGCCCCATACAGCAAAGGGGTGGGAATTTCACCCTGTGAACTACTGATGTCCTAAATTTCCAGCTAGCAGTGCCCACGGGTAGGGGCTTACAAGAGATTCCTCCCCCCTCTGCCCCCCTAAACCTCCCTTGAAACGCTCTTGAACAACCAGGAGCTGCTCCCCCGTGGGACAAAGGAGACCATATCCCAGCACATCTGACCAGACCTAACAAGCTTGTGGAGTCTGCACCATCTCATACAAAATTAATTAGGTTAATTATTGCAAAAAAAGGAAGCAAAGGGACTCCAACAATCCCGGACCAGCACTCTGCCTGGAAAAGTCCACAAGAGGCATGACACCATCCACCCCACCACCCCTGGGAAGGTGCCAGGGGCATGGCTTGCAGCCAGGCCCCCAGGTGCCTGCCGTGCATTGTCACCGGCAGAGCTGGGTAAGTGTTTTCGGCTGAATAGTTATTGATTGAAAACTGCAGTTTCCAGACAGCTCAGAGCTATTTGCTACTTCCCGACAAGTTTTGGACAAGAACAAAATGCTTTGTTTTCCAAGAAAAAAGTCTCATTTTGCATTGTTTTGTTTGAAATTGAGCTGCGTTACATTTAAAAGAAAAGATAAAGGGTCTCTCAAACTCGGCTGTGTTGTGGGGTTTTGTTTTTTTTTTTCCTCCAGCTTTTCATTTTGGGCACTAAATCAAGCAATTAATTATTTGTTCAGCTCTGCTCTCCAGACAAGCTGCAAGCATCACGAGCCAAAGGGCCAGAGCAGCTCTGCCCAAGCAGCCGTGCTGAGGAGGGTGTTGGTGTTTTCTGCGCTGCAAGGCTCCTTCCAGACCTCAGCTCGAGCTCCCTCGAGGCCAGCAACCGCTCTGCTGGGGGAAGGAGAGCAGGGCCCTATGTGAGGGACGGCAGGTACCCCACCAAAAAAGACATCCAGTGGGCAGCGGTTCAGGATACCCAGCCAAGAGGTCACAGCCACTGTTTGAAGGACGTGCTAGGAGCAGGGCTTCCCGTGCAAATTGCCTTCCACAGTGCAAGAGCATCACACCAACGTCCCTCACTAGTCCCGCTGGTACCTGGCACTGGAGTAACTCTTCCAGGCGCCATCTCTCGCAGTGCCGAACTCTACTCCGGCAGCCTCGGCACGCACACGGAGCACCTGACAAGGAAAGGCAATCCCTTCGCTTCCCCGGCGTGAAAAGCGGCTGTGCTGCACGAGGCTGACACCCACCGATGCAGCCTGGTGCCTCTTCCACCAGGGACTGGCCCAAACTGGGAGCTGTGCTCAAGCAGCCACTCCCGTGTCTTCCTTGCCCAGAGTTATTCCTGGCACCGGTGCCCTCAGTGCCCAAGCGAGGCTGAAAGCAGAGCTCGTCCACAGAGGAATGGAACAACTGCACTATAAATAGCAAACCAGGATGGCTCAGGGCAGGCTCTAAAAAAACCCAAGCAGCAATAGTGCCATCCACTCGGGGTGCCCTGGGCATTTTGTAAGACCTGAAGTGATACCCGAGCTACAGAGAGGCTTACACATTGCAAATAGGCTCTGATAACACCGTGGGGGAAGAGCTGCCGGCTGGGCTAAGAGAGCGCAAACTTACCTGCAAAAAAGCATACGGGACATTTTGCAAACTGGAAATGAGGTAGCGACTGATGGGGGCAAAAAAGAAGGGGAAGTGGATCCCAAAGGGGAGGCGGTTCCCAAAGCCAGGCAGTGAGGAGGAGAACGCTCCCGACACCCAAACTCCTTACTGACCATTCGCTGCACTCCTCCCCTCCCGCTGCTCCGTGTGTTCCCATCCCTGAGGCTTCTCACGCTGCTGAGCTAAACCCTGACCTCGCACACCAAAAGGACAAAGGCAGGGAAGAAACAGCGTATACCTCAACTCAACCAAGCAGCAGATGAGTGGCTCAGGACAAAAGCTTGCAATCCACAGCAACCTCTGTTGCAGCGCCCAGCCTGCACCAGGAGCGGGGCAGAGGCGTGAGAGCTCAGCCCGTCCTGTGACCATCAGGGTCAAGTTTCCCTCGTACCTTCCCACCACACTCATCCTCCCTACTCCCTCTTCCCTGCTGGTGCCTCCATCTGGAACAGCAAATATTCCGCCTTCCCCTTCGCACCGACAGCAGATGTCCTATAAAGGGATCTCAGCCTCCACGGATGAGGATACGACCAGCCTCGGGCAGCACTGCCAGGCACCAGCCTCCCGCTCTCAGCGGGGAGCCTGCGCTTTCAGCAGCGCTGCAGCACGTCTCGCTTGGGCGTACTCGGGGAAGAAAAGCGGTGGAGAGACAGTTGGGAACGTGGGGAGAGGTGTGTAGGCGCAGGGAAGGCACAAGACCCGAAGAGAATCACCCAGCATCTAAACACACATGGAACGCACACCCAGAGGGAAGCAGTTGCTTCCTCGGATAGAAAGGGTTTTTTTGTCAGAACAGGAAGACGGCACTCAAAAAAAACCCCCAAAACGAAAACACTGAACTCTAGCTTTATTGCTCCTGGAGCACCAAAACCAGCCAAGGCACAAGAAGCAAAGAGAACCAGTGCTGGCTCCAAACCCACCTTCAGAATTTCGGAAGCCCACAGCTCACTTCCCTCCTCCCCCACGGCTCTCCTGTCACCCCTCGCCCTTCCTCCTCTGCACAGCAAGCAAGAGGAGAGGTAGAGGTCTCGAGTTTGGCTGAGTTTCCACTCTGCGGACAGAAGCTCGATAACAGACTGGGCAAGATGTGAGCACCCGTTGAGGAAGAGGATTAGTAACCCCTTAATCTGCACATTTTGGAGTCTAAGCACTTTACTCCGCTCTCTAATTAAACCACAGAGCGCAGAGATTGCCAGAAGGCGGAGAACAAGGAGGAAGAAGGAAAGGAAACAAGAGGCGGTGGCTTAAAGGCTGTTCCTTGTGGCTTAAATGCGAGGGGGGGGTCACGGATAGGGATGTATTTCACCTCAAGTGCTTTATGCCAGGGCTGCTGAGCATCCCGTTGCCTCCCCGATCCAATCCATAGCGGGGCTGAGGGTGGGATGAAGCGGAACCTGCGCGATGCCCTGGGGATGGCAAAGGGGGGAGCGAGGGCCTCCCTCGGACCGGACGAAGCTTTACCTGCGGCAGCCTCGCCTGGCCGGCCACGGCTCCCCTCCCGAGTCCCCGGCCTCCTGGGAAACAATATGGGCGCTAGACCACGTTTGTCTCCACTTCACAGACCTGTCCGCACAGAAGGGCCTTGTTCAAGCGCTTATCTGGCTCCAGGCTGGAGAGGTGCCAGCGCCTCGCTGCCCTGGCACCCAGGCAGCTCCGCGCCGGGCTCGTTTGGGGCTGCCTGGCAGGGGAAATTTTCCTGGCACAGGTAAAGAGGGAAACCTTTTACCGCAGCCCACGACAAACAAAGCAGTTCAAATAATGGCCCGTTTCCCTCAAGCTGTGTTCAGACCCACGTGCCTGTGCCGAGAGGCGACAGCAAGCCCGAGCCTCCGTTCCTCGCTGCCGGCACTTCAGCACGCAGCGGGGACAGCCGCACCGGGGAAACCACCTAAGCAGTGGGGACAGGAGCTCCCCGGGCTGCAGCACGCCACGGCCCCACGGCACGGGGAGCAAGGCAGCTGGTGGCATAGCCGGGAACGGGAGCGCCGGAGAAGGGCTTCACCTCCCGAAATGCTCTGTCCCCAGCAGACCGAGGCGGGGAGGGGGGGGGGGGTGCGTGTGTGCAGGGGCAGCCTGTCACTCCAGCGTCCCTCTCTTCCCTCGCTCCTATTCTTTGGAATTCCTCTCTTCTGTTTGCTTTGTTTCAGCCCTCAATGAACAGGAAGAAAAGGGAAGGAGCCTTGACAAATCCGATCAAGGCGCAGACACGCTGAGGCTCCCTCCCGCTGGCATGCCAAGCCCTGCACTAATGAGGGGTAGAGGAGGGAGAGGTGGCCACTGAGAACAGTGGCCCCGCAGAAACGCTCGGTGTAAGGGAAGAAGGAAAATAAGCTGCCAGGGCAGAACAATGCCAGCACAAGCTCCCAGCCTTCAGAAAGGGGTCTTCCCATTTCCCCTGGCCCAGGGAGCTTGTTCCAGCTCCTCAGGCCAGGTCCCAGTCACCTACTGCCCACTACACTAGAAACAAGCAATAGACCATAGCAGTGTTTGCGGAGAAGGATCCAGATGTGCACGTTCAAGGGAAGTTCAACTGAAACAGCCATGGAGATGGGATCCCACTTTGTTCCAAGGATTCATGCGGGGAATTTGGTCTTTCCCTCCAGAGAACTGGGCCACAGGGGCTTACAAGTGCCAGTCTTGTTTCCAGAACCTCCCCACAGGTCCCAAATACCCACGTGCTCAGCAGAGAGGAAACCCACAGAGCCAAGATCTTCTGCCATGCAATTATCCCCAGTTTACCAACTTGGGTACAGAAGCACTAAGGCAGGAAGGGAGCGAGCACATGTAAACCTTGACAAGCAAGATAACTAACCTTTGGAGGCTGCCAATGTTGCAGGGGTACTTGGGAACAGCTGGAGAAGCTGGCAGGGCCTGGTGGTGACTGTGAGGACCACCCTTTAACCAGGGATTCTCAACTTGAAGGGCAGGTCACACATCTCAGCTGTACTTGAGGGTTTTGGAGCTTGCTGTCACCTGAAACCCAAAAGACAAACAGTCACGTGAAGAGCTACTGCTTAAGAGAGCTCTGGGGACAGGCCCCTGCACAGCCAAGAGCGTCATAGATCAGCAGCACCCAACACCTTGGTCCTGTCCCTCTCCTCCAGCCTCTTACAAAGCACAGCTCAGTGTCACCCAAGGCTACCCAAACAGCCCACAGAACATCTGCATGCTGCATGTTCCTAGTCCCAGATCACCGCACTGTCCTGTAGCACATTCCCCACCCACGCAAGGAGGACTGTACATGTCTCCCCAGAAGTGCTGGCAAAGCCACAGCCACCGTGCTCCATCGCAACACACGCGAGTCCTCACACCGACTCTTCAGCAGGACGAGGAGCTGGGGGAGGGATGCAAGTTCCCTGGCCCCCTCCCAAACACGATAGCAGCAGCAAGTGTTTAGCTTGTGAGGCAACGAAGGGATTAACTATCATGTCCAGTAACCTGAGCCCCTGCGACATTCCCTGGGCAGTCCCAGGAGGGGAGTCAAGAGAGTCTATCCGGATAGATGGACAACAGGGAGAGAGATGGGATAACGGCAGAGGAGAGAGAAGGCAGGCGAAAACCACCACGCAACTTGCGCTGCAGAAAGCGGAGCAGCCTGCACATGTCACTGCTCTTCAGAGGAAGAGGAGATCCTCCTCCTCCTCCGCTGGGATCTTGCCAGCACACCCCTTTCCTCCAGCTCCTGTGGAGTTGGGCACCCATACCCCACAACTGCAGGCTGGAATGGATGAGCCCTTCTTCCAGGAGGCTCCAGGGATTATCACCTCCTTATTGGGATAAAGCCCAAACCAGAAGCACAGAGCCATGAAAATAAGTTGGAGCAAAGGAATCGGAGAGAAATCGGGAGTTTTGATTTAAAACCCCACCGTCCACACATCGTTGCTCCAAGACGCAGGAGGAACAGGACCTTCAAAGCAGGTAAAACCTACCAAAACCATCTTTCTGGTCTGTCCCACCTGTTTTAAAACCCCAAACAGAGAAGGAGGTGTGCTGGGCACCAGCCCCGTTGCACCCCTTTAGCAAACCCCAGGTCAGCTTGGCACAGCAAAATATGAAACAAGAGAGGCAACATCAATCCTAACAAGGCCTGGAAATAGGAAATAATTTACAACAGCTGCTACCTGAACAGTGAAACCCAGCAGCTCCAACCAAGTACAGCACCACAACTGCTCAGCAAAACCCTCCTCCAGCAACAAAGGCTGACTCTACTTCTGCTTTGCGAGCCTCCCTCAGTATCTGGCTACAAGGTGGCAGGCAGCGAGAGAGGACACGTATGGACGCTACGGCACACGTCAGTAAAGAGACATCGATCCCCTCCATCGGCCCCACTCCGCTTGTCCTAATCTGTCAGCTCCCACCTCAGACCGAAGGGGTCTAAAGGGGGAAAGCTCGAAGACGGATACTTCTGGAGCAGGGGCAACAGGTTATGAACCAGGGTGCTAAATCCGCCTGGCACACATTCCTTTTGCAATCACAGCCCTCCCTCTAGTGCTCCTGGAGCCCTGCATCTCCAGGTTCAGCAGGTAAGAGCCACCCTGGCACCCACCTGGGATAGAAAGCAGAAGCTGCCGGCAACAAGACGGAGTCGTTTCAATAGGAAAGAGCTGGAAAAGCAACGGCACCTTCAGCAGAGCTAATATTGAGTGGGGAGAGCCAGGCGCGTGCCTGCTACACACGGCAGCGCTGCCCAGTGGGATCCACCACAGCGTGGCCACCAGCGTCACCCGTGTCCGTGTGGCAAGAGCCTCATCTCCAGGGTGGAGCCCACGTCCGACGGCTGCCTCCCAGCCACCAGCACCGCGCACGGCACCTGCAAGACCTGCAGGGTGGTGGGACCGATCTCTGCTGCCTTCTCCAGGGGTGGGTCAGGGGAGCTTGGGTGAGGCTGGGGGAAAGGCAGATCAGAAACCACAAGCGGTTGCCCCCCCCCACCCACCCAAAAGCAGTTGCAGCACCCTCAGCTGCATCTCTCCCTTGGAGTGTTTCCATTAACTCAGGCCACCAGAGAACTGCATGTCCAGAAGTTTTTTCCAACTGCATCACACGGTTATTAAAAGATACGGCCTCTCCCTCTCAGCCTTTAGCGCAGGCAGATTTGGGATATTACAGGAGAGCCTGCACTTTGCTAATGAATCAGGGAAGGGAGTTATCCAAGTAACAGCCTGGGCGTCTAAATGGCTTTCTGGAAAAGGCATCTGGAGGCAGAAGGCGGTCACTATCTCGCAGCAGGACTCTGCACACATTGCCAGACGTGTTGTTCCTCCTGGGAAGCCAAAAAGAGTCTTTCTCTGGCGATGCCAAGTCTCAGCTAAGCTGGGAAGGGCAGGGGCACCCTGACAGAGAACAGCCACAAAATGCCTCCAAGTCCAAACACGCGTTAAAAGGTCCCTTAAGCTTGTTTGACCTGGGTTTCCCTTCCCCTCAGACAACCGCTTCAAGCAATAGACCTGTCAGCAACACTTCAGGAACTCAAGGACTACACCATCAACATCCCCTGCCAGCTGCTGCCTTTCCAGGCCCCAGGAAGGCTGTCGGAGATCAGAGGTGCGAGCTGCCACCACCAGCAATGCCACGCTCGGAGCCTGGTGTGCTTCATTGCCCTTGTTCTCCTCATTTGGACAGAGATTTGGAGTTCTCCTGAAAGGTGTTGGTCTCCAGTGAGATACCGCGAGTGAATCAGGCCTTCCATTCTAGGCAGGGCTCATGTATCAGGGACTAAAATACTCCCTGGCCATGTCTCTGTCTACAGGTTATTTGGAGCGAGTCACAATTTATCCTTAGCTATCCCAAAGTATTGGGTGAGCTCATCCAGAAGCAAAGAAAATAGATGGCCACACCACGGTGTGGGAGCTGAGCAGGGCAGGAAGGGATGCCCCAAGGAGACGGGACCAGAAAGACCATCTCATCCCACACGAGGACTGCTCCCTTCCAACCACAGCCGGAAAGATCCACATCCCTGACCTCACATTGCCAGGCTCCTTCTCTCCCGGCGGTGGAAGGACAGCAGGAAAACAGGGTTGGGGAGAACATCCAATTCCCGCACAACTACCAACCTCCCAAGACACAGCCAAGCATCGATACACCGAGTCTATTCTCCCACATCCCGCTCCCCAGCTCGAACGCTGGCAGGCGCTGTAAGAACACGTCCTCGCCTACCCCAGCACCCTGCAAAGTACATTTTGAGCAAGGCTTACTTAGGACGAGCTGCCTCAGACCCACGGCAGTGCTCCGCCTGGGGTCAGGCTCCCCAGAAATGGCGTGGTCTCGGAGATCTGAGCAAAGAGCCAGAGGCTGGCAGCCGAGCAAGCTGGGCTTCAGCACTCTACCCACTGATGGGCTGGCAGAGTGTTTGCTTTTTTTTTTGGTTTGCTTCTTTTCCTACCATTAGTGCTGAGCCTGCACCCCTCATCATCAGAGCGTAGGAACTATTTGGCCTCAGTTACAGCCGGCGGATTTCCAGTAAGCACGAGCCCTCGGCACCCAGACTGACAGCAAGTGCTAAGAAAGGAGCTGCTCAAAGATCCTTCTGGGTACAGTCAAGAGAGAAACTAGCCCCTCAACCCAGCCTTTCACCTCCTGCCCCCCGCCACTGCGGGCACCGTAAGCCGAGGCGATTTAAGTCTTGCCCAGTCTCACGGGCTCGCTGCTGCTCTGAGAAGCCACCCCTCCCACAGCACTCCCCTTGCAGCATATTTACCATAAAAAGGCAGCGTGACGCTAATCAAACTGTCCTCCAAACTCGCTCGCTGCAGGAGGGAGATGAACAGAAAGGGGGACAGGACAGGCAGCGGGTGGGAGGGAGGCTGGGGGCAAGGGATGAAGAGGAAGGGTCTGCCAAAAAGCTTCTCGCTCAGGGACAGAACCGCACTATCTAGCTCTGCTGTTCGGGGTAGCCCAAGGACTTTGTGCATCAAGCTTCACCTCTGGCTGAAGACAAGGTGTCTTTGGCAGTCTCCTAGCAGCCGGCTCTCAGATTGCTGTCTGGCAGAGCCAGAGCTTCTCCTTGAAAGAGAGCAGCTCCGGCAGTCTGCACTGGATATGCCCCTAGAGTCACCGGCAGCGCACACCTATCCCCCGCAAGCTGTTCTCCAGACCTCTGTCACGGGCTTTGGGTGCTATCTCACCCGCCTTGGTACTTACACTAGCAGCTCGGCCACCGTGAAATTCAGAGGAGCTCACAGGTAGCACTGCGTATGAATGGAAAGTTGGGTCTAATCCATGTGATTCTGACTAAAAAGGTTTGTTTAGCGCCAGACTGTTTGCCAGCAGTATCTCGTGCCCTTTTTGAACTCAGCCTGCTGGAAAACAAACCCTCAGGGGAAGGGGGGAGAAGAGGAGAGATCAAAAAGGATAAAGTGCCTGCCCATGCAACTGTAATTCTTGCAGAGGAAGCTGCAGGCACACACTGCGTCCATTGTGTGGAGGTAACTGGACAGGAGGAAGGAGGAGCAGCTTGGCGGAGCTCTGTTTGCACTCGGGGGAGCTGCGAAAGGCCACGAAACGCCCTCCTCACCCACCCTGCAAGGTTCGGCAGGGAGGGGTGCAGCCGTATCCATGTGCACCGCTGCTGATCTTTGCACCGCAAGGTGTGCCGAGGGCCAGGCCCAGCTCGGGGGAGCAGCGCGCAGCGGGGAGGGGATGCAGGGTAACTCTCCCCGGCTGAGCGGGAGGCAGAGCCGGAGCACAGCCCGGGAAGCCCGGCACAACTCGGCCGTGGCAGGGAGGGTCTGCGGGATCGAACCCGGGTTTGAGCCCTCTTCTGCAACAGGCTGCGGTCCCACGCCTCTGCCTCCCGCCTGTAAAACGGGGGTTAGTGCTTAAGTGCAATAAAGACTAGAGTGTGACCGTGGCTGTGCAAGTCCCGCGTGGGTTCCAGGAAAAAGCCGGGAAGCGCTGACAGCACAGCCCTGACCACCTCCCTTCTGCACCTCTGCTCCCCCCTCAGTGCTCCCTCCTTCCCTCCCTTCCGAAGCCCCCTCCAGCCCCCCCGATCCCGGGCAGGCAGAGACACTGCCACGCACAATAGGAGACGAACACGAGGTTGGCAGGCCCCCGTCCCCAATGACCCCCCCAACCTTTTCCAGTCCCTGCCCACAGTTTGCAGCCCCTCGGGGCAGCACCTCCTCCTGCCCCGCACCCAGCAAGCGGGGGCTGCTCCTGCCTGCTCGGTCACCCTGGGCGCTTCCCAAAAAGAGGAGGGCAACGAAGCTGGTGCAGGGTCTGGAGCACAAGTCTGATGAGGAGCGGCTGAGGGAACTGGGGGTGTTTAGCCTGGAGAAGAGGAGGCTGAGGGGAGACCTCATCGCGCTCTACAACTACCTGAAAGGAGGTTGTAGCGAGGTGGGGGTTGGTCTCTTCTCCCAAGTAACAAGCGATAGGACGAGAGGAAATGGCCTCAAGTTGCGCCAAGGGAGGTTTAGATTGGACGTGAGGAGAAATTTCTTTACTGAAAGAGTGGTCAGGCCTTGGAACAGGCTGCCCAGGGACGTGGTGGAGTCACCATCCCTGGAGGTATTTAAAAGACGTGTAGATGAGGCGCTTAGGGACATGGTGTAGTGGGCATGGTGGTGTTGGGTTGACGGTTGGACTCGGTGATCTTAGAGGTCTTTTCCAACCTTAATGATTCTATGAAATAAAGCCCTCGTCAGGTGCAAAGCGACGGCTCCCCGGTGCCTCTCCCGGAATCCAGACGCGGTCCCTGGGTGCCCGTCAGACTCCCCCCCCCCCCCCAGGGGGGCACGGCACCCCCCGGCTGGGGCAGGAGCTCCTGCACGTCCGTCCCCGCCGGCTGAAGACGCGGCAGACGCCGCTCCCGCTCCCCAACGCCACCGGGAACTTCGTGCCGGTGCCGCCATCGGACCCGGTAGCTCCCCCGAGCAGCCCCACGCCAGCTCTCCGGTGGGGCGGCCAGCGGCCCCAGCCGCCCCGGGGCACGGCGCTGCCCGGCTCCCAGGCCCACGGAGCGCCAGAACCACGCGTGGGCCGACCCCCGCCGGGGCCCCCCAAAACCGACCCGTACCCCGCCTCTACGCCCTGCGGCAACCACGTCCCCCCCTCGGGACGGCGACGGTGCCTCTCAGGCCGAGGCCGAGACCCCGGCCCCTCACAGGCCCCTCTCCAGCCCCCACAAAAGCCGGTAGCCCCGTCCCCCCCCAGCCCGCCCCGTACCTGCCCGACGACGGCCGCCGCCGCCGCCGCCGCTCCCGGTGCTTTAAACCTCGGCCCCGCCGCCCAATCGGCTGCTCGGCGCTCGGCCGCCGCGCCTGGCCCGCTCCGCTCGCTCGGCTAGGCTGGGCTGGGCGGGGAGGGGCGGGGCGCGCAGGCGCGGTGGCGGACCCCGGAAGCGCGCGGCCAGGGAAGCCATGGCGGCAGCGGCGGGCCCGGTCCCTGTCCGCGGCGGCGGCCCGGCGGCGCGGCTGCGCCTGCTGTGCCAGCGCTACCAGGAGTACGTGAGGCGGCACCCGGCCGCCACGGCCCAGCTGGAGGGCACCGTGCGGGGCCTCTCCTACCTGCTGCCAGGTGCGGGAGGGGGGCGGCCGGGCCCTCGTCCCTCCCGCCGGGGCCTGGGCCTGGGCCTGGGCCGGCACCTGCCCGGGGGGATGCGGGGGGCTGGGGCCCAGCGGGGAGCGGGGGCCTCCCCCCGCGCTGGGCGCTGGCTGGTAGCCGCTCTCCTCCCTTCGCAGGTCGCTTCTCGGACTCCCACGCACTGTCGGAGCTGGGTAGGTGGGCAGCGGGGAGCCGGGGGGGGGGGGGGGGGGGTGCGCCGGGGCTGGGGCAGCCCGGGGCTGGTGTTGTGCCTTTGCGCGGGTGCATGCGGGGCCATTCCCCGGACTTCTTGTTTTCTTCACGCCTGGCTGCAGCCTCCGGCAGCCTGTGGGAGGGATCTGCACGTCTTGCTGCCCTTCTACCCTCATCCCCTCCCGGGGGAAGAGGCAGCACCCCCGGTTTGGTTTTTCTGGGCATCCCGTAACAGCGGTGTTCTTCTCTTCCTTTTCTAGTGTACTCTGCCTCCAACCTCCTAGTGCTATTAAATGACTGGATTCTCCGAAAGGAGCTGCAGCGGAGCCTGCCCGTGGTAAGGCTGGAGTGTGTGGGAGGAGGATTTGGGACACATGCTTTCTTCCCTGGAGAAGCTTACAGGGAGTGTCTGTAGAAACTAGCAGGTCTTTGCTGTGGCCTCTCTTTGCTCTCAGGTATGTAGAGGCCAGAGGCAACCTCTGAATGCAGGTAAACAGCAGCCCTGCCCCGTAGCTCCTGGGTTGGAGGAGTGGCCAGAGCACTCCCAGGACCACAGAAATCAGGCTCTGACTTGCACCAGGAGCTCCACTGGTGTTTTGAGAAGCTCAGAACTTGAGCTAGGCAAAAGTGTAGCTGAATAACCATCGCTGTTTCCAGAGCAGTGGCTCTGCAGCACCAAAGCTCTGATTCCATCCCTCAGACTCTTTGCTTGCATATGCTATTGAGCAAAGCAAACATAAGCACCTTGCTTCTACGGCTTTCTTGCAAGAGCCCCAGGGTGGCTCCCAGCACTTGTTAGACCCTTTGGGGAATGAGGAGGAGGGTGTTTTTTTCCAGACAGGCCTCTTCTGTTGCAAGCCTGCCCGCTGTGTGGGTTTGGGTGTAGGTAGCTCTCTGGCTGGAGGGTCAGGGATGTAACAAACAGAAATGCAGAAGACTTGCTTCCCTGGTTGTTAGGGGCCAAAGTGAATTTCAGCTGTATTGTCTTTATTGATGCTTTTCAACGGGTTAAATCCTGTGGTTGACAGCACCAGCAAGTTCCCGCTTGGGGAGCAGGGACCCTGGCTGGAAGAGCACCCGCTGTTTTGGGGTTGATGCCTGGAATCGAGACTGATGCTGTGTTCAGCAGGCATTCGCTCTGGTGTGACTGTGGACTCTGGGTCCCCTTCCTTCCACTCCAAGCATACTCCCTCGTTAACTCTAACCAGGGAGGAGGCTCGTCATGTATCCCAACTCTGGGACAAGGAGAGGGAGAGAGTTTTGCCGTGGAATTCAGGCGCAGTGCCACGACCCCGGAGACTGTCCTGCTGTGTCAGCTGGGGTAGAAGGCAATCCAAAATACAGCTGTGATGTTCTCCCTGTTTCTGGGGTAGCAGCTCTGTGTGATGCCGTGATGTTTTGGTCTGCCCCTGCTTGCACGTAGAGAAGTGGGCTTGTGCGTAGACTCTGGTGGCAGTGGAGGCACCGCTTTTTATTTCTGGGGCTGTGACTTCCAAGACCATCCGGTGCTTATTTCTGAGAGCCCTGCCAGACTGGGCTGTGCTTCTGCCCCGTTTAACTCCCAAGCAGAACCTGCATCCTGTCCCCTTCCTCCCCTCTGTGTTTTGCAGTCGCTGCCCCAGCAGAAGCTGCTGACCTGGCTGAGTGTGCTAGAATGCGTGGAGGTCTTTGCAGAGATGGGGACAGCCAGGGTGTGGGGGGAGATGGGCCGGTGGACCATCATTGTCCTCATCCAGCTGGCTAAGTAAGTGCTGCGGGCGGAGGGCAAGGGGCAGCGTGCGCTCGGAAAGGGGATCTGGAGGGGACTCAGCAGTACCCCAGGAAAAAGCCCAAGCAGGACTGAGCTGCTGGTCCCTGAGGCTGGGGGAATTTGGAGCCCCACGGTGTGCTGGATATTGTGCCACAGGAGGGGGACGCTTACCCCTCTCCCCTTGCCAGTTGCCCTGAGGAGACCTGAGTGTTTCCCTCTTCTGTGGAAACCATCTTTCCAGCGCAACAGGAACCTAGCTCCGTAGCCTGGTATTGAAGGCTTCCATGTGTCTGCTCACAGAGCCATCCTTCGTCTCCTGCTCCTGCTGTGGTACAAAGCTGGCATCCAGACGTCTCCTCCCATCGTGCCGCTGAACAGGGAGCAGCAGCAGCCTCTCCACCCCCAAGGTGAGCCCATGGTGCTGTCATCATTGGCTTGGCGCCTCGCTGGGTCGCATGTCTTGTCCTGCTAGGAATTACTCATCAGAGCAGCGGCTTGGGTGGCACAGGGAAGGCTTCAGTAGGCAAAGCTGAGCTGCGTTGAACTTTCCACCCTCTACAGAGCACGAGTTAGCTTAGCGGCAGGGTTGTCCTACAGTCTGGAAGGAGGGGGTGGAGGAGTCTAAGCCTGGAACCGGTGCCTGAACTGTGAGTCAAGCTGCGTGTCCCCTGGTCTGCCTGTGAGGGAAGAGGTCCTAGGCCTGGGCAATGTCAGGCAGATTTACCTTTTCACCCTCTGACAGCTCTGCGCAGAGTTAGCCCCTTCAGGGTGGTCCGGTTTGCACTGGATCGGACTTTCAGTCCGGTTTTCTTGATGGCGATGTAGGGAAGGGTGCTGCCAGCTCTGGCGTGAGGCGTGTCCCTATGGAGCCTGACCCCTGTGGCTGTTTTCTTCTGCAGACACGGAAGACAATTCCTCAGGGAAGGACCAGACCTATGTTGGCAGGCGTTCCAGCCGTGTTGTGCGCTCTCTCCAGAGCAGTAAGTAGCTGAGCCTGTTTTCTGTCCTTGCCTGAGCTGTTTCTCCTCTGTGCCTTTTATGTATGACCTGGGTGTGGGCAGTAAAGAGCAGAACCTTGTATTGGGGCATATCCTGCCAGTCACTGGGCCCTGTGGGTGGGGGGATATCAACACAACAGGGATTCAGGCACGTGCGGCAGGGCTAGCACTTAAATTGTATTTTCCCAAGTGAGCTGTGCAACAGAGATGACCCTTCAGCGTGGTTATTCT
The DNA here is from genome assembly GCF_964195595.1 of Calonectris borealis. Lineage (NCBI taxonomy): Eukaryota > Metazoa > Chordata > Aves > Procellariiformes > Procellariidae > Calonectris > Calonectris borealis. Next base: position 44,364,835 of record NC_134316.1, on the reverse strand, counting down.
TTGAGGAGCACAGACCTTACGAGTACCTCTCTCTGCTCTGTCCCCTCTGGAGGCAAGCTCTGAAGGTGCTGGTCAGCCACAGCAGTTGCTGTGTGCGCAGCTCTTCCTGTTTCACACCTTCGTGGTGCAGAAAGCAGCGGGGTGGTGATGCGGGGAAGTGTGGTAGGAAGGTTTTATTTGTGTTAGTGACCTGATCTGCTTGTTTCAGCCCCATCCCTGCAGTCCCGGCACTGGGGGTCCCCCCAGCAAAGGGAGGAGTCGCAGAGCCGAAGAGCGGAGGAGCTGAACCAGCCTCCCACCCCTCTGGGTCTCCAAGAAACCATCGCAGAATCCATCTACATTACCCGCCCTCTGCTCCACCGTATCCTGCCCTGGCTGCCTGCGGGCTCACGCCGTACCCCGGGTGCCGGCAGAGGGTGCTGCGGGCTCGGCCCTGGTGCAGGGCAGGGCCACGCCAGGCTTCTCTCTCCCTGCCGCTGCTCTGCTTAGGCAGGAGCCTCGGGACTCCTCTTACGCCTCGATGGCGAGCCTCAGCTGCTGGAGTTGTGGGTGCAAGTCCTCCAGCCCCTTCCCTGGGCCCCCCTAGCACTGCCTTAAGTGTGTTCTCCTGGGCTCGGCACAGCTTTGCTGGGACTCAGGGGATCGCCTGTCTGCGTGCTTCTTGTGAGGCATCTCTGGTTCTTTCCGTTCCTTGACTCTGTGTTCCTAGTATTGAGTTTAGGAGTGTGGGGCCAGAGATCGTGGAAACCCTGGCTCCTCTCAGCAGTCCTGGACATCTCGAGGTCAGTCTGAGGAAGAGTTTTTGCGGGTGCTTGAGGTTGGTGGTGGCTGAGCACCACACTTGCCCCTGCTCCCCAATCCAGGGCAGGCCCTACTGAGAGAAAAATGCACAGGGGCCAGGCCTGGTCTTTAGCTGGGAGATTGACACATTTAGGTATCTTCTGCAACACTTACAGCGCTCTCTGTTCTGAGCTGGTGCAGCCGGCTCTGCGTGGAGCTGAGAACAGAGGGCGTTTAGAAACTTTCTTTTCCCTGCTGGCTGCTGTTGCCGTGAGTTAGCTCTCTGTCCTTCTCCTTCCAGTCTGAGCTTGCTGAGTGATCTGAAAGACCTGAACAGGCGAGAGCGAGCAGAGCTGAGGCGACGAACCATCCTACTGCTGTACTACCTGCTGAGATCTCCTTTCTATGACCGATACTCAGAGTAAGGGGCCCCTGCTGGGCTTTTGCTGAAAATTTCCCTTTTAACAGAAATAGCATCAGGGGGACTGGGTGAGTAGATCTGAAGAGGTCTGGGTGCCTGTGACCAGGTTAATCTGAGCCCTTGCGTAACAGCTGCCATTTGCTGTTCGTGCATTCAAAGCTGGGGCAGGAGGTGTCCCGCTAGACTTGTTTATACTTTCTCCCTTCCTAGGGGCAGGATCCTCCTCCTTCTGCGCTTGTTGGCTGATTACGTGCCTGGAGTTGGCTTTGTCACACGTAAGTGGGCCCTGCTGCTATATCCCTGGTTCTGCTGGGTGGAGAAAAATCAGGGGAGTTGGGCAGAATGTTTGTCAATTGGTTTCCAACCCGAGGAAGGAATTGGGAGCACCAGTGCACCATGTATTGATGCTTGTGTTGTTTTAAACTGGAACAGGAAAGGATGAATTGCTTCCTGGCTATTAGGGAACCTGTGCTCGACCACAGTGGTAAACCTCCCTGTGCCCTCCCAGGCTGCAGAGCTCGGTCTCTGCCACCTAGGCCTCTTCTCCTGGGCTCCCTTTCTGCACCTCAGCTGGTGCACCAGAGCCCTGCCCTCTTTTTGAATTCTTTTCCTTGATCCCGAGTCTGCAATGCAGACACGAGGGGTAAACGGGTGCCTAGAGGTATTGACCCAGCCAGGAGCCGATTGTAAATCAAAGGGCCGAACCAGGTCTGTCTTCTCCTAGTCCTTCACCAGAGGATCCCTTTATTATGGGCCAGAATTCCACCTCCCCCTCTTCCCTGCTGATGTGAAGTTTTTTGTGGGGTGATTCATGGCAGTGATGTGGCATTAGATCAGCCTGGCATCGTGGGATTGTCCTTTCTTTAGGGAGTTCACAATGCTGGCTACCTCAGGAGCCGCTTCCTCCAGTTAGTGATTTCGGAGAGGCTTTGGAGCCTGCATTAAGCCGTGTGCTACATAAACATTTTCACTCTACAGCAATTGCTTCTGTTTCTGCACCTGCTCGTTACTGCTGAGTTGTCTTCCCTCTTTCCTGTGCCACAGCAATGTCCTCCTGACTCCCTGCATGCGGGTTTTCCCCTTGCACGTTGTGGAACCCCCATCCTGCTTGGTCCTGCTCTAATCTCTGGCACCACGTCCCAAAGTTGTCTCCCATCTTGGCAAAAATAACTGTTCTATTCTTGGGTTCATCTGATAACTGGAGATTTGGGATTGTTAGGTATCATAATGAGAAGGGGGGGGATACCCCAAATACATACAGCTTCAAATTCTTGCCTTTCTACGTGCGTGATCCCTCTCTTCTCTTGTTTCAGGGCCACTGATGGATTACTTGCCTGCTTGGCAGAAAATCTATTTCTATAACTGGGGCTGATGAGAAGATGATTATTCTCTGCAAAGACCATGGCTGGACATTTCTAAGGAGGGCAAGCAGCCTGGGGGAGGGATGTTGATAATGTCTAATATTCAGTTAAACCATCAATGAGAAGCTCCCGTTCTGCAGGGTGGGGAGGGGGGTGTATGTAATTTTTTTAACAGATCTAGTTGTGAATGAGGGACACTACATGCGTGGAGAGACCCTGGCCACCTCTTTCTCTGGACCGTTCTGTGGCTGCAGTGATGGTGATGGGACAACCTCTTCTTTTTTTTTTTTAAGCACTTGATTTTTCTCCTTTTGTACGGCTGCACTATAATAAAGCCAGGCAGCGTTTTTTGGAGAGCGTTGTCTCCCACCTCGTGGCGCTGAGATTGACCTGCAGCCTGCTTGTGTTGGCCGTGCCGTGGCCCATCTGCTTGGAACGGGCTTGTCTGTCAAATAAACTGACTGAACGGAAAGAACTGAGCTGAAGGACCTCTCTTCCCCTGTTTGCATGGGCTGCCCTCGTACCTGGTTGCCAGCAGGTTGGTCTCTATCAGAAAGAGCAGCTTTTGCAGTTGTCTACCCTGGGATATGCTGTTCCTCTTGCTCTGGCCTGTGTCAGGCAGGGCCCCGCACGTTGCTCAGCTGATGACTGTGGCCTCTGTAACTCCAGCTTTAGTCCCCGGTTTCCTGGGGTTCCCCTGGGGGTACGGAGAGCTGCACTTTGCAGGCTGCTTTCCTAGCACCTAAATGTGTGCTAAAAGGATTTGCAGAATGGCTGCCGGCCAGTGCTCGGGGGCTTGGCCAAGGGCAGAGAAGAGAAATGAAGAGATAATTCAGCAAATACTGCTGTGCCACGCTTAATGAAGGGCCTGGGAGAGGTCTGGACAGCCATGGCCATCTTTTTGTATCTGCTCTGGTAGACAGTTGTGGCATCAGTCTGCTCAGTGAGCTGCTGTGGTGGCTCCCGGGGCCAGGACAAAGGGGTAGCCAGCTGGTGGCACTAGATTGCCCCACAGGCAGCTGCCAGCCCTGTGCAGATCTTGGGAGCTGAAAACTGCCGGCTGTGTTGGCCTCAAGTGGGTGACAGGAGCATTCCTACCTGAACCATCCCTGAGGGATTCTGGAGCTGCAGGGGTCACAGCCGCCTTGCCTCAGCACCTGAAATAGGGGTCCTAATGGGCCACCGCAGTTGGGGACCACAGGGCTTGGGCAGCGCGTGGGATCTGTGTTGCCACCTCAGCTGGCAGCGATGCCCTGTAACGCAGCAGCGTGGAAAAGCCACGAGCGAGGGACTGCGCCCTCGTTTGGGCTTTTAGCAGAGGAAGATGCTGAAGACTGCGAAGCCTGGAAAGTGTTGGGAGATTCACTCCTGGGGACAGGGAGGTACTGAGATGAAGGGGTTTGCTCTTGGAGGGGGTGAGAGGGAGGCAAAAGGTGGTGGTGAGGGACAGGGAAGCAGCCCTGGAGCTGTGGCTGCAGGGAGGGATGTGCACCAGCGCAGGGAGGCTGCGAGCGGCCGGAGTGGCCTGGGCAGGACCAGGCAGCCCAGGACCAGTAGCTCACGTACTGGGAGGGGGGAGGCAGCAACGCCTGGGCGGGGGGTCTGCTTCCCACCCAACCTAGCCGGTGTCCCAGGGCCACCGGGGTGGCTCCTCTGTGACCTCGCTGTGGAGCCGGCGTTGGGGTGCACCATGCGGTGCTGGCTCCTGCTGCTCACCCTGTTGCTGGGGGCTGCCCTCCCGCGGCCCCTGCACCAGAGGTGATGGTTCTTCCCCCTTCCTCCTCCTCCTCCTCCCTGCCACGCTACCTGCAGAGGTACCCCAGGGCTCCTGGCCCAGGCGTGGGCTGGCACTTGTGGCACCAAGCCCTCGAGAGCTGGCCGGGCTGGGTGAAGACAAGCAGCGTGTGGGAGCTCTTGTGCCAGCGTGGGTGAGCGCCGTAGGGTCTCGGCTCACTCCTGCCCCTGGTTATCCTCCACAGGGTCAGCTACTCGGTCCCCGAGGACTTCTCTGCTCTCCTAGAGCTTCCACAGCAGCACTTTGGCCTGGTGGACGGTACAGCACTCTCCTCGCCCCTCCCGAACCCCCTTTCCATGCGCTCACCCCTCCAGGCAGGCGGTTGTCCCCAGCCCCGCCAGCAGCCCCAGGGCTGAGCCCAGCCTCTCCGCTCCACCTGCAGATTACGGCATCAAACCCAAGCAGCCTCGCTTCAGGAGCCGGGCGGCCCGGGAGCGGCCGGCGGGGCTGCGCAGAGCTGGCAAAAGCAAGCGCGATGAGCTCGACTTGCTGGAGTACTACTACGATGCCCGCCTGTGAGCCAGCGTGCCCACCGCAGCCCAGCCCCTGGGATCCCCCCCGCCTGCTCTTCGCTGCTGCAGGACAGGGTAGGTGTGGAGTGTGGGAAGGGGATTAGGTTAAGCCCTGCTTTGGGTGGGGACTGGAGCAAGATGACCTCCAGAGGTCCCTTCTGATCATCACATGATGATCTCTGGCCTCCAGGGATTGCAACTGGGGCTCTCGGACCAAACCTGAGAAGCTTCAGCTCCTTCTGGGGTCCCAAGGGACGGAATGAGCCGTGGCCCGCTGCGGTGGGATGCAAACAGCACGGCAGCCCTGCTCCATGAACCATCATATTTAATAGTTGTTGCCATCGCAGCAGATCCAGCTGAAGCACAGAGACCGCTGGCTGCAGGGACCGGGAGAGCTCTTCTACCTCCCCGGTGCTTCGCCCGGCTCCCTGCAGGCTTTAGCCCTTCCCTGCCCCGCTTCTGGCAGGGCCCCAGCTCTGGGCAGGGGCTGAGCCCCACCGCCCTGGGGTGGCCCAGCCCTGCCCCTGCCTCTGCCACCTGCAGCCGGGGGGGAGAGGGGGAAAGGGGCAAAGTCTCCCCTCCCGAGGGTGTAGTTACTGCAGGGAGGTTTGGGGGGGGGGGGGATTTTTCTCTCTTCCCAGGGCACGGATACAAGAAGGGAGGGGTGGGGATGGGGGCAAAGGCAGGGGTGAGCTGTCTCAGCTCATCCTGGTGCTGGCACGCCTCTGGCACAGGAGATACTGGGGGTCTCTCTGTCATCCCTGCCCAGCAGCCTGGCAGGGAGGCAATGCCCACCCAGGGCAAGCCCATCTCCCAGGCATGAGCCAGCACATGGGTCTTGTTTGCTGTAGCTGCTGTGTCTTCATACTGCGAGAATCCGACTCTGCCACCGCATTAAAAGTCACCCCAGAGGGATGTGACGGGAAGCTGGGCCACAGTCACGAGGAGGAGATGCTGTCACCCCAGCCTGCAGCAGGAAAGGGTCCGAGCACGCTGCTGCCCACCCCTCCGCTGCTCACAGGCAGGGCACCCAGCGGGTGCTTCTCCAATAGAATAAACTAAGAGTATTTTGTACAATAAACACAATTTGTCCAGCCCTCCCCCCTCCCGTCCCCCCCCAGCCCCAGCCCGAGGAAGGGGAGTCATGAAAAGAGGCGGCGCTCCGTGCCCCGGGGAGCCCTGCCCCGGGCCCGTTCCTCCTCCAGGCTCAAAGCAGCTCTTGTCCATGCACGACACGGGGAAGGGGCGAGATTGCAGCCCTGGCTGGTGCAGGAGGTGCCTGTGCCAGCCCCTACTCCAGGTAGATGTCCTCCGTGGGGCACGTGTACTCCACATACTCCTTGTAGAATTGCTGAAAAGCTCTCCTGCAACACAGCACCGGGCAAAACTGAGCAGCGTCCTCCCCGCGAGGTATTTAGAGAGCCCCGCTTCCCTTCTCACCCTCCCTCCCTACCCTGCGGCCAGTTGGAGCCTCCACCCCCCAGCCCCTCGCCCCTCATGTGTTAGCACCCAGGGCTGCCATGGGAGCCGCAGGGTCTCCATCCTTGCTCTGATCCCCTGCACAGCGCATGACTTTCAGCCATCTGCCTTCAAAGCCTGGCACTGGGACTTGTTCCAGTGCTGTCAGGAATATGCTGCCCGTAGCCCTGTCAGCCCTGGCTCTCGCCCCAAGGCTCTCACTTGAGGGAAGAGGTGCCAGCCCGGGGCCAGGTCCAAGCCCCACACGTATGGGGAGATGGCAGGATTCAGCCTGGCTGCCTCGTTCCTTCTGCCCTTCGAGACCAAGCGCCTCCCTCCCTGCCCAGCCAGGACTCACCCTACGGACTCCGCCAGTGGCTTCGTGGACTCCTCGGAGACGAAGACGTGACAGGCAAATCTGTGGTCAGCAGGGTGCTTGGTGATGAACCCAAAATATCTGAGGGCAGAGAGAGTGGCTGTGACTGGACCAGCAGACAAGCAGGCACAGGTACCCCAGCATGCCCGAGGTGTACCCACCCTTGAGCATAGGGGTTTGGGACCTGCACCACCCCCCAAACCTTCATGGGCACCAGCTGCCACGGCCCGTGCCCAGAGCTGGGATGTAGTTCCCATCTAAAGGCCGCTTTTGCACAAAGCTGCGGCGCTGGGCTCACAGGGGAAGGGGAGCCCTCAGGACCGGGGTGCTGAGAAGCCTCCCCCTTCCCTTCCCAGCCCCAGTCGTGCTGCCCCCAGGGAGCGGGAAGGCAGCAAAGCCTCCGTGCCGAGCTGCTGGTGTTTAGAGCCGCCCCGCACCTCTTTACTACTCACTTGTTGTTCTTTGGATGGTACCCACAAAAGGAAATGTTCTTCAGCTGGAAAAAATGGCTACACTTGTTTACCTGGGGGAGCGAGAGAGACGAACCGTCAAAGCTTTCCTCCCCACCACCCTGCGGGGCAGCCGGGCTCTGGCCCCTGGAAATACGCACTTGGACTGAGCCGTGAAATGAATTGGAGTCTGATCCTGGGTTGCTACCAGCAGCGCTTTCAGGATGGCCCCAAGCACCTTCCAGGCAGCCCTGCTGGCTCCCACCCCGGCTGCCTCGACCTCCAGCAGCTCCTGCGGGGATTCCCTGGAGACCCTGGGTGAGGCTGCACTGGGGCTGGGGTCAGTGCTGCTCTTTGCCCAGCGCACGCAGCCCTTCTCCCTCCCTAAAAAGGCTCTTGGAAATACCAGCAGATAGAAGGTGAATGGATAACTTCGAACTAAATAAGTCTGGGTGTTCAAAGGGTCCCAGCCAGAAACGAGAACTTAATTTATACAAGTTTAAAGAGCAACCAAGTTGATGGCATCCTCTAGATACAGGCAGGACTTGTAGAATCCCCAGCCCAGCTCCCTGCCACAGCATCCACAACCCTGAACTACTCCCACCCCCCAGCTAGGGGGGAGGTTTCCCAAAGGCTTGCTGCAAAGCCCGCGCTTGCCTCTGCCCAGCATCTCACAGAATCATAGAATCATTAAGGTTGGAAAAGACCTCTAAGATCATTGAGTCCAACCATCAACCCCACACCACCATGCCCACTAAACCATGTCCCTAAGCCCCTCATCTACACGTCTTTTAAATACTTCCAGGGATGGGGACTCAACCACTTCCCTGGGCAGCCTGTTCCAAGGCCTGACCACTCTTTCAGTAAAGAAATTTCTCCTAATGTCCAATCTAAACCTCCCCTGGCGCAACTTGAGGCCATTTCCTCTCGTCCTATCGCTTGTTACTTGGGAGAAGAGACCAACCCCCACCTCACTACAACCTCCTTTCAGGTAGTTGTAGAGCGCGATGAGGTCTCCCCTCAGCCTCCTCTTCTCCAGACTAAACACCCCCAGTTCCCTCAGCCGCTCCTCATCAGACTTGTGCTCCAGGCCCTTCACCAGCTTCCTTGCCCTCCTCTGGACACGCTCCAGCACCTCCATGTCCTTCTTGTAGTGAGGGGCCCAAAACTGAACACAGGATTCGAGGTGCGGCCTCACCAGTGCCCAGTACAGGGGCACGATCACCTCCCTGCTCCTGCTGGCCACACTCGCCGTGTTTCGCTAGGCTGCTTACGCAGAACGCTAATCAGCAGCCTGCCGCAGCCAGCTAAAGAGATTACAGGGCGGATCTGGAGGACATCACTCAAAATAGTAGCAGAAAGGGTTTAGGAGCAGCTGACAGATAACCAGCACGGCTCAGCTCGCAGCATCCCAGCACAGCGACGCGCTTGGCATTATACAGCCCAAAGCTGGGAGCCCGTGGGGCATGAGGGACCCTGAGGTGGGCCTACAACCCCGCTGATGGTGTTTCTCACACCCTTAGACGGGTGGAGATCCTCCATTTTCATATGGAAACATAACCTGTAGCACGAGCCAGCAGCCGGGGAAGGGACGAGGCGAGCGGGGAGCGGGGCACTACCTTGCTGTGCTCTTTGGAGTCATCGGCTTTCACGGCAATCTTGACCCCACGCACGCTGATCTCCAGGACGCAGCTGGAGGGTGGGTTAAAGTGCACAGTGAGGCGGCGCGTGGTGGCAATCTGGAAAGACAGAGAGACAAAGCCCTGGTACTCGTGAGCGGTGATGATGGTTCACCCTTTCCCTTCCTCCCTGAGGCTCTGCCCTGCTGCCAGGAGGAGCAGGCGCTCCTGCTCCCAGGGATGGGGTGGGACGCTACCTTCTGCATGGCCGCGCACAGCACGTCGTTGCCCTTGTGATAGGGAACCTGCACCGAGCCGAGGAACTTCACCCGAAACTGGTCCACCCAGTCGCTATTCTTGGCCAGTGCTGGAAGAGAGAGCACACAGCAGGGATCGTCTCCAGCGACCGGGAACGTGGGCCGAGATCCACCTCCCCGCTCCATATTCCCACCCCTGCGTGTTTCCTTGCCCAGGGAAGGCTTCCCGCAGCACCAGGTACCAGCTCCCAGCATCACACCAGAAGCTGCCCATTGCTCCCTGCCGGGTGCCCAGCTTGGTCCTCCCCTCCACCCCCCTGCTCAGCACCAGGCTCAGCATCAGGCTCAGCGGAGAGGAGGTGGACACAAGATGGGGGGACACCAGCAGGTTGCGTGCAGAGGTTTTGGTACCTGTTACGTGGTCTGGGTCCTTGGTGACTTCGATAGCATAGTAGGCAGGAAAAATGCCCCGGTCACCCGTCCGCATGTTGTAGGCCTCGTACCAATAGTCTTCTGCCTGCACCTCCACCAGCAAAGGATCGTCCACCTCCAGCTCCAGCTCATCCGCATGGCGAGGCACAAACCTGGGCAGGGAGGCACTAGCACCTGGCCGGCCAGCAAGCGCTGGTGGCCTTCTCATCGGCACACAAAACCCGCCGCCGGCCCAGGCAGGCAGCATCCCGGTGGGTGTAATTAGCCATGGGGACCTGAGATGCTGAATAAAGCATCTGAGCAGGTTTAGGCTCAAAAGGTGGCAGCACCCTGGCACCTAAGGCAAGGGTATCCCGTATGGCACCACCCATGCTGCTCCCCAGAGGTCCTGGCTGCCCTCGGAGGTCTTGCCCCTGCAGCAGCCTGGGCAGATGTCGCTCCTGGGCAGGACATGAGCTATGGGCAGTGGTTTGGTCCCCGGGGCTTCCCAAAAGCTGGCAACACTGGGGTTTGGGCTGGCCCCACTATGGTGGGAGGGCAGCACCGGCTTTGCCCCATGAGAGGCTGGGGACACCGCTCGCGCCTGCAAGCTCACCTAAAGACGGCGCGGTGGGTCTGCTCCTGCTCCTCCCCGTTGATCACGCAGGAGAACAACCCGAAGGACTCGGCACCTGGGGACGAAGGCAGAGGGGGACATCTCAGCATTGAGGGGTCAGCACCATAACCAAGGGGTGGACATCAAGCCAAACAGGCTGCTGATGCTCCTGGGAGATGGCTCGGCCAAGACGAAGCACACGGTGCCACATGAAAGGCATGGCTACAGCCGACGCACTGGTGCCCAGTGGTCCCCACTGGGACCACGATCTCCCTGCACCCCCCCGCACAGCTGTGACAGCTGGTGTCACCAGCACTGTGGGACTGGCCACGCTGCAGGAAGCCCTGCCTGCTGGGACATGCCACCAGTCCTGGTGCTCCTCTGGGCTCAGGGAGGAGGGGGACACTCCAGGAGGGACGCTGTCCCCCTGCAAGACCACCCAGCCTCCCCCTCAGCATGGCCATACCTCGGGCTAGCCAAAAAAGCAGCTTGAAACACCTCCGGCCACCCCCACCTGCAGGTCACAAGCCTTTTGCAAGCCCCCCCGCACCTCCCCAGCCACCAGGGACGAAGCCACAGGCTGCAGCAAGCAGAGCTGGGGCTGGTGCCTGCTGGTGGCTCTCCACCTCGCCGCGGGGACCTGAGCGTGCCCTCAACCTCGTACCAGGGACGGGCAGGGCTGCCCACGCAGGCAGCCACCAGCCCACCTCCCCCCGGCACCCAGCACTCACTGGAGGAACGTGCCCGGCCGCTCATGAAGACGTTGAGGAACTTCTTGGAGAAGTGGATGTCCGCCTCGGGGGTGGAGTCCTCGGAGAGGCAGACCGAGTCGCGCTTCAGCGCGTCCTCCTCGTACTCCTCGCCGATGGCCGACTCGTAGGGCGAGGAGACACAGTTGTCATAGACGGTGGCCGAGTCGCTCTCGTCGCTGTAGCCCGAGTAGCACTGCTTGAGGCTGACCAGCTCCAGCTGCACGTTCTCGTCCACCACCAGCGTGTACTTGACCGAGTCGTAGGAGAGGGCGCTGGTGTCCGAACTCACTGAGGCTCTCTGAAGGTTGTGCCCTGGCCGGGAACCACCGCTCCCACCACCGCAGGAGGCCCTGGGCAGGTTCGTCTTGTCGGGGGAGGACATGTAGTCCAGCACCTCGTCCTCCTCGCTGATGGAGGGGTTGGTTTTCCCTGCCAGGGCCGAATAGCCAGAGGTGTCGATGTCGGAGCTGATGGACATGCGGTTCTCACTGGACTGAGATAGGAACGGCTTGTCAGTCTCCAGGGGGTCCGAGTTCTTCTGCACGGGCGTCAGGTAGATCTCCTCTGTGGCCTCCAGCCTCACGTCCGTCTGGTAGCGGATGCGGTCCCGGTGGGCCTCGGGGCCCCTTGTCGTCACCACCACCACGCTGGCGCCATGCGGTGGGGGCCGGCTGGTGGCCTGGTGCTTCTCGGGTGGCCGGGATGAGGCGACACAGGTGGGTGCCATCTGGGTGGCCGCTGTGCGCCGGCACGGGCTCTCCGTGGACGTGCCCCGGTCTTTGGTGGAGGTTGTGCTGTTTTGGTGATTGACCTCATCACTCAGGCAAACGTGGTCGTGGGGAGGGGTCTGCTCACCTGGAGGGGGAGGAGAGCAGCATTGACAGCCCCGCCGAGGGTGATACTCCCTGCCAGAGAAGGTGGCCGGGGATGCCACCCAGACTCAAGATGGACATGCACCCTGCATCCCCATGGGATGTTTTCCCCAACCTCCTGCTCCGGCACCACTCGCCCCAGGCTCTTCAGAGCCACAAAAGGGTGCAAGGAGCTGCCCCTGGCCAACAGCCCGAGAACTCACCCGTTTTCAGAGGGGACGACGACCGGGACACCCGCTCCTGCCAACTGTGCTTTTTCCCCAGAGAGTTGTTATTCAGAGTGTCCTGAGGAGAAGAACAAAGCCGCCCTTGTAGCCCAAACAGTAAACAGCGCGTGGCGCAGGGGCGGCAGCACCCATCCCTCCCCGGGTCCACAGCGCCCTGCTCTGCTCCCCCCTGGCCTGGGCACGCGGTGCTGGGGGGGACCCCCCCGCCAGCCCCACATCTCGCCACGCCGCTGCTGCGAGAGCTGGCGAGGTGGCCAAAGCAGGACGGGCAAGGAGCCAGCCGGGAGGCAGGCGGCCTGGCCTGGATGGATGAACTTGTCCGTCCCAGGGAGACTCGGATGCAGGAGCCCATGGCTGGACGATCCCAAAAATTCAAGACCTGAGCCTGCCTGGAACGCCTGGGCTGGGCAGAGGTGCTTTGCTCCCATCCTTCGGATCCTGCCTATATCTTCAAACCACCCAATGTTATTAAACGGGAGAAGTCCCAAGGGCCAGGGGTTGTGCTGCTGCCCAGCTGGGAGCCAGCTACTGGATAGACTGACCCCTGCTACTGGAGTCATCCATATTGGGTGTATAGAGGGGTATTCATATGCACCCACACATATATGTACGGATACGTATCTATACATGCACACACACTTTATATATATAGTCCACCAGCAAGCATCAATCCTGATCAGCCGGAGAGGCGAGGCAGGATCAGGCCACCATGCTGCCCATGCTTGGGCGAGTGTCTTTGGGTGCTGCGCCCTGCCCGCCTTGCCCTGGGCGGCCGGTCACGCGTGTGCACACGCGCGTGTGCGCAGGAGAACGCGCGCTCAGCCTCATGCGAGACCTGGGGACAGGGAACCACGGCGGTCTCGTGTCTGCAGGGCTGGGAGAGGAGCCCTCCCCGGTCTCAAAGGCCACTGGTCCCCCTCTAAGAAGGGTCCTCCTGCAGATGGGAGACAAGTCCTCGCAAGGGTGTTTCTCCCCCAGCTGCAGCGGTGACATTTTCCACGCCGTTAGTTTTGTTCAAGTCCTAAAGCCCCGCTGGGACTCCCTGGATTTTCTCACGTCCTTATCGCCAGCCTGCAGCTACCACCAGCAGCGCAGGAGCTGCCCCGTACTTACTTCGCTTCCCCACCAACACAAGACAAGCCTTTGCCCTGAAACTCCACCGAGTCGCACGCCGCTGAACGTGGCTGCCAGAGCCCTGCCTCCGCGCGCGGAGGGGAGAGACCCCCGCCGCAGGGCTTCGGCGACCTCCCAGCACGGCCTCCGCAAACCCCTCCTGCGCCAAGGCAAATAACGGCGCGTCCCCGCTTGCCTTTCCCGGGGACACGATGGGCCGGGACGTGGGCCAGGCAAGCTGCCGCGGCGATGGCCTCTGCGTGCAAAGTGCCACGGGGCCAGCACACGAGCCAGCCCGGCTGCCTGGAGCAGGACAGGAGGCAGCAACGCAAGCAGGCAGAGCCTGCCAAGCCCACCCATCCCGCAGGACCTGGGCAATCTGGGGTCTGTAACACCCAGCCAGGGCAGAGAGGCACTCACAAGGTCTTAGAGGATGAACCCAGTCAATCCCAGCAGCTGTTTCTTCCCCTGCTGGGAAGTTGGGGATGCTCCTCTCATCCCAGGCCAGCTAACTGGGATGACCCTCACAGAGAGCCCAGCAACAACCGAGACATCACCAAGCCAGCTCCTGGCCCCGCAAGGAGAAGCTGGAGCAGAGGATGGGCCGGTGCCCTGCCCATGCACACGCTGCCCAGCACGAAGGGGCTGGAGCCACGGGAGGCCAGCCCGGTGCCCTGGCTGGGCATTCAAAAGAGGACGCATGGCCACGGTCCCTCTTCTGACCACCTGCAGGAGGGGGGAGCTGGGCAAGCCAGGAGGGTGCAGGAGGGGGGTCTAACACAGGTGGAGGCAGATCTCAGGCTGATCCCCAAGGGATGCCCTGCACCCTGTCCTCTCCTCGGGGCACCACAGGTGGGCAGGGGTACCTGCCTACCTTTGGTCAGAGGCAGGCATCCAGAACAGGCACCCCGAGCACCCCACAGCCAGCCTGCTTCTTGCTAGATGTCACCGACAGCGCTGCCCTCCCCAGCCAGCCATGCCCCAGCCCTGTGCCCCCATCCCTGCTGGCTCCGGGCTCCCGCTGCCAGCTGTGGCAAAGCCCCCACCTCCTGTTCCCCACATCCTCAGCTCCGGCCATGCCTGTGGCCCCACCACCTCCAGCATCCCCCTGCGAGGGGACCATCAGCTCCCCCTCCCCAGCCCACCATCTATGCAACCCTCCCCCACCAAAATCCCTCTCCGCAAGCCTGCTGCCACGCCTGGACACTGGTTGGGACTGGCTGCACGGGAGGGGGGCCCTGCTGTCCCCCGTCCTCCCCAGCTGGATGTGGCTGCCACGTGCCACTTGCTCCTCGGGGTCCCCGCGCAGGGTGGGACAAGGCTGCCGCTGTCCCCTTGTCCATTATGCTCGGTGGGGCTCCCCCCGCCTCCCCAGCCCTGTTGCCTTTGTCCCCGGTGCCAGCTGCCCCGAGGGCGCCCATCCTGGCTCTGTGCCTTCCTCCTCCTCCTCCTCCTCCTCCCGCCCGTGGCCTCAGGCAGAGAGCTGGCATCAGCTGCCGGTGCTGGGCTGGTGACACCCAGCTCCGACTACTCCCCATCTGTCACCCACAGGGACACCTGCCTCTCGTTTCATGCTCCTCGGCTGAACGTCACCACGATGAAAATCCTCCTACTTGGCAGAAGGCATGGCTGAACGCAGGAGGGTGGCAAAAATAGCCCTACGCGTCGCGCATCTTGCATGGGTTCGTGAAGTTTGCAAGAGAGATGGGGCAAAGGGACACCAGCCACCACTCAGTGGGTCAGTGTGCGGGGCACCGAAATGCCACCCGCCCCGGGGACAACAGCAACCCCAATTATGTGGGGTGGGCAGTCTTGGGGAAAACCATCCAAAACCTCATGCAAAATCTGAAAGCAAGTGAGACAACAGAACCCCCTCATCCTCCCGGCCACCATTTTGGGCGTTGCCGTTCTGTCTCTCAAATTTTGCACGGGGTGCTGACATTAATGCTTCTTTTGCCGGGCGCCGCTGCTCAGGAGCAGAGGCCGCCGAGTCCCCACCGCTGGGCATGGAGCACCCCATGTCACCATCCTGCCCTGGGGCTGGTGCTGCCCCGGCCTGGGGCTGGAGCCCAGCCAGCTGTTGGCCCGTGGTGCCGCCCTGGGCTCGCCAACCCCGTGGCATGGTGCCCTGTACCGCGATGGCTCATTCATGCGTTCGGTATCCCATGCCTCGTTTGCTCTCCATCCCCACGGGGTCCCTTCCCCGCTCCCACCTTGCCCCTGCCCCACGGGCTCTGCTGGGGGGCACAGCTCAGCCCTGCCACACTGATGCCCCGTCCTGGCCTGTCCCCTCCCCACCTCGGCAGCAGAGATGGAAGAAGGACCCACCCGGTCCCTCAGCCCCCCATGCACCCCCAAAAGTGGTGCCCGGGCAGGGGCTGTGCGGGGGGCACAGCCCGCAGGGGCTCGGCGGTGCGAGGGGGTGCCACGGCAGGGAGTGAGCACGTCCCCGTGTCCCCCCCGCGGTGCCTCCCGGGCCCGCAGACCGCTCCCTCCGGCTCTGCAGCAGGGACCGAGCCTGCCCTGCGCCCGGCCCGGGGATGCGGGCGGCGGCGGGCAGGGACCCCGGGGAAGGGGGTAGGGGGGGGGGGCGGCCGCCCCACCGGGCATCGCGGGGAGAGGCAGCGGAGCCTCTCCCCGCCAGCCATCCCTCCCTTCATCCCTCCGAAAGAAAAGCCCCCGGCGACGGGAGCATCCCTCCTCCTCCCCGGCCCCCCCCCGGCCCGCTCGCCCCCCCACCCCCTCCCGCCGGCCCGGCCTCACCTGGCTACGAGGCACCTGCGGGAAGAGGTTGAGAGTTGTGGGTCTCTTCGGCCTGTAGACATCCGTGGTCCCGGCCGGGGGGTCTTTCTGCAGCGGTTCGGGCGCCGTCTGCTCCTCGGCCGGCGCGTCCCCCGCCGCGTCGATGAGGTCGAGCTGGAGCATCTCCGCCTGCAGCCGGCTGGCCTCCCCGCCGCCCGCCGCCCGGGCCCCGCCGCCCTGCCGGCTCACATGGCCCTGCCGGGATTAGCGGCCGCGATCAGGCCACCGGGAGGGCGGGGAGGGGGGGCGGCAGCCGCCGCGCCGCGCCTCCCGCCGGGGCCGGGGAAGGGGGGGCCGGCGCCGGTGCAGCCGCATCGGCACCCGGCGGCCTCTTCCTTTTAAAGGGGCAGGGATGTTATTGCCGAGGCCGGGGAGCCCCGCGCCCCCTCCCCGCCTTCCCGGGCAGGCGCGGGGTAGCATCGGTCCTGACTCGCAGCCCCCCGGGGTGACGGGACACCCCCATCACCTCATTCCCGGCAGGTGCCTGTGTAGGTACACGTAACCATCACACTCACCACAAAGTGCACAGATGTGAGCACCCGGGTTTCATCTCGACATAACAAGGACATTTTTTTACAGTGAGAGCGATCATTTGCTGAAACAACCTCCCCAGGGATGCGGTAGAGTCCCCATCGCTGGAGGTTTTCAAGGTGGGACTGGACAGGGTGCCAGATAATCTCATCTAGGCTGCCTTTCCCACGAAAGGTTGGACCAGGTGATCTTTCAAGGTTCCTTCCAGCCTGAGTTGTCCTATGATTCTTCCTCCCGAGGCAGACCGTGCCCCTTCTCGGTTCCTGTCCTGGCAACTGGCACTCACACAAGCACACAATCATTTTGGTTGGAGGTTTGGTCCAACCCCTGCCTGGGGCAGGTCACTCAGGGCCTTGCCCATCACACCTGAATATCCTCACGGACAGAGAACCCACCGCCACGTTGAGCACTGGTGCCAGTGCTGCACTACTACTGCTTTTTCTCTCTACGGGGTTGACATTTTCAGCGCACACCTCCGAGAGGAGTCAGGATGCTTCTTCCCCGTAACGCCCATTAGGCAGCCGGGGACAGCGGTTACATCCCCTTTGGCCTCCTCGTCTTGAACAAGGCTCTTCTCATACACCCTGCATTTGCACATATCGGGATATGAAGCCGTGCAGAAGGGATGCCCGACAAGCCGGCAGCCTGGCATCAGCTTTCCAGTCACCCGCTGGCAGTGCCTGTGCTCTGGCTGGGAGCAGCCCCACTCTTTCCCCTTGCACTCTTGGAGCAAGGTGGCCACCATGGCCCATGAGGGCTGCAAGGAGCGGATGCCCTTATGGCTGCGTTGCTGGGCGAAGAGGCACCGATGTCCTCCCCGCGGCTGCAGGTGTTTAAAGGTCAATGGTTTCCTTCCCAAGCTACCTTCCTTGCAGTAACCGGAGCTCGCACATGCAGAGGTTGCTGCAGCCAGCAATAAAGGCTGCAACTTGGCATTAGCAAGTCGAATTCCCTGTGTTATCAGCTGTTTGTGGTGGCTGGAAAGCTCGTCAGCAGGCACAGGTGGAGAAGGGCACATTTTGCAGCTGATGCTATCCGTGTCTCCGGCTGCACGGAGGATGCTCCTTGAGCCGTGGGAGAAGAAACAGCCCCAGCAGCTCTGGCAGCCCCTCCAAGAGCACTCGCTGCTACCAGCTCCTAAACTGTGGGACTAAAGCCAGCACAGGCAGGGCTCTGCCTGCTGCAGGCACAGTACGACCCCTCTCACGGGGGCCATTTCACCCCAGTGTCCCTGTTGCCATCCTGGCAGGCACCAGGGTGAGCACCTGGAGGAGCACTGCCACCAAAACCCATCCTCTCAAGGCTTTAAACATTTAACTCCCTTGGTTTTAATGTTAGCCTTCATACAACAAGTTCTGTGTTTCCGTGGCAGGTCTCACCAGTTGCTTGTGGCAAATCATATGGATTTTAACAAGGAAACAGAAGCAAAGGAAAAGAACTGGGAGAAAATGTCGGCTAAATAATCGTACCTAGCTAAGGTAGGTGTGTTCGAGTCAGCCGGTGATGTTCAACCCGGGCTGCTAATGACGCTGCCTCAGTAATCCTGTAGCTGTAGCAATCACTCGGAAAACTCACAGAGGAGGGAAAGTCCCAGAAGGATGCAGAAAAGCAAAACAGTACCTGTTTTGAAGAAAAGTGTGCCCTAGGAGGGATGCGCCATTCCAGATTCACTACCTAGGAGGAAGCTACAACCACCGCAGGTACTTATTAATGGACTGTAGCACAACAAAGTGATTTTGAAACTACACAGCGCCAGATCACCTTACCATCTGAGTGGGACCTGCCGTGATCTGCAAAGCGAGGGCAGGGACCAGAGGTTGGGAAGCCTTTCTAACTGGAAGGCCGCTGGCCCACCAGAGCAGGCTGCCTCGGGAGCCCTCTAGGAACAAGTTCACGTAACCTCAGACCAGCCTGAGTATGCTCACGCCTCAGCACAGATGCGACGGTGAGGTGACTTCCCAAAGTCCCTTCAGCCCGTGGGAGAGATGAGGGCATGCGGCAGAGCAGTACCGGTGCCTGAATCCTGCGGCGAGATGTACACAAGATGCACACCCGGACCCCGATGCAGTCCCAGGGAGGTTCACACCTCCAGTACAGATCTGTCCCGGGGATGGCCACGACGTGCTCCTGCTGCTGCTACCTCCCACCCGCACGGTGCCGTCCCAGTGTCCAGCAACCGGTCTCTGGTGGTCCTGATGCTGTGGTCCATGGCGGGGAGCATGGACCACATGGGAGCACCCCTGGGAGCTCTGGGGAAACGCCTGCATGGGGGCTGCTCTGACCCCAGGAAGGGATGGGTGCTGCTCGCTTCCCTCGGAATGAAAGGCTCTTGCAGGGGGAGCAGGGTGATACTCAAGATGTTTCTTGAGTGACCCTGGTCCCTACCCTTTACGGTTGAGCAGGCGAAAGGCTCTTCCCTGCTCCCCCACCCCTGCAGCCCTCCCAGTTGGGGGAGGAGTGACAAAACCTTCAGCTGGGAAAAGCATTTCATGAGTATGGGGAAACAAGGGGGACTTGCCGAGTAGAGGGGACAACTGTGTCCCCTCTCCCTACCACCCGGCTGTGACCGCTTTGCTCCCGGCTTCAAAGCGCCAGGAGAAGCCTCTCTACCCCCAGCCTGGCGCAGCCGCAGCTGGCGATGGATCACAGAGGCAGCTCCAAGGAACAGCCTTTGAAAAGCCGCCCGGAGCAAGCAGCCGCCTTGCTGCTGCATCCTTTGCTCCCAGCCCGTGCGGCCGGCTCCCCGCCGATCCCCGGATCAGCAGGTCGGCCGGCTCATGGCAGCTGCTTCCCCCTTTGCAATGGGTCCCGCTGGCCTTCCGAGGGCGGCTGCTGCCACCGGCACGCTGGATCAGTGGCGGTGAACATCAAGAGGAAGCCTGGCATTTCCAGCAGTCTTATTATGTTGGAAAACTAAAGTGGTTTGGTTTTTTTCTCCACTTATCTGTATCTTCATGGTTGGTTCAGGCCTTTTCATGCAGACCACGAAGGTTCAGCACAGCCCTATATCGGCTCTTTTCCTTTGGGCACTTGTTCTCATGCTCGTAGGTATTTCCAAGAAGGGTATTTCTTATTTTTTTTCTTTTTTTTTTCATTCCCGCTTTAACCTTTTTCTGCAGCTCCTGGAATACAGATGAGGCACCGAGCCTTTATTAACCGCAGCCTGCTTGTTTGCTGGGATCCATCTTGCTGAAACCAGGGACCCCAGATTTCCAAGCCACCAAACCCGAAGCAAAGGCCTGGCGCTTCTGTCGTAACCGTCCCTCTCAACGCATCCGAGCGCGCCGCTGGAGCCAGCTGCCATGAGCGAGGCGGGGGTGGCATCCCTCGCCCCCCGCTCCTCCCCGGCCTCCTGCCCTGCCCTTCAACAGCTCTGCTCCTCCGCTGAGCCCTCTCCTCGGCCCACCCCTCGCTTCGCTCCCGGTTTCCATTCGCTCAGGACTTCTTGTTGAAATTAAGGGGTGTTTCAGCCGGGTTTGGGAATATTCCTCATTCTTAGTACGTGGTCTCCCGTCCGTGAGGTGCGGTCCTCGGCGTCGTATAGAGTTCCCTCTTGCACAAACATCCGTCTATGCCTCTTTGCAGTTTCTGTGTGTCTAAGCCACTATTTCTGGTAAGCTGCTAAAATAGCTGACGATGAAGTCATCTTTGCTTTTCCAGGACTGAAAAAAACCCCAAACCCCACCTCTGCTTGAGCATTGAACCCCACACCAGCCGCCTGTTCCTGCCACGAGGTTTTGCCGCCGAGCGGCTCTGCCCAGACCCCCCTGCCTTGCCAAGGTCACCGGCCGTCCCCATCCAGCAGCCGCCTTCCCAGCCCTCCGGCAGGGTTTGTCCCCTCGCTCCGTCCCGGTGCTTTCCTGCCCATCTCTCCAGAGACTCGCACCGGGGTCGGGAAGCTCCGAGTGGCTGGATGTCCCCAGCCCCACGGCTCACCCTGCTCCCCAGAGCCTCCATTTCCCCCTTCCCCGGTGCTCTCTGCTCCGGTGCGATCTCGCCCCGCATCCCTCGCTCCATCACCAGGCTTTTCCAGTGCTGCAGGGGCAACTGGGGCCAACCCTCCATCCTACGTACCATGGGTGCTGTGCGATACCCGCACCAGGAGCTCAACGCAGGCAAGGGCATCAGCGCAGGGCCCCCCCCCGGCCCCGGCGTCGGGCTGACTTGCCAAGCCAGCCGTCCCCACGTGATGCAATTAGCTGGCTGATGCCGGCCGCGGGTCATTACTGATTTGCTGGCCCCCGTGCTGCGCGCAGACCCGGCCAAGCCGCTCCCTCTGGGCCTGGCTGCTTCCATCAGGCAGATCCTGCAAGCCCATCGCCCCGAGCTCGCTCCAGACGGCAATCGGGTTGGAAAGCTCCCCGGCTCGACATTTGGGATTGAAAAGTCCCTCTCGCCCGTTGTTGCTGTCACCACTTTCGGTTCTGCTCCTCGGGCAATCTTCCGTGTCCCATATAAACCATTTGGACATATTTTTAGCAGGCATTTTTTCTGAACGTGGTAGGCTTCTTCCTTTGCTGTGTTTATGAATAGCTCATTGCTTCCCCGGGGGCAGCCTCGCGTCCCTCTTCCACCCCAGCCGACGCTCAGTGCACCCGGGCATTTGTGCAGAGCAGTTCCGAGCCGTCCCCGGGGAAGGTGTGGGGTTCGCTGCTGGAGCCTCTACCCTCTACCGAGGGTCAGGTCTCTGCATCGCAGCAACGCAGAAACCGCTCAGCAAACTGTTTTAAATGGGTGAAACAGTCTATGTTTCCTCCCCATCAAGGAAGGGCTGCAGCAGTTGAGCTGCAAGTCCCCCCCCCCCCACCCCTTATCCCCCCCCCCCCCCCCCCCGCCAAACCTCAGGCAAGGGCTGGCAGTCTGTAAAGAAAAAAGAAATCCTATCCTAAGAACCCAGTGGTGCCATCAGCAGCGGAGAACTGGGATGATTAATGGGAAGCGTCCAGCAACGCACCCACAGCTCCTGCCTGCCTCACCTATTGCGGGCAGGAGGATCTTCCCGATGCCCTGCCCTCACGGCGGCTGTGCCCTCGGGGACACCCAGCGCCCGGTTTGCCTTTGGTTTTGCCTCCAGCGTTATCCCTCCTTCCTTCAGCGTACACAGTCCACGAGCCCAGGCTCTCCCTGTCCTTCCCCGGCCATAACGTCTTGGAGCAGGAGGAGGCTGCGGCCGGAGCAGAGACGTGGAGCCGTAGCCCCATCTCTGGGAGCAGCCGAATTTCTGCTGGGAAGGTCCCGAATTAGTCCAGGGAGCACGGCAGAACACCTTCACCTCCCAGGGATAAGGTCTGCCTGTACCCTCCTGCCTGCAACGAGGGATTCCCAACACCACAAATTCACTTTTTAATTTTAAATCTGTGACAAATTCCTCTGCTTTTCCCCTCCTCGCTGGGTCTCCAGCAGTTTTGCAGAGGAAATATTTCTCCTGTGGGATGAAATGATTCTCAAACCATTTGGTTGCTCCTCCAGCATTTGCATCCCTTTAGCATGAAACACATTGGCAAAATGCAGAATCCCTATATATTTCCAAATCCAATATAATTCTCAGTTTATTTCCACGTTTCTGCCCCCATGGCCTTCTCGGGCAGTACAAATAGCGGCATGAACCCCAGCGGGGTCTCCACAGCGTGCCCCAGGGTGCTTGAAGTGGATGGGAGACCCACTTGCAGCATCTGCACAGGCTTCACAGCTCCCATTTTTATTTCACCTGCTGGGGTTGGAGCCGCTTCCCCCATCCCCGTTTCACTGGCACACCAGGTCTCCCGCTTCCGAAACACCCGAGGACGGCTCCTGCTAAAGGCAGCCAGAAGTAACGCCTTGGGTGACCATGCCAGCCCCGCTGCATCTGCCGGTCCAGGGATGCACGTGGGGGCAGGAGATGCCACCTCGCATGCGTCCTTGCTTCTCGAGGATGCCCATCGGGTGCCAGAGGCTCGCTGGCCATCCTGCTGGCCAACCCAAACCCTTAGGCTCATCCCTGAGGAATAAACTCAAACCCCTCCAGCATAGTGGGGACCAAAAGGCACCGGCTTTGAGATGCTTTATTGTCCCCTGGCTTTGGCTGGGTGAGAAAGGGTCTGTGCTGTGCCACCGTGAGGAGAGGGCACCGCCGAGCAGAGGGGATTGGGGTCGTGGCAATGGGTACATTAAGGAAGCATCACTGGCCCGGGGATCTGGTGGTCCAGTACAGGAACTGGTAGCCCTGCCAGCCCTACCGGCACGCTCTGCCTGTCCCCATCCCCTCCCCGTCCCCATCGCGCTTACCCGGGTGGCCAGGCTCTCCTTGCAGTGCAGGCTGATTCCACACTCGTCGGTGATCTCGGAGAGGTCTTCATCCTCAAACTCCTCGAGGCTGATGTCGTGGGTGAGCCTGGAGGGAGCGGAGACGGGGTGGTCACCCACCGCAGGCGGCGGGCAGGAGGGTGCGGGGCAGCGTGCTGCCTGCAGGCAGGGAGCAGCACCGCCCGCCCCGGGAGAGGCTCTCCCAGTCTTTACTGGGGAGAAAGACTGGGAAGGGGGCTCTTTCTGGAAGGGATGAGTCTGTCCCCACCAAACAGCTGGGCTTGGCATGGTCTGTGGCTGTGGGGAGGCAGGAGGAGGGTGCCCCAAACCAGCCCCTGCCTGACCCGAAGCCAGCAGGGACGTGCAGGTTGGGAGAGGACAGGACAGACGGCACAGCCAGGTGTTCCCAGGAGGTTTGGCTCCCACCATCCCAGGGAGGCTCTGGGATTGTCCCAGCTGGGCACAGACACCCAAGCAGGGCAAAGGCCGGGGTTACAGGGAGGGTAAGGGCTGGGGGGTCCTGGCAGGGCACAGCTGGAGGATGGACCTGCTGGGACGGGTGACCACATCAAGACACATTAAGACCTCGCAAGCACCGCAAACCCGCCGGCCGTGGCACGGCCGGCCCCCGAGCCGCGGCTGGGAAGGATGGCCCAGCCCAAGGTGCCTGCAGTAGGAGAGGGCAGCGATTTCCCTCCGCGCCAAAATCACTCCCCAGAATGACTGCGGGCATCCCCGCAGCCATGGGTGCTGCCGAGCCCGCCTGCGTAGCCTCAGGGGTCCCTTACGGCTGTCAGCCCCGCAGGCTCATTACACCCCTTTAAAAAGTTGACCGAGATAGCCTTTTAGCGGCTGGAAACGTGCTGACGAGCGGGCTCCTCGCATGCTTGCTTGCATCCCGGGGGGGACAGCGAGGCGCTCCTGGCTTCTGTGCATTAAAACATTTCTCCGTGGTGGTACCGCAATGCTCTTCTCGCTTATTTATTACCACGAGGGTAAATAAAAGAGCCCAGCTTCAAAGTCCTCTGCCAACCAACTCAGCCCCTTGAGTTTGGCTGGAGCGGCCGCCTGCTGCCATTTCTATTTACTCTATTTGCTCCCAGTTCCTCAAGCTGGGAGATGCTCGGGTGGAAGCCCCACGCCGAGCCCAGCACCCCTCTCCGGCTTGGCCCTCACGGGCAGGGAAGGAAGGAGAAGGGTGTTTTGTGACCTGCAGAGCTCCCACCCTCGCGTTAAGCGTTGCTCGCACATCTTGGGGCTCCCTCCCTACAGTGGCCCCAAACCAGTGCCATGGAGGGGGTAACACCTCCCTTGTCCCAGCCCCCGGAGTGGGGGGAAAGAGCAGGAGAAGCCCATGGGGGAAGCAGCATCTCCCCTCCATGTTTCTGGTGGGCTTCTGGGGTGAAAGTGCCCACGGTGAAGGTCCTGGGGTGAAGGTGCCCATGGGGGCAGCCCCCGCGAGACACATTGGGGGCGGGGGCAGGGACACAGTCTTCAGCACAGGGTGGGGTGCTCGGACCACCCCCCCCCCCATCTCCTGCTGCTGCCCATGGGAGGAAGGGAACGCGGAGCAGGAGGCTCATGACGAGCCTTCAAAGCACAAATTGATTTCTTCTCCGGTTACGCGGGTCGCCAGGGTGGGACACCATCAGCTGCTAATGGTGTCCCCGCAGCGGGCGCCGCGGGGTCCCGGCGAGAGGCGCAACGTTACCGAGGGGCTGGCAGGGACTCCCCGACTCTGCGGGAGCGGCTGGGGTGGGTGGCAGTGCCCCCCAGGATGGGGACAACCAGCCCTGCCCCCATTCTCAGGGACGGGGAGATGATGCGCAGGCCCTGCCTGCAGATACCGGTGCATGGCAGGATGCGGCCGACCGCCTTTGCCGCTCCGGCGTCCGGCTGCCGCGCAGCTCCCTGCGCAGCCGGGAAAACTTTGGGCTCGACTGGGTGCCAAGTTTGCTCCTGTCCTGCAGCCATCGTTCGCGGAGAAGGGCAAGGCGCCCAGAACCGAGGGGCTGCCCCTCGTCCCTGCGCCCACCCGTGGGGGACAGCCCCCCCTCCCCGAGGCCCGGCGGGTCCCCTACCATTTCTCCCACTGATCTTCCAGCCAGCTCTCCTCCTCGGTGCTCGACTCCATTTTCAAGGGCAGCTGCATTGAGGAGGACCCCCCTTCCCTGGGGGACACGCTCCCACCCTAAAAAAGACTCCCAGGCCCGGGGTGAGGAGGAGTGAGGGAGGTGACGGCCGAGCCCCGGGTACCCGCTGCCCCTCCGCCTGCCCCGGCGCAGTCTGTGGCTGCGGGCGCTGCTCTGTCTCCTCCACTGCGCAACCTGGGGAAGCTCATTAAAAATAGATGGAATCAGCTGTCCTGGAGGGGAGGGGAAAAAAAAAAAAAAAAAACCAAAAAAAAAACCTCCCCAGCTGAGCCAGTGCCAAGTCCCTGCACTCTGCCGGGGATGCTGACTGCCTCCGCCTGCCAGCCAGCCAGCCCGGCTCCTGGTCCTGCTCCAGCGCCCGCTCCCCAGCACCCGCAGCGGGCACAGGACATCTGCTTACCCTAGCACGGACGCCCGCGCCACTCGGCTGCCTCCTCCTCCTCCTCCTGCCCTTGCAGCATCGCTGGCCGAGCCAGGGATGAGGGGCTCTGCCCCTCTCTGCCCCGCTGCAGCCACGGGATCCCTCCCCGCAGGAGACGGGAGCGTTCGTCCGGCTTCTCGCCAGGTAGAGCGGGGCCGGCTCAGCGATGCAAAGGCCGGAGTGTTTTCCAGCACAGCGGGACCGGCATCGCGGTCCCCAAATGGAGGGAAGCAAGAGGAGCACCATCACCACGGGGCAAGCCCAGCCGGCGCAGAGCAGTGCCGGGAGCGCTGCCCCTTCCCCGTCTGCCCCCACCTAACCCCCCAGCCCCGCTCCCGCCTCAGGCAGGGCCGGCCCTGAGCTTCTCCAACCTCTAACCCCTGTTAAGGGCCAGAGAAATACCCGGCGAGCTGCTCTGCCAGCTCCCACCCCTCTTCTGCTGCAGACCCTGAGCCTCCGCGGAGCTGCTCACACGGGATGGAGCCAAAGCGGCTCTGGGAAAGAGGCACCCACCCCGATTTTGAGAAGGGGACAGGGCATCCCCCTCCCTACCAGCTGCACATACACTGCTCTGGCACCCCGCAGGGTCGTGCCCCGCTGTCGCCCATCGCAGCGCTGCCCTCCTGCCCCACGCTGGCACCCACCCTAGGAGCTCTCCTCGGCCCCCCAGCCCCAGGGGGGGCTGTGAGTGATGGGTGCATCTCCCACCAGCCTGGACCACTGCGCTGAGCTAACCTGTCACCGCACCAGTGCCATGCCACCGGCAAATGTCACTCCTGATACTGCGTTCATTGTCTCTCAGCTCCCCGATAACGGTATCCAGGGCTCCATCTTCCCTATCATCAGCTCTGCCTGGAGGCACCTCGTCTGCTCGAAACCTCCTCACTTAACGCGATGAATAAAGAAATCTCTGCCTCCGTATTACTCCCACCCTTTTCTCCTCTCACATGGATGCTCCAGGACTTCCTAGGAGATACAAGGAAGGCTCTCTGTTATCCCCCCCGCTCCCTGTGCTGGAAACACCCCTGCCTTTCTCTCTTGCTTCTCAAAGAGGCTAAAAATACCAACAAAATGAAACAGCTCTGACTCCCCTCAGCTCCATCATTGGCAGTAAAAGTCTGAGCAGGACCTACACGGATATTTTGGCCAAGTCCCCTCCCCAGCAGCACGGCAGGTACATGGGAGGTTGCCCCCCGGCCGCGAGGATGGGCGAGCCCTGCGTCTGCAGAGGTGATGGGTGCTCTCCTGAAGGACGTGCCGAGAGGCTCCCGGAGGCTGGCTGCCTGCAGGAGAACTGATAAACTCAGGACACCTGGGAACTGCAGGAGCAGCTGGATCGCAATCCTAATAACAGCCTTATAATCAAACCCGGCTGCTGCGCCTCCCTCCAACCCCATCCCCTGCCAGGGAAAAGGGGATTTCCAGCATCGCCTTCCCAGCCCGCCGCCGCCACACAGGATTTCCCACGCGGGGACTCGGCCAGGGCAACACGGCACGATGGAGCCCGGTCGGCCAGGCCGTACCCCGAAACTCTACTCCCAGGCAGTGCTGTGTGGAAGTCCTGTAACCGGCACCAGTGGGAAGGAAAGTACTATCCTACATTTGGCTGGCCCTGGGTTTTTTCTTCCATCACAAGAGCCACAGAGACTTTTTTATTTGAACGGAGGAGAAGGCTCCTCTCTCTCTCCATCAGAAGAAGACAGTCATTTCATTTCCCCTCACAAGAAGACAGGTAGCCCCACTCCAACGCCCAGCTCATCGCCTCCAAACAGGCTCCTCCAACAGCTCCAGATGAGCACGGCAGACGTGTAAAACAACCCATAGTGCTGGGACTGATTTTTGCCTCAGCCTGAAGGTGCTTCCTTGAACTTCCCGAGGAGATGGAGAGGTCTCCCCTTCCTCCGGAGACCTCCTCCCTTCCCAAAGCCCTGGCAATGGCACGGCAAAGGGCTGTGATTTCCCATAGGGCTCCCCAAGGAGTGGGGTAGTTCCCCCCTCCCCTGACGCATGCAGTTTCCTTCCCTAAGAACCTTCCTGCCCCAGCAGCTAGTTGGATTGGGGAAACCAGGAGGAGATAGAGGAGATCAGTTGCTGACCCCCCGCACCAGGTCCCAGCTACATCAGAGCCGTGCTCCCGTGGGCAGCGGGGCAGCCGACAGGGCGAGCGCTGCAGGACCCTGCACCCCGCTTGTGCCAGCCCTCCCTGCCCCTCTTATTCTGGGCAGAGGGACCCCCACCCCCCGAGAGGTCCCAGAGAGCCCCTCACAGAAAAGCTTGGCCCGAAGCACTGGCAAAGCTTCTTGGCAAGGTGAGGAGCTGCAACACGGTGTCCCAGAGAAAGGTGCCAAGGAGCCCCAGCGGGGTGCAGCCCCGACCGCGGGGCTTTGGGAGGCTTAAGGACAACGGGGAGGCTGGGTGAGAACTTTTTTATTGCCGTCTCCTAAAATGCTGTTGTTATCGTGGTGAGCAGCCACCTCTGGAGGTCCTCCTGGCTAAGGGAGGGCTCACCTCACCAGCCTTCTCCTCCCACCTCTTCTCAAACAACACTAAACCATCACCGGCAATGAGGACCTGCCAGACCACCATCTCTGGCCACCAGAGCTTCAGACCCCAGCCCATCGGGCTGCTTGCTGGCCAGGACCAAGTCCTCTCTCGATTCAAGCCATCCGATCACCCAACACGTGGGCCGGCGCATTGCCGCTCAGGGAGCCAGAAGAGCAGGCGCACACGTACCAGAGGGCAGAAAAGCTGAAATACCTCAGCCTGCAAGCAGCAAGCTGGGGGAGAGGGCAGGGCTCACCCAGGACCTCGCCGCAAACCGTGGGCTGATCCCTCACCCTAAACCATGCTCATCATTGTCGGCTCCAGCTCGGCCGCGGGGGATGGCCCCTCGCTGAGCCCCCGCGGTGGGGACGCAGGACCTGGAACAGGCACAACCCCAGCTGTGCCACGTAACGCAGCTCGCAAACGTTGTACGAGCGGAGCTCCCTCCTCGCACGCCGCTCCCCGCTACGGCGTCACCTCTGGTCTGCCAGACCCTGCCCCAGGCTCAGGGACATCACCAGCATCTCCTTCCGCTTCGTATCTCACACCCCGAGCTCGGCACCAGGGGAAGATCTCGCGCTCCTGCCCCAACTCCCCAATTCTCCACCCGGCTTCCCCCACGGAGGTCGATTCTTCCCCGGGGCAGGCTGCCACGGCGCTGGGCTCCCTTTCCGAAGGTCTGAAGCACAGCAAGAAGCAGCACCTCCTTCTCCCTCCCGGGGTGTCACTGTTTGCTGGGCAGCAGGAGGGTGCCCAGGGGACAGCCGCTGCATCCAGGACAGCGCCGGGTGGCGAGCCCGACCCTCTCATGGGCCCCGAGCTGCTCGGCAGCTCAGCCTCCGGCCCCCCGGCTCGGTGGCCAAGCCCCTTCTCCATGGTGGACATTTCCAGAGGCAGCATTTAATCGCTCGATTTGCAGGGTTTACCCAGCCATGTTGCAACAGCTCCCAGCAGCTCTCGCAGGCAGCGCTGCGATAGAAGGCGGCTGCCGAAGCCTCGGAGCCGCTCGGCAAAGGGGCTGTGGGAGCAGAGGAGCCCTTCAGGGGTAAATTGCCTGAACACCACCATAGCTCAACTGCCCCTGCCTGCTTCCTCGCGGGGACCCGCTGGCCCCCAAGCCTTCGGGGCTGGGGCCTGCCAGAGGCAGGCATGAGCTCAGCCATGATCCCAAGCGTGGACCAGCCCCTCTTCTCCCTCCCCAAAAATCTCACCGCACAAAGCAGCCAGTACTGATTCCCCGTTCTCAGCCAGCTCCCCCGCAGCACCCCTGGGTGCCAGAGGCAAGCGGAGAGCAATGGCTGACGATGGCACGGCCGCCAGAAGCATCGAGCCTCCCCCGGATGGCAAGCAAGCAACGCCGAGCACCGCACCCGCGGGCAGCGGCAGAGCTCCCTTACCTGCCCAGCGCATCCCCTGCCCAGAGCTGCCCTTGGGAGGCACCGGAGGGTCCGAAGCCCCCGGCACCCACAGGTCAGCACCTCCGGCCATCCCTGGCCTGGCCTGTGCCATCGGAAGTCCCCGTGAGCAGCCTCGCTGGGTTTCGGAGGAGAGACAGCCCCCTGCGTCCCAAATCGATGGGAGCGCTTGGTATTGCCGAGAGGATCAATTCTGGCACTCTCCCACCGTCTCACTTGGGGTTCCTGTTTCACAGGGGTGGGAAGGAAGCGGGAGCACCTGGGATTTCTAGGAAAGGGCTAGAAAAAGGCTTTCCTGGGGGTGGAGAAAGAGATGAAGCTTTTTTTTTTTTGTGATGAAGAGGTGTTTGAAGAGGAGAGCAGACAGGTAAGGAGGCCGGGGGGGCTGGAGGGGGACATGGGGGGGAGCTGAAATGGTATATGGGGTGAGGGTCAACACGGGCTTGGGGGGGGGGGGCTGAAGCAACATATGGGGTGGGCGGGCTGAAGCAGTGATGGGGGGGCTGGAGTGATGTGTGGGGTGGGGGTTCAGCGGTGTCTGGGGTGGGGGGCAGAAGGGATGGGTGAGGTGGAATGGGGTGGGGGGCTGAAGGGATGCGCAGGGAGGAGGCAGAAGCGCTGGACGAGGCGGGGGCCCGGCGCGGCGGTGCGGGGCGGGGGGCTGCAGCAGATGGGGAGCGCTGCCGGGGGCGGGGGGGCAGGGGCAGCCCCACGGGGATCCCGGGGGGAGGGGGGGCGGCCGGTACCTGAAATTGGGGGGCGAGGCGAGGTGCAACCCCAGGAAGGGGGAGGAGGCGGGCGGGGATGCGGCTCCTTTCTCTCGCTCCGCCATTCTGTGGCTCTCTCCATGCAGGCGGAGGGCGGGCGGGAGGGAGGGAGGCAGGGAAGGAGGGATGGAGGGAGGGGGATGCTGGCGGTGCCGGCGGGGAGGGACATACCTGCCGCCGGGGCGGGGAGCGGGGGGCGCAGCCCGGGGGCTCCTTCCCGCGGCCCCCGGCGGCAGCTGCCGGACAGATGCGGCCGCAGCTGGAGGCGACACCCCGCACCCCGACCCCAGCCGCACCGCCCGGGCCCTGGGAAACGCCGGCCCCGGCGGGGCAGATGTGCCGGCAGCTGGATCGCCCCCCCCCCAGCTGTGCCCCCCCGGGCAGATGTGCCGCAGGTGGCGGCAGCAGCCCCAGAGGCCCCGGCGGGGGGTGGCCGGGGTCTCCCCCAGGCCCGGGGGAGCAGCCCTAGGAACGGGGCCGGCTGGCAGAGCGGGCAGGCAGCAGCCCAGGGCGAGGGGCTGGACGCACAGGGCCACCTGCAAGGGGGCATGGCTGGAGGCAGCAGGAGCAGCAGCTAAAATCAGGCTGCGCTTTTCCCCCCAGCGCAGGTTTGCAGCGCCTGGCTGGCAACAGGTCTGGCAGCCCCAGCACAAACCCTGTCCATATTGAAGCTTGCCAGGGCTACAAGCACAGCAAGGGGAATTAAAAAAACAGCTTATACACATGTTCCACAGGCACAAGACGGGAAAAAAATGCATCTCGAGGTTGCAGGTCTCTCCTCAGAACAGGCAGACCCACTCTTGCTTTCAGCTGTGTCCCAGTGAGCGTATTATCTTGGGTGAATGCTCTTTGCTACTACCCTTCCCCACCAGCCCGAGCAGCAGGTTTCTCTCCCCTGCCTCTCCTCCCCACACTTTGCAGGCGCTTTCATAAAACCGTGCAGGTTGTGCTGTGCACAGAAGTGCACAACATCAGTATTTTTAGGTCCCAAGGCCACTTCTGTACCTGAACAGGAGAACTTTTTGTATTCCCTGCCTGCCCACCGTGCTCCCGGTTACTGCCCGTGACAGGCCTGGATGGGATGGGTGGCACTGCTTTAGCAATTCAAACTTTAAAGATACAGCAGGTGCCATCAGCATTTCTGAAACCACGGAGCAGACTGTCATTGAGGCAATGGTATTAGTTCTTGGCCAAAACCCAGGACGTCAGCTGCTCCTCCAGAGAAGAGCAAGCAGAGCCCTCCAAGGCATACAGCCCTGCTCTCACTCGGGAGTCTTGATCTCCCGCCAGACAAACTCGAAAGAGATGTTACTCCTGGGCCAGCGTGGAAACAAGCACACAGCCACAGGGTCACCACGCACAGGTACCTCCGGGGCAGCCTCCCAAGGGGGGGTAGGTGTCCCCTTCGCAGTTTGGATGCACAGACTGAACGGTCTTACGCGCAGGACCCAAGAGACTCACCAGCATCCATTCAGGGACCGGGGGAGCTTCGACAGAGCTGCATCTTAAAGCATAAACCCCAGCTACCGAAACATGATTCCTCTGCAGCATGGCTGTGGTTTGGCCTCCGATCTGGGGCAGAAGGTAAGGCTGCCTCCTCTTCCTCCTCCTCCTCCTGCAGCCAGATCACCACCAGCATGCCTCATCTCGTTCTGGGAAGCCAAGCACCAAGAGCTCCCCTCCAGCGTGGCCATCAGGCCCTTCATCCCAGCCCTGGCTCAGGCTGGCCTGGCAGAAGACCCACTTTGGTCTTTCTGACTGCGCTACTGCCAGTCACATCTATCTCCTCATATCCATGGTAGAGCCCATGGCCTCTGGGAGAGAGCTCCCAGAGAGATGTGCACATACATGTCCTGCAAAACAGAGACTGCACTTCTGTCCTAGCCAGCGTCTCTGCTCACAAGGCATCTGCTGTCTTTTTTGGCTCTTTCAAATTGTCCAATTGACCATCAGTTTCACTTCAGAGCAACTGTTCTCAGCCTTAAATTGAACCTGAGGAAAGGTCGTGTGCTGAGAGAGGTTTTCCTGCTTCTCTCCCCCAGCTGAACCACCTGATCTCCCCCTAGATGCAGTCGTGATACCAGACTAGCCTCTGCTCTCTATCAGCCGTCCTTCTCACTGCTCCCACCCCTTCATAGCCATACTTCCAAACCTTTCAGCCAGCCCTACCTGAAGCCGCTCCAGCTCCTTCTTTGTGCAGACAGAAGAGACACGGGGAAAGGGAGTTTCCCCAGCCACCAGCCCGTGGAGCAGGCACTCCCTCTCTGCTAGAGACCCAGGGTTAGCCCGTTTCCATCCTTAGCCAGGTCACCATCATTCCTTTGACAGGGAGAACAGATGTTCTGGCCAGCACAGAAAAGGAGCCTCAAACCTGACCTCTCCAGGTTTAATTTACATTATTACACTCTGGGTAGAGAAAGCTGGACTGAGCTCGCTGTCATCCTGGCTCTTCATCTTCTAAGGCACAGGTTGCTATTTTCAAAAGGTTTTTGTCATGTACGAGCCACTTCAAGCATTGAAGTGTTACTTCCTCAAGCCCACGAGGACATCGCTGGAGACAAGAGAACTCAGCAACAGCATGAACCTTGACCGCACCCTCATTCAGTTAATCAGCGCACCGTACACGTTGCCCTCCCTGTAAACCAGACGTGCCCTTTCACCTCCAGCACCTCTTTGAAACACCCTAATTTGCATCTTCAAAAACTGCCTTTTGCGTTTCAAACTTGCCGAACAAATTAGGCTCCAAATTTTAATGCTTATATATGCAAAAATGTTTTAAAATTGTGTCTTGGCTTTGTTGGATCGTTTGTAACAATCGCTCGTTGGGACTGGTGGTATCTGAACGTACCCCCTGCGGCTAAGGCTCTGGCAACTTCCGTTCTAGATCAGCCCCATTGCCAATCCTGGACGAGAAATTTCATGGTTACTTGCGATTCCTAAAATCTTGCTGGTTACTAAGAAAATAACGTACCTCACGTAATTCTCCAAAAATTAAAAAAAAAATGTTCCAGTAACTGGGTCAAGACAGGAGCACTGAGGAGGATGGCGTAACCCACAAGCAGAACTTTACTCCAGCTGCATCCTAGCTAGTTCCTAGACTGCTAAGTCATGGTGTATTTAGTATCAGTTCATGACTTACCCGAGGAACTGCAAGAGAAAAGGCTCCATCACTGACAGGAGACCCATGTTGAACAACGTTCACGTTGTTCATAGCTCTGTAGCGCTTCTCTGCCCCAGTGCCCACCCCCTCAGGGTGAGAGGAGCCTCCACACCACCCTGTGGAACATCCTGAAAGCCACTGCTCTCACAGCGTCAAACCCAAACTGCTCCCTCTCCCCAGGCAAAGAGCTCACACTGTGCCTGCTTTGGGGGTGCTTGTACCAGGTCAGGTATTGACACCTGAGACGCAGAAAACAGTCGTTATCCCAGGAAATAGAAATCTCCAAACTGGCATCCATTTCATGATGCTTCCTTTCTCTCAGCCTCCAGCAATCCTCCACTCCTTCCTGAAACAAAGATGGTGTCTTCACTAGTGGTTATCGATGGCTTTTTCCTTCCCCATGAACCGGTCAAGCCTTTTTGAACTCAGTCCAACTGTTAGCACCCACACCTTACCACAAAAACTAACGAAGGTGCAGCCTTGTTCAAGCTGCCATCTTGTAGTTTAATCGAACACACCCAATCCTAAACATGACAGAAAACAGTGAACAATCATCCCCTACGCTATTTCTTTGTCACGCAGTTTCACACACCTTTATTGTTTCAACTGGGACAAGACACCAGAGTGGATCAGTCGCAGGCTACGTAACAGGTTTCTTGCAGGAAGTTTTTCCTGGATCTTTGGTTGGCCTTGTGTTTCTCTGCGTCCTTCCCGGTTCCACTACCTAAACTGCAGCTCTTCCAGGTACCACCGTCCACATCACAGGTGCTGACAGCAACCTTGCAAATGTGATTTCCTCCTCACCCACAAAGCCTTCCAAGAGATCACTTAGGAGATTTTTCCTCTCCTCCCTTTGGCTCCTTACCCCCATGGATCCAGCCCCAAAAATGCCGCTTACCAAACAAAATAATTTGGATGACAGCAAAGAGAGGGTTAAAGACATTTATAAAAAAAAAAAAGTTGTATTTACAGACCATTGCCTAAAGATGAAACTCTCTAAATGACAGAAGTCACAATTTCTGTAATCTAAGTGTACAAAGTGCATGTCTTTCCCCTTTCTTCTCTCTGCAGCAGAAGATGGGGGGGGAGGGTCTCTTTTTCTGTATACCTTTCTACCCACAAGACAGTGGGTGTAAGGCCTGGGTCAGACTGAAGGAGACAAAACCTGTTGATAACTGGGTTATCCACCAGGCAGACTCTATTCATAGTAGTTTAGAAGAAAGTAAGGGCAGGAAAAGTAACTCTTCTTTACTTGGTCAGTCTGCCCAGTGGATTCCCTTGGGAAAGGGAATCCAGGGTCAACATCCCAGGGAGATGAGTGGGAAGGAAAGGTTATTCGACTATTCAATAAATTAACTCACAGACCCAATTCAACCATTCCAGGTTTCCTAGATACATTTGAGTCAGTTTCTATTCGCAGCCCCATTGCTCTGGGTTCAAACATGGGCTCCGAATCTGATTATCCCAGTCAGAGTGGGAGACAACTCCTCTGCTCCCCAAGCTGTTAGTTGCATAAGCTCACATATAGCCCCACACTATCTGTGCCAGGCGGGGATGAAAGGTTTTGGACAGCAAATGAAAACAGTGCCAACAGCAGCCCATTGCACAGGATTAGCTACTTGGTCTAATCCCTCTTGAAAACCGCCAAGAGAGGCTCTTCTATAGCACCATCCTCCCCTGCCCTCTTAGGTGGGAAGGCAAGCAGAGGCGCGCTGCCAGCACCGTGTTGAAATGACATGTAACAGCAGCAGGCCAAGGAGTGTATGGTTAAGGGCCAGGAAAGCTACACGATTCTCCTGCTAGACTACAAAGCACCAGTGTGAATGCAAATGGCAAGAAGGCGCAGTGTGCAGGGTACGAGGTACAAGAGTATACTGCGTAAAAACTCAAAACACAGATGCCAATACAGGAAAGAGCAAACATCCACACAGAATGGACAATGGACTGAGCCTGAGGAAGACTCACTTCAAGGAGCTGATGTCTAATACATCCCCTATCAGTATGAGGCACTCCACAGGCTGCACACCAGACACAGGTCACTCCATTTGCGAGAGCTCTCACTCAGGCAAGGAAATGCTGTAGAGTGCAGGGCCCAGGTGTAGCTCCCTTATTATTTGGACCAGCAAGCTTCTGGGAGATTGCTTTACTCGTATCAAGGCATGATCTTATTCTCTGAAGAATTCCTCCTTCTCTCAGAGTCCCCCCCTGCCAGACGTCAGCTGGCAACAGCACTATGGCTCACCTTGCAGCAGTAAGATTCTTCTGCAGGGAAAGTTTTAAGTGTCTTTCAAGTGAACAGACAGTTTATATCTCTTTCTTCTTGTGCTACAGTTGCCCTTCATTTCGTTTCCACCCCACGTGAGTACCACCTTGATTTAGCCAGAAAGCATTTACATCCCAGTCAGTCTAGCCCAACGAAAGAAATACTGAGATTTTCCTGTTCTCTTGTAGGATGGGTACTCTATTTTTGACATTGTAGCAGCTTCCTTCTCAACTCCGACTATAATTTGAAGTAATCAGTGCACCTCACTACCTAGTACTAGTGATGAGAAAGGACGTTCGCTATTTCTGAGATGCGCAGATGCTGCTCCCTACATCACTGCACTAAGTCACATGCACTAAGCCATTGTCAGAAAAGAAAGATACACCTGGGAGTGAACAAGTTGACAGAAGGCTCTTGCCCCCTTACATGTGGGCAGATTTTGGGCATGGCTGAAAAGAGACATATTTGGCTCTTTGGAGACCAGAAAGCCAAATATTCCCAAGCACAAGTAACGCAGTGCCCTTTTGTGGCAGCTATTGGAATTACACGTTTATATGAGATCCCAGATTTTCTGTTGTGGATCACAAGTTCCAGTCCCTCTGTGGCAGCAGCCCCTCCTCCTCTGGTCACCTCTTCAGCGCCCTCACTCTCCACTTGCAAGGTGCTTGTCACTGGCTGTAGGAGAAAGCAAAAGAGAGAATTTGCCTTGACCTCCCCCTCATATCGGCAGAACATGCGACCAGATCCTCCCTCCTGGGATCCAGAGCATTTCAGGCAGATGACTGGACCTGCTTGCTCCCCTCCTCTAGCCCGTACCCTCACCACATGGGCAAACCTGGCGGCAAACCCACTCTGTGGAAGGAGAAGCAGCCTCACTAGAGCAAACCAACCAAGAACTGCGCTCTGCGATTGTTCTAGTAACGGGGTACTGCTCTCTGCTGGACAACTGAGTTAACAGCTTGTCAGGCAAAAGCCAAACAGCTAGAGGGCAGACCACTGCCAAATTACAGGGCTATGGAAGCACAGTTAGGAGCCACCTCCCTCCACAAGCAAGTCCATTTTGTTCATTAAAATGCAGGGAGCAAAAGACTGAGCCTGCCAGAACAAGGTAGTTCAGGCCAGATCACACTAGGGACTACTCACAATCATAAACTCTTGCCAGGGATCTCTGGAGCAGGGAGACATGTCACTTTGGCTCGTTTGTACAGTTCTTCAGTGCACAGCTCTTCTGCTCCCTCATGTTTGCGCTTTGGAGAAGCCTGGTCTGCTTGCGACAGCCTCATCGCTGTAGAGGAAGAAGAGTCACTGCAACATTTCCCCTGCCTTTAGATCTCACAAATGCACCCTAGCCCAACCTGCTACAGAGCAGAGAGAAAGAAGAATTTGCAGTGCACAAGCACGGAGAGATGTTGCCACAGCCTCCTTGAAAACTTTTGAAAAAACTTTGTTCAAAGCAGAATAATTAAGTCCCCCAGAAAAAAACACAAAAGTATCCTCCTTTGATGGCGGACAGCTTAATTATACCTGATTAACCCTACAGTGATCTGCACTTCTCCCTTAAGTGGCTGCATATAATTCCATACAGGCAACAAAAGATTCGTTTTAATGAACTCCTATTCTTCAGCCCTTTTAGGAACGAAGGCTCACTGGGGACTTCTAAAGAAAGCCTAAAGGAAGGTGAACGTGATCTACGTTTTCCTAGTTACACACCCTCTTCTTCTTAGAAAGGGATCTCTCTCTCCTGCCCGTAGCCTTTAAGTCGACATAAAACTATCTCAGAAGCACAGAAATAGCTCCAACTCACCTGTACTGGTGCTGCAGCCCTGCCCTGAAGCTGAGTCTGCAACTGGGCCACTGAGATCTTCCACACACGAAGGGACTGATGCCAGTAAACCTAGAGAAAGGCAAGAGGACCATAGTTAAGAAACCAAAAACATCTGGGGTCGGAGAAGCCTTTCACATGGAAACACCTTAGTGATCACCAACCAGCACATCCATATCCCAAAGCAGGATGAGTTCAGAGCTGTGCTCACCCAGTGCTGGCCACAGACGGACACCGTGATCTAGCAGCGTATTTATTTAGGATGCTCTGCCTAGGTTTTTTCCACAAAGTGAAGACTGGACCATTGGTGGCATATGGATGGTGCCGTGCCATCACCAGCTCTCAGAACTAATCAAACTCCATTCTTAGCTGTCCAAGAGCTCAATGGAGCTCTCCCTGGGAACTGATACAGCAGCTTTGGCAGGGACTGCTTCCTCTTGCAAGGACTGGCCAGAGAGACAAGTGCTATCTATTTTAAATCATGACCCCTCCTCCCACCATTTTATCTCGTATTAAAAACACAATCTTTTGCAATTGTTGGTACTTACAGAGCCCCCTGTAGCGCGACAGCTGCTGGTAGATCTGCTTCATGCGTTCGATGTTCAGTCGGCTGGTCTCCGCGTGGTTCACCATGGGTTTGGGATAGTCCACCCCAATGATGCACTTGGCTGCCTTCTGCACAGATTCTGGGGCATTCCATGGTTCATAGATGTATCGTGAGGGAAAACCCTTTAGTTTGGGCAGATACCTCCTAAAACACAAGTAAAAAGATGTTTAAAAACACACAAGTGCAGCAATGCAGCATTCACAATGCACAGAAGGCGCCATGCACCTGTCAGCTACTGAAGGACTTAGGCTCACAGATCAAGCAAGAAAGAAGCTCCAGTCACATCACTTACTTAACGTAGTCACCACTGGGGTCTGTGCGACGTCCGAAGCCCACAGGGCAGTAACAGTGGAAGAACTGCTGGAAGAATGCACTGCATGAAAGCCACATCCAGCTGCCTGCATTGACGCTGAAATCTGCATCCAGCAACAGCTCATCAAATACCTGCAGGAATTGGAGGAAAAGGCAGTGAGAGCTTCCCCTGGCAGGACTTTGTGGCAGGAGGACCCAAGACGCTATTTCAAATGGCAGGCACTGAGCTGCGAGAACAGCTCCTAGGAACCAGAGCAGCAGTGAAGAGGCAATCTGCTGGCTGAAGCCAGCTGGCTGGTCAATATATCTCACTTCCTGATGCTTTCACATAGGGAGGCACTGTCTGCTCATGCTGATAAAGTGTTGGCTTATCTCTCATGCAGCTACAGACGAAATCACTACCTAGTGTCGCAGCAAGCCTTGGGTATTGATCCTAACCTGCGAGGCGTAACAAGTGAAAACCACCGACCGCGGGAAGCACGCAGATGCTGCACAGAAGAACAAGCACCAAAGCAAGAAGGAAGAACCCCTCTGAAGGTCCCAGAGCACATTGCCACCGAGAGGCTGACAGGTTTCAGCGGTAACTCGCTCACATCCATGCACAGATGCTGTGCTTTTAGCATCTGACCCTGTGATGCGCCTTCAGCTATGCTCTGCTTTGTCAGCTTTGTGATAAGATGCCCCTGCCTCCACTTTTTGCACAGGGCAGTATGTACACCGGATAGGTTCAAGTTGGCTGTCCCTTCAGATGGCCCAAGAGGAGGGTCTTTTACCTCTTTCCTTGAGAGACTCTAGACTCAGATTTCACAGTCATGGAGCGTTCCCTGACCGGCACGATGATGGATTACACAATGAGGAAGAAGGTCCAGTTATAAAGTGACATTGAACTTGCAAAGAAAACAGATGGACTGAGAGAACTTTTACAAAAAAATAAAAAAGCCCCCAAACCCCAGTCCATATTTACCAGTGGGTCCCACTAACATTTAGTTATGGTTACCGGAGACTCTTGATACTGTCAGAGCCTCACGGTAGAAGGCAGAAAGAAGTCAGGCCGTTGGCAGGCCAAGAGCCCGCTAGCAAATCCTCTCTTCCACGCAATTTTTACATGCGAACCAAAAGCCATACCTGTGTGCTCATCCTTGCAGCAAGTGCTAGGGAGACTGTTTTCCTTATGGCCTCCTGCAAGCCTCTGGAAATGCCAGACTCACCCTGACTCCTGACTCCCAGCTGATCCAGAGGTCGCCCCTGGTCAGGAAGCAGGCCACCGCGTGCCTGGCCAGATGGTGGATCCACCCTTCCTGTCTCAGCTGGGTCATGATTGCATCGATCCAAGGGAAGCCTGTCTTGCCCTCTGCCCACTTTGCCAAGGCTTCAGGGTTCCTGTCCCAGGGGATTTGGATGCAGATGGGGTTCCCCTCCATACGATCAAACTTCGGGTTGTTTGTGGCTGCTGTGTAGAAGAACTCCCGCCACAGAAGCTGTCCATACAGAGAGAGGGGGGGTGTGCTGTTCCGCTTTACCTGTGGAAGAGGAAACGAGGGTATTCACAAGCAGGGGAGGACTGGCTTCATTAAGCTGAGCTGTAAGCCACCCATGCATTTATACACAATTCCCAAGTCAGTTACTGACAACTGCCGTAAAGGAGCTCAGTTCCAGACCATCGGTTCACCAGAAACCCCAGGTAGTAAAGTTAGTGTTGCTTTTAGCTCACTCAGTACACTGAGAAGAGACTTGAACGACCCAAAACTAACAGCAAAAAGCTCTATGCAGCTCATGACACAGGAGTCCAGGTTGAAGAACAGGTGTCCTGGTTTTGGCTGGGATAGTTCAATTTCTTCCTAGTGCTGCGTTTTGGATTTAGGATGAGAAGAATGTTGATAACACACTGATGTTTTTAGTTGTTGCTAAGTAGTCTACTAGTCAAGGACTCTTCAGCTTCCCATGCTCTGCCAGGTGCACAAGAAGCTGGGAGGGAGGGAGCCAGGACAACTAATCCAACTGGCCAACGGGGTATTCCATACCACATGATGTCATACTCAGTATATAAATAGGGGGCATGGTCCAGGAAGTAGCGATCACTGCTTGGTTATCGGTCGGCAGGTGGTGAACAACCGCATTGTGCATCGCTTATTTTGCATATTCTACCATTTCCCCCCCGCCCCTTCCTTTTCTGTTCTATTAAACTGTCTTTATCTCAATCCATGAATTTTACTTTTTTTTTTTTTTTTTTTTTTTTATTCTCTTCCCTGTCCCACTGTGGGGGGGAGTGAGCGAGCAGCTGTGTGGTGTTTGGCTGCCTGCTGGGTTAAACCACAACAACAGGGTACCGGTAGATTCAAGGTTTGCTCAACTATATACAGCATAATCACTTTTCCTCACTCAAGAGCCTCTTCTGTGGTAGCAACAAGCTTAGCCCAACAGTCAAACACGAGGGAGGCAACGGTTAACTTTTGCAGCTGTTCTGGCACACTGCCTGGGAACCAGCATCGTGCTATGCTTAAAACCAGCCTGCTCTCCAGATCAATCTTTTGTCTTACCTTCTTATACAGCTCCCAGAGACGATAGTAGAACAAGCGGCAGGACAAGCAGCCAAAACGCAGGTAGGGACTGAGTCCTGTAGGGCTGGCCAGCAATGAATTGGCGTTCATCCTTGGTCGTTCGTAATTTGCAACCCATGCCTAGACATATTCAGGAGAAATGAGCCAAAAAACCCCCAAATTTGTAGGAACGTTGCTAAGGGCAGGCCTTTGTACAGGTGGTGAGGCCACGCGGGTCTGACAGCAGAGTCTCTTCTATTCACCTCCAACCACCGCTGGGAGAGATCTCAGGTGGGCAATCCCAACCCCCACACCCCATTCAAGAAATGCAAAACCTTTGCTCCAGGATTTAAACCAGTTAGTCATTTTGGCCAAGAAAAGGACTAAATTTGCTTTGTATGCAGGAGCTAATAACCCTGAGAGCTCCTAGGGACACAAGCTAATGCAATTGTTTATGTCCAGGTACATCCATCTCATTTCACACACTAAACAAGAAAACTGTGGAAATTCAGACCTTTTTGTGGAGTATCATGTTGACAGTTTATTCCCCCTTCAGCACAAGAATTTACGTTTTGATCTCTACAACTGCCACCAAGACATCCAGCATCAAAAAGGTACAAAAGATACATAGTTAAAATCGAGTCATGCCTCTGCAGCTGGGTCATCTTTCATTACTCCCAAATTGTTTGCCTTGTGCACTGTAATCCAGAACACATGCCCCACAGAAAAAAATTGAGTATTTCGGCAAGGGGGTCAAGAAATGCCAGCCAGCGAGACAACATATTAACAGGCTGATGTACAAGGGGAAGGCATT
The DNA here is from genome assembly GCF_964195595.1 of Calonectris borealis. Classification (NCBI taxonomy): domain Eukaryota; kingdom Metazoa; phylum Chordata; class Aves; order Procellariiformes; family Procellariidae; genus Calonectris; species Calonectris borealis. The sequence goes on along the minus strand of NC_134316.1, from coordinate 44,323,386 downwards.
CTTTTATGAGCATTTACTCGCACCAATACCTCAGCTAAAGACAAAACAAGATGGTGTGCAGGAGGAACTGTGCAACCTACATGAAAGTTTCCAAGTTTGCACTCTCTAAAGGAAACTGAGGGGTAGAAACAAGGAAAAGAATCGTATGTGCTTCAAACAGCAGCATAATTAATCTACAGCTCTACTTCTTTGGGTCTGAGGAAGCCCAGGAGCTCCCTGCTCCCAGGATCACAGGAGTATTCCAACAGTATCAAACACCCCTTCCAGAGGTGAATACTGTGACCATTGCTAGGAAGAGCAGGAAACAGAGCAATGGCCAACACTCAACATTTTTCGTTTGGAGGCACAGTCTGCAGGAATCGCCACTTAAATAATAACAGGGGTTACCTTTCTTTCCAAGTGTTTATCCAGCCGTGCCAAGGCTTCCGTCTCCCCTCCTTGCCAAACTGCAGGGGCAAGACCATCTGTAGGAAAGCCTGAGGGAAAGAACTCTGTAAGATTTGAAGCTACGCCTAGGTAAAGGGTACAGATGGGATTAAGCATTAATAACAGCAAGACACTACGTACTGCAGTTGCCTAACGGGGCTTACTTGCTGCTCTAGTCCTTCTACAGCAGGCAAATCATGTGGAACAGGAGGAGAGCCTGCTCATGATACTGCACTACAAGGGCCTCTCCCTGCAATGCTTTAGGCAGCCTTCTGGGGACTGTTCCCATCGGTCATAGGCCAGCACTCTCTCTTGTGTGTCAGCACTACCCACAGGGTTCTGCTCCAAAGGCCAGAGCAGCTGGCAAAGGAAGATCTGCTCCACAGCTCTGCCTTACAAAATACCTCGCCATGGACACCAGCAGCTCACTAGAGAGCCTGGCTGCTCCTGGTGAGGCTCCTATTCTGCTAAAAGCGAGCGCTGGAGAAGGCATTGGATTAGTGCTGAAGAACTGATGCAAAAGGGGAAGTAATAATGCAGTTGCCCTGCACTGCTCTGGGCTGAGAGAGGAGCCTCCCCTGGCAGCAAGCAGAGCAGTGTAAGGTTGCAGGCAGTCTCACATTAGGCCAGACAATAAAGGAAGCAGATCTACCCAGGACTGCAATCGTTAGGATACTCCTGTTGTGAAGCCCTCCGCTTTTACATGACTGCTGAAACTGTGCCTTAAGGTACAAGGGGATACTCCTATAAAGTTGGTATGGAGCCTCCAGTCACACACACGCAGGCAGTATTCTGCATTAATCCTTTCTTCCCTTGCATTTAGATTCACTTCCCTGATGTAGGCCTTGCATTCCTCATGCCTCAGCTCTCTATTCATCCTCCTTCTCCAAGAAAAATACAGGACATAAGGCGTAGCAGGATGAGTGAAAGAAGTTTCTGTATTATCTTCTGTCTTGCTAAGCTCCCAAATTGGTGCTGCTTGGCAATAGCTGAATGAAATGATCTAAGCCTGGTACACAGTTCACCTCTTCAGGTCTGTTATACAACGCGTCAGAGATGGCAGTAGGAGGAAAGCAGCTGGCGAGGACATGAGACACTGATACAGTGGTTATATGCTCAGTATAGCAGAGAACATAAGGACAGATGCAGAGCTTTTCAGAGCAATGCTAAAGGGGACGCTGTGCATCGACAGCAGTGCAAGGGAGAGCAGTCTATTTTCACGAGGTCCAGCACTCGCTGAGAACGTTAGGCTGCTTCTACGGCTAGAGGCAGCCCAGGTCAGATGAGAACACTGGAGTTGTCCTGGGCACATGCCAGCCATCAGAAACAGTTTCACTAGATCCCGTTTCAGCTGGCAGTTAACCCTTGCCTTTACTCTCAACACATACCCAGTTCTTCCAGGGATGGGACTCCATACACATCGTCATGGTTCTCCTGGATGTCCACTTTACACGTCTCCATCTGCTGGCTCATGACAGTGCTCACCGGCTTCTTTGGGAGCTCCATACGGCTAATGATGGCCTGGAAGCGCTTGTAGGTGAGGGGTGGCTTATGGCCGTTCAGCTCGATTATTCTGGGGACAAAATAAGCAAGGTGAAACAACACAGCCTCGCTACCACAGAAGACACAAGGAAACGACAGCCAAACTGCATCCCAACATCACTGCTCAGGATAGCCTTTCACTTTGGATACAGAAATCCTTACAGACCTACCTTCCACTTGCTGCATCCCTCAAAGGGTTATTAAAAACAAACAAACAAATCCCTCCATACTAACTCATCTCCATGTGAAAAAAACCAAAACAGCTCCAGCTGAATCAGGCTTAGCATCATACCTCTCTCCCAGAGCTCCTCATCAGACCCCTGTATGAAATCTCAATCTGATTACTGCCTATCTCCCCAACCTGGCAAATCCCAGATCTGCATCTGTTCCCCGACACCTCGTGATACCCTAACCTGATTCTGACCTTACTTCCTCCCCGTCTGACACAAAAAGTCCCAGCCTGCTAGTGTCCCCTCCTCCACCTATCTCAGATGAGACAAATCCCAGTTTGCGTCATTCCTCTCTCCTCATTAGAGAAATCACCATCCTCCCCCACGCCATAGTCACAAGTAGACCTGTCTCATACTATTCACCTGTGTCAGATCATGCAACGGAAAAAACAGCCACGGTTCCCCATTCCTCTACTTCACTAAGCATCCACAGCCTGCTAGGGCCGTGCAGTTTTATTTTTCCTGGGACAGAGAGCTTTGAGAAACCCCCTGGGCAAGGGAAGCCTCCCCAGGGTAAAAGATGCCATTTTTAACCCCCTCTCCTGCGGGGAGAGGAAGGAGTTAACAGCAAAGCAGACAGCACAGGGATCGCCAGCATTACATAAAGTTGAGGCAGCCAACCCCACAGCTCACACAGGAGCTGCAGCAGAGCAGCCTTCCCCACCCATTACAGTCAACAGCTTATGCAAGGGGCTGGGCTGAAAGCCGAGTGTTTCGGAGGACGCCATGTGCCTTCCCTTCCCCCCGAAGCCGCACGTGTAGCGAGGAGGAGCGACATGCCGGCCCAGGGCCTTCCCCAGCCCTGAGCCCTTCCTCACGTGTGCTCCGCAGTGACCCAGCTTCCCCACGCTGCTGAGCGGTGGCAACGTGGGAAGCCGGCCCCGCGCCGCACCTCCCGCTGCGGCCGCCTCCATCTAGGCCAGGCGCCGACCAGGAGCCCAGGCCTCCTACACGCTGCAGCAGAGGGAAGGGCAGCCTTTAAAACAGGCAGCACCGTTGCGAAGGTTAAAATTGAAGCCTCCTGAAGTTTCCTCCCGTTTTTCTGCTTGAAAGTTGTAAACATTGGGAGGAAAAGACACTAATGAACAGGACAGGCAAGGGAGGGCAATCAGGATGTGCACAGAGTGCAAAAACCAATATATTTTTAGTGCGAGGCTATAAACATGACTGCAGTGTGGGCACAACGTCTCTGTCACCCCGCCAAGCAAGTGTCTTGAGGGGAGCCTTACAGGCAACATATATTCTGTCCTGTTCCTTCATACCAGAGAGCATCTCCTCTGCTTTCACGCACGCACTTTTTGTCCAGCTGTCTCTGCGTACCACACCAGAGATGGTAAAAGATCACGAACTCTCATGAATACTACCCACCACAATCTTCTCTGCGGCTTGCTCTAAGCACTGGGGCCCCCAAACAAGCCCATCAGTTCACAGAGACCCCAAGAAAATCAGCATTGCCGCTGGAAGAGAAGCGAGGCATTTCCAGTTACAGCACTCTAGAGCGGCTCGCTTGTTTTCAGAATAGTTCAGTGCTTGGAAGCAAAAACGTGACAAAGCCGCATGGTGTTTGCCCTGAGGTGCTTGGGATGGGGGCGGGGAAGCCACTTCTTTAACACTGCCTCTTTTTTCAGTCCTCTTCCACAGATCTGCTGAGGCTGCAGCTCAGTCCGAGATCCACACTATCACACCGCATCCCAGATCCGCAGCTAAAATTTTTGTAACAGCTACTTGGAGCAAATCGCTGTGACTTGCAGGTGGATGCCAGTGTCTGTATTTGACATCCTCAAGAACATGAATATGAGTGAAGTTACCTAGCACAGCTCCTAAATTCCTAACCAGGCAGTTATTGGATCTGGGACACAAATCTTTAAGAGATAGGACTAAGACAATTTGCACATTTCACAGCACTTGACACTGGCATTATGCAACAAAATTTGAACCTTTCATAATACTGCCATGAAAAAAAGTATCAAATATTGGGTATTGTACAATATTGGATATTATACAATACATACTGGGTATTGTAGTGCTGTTCAGCCTTCTGTACAAAGATTTGTACAGGAAGCCCCCCAAGCAGAAGTCCTTTCCTTCCTGCTACCGTCCTTCTAACCCAGGCAGTACAATCTCACGGGACTTTCCCCGATGACAGAAAAAGGGAGGACCCTCCCCAGGATTTAATACTCCCATTTAATCCGTCTCCCCCAGTGCAACTCTCGGACTACACATGACAGTTATTCTTCTAGTTTTCTTGAAGCGGAACAGAGAAGGGCAGAATCACTGTATTCATCATACGAAACCTAACCTTTTTGTTGTTAGTGAGCACACATAAAAATGGCTGTCGCTACCAGACTACCAATATACTGCCCAGCGCTACCGCCAGTAGTACCTGGATGCCAGAAGTTACGAGGGTCTTTTTGACTATCAGTCACACGGTCACACTTTATCTCAAGAAAGCAGGCAACCAAAACCTGACCAAACACAGTTCTGGTGCTGCTAGGATTATAAGGTATCCTACAGTCAGTCACCTGTGACAGCAGAGTGTCTGCAGACTTCGAATGCACACCCCTACAGGTGTCAGCTTCTGGCTCACATCTCCACAGCAGTGCCCCAGCAGGATGGCTACTGGGCTAGGAAAAGCTGCTCGCCTCAAAAACCTGACGCCTCAGCTTGCTTGCAAACGACAGGGCCCGGTTCTGGCAAGGGACTGAATGCGCTCCCCCCTGCCTCCTCGCGCGAAAAAGAGCTGGCTGCCAGCACTCAGCAAGCAAGCCGCTCCACAACGCGCCCCACTACCAATTCACACAGACTATTTAGTTAGCCTCGCCAGCTTATGCAATTGCTCTGATCTAAATCCTCGCCCCAGAGAGCCCGTGTAGGGCTATGCATACATAAGACAAGGGGTATTCCTACAGATTCAAAGAGGAGATGGGGAGATAACCAACAGATATTCCACACAACAGACACTGGACAAAGGACGAACAACTCAACTTCTGCAGAATCACACACACAAGCATGTGAAAGTTGAAGAAGTGACTTGATGACAGGCTAGGTATCAGCGTGGGGGGAAAACACCCAACACCAGAGCACCACGCAAGACAGACAAGGATAACAAGATCTGGCAGGCAGAAGTTTGACTTAACATTCTTAGATGGAAATAAACCACTTTTTTGGCATAGCGTAATTATGAATTGCAGAACCACCAAGGTATGCATGCTTCCCCAGTGCTTGGTTCCTTTAAGGTAGTAGGTGCTCCTATGTAACTATCATTTCAGCCTTAGGCTAGAATATTTGAGGAAAAGCTGCTCTTGATGCATGCTACAAACATACAAGCTCACAGTGTTCTTTTCTATCCTAAACCACTCCCCCAAATAACCCAGGCCTGCCCGGGATTACGGAAATCACAATGCTGACCGTCAGCAAGCAGACTACAGAGGATTTACATCCCAAGGAGGAGAAAACAGGCAGATTCAGAGAAGGGACAAAACAACCTGTCAGCTGGAAGTTGTCAGACAGAATAATTGTCAAGTAAAGGCTTTGAGCAGGCTAAGCTGATACCCAAGAGATTATCTTTTCTGTCTGATTTCTACAATCTGAACATCACTAATCTGGACTGGGAATTCCTAGATTTTCTTTGGAGTATTTTCCTGCACTGATGCTTATTTTCTATAGCCCTCTCCTTGTTTTGGGGGAGAGGAGGGGAAAGATGCTCTGATAATCACACAGCTATGCTGGCAGTGCCAACAAGGAGCATACTGTAATCTTCCTACTGGGAAGAACTGGTCAAATTCACAAGTTAGCTGAACAGGCTCTTTGTAAATCTTTAAAAGGAGCTGGTGGTGGTGGTACCAGGAATACGCTGCAGGGGACAAGAGAAGGACTGCTGGAATCATTGATATAGAAATGAAAGATTAGTCTAAATTGTTCAAAACCAGGCCTGACAATCTTTTGGAAACTTGATTGAAGACGAGAAGTAGGACACTACCACCAGGTTACTAATTATGCAGGAAAAACAGTAGGCTGAGCAGAGGGACAGCACATACCACGAGTTAAAAGACTGGGCAACGCGACTGGAGGGCGATATACTCTGAGAGAGGCTTCCAGGAGAAATATAATATTAGAACTGTATTACCACCTGCTGAGAAATCTCAGAGATGCCAAGAACCAGGAAATGTCAGAGTAACTGGAGACTTCAACTGCCTCCACACAGACCGGGTAGCTGTCACACCCCTCCGCCTGCCAAAAACCAATTTTCTAGTTGCCATAAATGACTACTCCATGAAACAATCAATCAGGAACCCATATGGAAAGGCAATTCGTGATTTGTCTTAGGTAGCGCTAAGGTATAGCTGAAAACGTTGGTTATCACTTGCCTGCTCTAACGGTGATTTTGGCATGCATCAATTTAATATCCTTCCAGGAGCAACAATACCATAATGGCTTTTATTTCAAGAAGAGAAACGCATAAAAATAAGTGTACTAAGCAAAAAGAACAAGCTGAGATGTAAAACACTGACAGCCAACACGGAGATGATTTGAAGATGACGCTGGGGAAAAAAAAAGTCAACAAATGCACACAAACCATCAAAAAAGATTTCAGAAAGATCACAAAAGTCAAAACAACTAAAGAATAGCATCAAAGATAATAAGAAGGCGAAACCCTTCAGAAAAATGAAGGCCAAATAAAGACAGAAAATAACCAAACGGGTAGGTTAAATTAAAAGCCACAAAAGCAGCCTCCTTGCACCTCCCAACCCAAATGAAAGTTTGAGTAACCTTTTAAAAAAAAGCATAAATAGTTTAAAAAAAAAAAAAAAATCCCTTTACAGACACTCCGGAATATTTATAGGGCCAGAGGTGATCAAGTCACAAAAAAAGCAGAGACTGTAACAACACAGCAAAAAACCATGCGTTTAGTTTTGCACGTGTATTCACTATGGAGGTATTCGGGGAGGCTGCCACTCTGAATCTCTTTAAGGAAATGTATCAGGAGATGTCACAGACTGGGACGTCAGGAAGAAACGCCACAAAACAAAGCTATGCTTGAACAGCAACAGCGTGCCAGGACCAGCAAGCATTCACCCAGGAGTTGTAAAGGACATAAAGAAATACCCAAACTAATAGCTGCTGCATGTAACACTTGGCTTAAAACTGTCTGAATACTATGAGGAAAAAAAAGCAAGTATGACTCCAGATTTAAAAAGCATTTCAAGGGCATCAGAGGGATGACAGAATAGAAAGTCTGATATGTGCATTAGGCAGATGGATAGAAAATACTAATGGAATCAGTGAATGCATGGGTATATGCAATATGCTGGAGGGTTAATTTGGCCTTGGTAAAGGAAAGTTGTGCCTCAAAATCTATTAGTGACATTTGAGCCCGGGGCAAGGGAGATTCAGTTGATATACTCTACCTGGATTTTCAGAAGCCATCTGACTGGATCCCTCACTGAAAATTTTTAAAGAAACCAAGATAAATTGGGATAAAGGAAAAGGTCCCTGCAGACAGCAAATTCTTTGAGATACAGGAGAGGGTAGGAATCCATTTTTCCAATAGGAAGAGAAATCCTACACAGACCTGAGCTAGGGCTTGTGCTGCTCAACATTATTCAGAAGTATCTGGGAAGGGACAAAAAAGAGCATGATGATAAAGTTTACTGACGCAAGAAGCAATCTGGGATAGCTAAAAATGAAAGGCAACTTAATTTCCCCACATGACCAGCTGACAAAAATATCAGATGAAATGCAGTATCGGTCATGTTGTTTCTCCATATGCATGGCTATGCAATCTTAAACTTACTTATACAGTAGCAGCCTCTCGAATAGCTATAACATTCTGGAAGGAAGCCCCGAGACATCAGTTTAGTGTTTAGCAGCACTCAGAGAAAGCAAAAAGAGTGCTAGGGACTATTAGGAGAAGACAGGAAACATTATAGCACCATACAATTCCAAGTCGCTCCTACATTTTGAACACTAGCTACAGTTTTCACCACTGCTCTCCATCTCTAGAAATACCCAGAAGTATAAAGAAAGGTGACAAAACTTAGAAGAGATGTGGAACAGATTCCACTGGAAAACTTAAGTAAACTAGGACTCTCCACCTTGGAAAAGACAAAGATGACATGAGGAAGGATGTGAGGGGCATTGACATTGAAGGGGTGAGGATGTAGTAAGTATTCATGGTCTCTTCTAATGCAAATTAGAAAGCAGAGTCTGCTCACGAGACAGGTTCAAGAAGAATCCCCCTCACTCCAAAGACAAACAGTTCCACACAGCCTGTGCTAGCTGCAAAGCTCCTTCCCGTAGGGTATCATGGATGCTAAAGATTGATAGGAGGAAATCTATATTCAGCATTACTGGCACAAGTCATCCAAAAAAAAAAAGCCCCCCCCCCCAAAAGAGGCAAGCAACCTGTAAGAATAGTACTGAAACATGGTTGAAGTCAAGCATACCTTAGAGTCTTAGCTGAAAGATTGTCTCCACTGTTTAAGGACATCATATATATATATGGAGATTATATATATATGTAAAAGTAAATATATAAAGCTCAACATAAAGGCAAGGCTCCCCCATAACAAATACACAACAAAGATAAGGCATTCAGGTTTTAGAATAAGGTAAGTTTGCCCCAATCTACCTTGTTTTACTTCTTCCAGCTGTCCTGGCACATCCATTCGTTAAAAGCCCTGCCTTCATAACCTGTTTGAGACAACAGCTCAACTATCTTTATTACAAAGAAGCAAAAAAAGCAGTCACGCAGTGAGGACATGCTCAAGGAGAACAATCAATAGGACACAGCTGAGCAACTTAAATGACTGTCAAGTACAGTTTAATAAGCTTGAGGCAACACCTTTCTGTACATTCACGTCACTGTCAGCTCTTTGACGCGCTCTAATCAAAAGTGCGAACGCACAGAGTAATCCTGTTGACACCTTCTAGGCTCACGCAGGATGACAGCGATCAACCTATAGTCATCAACGTAATGGAGGAGACTGAAGTCTTCCCAGACGCGACAATCCCAGCCTAGCCCGGGCAGCACCTCTGCCCTTGCTCTCCCCGTACCTGTCCAGGTCATAGAGCGTGTGGGAATTCTCTATCACCACCTCCACGCCAGCCTCCTTGGCCAGTTTGACGATAGCTGCATCTCTCTCCTTACCAAACGGCTCCGAGTCGTATTCGAAGGTGAGACGAGTGACTCCCCATTCCTGTAAGAAACGCAATACACACAGCTGTCAAACAGAAGACTCTTTCTAACCAGCACAATTACGAATGAGGATGTCAGAATTCCTGACCAGTGTTAAGTTCTGGAAGCTTAGAGAAGGTTCCTGTGAGGAAGTGAGCAGTCTGGAGTTGAGATAACCAAAAAATCAGCAATTTTATCAGCTCTAGCAAACATCGCATCTGCTGTGCAAATTCCTACACATCAGGTTTAAAACACATAAAAGGAGGTTTGAGTTCTTCTCTATTAATGTTCTGAGGTTACAGCTCAGTCCCCAAGCCTAACACCACCTTGTTTTATTGCACATGCTGTCCAAAAATAACCCTATCATTCTGTTCCAGCATTTGCAGAGAAAGCATTTCAGAGAACTCTTTCAATACAAGTTCTGCTCAAAACCCCATATTTTTACGTGGAGACTATCATTAAGTAAGACCAATACACTCTACATTTTTTCCAATGTCTCTTTAAAGCCATCGCATAATAGAGGACCAATGTCCAACCCAAACAGCAAAAAACAGAGTAGTTGGAAATGCAGGACAAGGATGGCAACTGAGTGAACCTTTCCGGTCAGCACAGTAGAGTATGATACTGCAATTCAGATTTAAATTAAAGTCCTGCCTTTGGGGAGTTATTTCACGCTAGTCATGTCGTGCACCTATTCTGTATCTTCACACCTTTAATAGATCCCTCACAGATTACATGGAATAGGCCTTATGAAATAGCATTCAGTCTCTTCCAGGCTTTTCCAGAGCACAGTTTGCTCTCAAGTACTATGGCCTAGTTTTCCTCAGAAAATGAATCCTATGAGAAGAGGTTTAATGGTTTCCACAGTGACCCTCCCAAGACATCCATCAAGCAGACCAGCAGCCCACAGATTTGCTTAGCAAACACTTTAGTCAAACACAGCCAGAAATCTATAGAGACACTTAAAAAACTCCTCACACAACTAAGATGTGAACCACATTCTCCAAGTGAGACAGTCTAGGTCACCTCTCTATGTATAAGACAGTCTTTTCCACCTCAGAACCAGAAACAGAAACAAAGCACAAAGAACAGCTGTGATTAGTTCACTAAAGACCATTAAAAAATAATGCCAAAGACAGAGAAGGGAATTTAGAAGCAGAAAACAACTGTACAAGCCCCCTTCTTTTATAAACTTTCAGATTCAATCCTAAAACTAATATTAGGAAGGACAGAGAACTAAAAGAGTTATGTACCACTGAATGTACATCTCGGAGAGGTCCTCCACTCCTTTTTCAAAATAAGAACAGCATCCGTAACTCAGAGCAGGGGTCAAACAGACACGTTCCAGGCCCTGTCCTGCTCCTATGTGATTAAAAAGCTTCATTTTAAACTTTTCTTTCTTTTATAAGAAAGACAATATCAGCTGGAAGACTTGGAAAAGATGGCTTTAGTCTTGAAGAAACATACATTACTGCCTTGAAAGAAAGGAATGGAATAAAAAAAACATTTAAGGCTAACAGATATTTTAGGTAGGAACACAAAACTTCAAATTCAGGTATCTCCCACAGTTTTGAGAAGCCCACCACTCTATGTGCTACAGTAGCACACAGGAAGCAGAGCACAACCAACCAGAGAACAGTAAACTGTATGACAATAAATTGCTGCAGATATACAAAAGAAAAGTCATGACTACCTTGTCTCTTGGTATCTAGCCTATAGCAAAGAAAAACTGTAGGGGAAAAAACTTCAGTGAACAAACGACACACTTTTCTTTGATAAAAGAGGTAAAATCACAGACGTTTGTTCAGAGGAAGTGAGACAAAAAACCTCTGCAAAGGTTAACACAGAGCTAACAAGTACACTTCTCCTCACAATATCCATGCATTGGTGCCCTTGCAGCGATTGTTATCAACAACACAGCTCAGCTACTCGCAGCAAGAGCAGAAATTAGAGTAGGTCTAAGTGTTGCATTCCACATGCGACATAACTCTCCTCTTCACAACAGCCAACAGCAAGGCATGAGCTGCTGCTAATTCACTGTTCAGTGCAGCAGCTCTGGAGAGGCCTGAATTCCCATGAAAGCCATACATTTACCATATAATACCATTAAAAAAAACCCCACATTCTTTTCAGCTCTGTTACAGCACATCTAAGATATTCATCAACTCACCTGCCCAGGCAAAACAGACTGCAGCAAAAAGCAGGTCTGGCTGATTCCACAACCATCTCTCAAACCTCAGACTCTGCCAAGTACTTTTTGTTCTTTGACCAAAGCGGGCATTTTTCTCCAACAAAGTTTTAATTATCCTGTGAATACCTTGAACTAAAATAACGAGGACATGGACCACTACTAGCCAGAACTTACAGAATAAAAGATAAAAATAACCTGGACTCTGAAAAGGCTAAAAGTGGCACATAGTTTGTGTCATGTGTTAACATGCAGAACCCAAAATAAATCAGTGCCCCTTCTGACCTGCATAGTCCGATTCCCTTTCCCAGTACTGCCTTCCTCCAGAAAATACACATCAGAACCATTTACAGCAGGAGGGTATAGACTCAAGTTTACCCCTCCTTCTCAGCAGCTGGTCTATAGCAGGCTTTGGGGACACTAGTTCTGTCAACCATATGTAAGGTACAGTCCACATGACAAACCCAACTCATGAGACTACTGTGAACCATGTTTTTTTCCTTTAGCTTTGTCACTGTAGCAAAGACACCGACAAAAAGCTTCAAAGACAACAGGAAATATACTCTTAGAGCAGGACAGAGAAGAATGATACCGCTTGAGGAACTTGATATTCAAGGAGATGCTCTCGCCAGCCCTGTCTCTCTCACAATCTGCAGCACTGACATATCACTTTAGAAATGTATCCCACTAATCCATCATCGACCACTGAGGTCACTGCATATTCCACCGTCCTAAATGGTACATCAGCAGGAAGCTTGGACCCAAGCTGTATTCTGCTGCTGAGCCGACTGAACTGCAGCCTTGAACAGAAGAAGAAAAGGAAGGTCAGCTAACATAAAAGCTTCTCAATTTTGAAATTTTAACACAAAGCCCTATTTGCAACTCACACACAGATCAATATGCTTTTTCAGTTGTCTATAAAGGTGTACAGACATAGCAGTCTTCCCGAGTAAAAGCTGCAGGAAGAAAACCGCCAGTAGGGAAGAAGCTCTCAACACAGAGGATTCAGCGTGTTACAGTGCAACCCTGTGAGTCCTGACTTACAGAAACAAAGGCAAAAACCACCATCCAAAAAGAGAAGCTCAAGCACCCTGGAAGTAGGTTACACCCTACTACTAAATCTCTTTGCAAGTCTGAGTTCAAGAGTGTATCTGGCTCCCAAGCAGGCCCTTATGTATAGTAGTTAAAGTTAGTTGTAGTTAAAGAGAAGAGTTTGTAATAGTGAAGAATTAGTTACAGTTAAAGAGAAGCCGAGGGGATCTCCAGCAGCTAGCAAATCAAACAGCATTCTCCTAGAGAAGCTGGCAGCTCACAGCTTGGATAGGTACACTCTTCGCTGGGTAAAAAACTGGCTGGACGGCCGGGCCCGGAGAGTTGTGGTGAATGGAGTTAAATCCAGTTGGCGGCCGGTCACGAGCAGTGTTCCCCAGGGCTCAGTTTTGGGGCCGGTCCTGTTCAATATCTTTATCAATGATCTGGACGAGGGGATTGAGTGCTCCCTCAGTAAGTTTGCAGATGACACCAAGTTGGGTGGGAGTGTTGATCTGCTGGAGGGTAGGAAGGCTCTGCAGAGGGACCTGGACAGGCTGGATCGATGGGCCGAGGCCAACTCTATGAGGTTCAACAAGGCCAAGTGCCGGGTCCTGCACTTGGGCCACAACAACCCCAGGCAACGCTACAGGCTTGGGGAAGAGTGGCTGGAAAGCTGCCCAGAGGAAAAGGACCTGGGGGTGCTGGTTGACAGCCGGCTGAACATGAGCCGGCGGTGTGCTCAGGTGGCCAAGGCGGCCAACGGCATCCTGGCCTGTATCAGAAATAGTGTGGCCAGCAGGAGCAGGGAGGTGATCGTGCCCCTGTACTCGGCACTGGTGAGGCCAAGAAGACCTCGAATCCTGTGTTCAGTTTTGGGCCCCTCACTACAAGAAGGACATCGAGGTGCTGGAGCATGTCCAGAGAAGGGCAACGAAGCTGGTGAAGGGCCTGGAGCACAAGTCTGATGAGGAGCGGCTGAGGGAACCGGGACTGTTTAGTCTGGAGAAGAGGAGGCTGAGGGGAGACCTCATCGCGCTCTACAACTGCCTGAAAGGAGGTTGTAGCGAGGTGGGTGTTGGTCTCTTCTCCCAAGTAACAAGCGATAGGACGAGAGGAAATGGCCTCAAGTTGCGCCAAGGGAGGTTTAGATTGGACATTAGGAAAAATTTCTTTACTGAAAGAGTGGTCAGGCCTTGGAACAGGCTGCCCAGGGAAGTGGTGGAGTCACCATCCCTGGAAGTATTTAAAAGACGTGTAGATGAGGCGCTTAGGGACATGGTGTGGTGGGCATGGTGGTGTTGGGTTGACGGTTGGACTTGATGATCTTAGAGGTCTTTTCTAACCTTAATGATTCTATGATTCTATGATTAGTGAGTGAAAACAAGGATAGCACCAGGACATCATTTTTTCTTCACTATGCTCCAGAAAATGACTTTATTCTCTTACTTTAAAGAGTCTTGGGAAGACATCTGTTGGCTGCCCTCGCACAACAAACAAGCGAGAGTTGAGTTTCCTTAAACTGTTGTCCAGATCTTCCAGAGATTGGAGCAGAAATCTGCAGAGAAGAAACAACAGCAGTTAGTGTCAGTCAGTCCAGTTAAAGTTAAAAGACAAATGAGGAGAATTTGCATTGAACTCCAGCAAACCTGCATCACCAAATCAAACTGAAAGTTAGGACAAGAAACAGAAAACAAGAATTCGTACTCATCCCTGGTCTGTCTACCAACTGCTATGAGATTGCAGCACCAGCCAGCTCCCAGCCATTCGTATGCATGTTCTGCTTGTCCAGATGCAAGAAGTTTCCAGGATTTTCTTCCTCCTGCAACCCCCTTCCCATGTTCTCTCTAAGAGCTGGCAGCACCCCCCTTGCCAGCTTCTTTCTCCACACGATGACATGGAAAAAAGCATAAACCATATTATTCACTACAGTACATTCTTTCATGGGTTCTCGGGCAGGAGGGATTTTCCATATGAAGTAGAAAGATGTCGATACACTACTCCAAGGAAAGCAAGGAATTACTGCAAGAACCGTACAAGTTTTACAGTTCTGGCTACAAATAGGCTATGTCACAGCAGAGAAATGTACACTCCTAGCTCATCAGTAGCATGAGACTGAGCACCAAGACATCCCAAGACAAGAATTATCTGCACTTAGAATAGCTGCAGACAGAACCGCAATTTATCTTCCCCCATGAAGACACAAAGATGAGAGCATGCCAAGACATTAATCTATTCCCTTCCACCCCAAAACTGTAAAAAAGCATTTAAGTGCTTTTGCATTTAACGGAGTGTCTTATTGATCCCCCACTATGCTAGAAAACATCAAACGTATCATCTTTGCTTTCACAGCCACACATCACCCTATCTACATCGTAACTTCACTTCATTTTGTCTAACTCTGCAAAAGACACCAGCTTTAAAACTTTAATCTCTGCAACATCACATGGCACTGTTGGCAAAAATCACAACCCTTCTTAAGCGAGCCTGCCAATCTCTACCTCTCCCTCATTCCTACACGCCCACTCTGCAGCGTGACCTGCAAGACATGAGTATCTGCATCAGCTCCCTTAACACCACGTACAGCTAATAAGAAAGCTAAGCTACAATTGCCCTGCAAGCTGGGTACTTCCTCTCTCCTCAGCTGCACTGCCCGTAACGTGAACGGCAAGCTTTGAGATAGAACAAGCTCCCTCTGCACTTCCTGAGGGAGAAAGGGTTCATGGAAAGAACAGTACAGAAGACAGTATCACAGCACAGAAGACCCAGAACCAGGTCTGTGTAACCTAAACAAACCACTCCCTACCCCCAGCCCACTTTCCATCTATTAAATACGAATATCAACTCTCCAACTAAAAATTAAGCAAGGGTTAGTCCTATATGGCTTAGCCATGCTGTGCAGTTAAATAATAAGGGATTTTCAGCATGATAAATTTCTGGAGCTAGGTAAAATATAAACATTTGCTTTTGGAGCACGAACTCTGCATACAAGTAATTGCATTAAAAAAATAGCAAAACAAAGCCAAGGCTCCCAATAGGAACCAATGGAACTCCGGTAAATGTAAGTAAATTGCTAATACTTTTTTGCCTAACAGCCAGTGGTGCTAATTTCTGACATCTGCATTAGGTACACACCTCCAAGAAAACATTATTTTTAAAAACTTCACCTGCTCATGTATTTCATGAGTACAACATAAATAAAACCACTACCTGCTTCCCTCCTCCGCAACGTTGGTGGAAACAAACAAGGATTAAATGGATCAGAAATTAATCTTTTGGGGGCACTGCTTTGGTTCTTCCAAATGAGGATGGTTAGCAACAACAGCACCACGTGAAAGGCATTTCTGCCTGCTGCTGCCTGTAGAAAGTCTGGTCTATGGAAAGATCTCTTCAGGCTCTTAGGATATTAAGCAGTAACAGAATCCACAATTTTCTGTAATTTGAACATCTACGTTGTGGTCATTTGTGCACATTTACAATGTTTAAGCTCTCCTCTGATGGGGGTTCTAGAAATGCTTAGAAATCACCCACAATACCCCATTCCTCTAAGAGGAAGCTAAGGTGCACAGCAGAGGTGATCAGTTACAACTACAGTTTCCCTAACCTTAGACACGCAGTCCCGTGACATTTCAAAGAGCACTTAAAAGATTTTTAGCCAGGTGGCTGTCCTGCCGAGAACCCCCTTGACAAGGTAGTGTGAGGGCAGAGGGAGATCTGCTTCGCTTGTATGCAGGGGAGTCTTGCAGAGAAGAATCCCTACCTGGATTGGGTTTCCAAATGTTTAGGCAGCTGAGACCTGACAGGATAGCATTATGTAATTTACTGGCTACCAGTACATAAGGTCTCGCTCTCTGCACAGGCACGACTCACCCCACACATTTTCCCATTTGTAGAGAGGGGAAAAGCCCGAACAGCTTCATCTCTACCTTCCTAGCAGGAGCTAAAGTGTATTTCTGTAAAAATTTGGGGGATGGGAAGAAGGCAGGCGTGCGCACATGCCTACGCACACTCGGCAGCCGAAGGGCAGAGGGAAGGCGTGGTGCCTTCACGCAGCTCTGAGAGTTTTTTGTGCTTGTCTCTGAATTCAGGAAAAAGCGTTCCTGAAGCGAAACGTCCATCGGTTTCTGCTCTCACACGTTCAGCCAGCTTGTAAGGAGAAAGCCTAATGACATTACATAAAGTTGAAGGTACCCTCCCACACAGTCAGGCAATACCGCTGTGAAAACCGTGGCGAGGCCAACCGGGGAAGGCAACCTCCCTCCTGCACGGAGAGGACGGGGGGGAAGCAATATGTGGACCGGGCCGGACAAGGCAGTGTGTGCTGCTCCCGCTGCTGCGGCGGCCTGACCGACACGGCCCAGCCGCCGCACCTAAAAGGGCTCCGACTGCCGCGGGAGCCCTCCCCACCGCCAGTCCCGTCGCTCCTGCCCACACCTGGAGCGTCCCGAAATCTGCCCGGTCCCCCCTCGGGCCCACCCGCGGCCTGAGGGCCCGGCGCCTCCTCAGCCCACTCACCGCCAGCGGTTGATGCCTACGGCGGAGGAAGCGGCGAACCAGGGGTCCAGGATATAGATGCAACGGAGGGACGCGGCGTCACGTAACGCTTCCTGCAGCGCCGGATTGTCGTGGAGACGCAGCCCGCGGCGAAACCAATGCACCGACCGGCAAAGGGCCGGAGCCGCAGCCGGGCCCGAGGCGGCCGCCGCCATCACCGCCGCCAACTGCCGCCGCGGCCCCCGCGCGCCACCCGCTCCCGCCCCACCCCGCCGCGCTGATTGGCTGTCGTCGACAGCCAATCAGGGCGGCGGGGTGGGGCGGGAGCGGGCGGCGCGGGGAGGCGGGGCCCTAAAGGCGCTCTGCCGCCCCCCAGCGGCCGCGCCTGGCGCTGAGCGCAGGGGGGTGTCGCCGGTGTCCCGTCCCCCCCCCCCCCCGCCATGGCGATACACGCTGCAAATGTCGCTCCCACCCCTCATCAGATCCAGAGAGCGACCCCCGACTTTATTCAGCAGATTTGGCCGTTACAAGTCAGTACGTGCAACATTAAAAACCGTCAGTTCCCATAAAAATAAAAAAAAATCAAGGACACAAATGGCACCCTGCACCAAAAAGGAGTGAGAAGGTACCTGTGCTCATGAAACCTGGAGCAGGAGCCCCCCAAAATTAGATAGGAACGTACTCTGGGCAGAAATGGAGTGTCCTTCTGTAGGAGTGGCCGGGTACGTCACTAAATCACAGCTGTAGAGCAACCACTTGCATGAGACCAGATGGAGGGGCAGAGATTTCTGCAGAACTAACTGTTCAGCCGCAAGTTTCCAGTAAAGGGATTGATGCAGTTGAGCAAAACTAGGACTTTTTGGGGTGAAAGATTGACTGAGCTGGCCATGGAGGGGGGGCGTTTAAAAGGAACGAGCCAAAAGACAAACTGCAAGCACCAGAGGAGATCCAAAGTAGGTATGGAGTAAGTCCGCAAAACCAAGCCTAATTAGTAAGAACCCCATTTTCAAACACAAACCTACCCCCTACACAGAGGGTAGAGAGGACGTGTGTTGCGAAACCCATGAACTGGGATCTCCACCCTACAGAAGCAAGCGCTTCAGAGTAACTTTTCCCCTCCTGCCTGTCGCTGAGAGCAGCAGCGGCCAAGCTCGCTCCCCCCTGCAGAAGGGCACTTGAGAGAGCATGCTCTCCCTCACGGGACACAGCGCAGAGGGAATGAGAAGTTTCATTCCTGCTTCTTAGCGTGATTTCCCGAACTAAGAAACCAGGTGGAGAGAAACAGAAGAGACCTCAGCAGGATGTGATACTGACTCTTTGGAAAGGAGATTTGGAGGCGCTGCTGGTTAGGCTTGTACAGAACCAGAAGGGAGGGAATTTCCCATCCTTCGCATTGAAAGGGGCAATAGGAAGAATGGCTGTTGCTAATCCTTTTACAGCAGAACAGTTTACTGGAGTCTGTCCCCAAGAGTCTGCCTACCTGTCTCTTCCTTACATGAAGGTTCAGGATTTTATAACTTCAGACTGCATTCATTCAGTTAATTCTAGATCCCTAACTACACAAAGCTCTCATCCCGTCTTTGTCTGCTATATGCCCACCCCCCCAGAGATGCAAATTGCCCAGATTAGATCAATATCAACATCCATTTTAGAAAACGATCACAAAAAACCTGATTGCTCTCTACAACACATGCTCTCCCCAATTCCGATACAAGGTGAGATCCCGTGGATAAAACATGATCCAGTCAGGTCTTTGGCTCTGGTTCCTGACACAGTTCCCCGTACACTTTGCAGGTGAATTTTTTCCAGCTCCTGGCTCTTCTTCTCCCCAGGAGGAAAGGAGCACCGAAGCCTAACCCCTCCGGGCACAGAAATGGAGGTGCCGGAGCTGCCTACACACCAGTCTCATTTCTTTCGTTGCTTTTGACATTAGGATCCTCTTGCACCTTTCTCATCTCCAGCCCTTTCACCCACGTGTAGGCGAAGGAGCCCCCCAGAACCATCAAGTTACTCGTCCACCACAAGAAGCTCTTTGTCTCCTCAAAGTAGATAACAGCCAGCACTGTTTGGGCACAGGCCTTGGCTGTTCCAGACACGTTGTGGGTGAGTGGGCTAGTGAACTTAATCTGAAGTCCAGTCACATACCCAATGGCAAAGCCAAACACTCCCCCCAGGGTCATCATGCCCCAAAAACTGGGGCTCCCCAGCTTGTCAAAGTGGTAGAGGGTGCGGAACTCGCCCAGCAGCATCATGAGGGGGAAGAACAGGACACAAGCATTGACGTTGTTGTAGAAGGTCAGGCGCCAGATGCTACCATCCACCACAGGCAGCACCTTCTTGGTGTAGATGGCATTGAGTGAGACACACAGGCTTGCTAAGATCCCAAAGAATATACCTGTCCACGACAGAGTGCCCTCTGCTCCTTCCTGGTCAACACCCAGCCAGAAGCCACCTGCAAGCAAACAAATCAGACATAATCTGAACAACTGCTGAAGGACTCAAAACATACAGTCAGCAATTCATCACCTACCTTACACTGAACAACCACAACGACAGGCAGAGACAGGCTTCAGGGCTTCCCCTTTCTATTAAGTGAACCCACAAAGTGTCATGACTATTGTCCTGGGAAGATTTATTTTGGGAGTGTGGATAATTTACTGTGCTATCCTTCAATCTCAGAGGACTGATTCCCACACTGAGCAGGCAGCGTGAGTTTAGAAACTATTATTCCAGAGAGCCATGAACTAAAGTTAAAGCTACTCTTTGTGTATAGGTCATTTTTAGGAGATCATATGATTTTTTTTTTTTTAATTGAAAAGGCAGCAAACTGACACACAGGTAGCAAGAAATATTTCTCAAGCTTTAAAAAAAAAAAAAAAAAAAAAAGGCCTCACAGGCTCTGCTGCGCTGTTAACAGCAAGGGAAAGATAGGTCAGAAAAGATGACAGAAAGACGGTAAACACATGGATGTAATATTAAGAAGCTTGATCAAAAAAAGATCACGAGGCAGGAACTGAGTGCAGCATCTTCAATATGTTAAACTTCTTTGATGGGTCATGCACGCTTTAACCACCTCCGAAACAGGAGCTACAGGCTTTGCGTCTCCAGGGCAGAGAGGGAGACCTCTCCCCATCCAGCTCATAAGTAAAACATACAAGGGGAGATGAGCTACTGAAGGAGCACTGCACCGCCTCTCCATCAGCTGCTTCATGTTGGAGGCCGCCTGGGAAGTTGCCTGCAAAGCCGCTAACGTGTTTTAAACTAAGCCCAAATACAAATGGGTTCAATACACTGACAGGAAGGGCTTTGCATCAGGCCACAGAGGATGCTCAGCTACGCCGCTATAGGCATACGGGCAATGCTCCCACAGCAAAAGGACATGGAGCCAGGGGGAGAGAGTCTTAGAGAAAGCCTGCAAGGCTGGTAGACACCATAGTCCTGGGCAATACCCGAACACAAGAGTAGCTGAAGGCAATCGCTTGCACCACTTGAGTGGAAAAAACAGTAGTTCTGTTCCTGTTCACCTCTTCTATGGAGAGGAGAATCTCGTCTCATTTTCATGTGAGTCCATCCGCTTGTCTATGCACCAAAGCGAACACATATCCACCTGGAACCGGACTGAAGTCAACATTTCACCATTCTTGGCATCTAAGTGGCCCTCCCATGGAATGTAGCCTTTGGCATTACCGATGCCTTTGTAATGAAAGGCTTGTAAGCAATTCCCGTTAAGCCAGTCAATGCCCTGCCCTACCTCCTAACCACACAACCAGATCTTCTGGTGGTGTTTTACGCTTGGCTTGATCGGCTAAGCCTTCATCACATGCATTCAGCCTGTCTGAATTGGCTCCATTGTAGGCTCCCAATGGTGCTGACATAAATATTGTTATTGTTACCAAAGTTAATAATCAATAAGCACTTGCGAACAGGAAGAAAGCCACCTGCTGTTTTATGGCCTCTGTGGGGGGGGAAAAAAAAGGTATGGCAAGTTAAACTTCACTGGAGAACAGGTAAGTTTTAGTGCTCAAAGGAAAAAGGGAGCCATGGTCAAGTAAGAGTAATTTCCTTTCTTAACGAGTTACCTACATGCTCCAGCCATGCGAAGCGAGTTGCCCAAGGCAGAGCAAGGCACAAGCCCTGAGCCACCCCACCAGGGAGCCGCCGTGCAGGCGGGGATGGATTCCCAAGGGGAAGACACCCCACCTCCGGCTCTCCGAGGTGATGGGGCTGGCCCCCTCCCGTTCCCCCTCACCTATGATGACTCCGCAGGCCAGGAGGGCATAGATGGAGGTGGTCTGCTTGAGGAGCAGGTAGGAGAGCAGCACGTTGAAGACGGTGGTGAGGGAGCGCCCCACGTTGTAGAAGGCCACGCCGACGTGCTTGAGGCAGAGGTTGTTGGAGGTGACCATGCCGATGAAGACGGCAGAGAGGGGCAGGACGCTGCGGGACACCTTGGGGTCGAGGCGGAGGGCAGGCAGGCCGGGGCAGGGGGGCCCGCAGGCGGCCCCCAGGCTGAGGCCCAGGCAGAGGGCGGCCGTCAGGGCACACTGGAAGAAGGTGACGAAGAGGGGGGCGTCGAGGCGCAGCGAGGGGCTGTCCAGCAGGTACTTGTTGAGGAAGACCATGGCGATGGAGGTGAACCAGTAGAGGCAAACCACCACGGCGATACGCAGGGCCCGCAGCAGGAAGGGCGCCCGCCGGTCCCCGCCGCCCTCCGCCGGCAGCAGCGGGTCGCCGGCACCGCCGCCCAGCGCCATCCGCAGGATCCCCGTCCGCGTCAGCTGCGCCCTGCTCATGGCGGGGGAGGGCCGTCAGCCGACGGCCGTCAGCCCCGGCCCGCCCCGACCGCCCCCCTCCCGCCGCCGGC
Source organism: Calonectris borealis (assembly GCF_964195595.1). NCBI lineage: Eukaryota > Metazoa > Chordata > Aves > Procellariiformes > Procellariidae > Calonectris > Calonectris borealis. The sequence goes on along the minus strand of NC_134316.1, from coordinate 44,301,436 downwards.
CCCGCTCACCCGCTCACCCGCCGCCGGCCCCGCGCTTCCCGGAGCGCCGCGGCCCCGCCCGCCGCACTTTATTCACGCCCCGCGGGCGCCGCTCGGCGCCTTCCCGGCCGCCGAGCCGCGCCGCCATGTCGGGGGAGGGTCCGGCCGGGCCCCGCCGCCCCGCCCCGGGCCAGGCCGCGGCAGGCGGGGGAGCGAGGCGTGGAGCGGTGCGGCGGCCAGCGAGGGCAATTAGCAACCGGGGCGATTTAGCGAGGAAGGGTCAACCGAGCACGATTCCTCATGCACCCCCGTGCAGCCAGGAGTGAAGGGCCCGCTGCGGGGGCCGCTGGGGAAGTGCCGCGACATAGCAGGAGGCCGTGGCAGTCAGCGGCAGCCGGACGAGGTGACCGGCGCCGTGTTTGTCCGGCGGCGCTGGGCAGTGGGCGGCAGGGCCGGGGTGGGCAGGGGGTCACTGGTAGCAGCCCCCGTGTCGGGAAGAACACCCGCTCCGCCAGCTCGTGTCGGTGTCCTGTATGTGCTGGTGGGAGAAAATGGGAGCCGGGTCTTGTACGTTCAGTGGTTTCCAGGTCTGTGCTCTGCTGCCTAAGCCTTATTTACAGAAACAAAGTTCTTAGTTTCATGGAGGTAAATAAAACCTTCCCGGTACGACCTGAATGAAGTAGACATGGTGACACCTGCAAACAGCCCCTAAGGGCAGTACAGGGACGTGCCGGCTGCCTTATTCTCCTTCCTGCAGCGGTAACTTTGAAATCTAATCGAGAGAATGTCGCTGCCAAAGCCATTAACTACTCCGATACTGATGAACTCTGCACCGCCCTGCTACATTGCAAGCGATGCAGGAACTAACTACTTCCAAGGTAGCCTGGGTATTAGGGTAAGGGGCGCACGCTTTCCTGCTAAAGCAGTTATCCCACAGTCCCAAATCATCATTCCAGGTATAAAAGACCCATCTGCCCATACTCACATGCCAAAAGGTCCCAAATGGTGCTTTATAACAAAGGAGCCTTTTCAATACCAAACTCCAGCATATTGTGAATTGAAACTGCTGGACAGGACGAAATAAAATTAATACCAGATTCCATGTGGTGGGGGAGGCAGCAGTGAGCTCAGTGTCAAAACATTGGTCAGTACGATCCCCCGCTCCTTATTTCAGCTGAAACTGCTGCAAAATGTCTGGTCTGCAATGTCCTGGGGTCCAGCAATTCGCAGAGGGCACAATTAAGGGGATTTCGGAGGCAAGGCCAGCGGTGTTAATTGCCCTCATGGCAGCTATGCTCTTGCAGTTGTGAAGGACAAAAGCGTAGCAGGGGTTATGGGGAGAGAAATGATTTATTTCATTAGACCAGTTGATGCGGCTGGAAAATGTTTCAGGCATCATGTGCTTTTCTCAAATCTCTGAAATTGCACTTGATCTTTTTTCCCCCAGCTGCATCAGTTGGTTTAGCAAAAGATGCCGTGTTTCCTCATAGCCCTTCCCTTGTAAACAGCACCTGAGCGCTGATAGGAATCATGTTCCTTCTGGACAGAGAAAGTTGGTGCCTGGGTGTTTGCTCTGGACTGCTCAAGTGCCCTGCAGGGTGATGGGGAGCTCTGGGGATGTGCTGAGCAGCAGGTCTCACGCCTGCACCTTGTGATGGGCTATCAGGCGCCTTTCCAGCCTGGTAGAGCCCTTGCAACCCCAAGCGAGTTTTGCCTCCTCGCCTCACCGACCTCCCTGCTCTGCCTGCCTGCGCAGGCAGCCGGGGGAGCCGCAGCGGTGCATGGTGTTTGCCCGAGCGCACACGGGGCGCGAGAGCAGGCGGATGCAGGTCTGCAGCTCCTGCCATGGAAACAGCAGAGATCATGACTCTGCAGAGGGGCTGGCATCAAGGCAGGGAAAGCTGCTATCGATGTGCTGGAAATGACCGACTGGTGTCTCCTCTAGCTCAGCCATGCTTTGATCTGCTGTGAGAAGTGCAGCTAGCACTCGCTCACTGCAAGCTTCCTATCCTGCGTCCCTTCCCATTCACCTCTTGGCCCAGCGCCTGTCCCGTAAAAGGCATCGGTCGGGTAAGAAAAAGCGAACAGCCTGGGTGTGAGGTGCTGGGTTGGTTCTGGAGGTCCCCGTGGCCTGTTACACATACCTGGCTTCAGCATCACACATTTGTCTTGAATGTCAAGGGAATGACCTCTCCTACCACTGACGTTGCAAGTATGACAGCACCTCCAGCAGAATCAGAGCCAGATACAGATCTTCTTTCTCCCCCCTCTGCCACTTCCTAGTGTTGTTCAAAATGTCTTTTCTAAACTAAATACAGAAAATAAGAGATGGAAAAAAACCCAACCCTCAATTCCATCTTGTCCACTCATTCAGCACATAGAAGATTGCTTTGTCCTGCACAAGTTTGAAATATCCCAATCAATAAAATGTTCATTGCTTCTCCTGGGGGATTATTCTCCAGCCTTATCACACATGTATGGCACGTCTGTGGGGGAGAATTAACCAGAATAGCTCTCTCGGCTCTGCCAATACAACTCTCCGATGTTGACAGTGTATTCCAAAATAAAAGTGATTTATTCTCAAATAATCAGGTAGGTCTGTGATAGTTGTGCTGGTCAATCTCCTTAGGCAGAGCTTGTCTAGAGCATGGCAATGGTTCTGACAAGTGCTTTGAATAAAGGCTTGCCTAGATGCAAAAACTGACCGGCAGAGTTACTCTGCCATAGCCGTGCCTGCTACCCGCCTTGAAGGGATGCTCTGCTTTAGGGGGAAGGTGATTTAAAGTTGTAGGTGATTTAGAAATTTCAGAGTAAAGGTGGTGATGAACAGGTTATAATGCTAATTGGAGCTGTTGTGACAATGTAGCCTGGTCTCCTGCACAGCACCAGCCTTGGGCTTCCCTGAATTAATTTCTGCTTGAATTAAAGCTGATCTTTTAGGAAAAAAAATCAATCTCGACTAAAAATACTTCCAGGGATACTGAATTCAGTAGGACACTAGCAATATCATTCTGATGGCTGATTATTCCCCACTAAATAATGTACACTCTTTTTCATGCTTGGAGTTGCCTGGTTCAAGATTTCAACCTCTGGACCTTGTTACAGCTTTGCTGATTTTTTTACAAGCAAGCGCTTACAAGCAGATGATGTTACCTTTTAACCTAATTTTTTGAGAAGATAAATACATTTAACTTCCTTACAGAACATGTTTGTTATGCTATAGCAGCAACAATTCACTTCCTTATGTGGACGAGACCTAGATATTTTCCTGCCCTGCTGCCTGGTTGTTTATTAACACGATAGATAGATATCGGGAAGAGCCAGCACAGGATTATTTCTGGCTTAGGAGTGTGCTACTTCATGTACCCTGAGTGCTTTCAAAATAAACAATTATCGCTAGTGGAGGTCTGAGGCTGGAAAATAAGCAGCTTTGACAGGTTCTTTGTGTTGGGAAATCTGGCTGCCTCGGTAGTGTCCTTGTTCCCATGTCCTGCGAGGTGCCTGCGCTGCTGCCGGCGGCTGGCATGCCTGCCGGCATGCACACGCACATGCATGCACTCCTGCATCTTATTTAATCCTTTCCTATGTCAACAGGAAACCTTTTAAAATATGACAGGGGGAGCTCCCCTGAGGAGAGCTCTCCCCTTCCCCCTTAAATTACGTGACCTACTTGAAAGCGAGCAAATCAGCTGATAACCAGCAGCCCGGCTGATAAAACAGCAATAGGCTTTGGGGTGTAGGTCAAACCCAGTGGTGAGACAGCATAAATTGTATTTCTTGGCCACACAGGAGACCTGGACGTACTGACCAGCGTGTTGGTATGGGAATAGGCCCTTTGTAAGTCACGTAGAATAGCAAATGAAGCAGCAGCAAACACCATCAGTTTTGAGTATTTCTGGGGTTAGAAATAGGGCTCATTCCACTACCCGGGATGGGAAATGGGAAGAAACCAGCTCAGCAGTGAGGTCATTCCAGTGTATTTAAGGATTTATTGTTCCTTGTGTGTATGGGGATCTGATTTCCAGTTAATAAAGCATCCCTGATGCAGATGTTTATAAAGTGTGGGGCTAAAGAGTCAGGGCATCAATCTAGCTTTATATAGGTATTAACACATGTACACATGCATCTACAAAGTATATGTATATCTGCACATATGCATATGTGTGTGTATGTATGCTCAGCCTGTATATAGTCAGTGTGACCCTACAATGGCATCCAAGCAGGGACCACCAACCCAGGAAGGTTCACCTGTGACAGGAGTATTACTTTACTGGACCTACTGGTGATTCCTCTGGTTTGCTGTGTACCTCAGCAAAATTAGCTTGAGCCTTCAAGGTTTCAAGTTTGAAGTGCAGATATTGCCTGGTAACAACAGGTCTCAGCTGTCGCACCGTTATTTCATATTTGCTGACAATTAATACAGGAGAAGGAGGCCAATGCAAAATCCAAACCTGATTTATCAGGTCAGAACAGCCGGATCAGGTCTCTCTCTGCTCGGTAGTAAACATGAATCAGGGTGAGAGAATAGAAAATCTCTTAGTATCGTCCCCAAACAACACCTATTTCTAGCACCAGCGTTTCCCATTATGATACAGTGTTTTTCCAGACTCTCCCTGGTTCGTAGGAGAAATGGCCGTGGCGGGGTGATGCTGCCGTAGGTCTTTGTTGTGCAGGATAATAGATGTCTCTGCAGTCACATTGTGGAAAAAGATGGAGCACCTGGGGAGTCCAGTGCAGAGGCGGTGTCACTGCAAAATGGGAACAGATTTGGTCCCGGTGGATTTATTAGCTGTGGTTCTGTGCCAGCCTCATTGGCCCAGGCAGCTGCTGCAAAGATGCTTCGGTGCCTGCCCCACGTGCCGATCTCCAGCAGCTTGGTGGCACCAGCTGGAGAGTGCTTGGATCCAGCTGCACCCAGCTCAGACACCTTCCTGGACCCCAGGACGTGGGGGACTCATGAAGAATCTGCTGGAGCTCAGCCCAGCAGGGGCTAACTCCCAGCTGGATCCAAACCAGCTCTGTAACTGGATCAAAACCAGCACTGCCTGGGCTCTTCAGCCTCTGCATGGCTGGTGCCAGGGCCCTGGAGCAGTCATGCTGACTCAGCTCTTTGGGGAGGCAATGGGGTCCAACAGGACCTCTGCGTGGGCTCTGTGCCTTGCCAAAGCGGCCCTGGGCTTTGCAGACCTGAAGTGTTTCTGGAAGCAGTGCAGGTGCCCCACCAGCTGATAAACTCGGCCACATCTCAGACGGTCTCTGCATCTGGGGCATGCTTAATCCCTGCCCTGGATCATCTGACTGCACGTAAGTGGAAGAATAGTGCGTAAGAAAGAGTTAATGCAGGTTTCTCCCGGCTGTCCCTTTCTTTCTTGGTTTCTTCAGGACTCCTGCCTTGACTGGGGAAATGGCGGGGACCTGCTTTGACCGTGGGCAGAGACCAGAGGTGAAGGCAGCAGCAAGTTCCTTCCACCCCCAAATTACAGCATCACCATCTGGCAAATCTCTGAGCCTGGATCCTTCCCCTGCCCCGTTCCCCCTGCGTGAAAGTCAAATTTTGCCTTAAACAGTCACACCTTAGGCCCGACCGAACATCTGCGCCAGAGGTGCTGGAGGCAGGAGCTGTATGGCGAAGTGTGGTTGTGGCAGAAGTGACACTAGAGGGCAGGGCTGGCACACGGTTGGAGCCTTCCCAGGCAGGGCTGGGGCTGGACGGGGATGGGACTGGGGTAGAGGTGGACAGGACTGGGGTGAGGCTGGGGCAGGACTGGGGCTGGGGTGGAGGGGAGCCCTGATCTTGCTGTCCCGCTTCGCCTGCCCGCTTGCAGCTGTGGGAGGCAGGAGTGGGTGCACATCACGCAGCAAAGCGAGCTCTGCAACTGCTTTTTGGGGTGTGTGGGGATGCTAAGGCATGGGGTGCATCTTCAGCTGCCCACGCTGGGCTTCTCTGCCAAGCACTTGGCCTCTGTCACCATCCAGGAACGGTATGAAATCAGCCCCCAAGGGTCCTGGTGTCAGCTTAGAAATCACAGCACCACACAAAAGAGCATGGATTGTATACGCTGCCCGGTTCCTACGCATTTCCCATGCACCCCCCACTCTCCACCTTATCCCCGTGGGCTGCGGCAGCCTCTGCTCCCCACCCACAGCAGGCAGAGGGAGCTGGCTGGGACCTGACCGCCTCCACAGCAGAAATGACTCAAGAAAGCAGGGTGAAAACTGGCAGCCCACAGCAGAGAAGTGAGCAGTTAGCTAAGCGTGAGCAAGCTGCTGCTTAGTGCCTCCGGCTCTGCAGAAAAAGGGGATAACCTTGGGGGAAGGCATCCCTGTGCCCATCCCAGGGTGGCCCCCAGTTCGGAGGGATGGCTGGGGATGGCTCTGCTTGCCGTGACTCGGGAGCAGCCTGGCCGCAGCGATGCTGAGCTCTCCGCTTGGGGCTGGAAATGGCCCCGCTGCAGTGGCCGGGTCAGGCGAGGGAGCAGCAGCCCGGCTCCCCAGGAGCAGGGCGGGGAGGTAGCGGGTTGTGATTTATGAGACAAGCCCTTGGAAACTCTCCGAAGCCAGTGCTTAAGTGCTTCTGAATGGCAGCATTAATTACTATTAAAAACACACATTTATATCTCTCTCACCTGCTTTAAATCCTGTGAAATTAGATTCCCTACCCATCCCTTCCAGCCTTGGTGGCAGCTCAGGGTGTTTTATAGGCCTATAAAGCCCCGCAGTACCTGCTGTCTACATGGGCTCTTATTTACGAGGCCTTTAACAGGCTTCCTGGCTGCACCATCTGAGCCCCCTGATCATTTCATTTCCACGTCCCTCGGAGGGAGGCGTCCCCTCGGCCGCCCCGCCGGCCGTTCCTCCCCGCGGGGAGCGGCTGATGCAGAGACCCGGCTACCTGGGGTGGGAGCGAGGCCGTGCCGGGGGTCCTGATCGAACCCATTTCCACCATTTGGCCCAGCCTCTCCGCTTTTCTGTAGAAAAGGGATTCAGCCAGACAAGCGCCTCGTGACAGGGTTGCGAATGTCCTCGTTTGCTTGTCCTTTACAGCAGAGTCATGCCAGGCATCACCAAAAGTCACCCGGCACCTCCCAGGGCTGGGAGGTGAACAGCCCTAAGACCTCAGATTTACTGAGCACAGAGAAAGTAGTTTGGATGTATGTAAAGTTATGTTTGTGTAGGTCCTACGTAAAAAGCAAATATTATTTCCATCATTTATCCTTTCTTTTTGGAGGGTGGAGGCAAACTATGTAGATGTATCTTAAAACAGCCAGCTTTTCCCGAATAGGACTGCAGCCGTTTTGCAACTCATCCTATATAGAATGCCTTGATGGAGCGTTTAAAAACATACTATGCCTTTGGACTGAGAGGTGAACCCCATCTCGTTGGGGGCCCTCTTGTCCCTATATCACAGAGGACACGGTGGGGTGGAGGCGGGAGCTCGGTTCTTCTCCAGGGCTCTCCCATATAATTTCCCTCTCTCTGGCTCTGCCTCCCAGCACCTCTGTGTCCTCAGGCCTGCTGGGGACTGGGAACTGGCCAAATTTGTGTGCCTGTGTCAGCCTGCCGGGGAGGAATTGATAGATATCTCTGCCTCCTGACTCCCAGGTTGAGCGTGTTAATTTATAGATTGGATCTGTCACTCCTGATAAACGAGATCTTACTTCCCTAACGCCGCCTTCAAATTGAGTTTTTAAGGCTAGGTCAGGTGGAGCAAACCAAAGGGTGACTCTGCTTTCGCTTTGCTCTGGCTTCGTTCTCCGTAGTTGGGCTGAAGTTGGCTTTTCAGGCAAGAGATGGATCTGGTGTGGCAGGGATGTCCCCCTGCCTTGGTGGCCAAGTGGTCAGAATGTCTGCCCCAAACGGGGCTCCGAAGCCCCCCGCCTGGCTCCCCCAGGTGCTCGGTTTGCTCTGATGTATTTTTGGGGAGGGCCAGCCGGGGCATCTCTGCGGGATGCCCCGCCAGCACCCTCTCTCCCTGCCTCCCTGCTGTGCCCTGCCAGTGCAGGAGCAGCCGGCTCCCCTGGGACCGGGTTGCCACCATAGCGGGACCCCTCCATCCAGCACCCGCTGCCCCCCTCACAGCGTCATGCCAGGCCATCCTGCCCTTTCTGCCTCTCCAGCCAAAACGCGGGTTACTTACGGAACAGCATCCGATTTTCCCTGCCAGAAGAGCCATTTCTACAGCCTGGCAAGGCCCAGGGCACATCTGGGCTGCACCGGTGGGCTGCAAAGGGTCCCCAGTGCTGCCTCACCTCCCTCCTGATGAAGATGAAGAGTCCAAAGCCTCTGTAGGACCTGCCCTGGTCCCTCTGAGGAGCAGGGCGTTATCGCCTGCCCCTTGGGGGGATAACGGGAGGCAAGGAGGCTAACTCGCCTGGGCTCGGAGAAGAGCAGAAGAGCTGCATTTCCCTCCTCCTCCCCGGCAATGTGAACAAAACCAAAAAAAACCCTTTTCCCAAACCACCTTGAGCAGTGCCCAGGAAGAGGGGAGGATGTTTGGAGCCATCCTTGGGGCAGCTGAAGGTGCAGGTCCCCCCCCAACGCACGCTGAAAGGGGGTGTCCCTGCAGCCTGAGGCAGCAGGTCCCAGGCGCTTGTTGTGTGGTGGGGCTCAGCTCTTCAACATTTGGCTGGTGCCGGGCGGCAGAGCTGGGAGCTGCCTAATGGGGATGGATGGCTTTGGGTTTCTTAAGCCAACGGTGCTGCTGCCAGGGCCCAAGGTGGCATGGCGAGGCAGGGGTGGTGGAGCAGGAGCAGCCTCTCCAGCAGGGAAGAGGCATTTCCCAAAGGCTGAGCTGGAGGGTTGTGATGGAATGGTGACAAGACACCTACGTTGAGGCTGGGGCAAAGCTCTCATCAGGCAATATGAGACCAGCCATCCTCCTCATCCTCCTCCATCCAGCTCCGTTCCCGGTCTCTTACAGCACTGCTGAGCTGCCTGCTTGGGGAGATGGTGGAAGTGGGTCTTAGACCTTGCTGAGGAAGGTGCCAGAGCCAGGGCTTGCCCAGGAGCACAGGCAGTACCAGAAGGCTCCCAGCATTGGCTCCTGCCAACACCTGAAGCCAACAGCATACCCGTTGTCACTCTCCAAGAAAAAGGGGCATTTCCCTTTCTCTGCATGTTTCAGGTGGTGTCTGCTGAGCATTAATCCCTTCAGGGGATGTGCCTGAATGAGCACAAGCAAAGCTTTGGTGAGGATCCTTCTCCAGCAGCAGAGAGGACCGTTTTCTGGAGCATGGCCAATGGCTTAGAGCTGTACATACGTGAGCAGCTTTGTTCCTCCTCCAGGGAGCTGACTAACAAAGTTAAGAGTTGGCCAACCAGCCAGGAGTAAGCATATCGTTGCTTTAACCCTCCTGAGGTGGTTAAAGGCACGTGTGTGAGACCTGTTTAGCTTGTCATGATCAAGCCCTGGCTATTTTCTTGTTCCCCAAGAACGGGGTTTGCTGAAGCCACCTCTTTATGCCTGAGTGTCACCGCAATAACACAAAATAAATCAGCCCAGTGAGTACCTTCCACAGGTGATGAAAGAAGAAGCCAGTAATGCCTCACAGAGGTGGGAACCTTCTGCTCAGGGCTAACTCTGAAACCTAATAAACCACCATCCAAACTACACCACAGCCCTTGCCCAATTTCTAGCAACCACAGCAGTTAAAATTTCCCTGCGCAACAGTCACAGCCGTTTGAGATCGCAAATCCTGCAGCACATTGGAAACGAAAAACGGTGGAGCTGGGAACAATAAACTGAATTTGAACTTCCAATTAAAGAAACGCAGAGGAGATGGCTGTGATTTGATTCAGATTTAATTCAATCCAAGCTTCCCCCTTTCAAGGTTTGGTTTTTTCCCCCCGCTGCCGCAGACTCTCCCATCCCCTGCAGTGCAAGCTGCAGAATAAACCTTGCTCCCGAATTCAGGTCAAGCTTGCCAGGGAATACACGGGGCCTTGGCTATTATTAAATTAATACGGGTAGCATGAAGACCACATTGTGAACGCAAGAGTGGATGCTTTAAAGCCAGCACCCAGCTCTCTTGCACCTGAAGGACCTGTGAGCGATGGAGGTGGGGTGGAAGCTGGCATGGAGCATGGGGGAACAAACGTGCTCGTGAGCCGTGTCTCCCAAAACTAGTAAGTGGAAACCCTCAGCCTCCCTGTGGCCTAGGATCTTGGTATCGAGGATGCATTACCACAAGCAGAGAAGAAAAATACCTGGTCAGAGGAAGCCAGGGCAGAGTGGAGGCCGACAGCAAAGCCCTCTCCAGCCACCTCCTCCCCTGCCATTCCAGCTGGCTGCACAGGAGCGTTATCACCATAATTATATTTGTACTTTTTAACCTCTGGCTCCTGTTCATGCAATGCTGAACGCTCTTACACCTGGAATATTAACACGGGGATTGCAGGACCCACAGGAGCCCGGCACCTGTGAATGAGCAGGAGGAAATGGGGCGAGGAGCCCCGACCTCCCAAACCGCTCGGAGCAGAGGGAAAGCCGGCGAGGGCTGCCGGCAGCCGGGAGCTGCTGCTGGGCGTCAAGCTGTGAGCCCGGGACAGCCGAGGAGGAGAAGTGTGAGGCTGAGAAGCGGGCTCAGGCCAGGTACGGGGCCGGGAAGGTGGCTCGTCGTTCCTGCTGCGGCACAACCGAGGCAATCCCTTTCATCTTGCTGTGGTCATCAACCATGCAGAATCCGAGCAGTGAGAGGGCTGCTGGCAGCGCTCCAATGCACGGAGCAGGTTGTACCCTGCAAATCATCCCACGGAGGAAGGCAGAGAAGGGCCAGCTTACGCCTCACAGAGGAGCTGTTGGCCGCTGTAACGTAACCCCGGAGCTGCAGGGCTCCTCTGAGCAGTCTGTAGTCTGGTGATGGCAGAGGCGCGTCTTGGGGCGTCGCATCCCTGCTGCCCTGTTCCGCGTGGGTTAGCACAGGGTCCATATAGTCAGAACCAAGTGTTCTTTTTTTTAAAAAAAATGATATACATGTACTTTCTGGTAAGAAAAACTCCCCCTCTTCAGCAGGCATCCCTTCCTTGCTTCCACTTATTCCTCATGGGGTATAAAGACCCTTCCCAGCAGCTCACTGAACACAAGCACTCACATAACTCCTGCCCTGAGCCCCCACCCCGGTTCGTTCTGAGCCCCCGAGTTGCCAACTGGGGCAGACAGGCTGGAGAAAAGCAAGTACCAAAGGTCAGAGGGGAATCATCTCACGGGCACAGCCGGTCCTGCAATAACATGTCTCACTTTAACCGGTCCTGCTGCAGGTGGCTGGGGGCCCGGAGAGAGAGGAAAGGGTCCTGTCAACGTGCATCTTGTCCCCTGCTCATCCCCTGCCAGGGCTTCCCAGCACACCAGGAATGGCATCGCCCCGATCCCCCCAGCGTCGCCAGCCGTGCCCCTCATTACACGCCCTGAGCTGAGCTCCACGTTCCCCAACGCATGGGTCCCCGGTGCTTGTTTTGTGCTAACGGGGCTGCTGTGACTCTGATTGCTTGATAAATGTAATTGAAGCCTCTGGCTTGCCCTGGTGTTACTACATGCAGCTGGTGATGGGAGTTAACAGAGGCTGAAGCAGTGGCGCCTGGTGCCTCCTGCCCCTGCCGCGACGCGCAGGACGCCGGGCGGTCATTGCCGTGCTCTGGGTCACCGCCGTGCTGCTGCCTCCCATCTAGGGAAATGCTCTGCCGCACTGCCCTGCCGTATCCAGCCAGCTCATACCGTCCTTTAACCTGCACCTTTTTGGTCGTGCAGAATCTTTCTCTCACTTCTACGCTTGAAGGAGGCCCTTTAATGCACTTCTGCTTTATTACTTGTCCTTTTCAATTTACCTCTTGCCAGTTATGCTGTGTGAGGCCAAACTCTCCGGCACCGCTTGCCAACAACGCTGTGTTGTTGCAGACAATTAGACAAAGAAGCCACTCAAAGGATTCTCCAGGTAAGGTTACATCTCAAAATCCATCGGTAAAACAGGAGACCGGAGCACACGCAGGGTTATTGCATCAGGCATCAGTGAGTGGAGGTATGTGATTGCAGAGCTCGTGGGTTTGGGAAAGTGCTTGTTCTCCAGCACCCCAAGGGGGTACCGGCAGGATTAGGAGCATTACTCTGCAACAGGATCATTTGAGCGTAGAATTTGTTAGTCATCAAGCTGAGCAGCAGCCTTAAAATAAGGCATGGAAGTCCAGATCTCTGCAGAGAGGGGGCTGGGCTGGGGCTGGGGCAGCAGAGTGGTCCCCAGGCACCGTAGGGTGGTTGATCACCTCTCAGGGTGGTCGATCACCTCTCAGGGTGGTCAATCACCTCTCGGGGAGTACTCTGCTAGAAAACCAGTGACAGTTGCAGGGCAACTAGTATTGTCTCTCCTTTTAATTGCGAGCTCTTTTGTTTGAAGAAAAGAATGCCCACAGATGAAATTCTAGCTGCTAAAATTGAGTGCATCCCACACTGAAGATAGCCAGGATGGATAGGCCATCTGGAACGAGTCTTTTAATCTGTTTTATTGCACAACTGTTACAGATTTGGAACCCCCGTGGTTTTTCACAGTCTCAGAAAGCTCCTCCAGCCAAGACCTGTTCAGCACCAGGGCACTTCTTGCTCCCCACCACCTCTCTGCTCCCCACCCCAAAGTAAAGAAAAGTCAGCGCTCACCATTGCTGGGTGAGCAAAGGGAGGCTTCATTTTTAGGGTGGGACAGCCATAGTGGTGCCTGGCATCCCTGGGAATGAGGTTCTGAGGGCAGTGGTTACAGCTTTATACCACGTAAGAGCAGAGAAAGGGGCTGCAGCTCAGCACCCGCTAACGAGCGTCACGACTCTACAGCCAGCCCCACGCGACATCTGTTTCTGCTCGCGGCAGTGTGCGGGGGGTGTCTCATCCCCGCAGACCAGGCAGCATCCCGGGGAACGAGGAAAGCGAGCCCAAGGCTTGCGATCGCACAGTGGAGAAAGTTGGGGCAAATCTACCTTTGGGGAGAGGGGGGGAAGAAGGCAAAGCAAGCTGAAGCCCTCTTCTGAGAGCATTTTGCTGTGGTGCCCAGTCCGGCTAGCCTACACCCCCAGCACACGATGCAGTTGGGACCAGTGCCAACTACAACCTTTGTCAGCAGCTCATGCCCCTTCAGGAACATCTGATGCTTCTCTAGTCAAGGGGGCACGTGCTAAGAAGAAAGAAAAATCTTTTGGATCATCCTTGCAGAGATCCTGTAGCACCAGAGCACGCGTGGCCCAAAGCAGGTTCAGCATCATTCAGGATGGAGCTGGTGCCTGACCACGCTGGCTCCATCCCATCCCATCCCATCCCATCCCATCCCATCCCATCCCATCCCACCCCACCCCACTCCAGGCAGAGAGGCTGTTGCTGCTGCTCCCACGGGCAGCTGGCCCTTTGCTGTCACATCAGTCATGTCCATGCTGCCACATCCCCGTCCCCAGCAGGCAGCCACGCTGCACGCTCCCAGCTGTGGTATTGACCCCGAGCTCATCGCCTACAGCCTCCCGTCCCGGGGAGGTGCGGAGCTGACAAGCCCTTGCAGCGGGGATGTTGTCCTCCCTTTGGTAGGGAAAGCAAGGCTGGAAGCGCCAGAACAAGAGCACAGGCATTTCTTTGCCCCTTGGCTTCCACCAGGCTATTTGTTCCCTGCCCCTCTTTGCTGGACTTGGCCATCTTATGGGCCAAAGGTCCAGCTAGCAAAAAAAAAATATATGGGGGAGGAAGGAGGCAAGACACAGCACCCGAGCTGCAAAATTCTGCTCCCCCCACTCTTTCTGCCCTGCAGGGCTGGCCCCATGCCCTCCCAGGAGGGTCCACTTCGTTTAACTCCCAAAGCACCTGCGGCAGCTCAGCTCGCAGAAGTCCCCACCTCTACGGAAACCTCCTCTTTTTTTTTTAATTTCATTTTTTTATAGAGGCCTTTGAAGATGCTTGTTGCCATGGAAACATGCTTTAAAGAGTGCCTTTTCCCTTCCCTTCATCTTGAGAGCTTCTGTTGCCATAACAGCCGCATCCGACTCCTCCCTTCTCCCCGACGGCTGCCCCAGTACGGGATGCGGTGGGGTTCTACCTTTGGGGTCCCTGATCCCCTCGTGGTCAGGGCCAGAGGAGGTGCCTGTACTCCCGCAGGTGGTTGGCATCCCTTCTCGTGCCCATACGTGCGGGGCGTGGAAGAGGCAGCCCGCTAGAAGAGCATCTCTGGGCCATGCCACTGCCTGCAAGCCCCTTGCTTACACATCAGAGGGGCTCTGCCCTCGCCCCTGCTCCTCAAGCCCCACGGTGATGACACCGGCTGGTTTTCTGCACCATTTATCCTAAAGTCCTTGGCCGAACAATTCCCCTACAGCTCAGCGGGCAGCATCGTGGCTGAGCTCAAAGGAACATCTGCGATTAGGGTGGCTTTGATCTCTGCGGTGCCCAGCGTTGGGTAGCTGGGGTTATTTTTTGGTCCTCCCAGAGAGGGTCCCTCGTCTCAGTGCCAGCCTTCCCTGGGTAGTGGTACAGGTAGGTGGGACACGCTTGCTCCATGAGCACCCATCTCCAGGGCACCCTAGCCCATGACATCCATCAGGGAGGGTGGCATAGGTGGTCACTGGCTGCTGCCCACCCTCCGGGCGCCCTGTGACAGCCCTGCTCATCTCATTGCCGCTGTAGGCGAACCAGAGCAACTACCTTGTTTCTTTCCAATTTATTTTGCAGCCGGCAGCTGCTGCGGCCGCAGCTCCTGGTTCCCCCTCAGCAGCTGGGCAGCCTTGGGCTACACTTTGAATCCTACCCTGGCAGGTTTGGGGGTCTGAGATGGCAAGTCCAAGCCTACCAGCGGTGGCTTGAGACGGCAAAGTGAGTGGCATCGTCCCTGCTCTAGCAGCTTGGCTGGGTGGCCCCAGGCAGGATCTGGGGTCCCAGGGAGGAGGCTGTGAAGGGGACAGAAAGCAGGACCTGCACCACATCGAGCTGTGCTGCACTCCTCCGTCCCGCTGCGCCTTCAGCTAGCCAGGTCTGCGGCCACCCCCCGGCTCTGGGGGGCCAAATTTCTGTCTTGGCAGCCCTGGGCAGCCAAATTTCTGCCTTGGCTCCCCGCTCAGCTCTGCCAACGCCCCTCACTCCTGGCCTGCATCGCCCTCCTCTTCTCCCACTCTCATGTGTTGCCCAAGCAACATCTTCCCTTTGCGGCAACGAGTTGTTTGGGGACAGGGTGCTGCAAACCCCTCCAGGGCCCGCGGTACCTCCAGGCACGATTCTAGCAGAGGTGGGAGGAGAGGGGGCGAAAAAGGGGGGGGGCTGCAGCTCCCTCCCCGCCTCCCTGCTGGGCATGCACATGCCTGTCACAGATGGCTGCCCGCCTCCCACCCTGCGGCTGCGTCAGGCCCTTGCATCTCTCTGGCAGGACCGTCCACGGGGCAGGGATCCCCCCAGCAAAGCCAGTTCCAGTGCTGGACACGGCACAGCCCATGCCAGCGTGGTGTGGAACCACAGTGGATGGTGGAGGTGCGGCTAACGAGTGCTTAGGGCACCGGTGGGGGGGAAAGGCAGATTTCCCTCCTGCCCCCTCCCAGGCCCTTGCCCGGAGCATCACTATAGCAAAACAGATCCCGTCTCCCATCCCCCTGGGTTTTCTGCTTCCCCGCTGGCTGCTGCGGAGCCAAGACTAACCGAGAGCACATTGCTGGCTGCCGTCATCTCAATTAATGCAGCCCTGCTTGCTTTAGCAATTACTTGCCAGTGGCTTGCAGCCCACTTCCAGCTGGAGATCTCCTGCCAGCATTTACAGCTGATGAGCAGAAGTGGGGAACGGACATGGAGGGCACCTTCCTTCAGCCTTGCCCAGATCCTGGATACCCCTGGACTAGGACGGGGAACAGCTGGCCACAGGAGAGCTCAAGGCGAGTGCATTAGCCGCTGGCTAATGGCTCCAAGGAGCAAAGTCACCCTGGCCAGAGAAGAGTGGCAAGGCTCTTGGCACAGGCACGGCTTCTGTGGCTGTGTCCCATGCTCATGGTGAAGCTCTCCATCAGGAAGGGATGTCAGTGAGAGCAGTGCTATGGTCCCCCACAGCCACCGAGTGCTGGCTGGTGGGTGACAGCACTAGCCAGTCACCGGGAGCAACCGAGCATCCTCAGGAAGGGGCACAGAGGTACACTGCCTTCTTCTGCACTGGCACCGCGACCCCAAATCTTCCAGAGGCACCAGCCTGAAAAGAAGAGAAGAAAAAAATTTTCTCCTGAATAAGGGCAAAAAGGGTTAGGAGTTTGCTGGGCTTTTTTCTTAAATGTGGTTTTTTTAAAGTCAGAAGAGAAAGTGCTCTTTTTATTTACTTGCTGCTTTCAGAGCTTTTAGGGTGCACCAGGGTCAGGTTTTCAAAGTGTTCCTCCGAGCAGTGAGGGATAGAATCTTACTTAAAAGCGAAGTGAGATGGGAGAGAGAGAAAAGCAAGCCAAGCACCTCCTGCCTTCGGGAGCTGGGCTTGCAGTAGCAACAGCAAGTCCCGAGAAAGGCACAGCACTGCGGGTATGCAGGTAAGACCTCACCTCTGGCCAGATGTACACTTTGCAGCTCTCCAGCTTGCTCAAACCTCAAGACGTTGTCCCAAAATCCTCATATTTTTCCAAATATCTCCTACTACCTTCCTTCCCCACCGTGGCTTGCCCTGCGTGGGCTGCAGCACGTCAAGCCCAGCCTGAAAACCTTTTCTCGCCTGGAGCTCAGCTCTCTATAGCCCTGCGTCAGCTGAAGTAGTCACGCAAAATAGAGTCACAGAGACAAACATTATTCCAGGAGAGGGAGAAACATCACCAGCCTTCTCCAGAGGGCAGCAGCAGCGGAGATTTAAATGGCCACAATGCAATTTCCTCAAGATGTTGAAAACTCTTACCGGGCTTCGCTTCTAAACTAATCAGAGCTCTTTACACGGCATTAGTATTTGCTCCGCGCCGTAGCAAGGTCTCGCCACGCTTAACTCGATCAGCCCAGTTTCCCCTTTGGCTGTGCACGCATGAGGGCTGCGTGTACGTACGCGTGTGCACCGAGCCAAACAAAACACCTCCGTTGCTAAAAATCAGAGCTCCTTATTGCTACCCAAGTCTTACCATTTTGCTACTGATCGCCATGACCAGGAAACTTTAAATAAGAGGTCTGCAGTACCTGCCCAGCCCAGGATGCCCCTGGGCATTTCACGGTCCCCGGCCGCGGCATTTCACGGTCCCCGAGCCAGCCTGCAGGCTGGGGAGCAGCTGGGAGCAGGCTGCCGATGTTCTGTCCTGCTCCCCCTGCCAGGCAGGCAACGGGCTTTAAGAAACAGCTCTATTTTCATGGAAAGCTGTCATGGGACCATTAGGCAATAGCTTGTTGAACGGTGATGCCCGTCAACTCTCCTTGGCTTTATGGGGATGGTGGTCTTGGTGGCATGCATCTCCTTCAGGGTGGAGGACAGTTGAGCAATGGGGCTCAACGTGGCCCGGCAAGCAGCTGTGCGGTCCTCAGCCCTGTCCTGGTCCACCAGCGAGTGGAGAAGCTCCATGCCTGGCTCTGAGGATGGAAGGTCTCTGCAGGAGGCATGGATGCTGCAGAAAGCAGCCTCAGAGACAGCGCTGGCAGCCTCCATCCTCGTGGCCAGCACCAGCTCCCACCAGCTGTCCTGGCCACCCAGGACACAGGCACCTGTGCCAGCCCAGGACCTGGCCATGCCAGGGGACAGAGCGTGCTGTGAGGTTGTCTTTAACCTCTGCGTGTTTGGAGCACGGTTATCAAGTGGCGGGTGTGCTCTGCTCCAGAAGAAGCTGGAGGCAGTGCCAGCCGAAGGGAGGCTGCGTGCGTTCGCTACGACACATCGGTACCAGGCCAGAGGCGCAGCAGCTGGGCTTCCCGCAGCCGGGTTTGACTGGAAGCCCCAGAAGACCAGTTTACACAAGCACCTGGGTGCTTTCCAACCAACAACGCTACGTGCCTCGTCCCTACCCCTTGCATGCCAAGAAGCTAGACCTAAAAGGGAAATGCCGGCTTCATCCGTCTCCGAGGGGTCGATGTTTACCTCTGCCAGTGGTGTATAAGGTAGTCCCACACTTTTTGGGTACTGGGATTGCAGTGGGCCAGTGCACAAGGCATCGCAGCTCAGGCTGGGTGCAGAGAGGCAGCGGGGCCGTCGAGCTGCGTGAGGCCGCAGGACCAACCGCGCCAGAGCCAGCTGCGGCTCCAAAGAGGCTCGTCTCCTCCTCTGTTTTCCACATCTTTCCCACCAAGGATTTCTCTTGGCCAAGCAGTGGCTGGGTCTCGGTGCTGCTGCCCGGCGCTGCCCGGCTGAAACAGAGCTACCCCCCCGGGGCGGGAGGAGGGCCCGGTGGCCATGGACGTGCCTTGCCAGCCTTGCCAGGCTGGCTGCTGAGTGTGCGGTTGTGTCTGACAGGCCTGTGCTGGCACCAGATTGATGTCCTTTTTGTTCCTGATAAGGATCCGAAGTCTCCTCTGGGTTCCAGCAGCAATTCTTTTATCCTTCCTGATTGTGGCATCCGGGCTGCCGGAGTCCCCGGAGATGCATCAATCGCGGAGCTGCAGGCGCCGTGGCTGCTATCGGCAGAGATGATGGAAAAGCTACAGGAACAGCTGTCATTTCTCCCTTTTTGCGTTTTGTTCTCGGGCTATCAGGAGGACGTTTTCAGCCAGACACCTATCAATCTGCTGCAGCGGAGCCCTGCCTTGTCTGTGTGCCTGCCGCTGCCCGTGCCAAAGCCTGCCTGCAGCCTCCTGCCTGCGGCCAGCCCGCTGCGGTGCCTTCTCCCCTGCCGTGCCAGGGCAGGAGGGAGCCGGGCTCAGGGCTCCATCCTGGGGCTGGGGGAGCAGCAATGCACTGGGATGCAGCCGGGGATCTCCGTGCTTGCGCTGGCCCCTCACTTGTCCCCACGTGGCATTCATCACGCTCTACAACTACCTGAAAGGAGGTTGTAGCGAGGTGGGGGTTGGTCTCTTCTGCCAAGTAACAAGCGATAGGACGAGAGGAAATGGCCTCAAGTTGCGCCAAGGGAGGTTTAGGCTGGACATCAGGAGAAATTTCTTTACTGAAAGAGTGGTCAGGCCTTGGAACAGGCTGCCCAGGGAAGTGGTGGAGTCACCATCCCTGGAGGTATTTAAAAGACGTGTAGATGAGGCCCTTAGGGACATGGTGTAGTGGGCATGGTGTGTTGGGTTGACGGTTGGACACGATGATCTTAGAGGTCTTTTCCAACCTGTATGATTCTATGATTCTATGATTTGCTGTTCCCTTCCTTAGGGCATTGTTTCATGCTTTGGGCTGGCCGAGGTGTGCCCTGCAGGTCCCAGGAGACAAGGGGAGAAGGGCACCAGTGTCTGACAGCGGGCAAATCCATTCCAGCACCTGGACGAGAGGGGCACAGCGGCAGGCAGCACGGCAGCCTAAGTGCCAGGGGGGATGGCAGCCCCTGAGATGAGCTCTGCAGAGCCCAGCATTAGGGCTGGCATTTAGGATTACACTGGGGGTCGCCCCGTCCACCCTCTGCCATGCTGGGCTCCCCCTGGAGTGCTGCCCCAGACGGGGTGAGCCAAGCCCATCCCCCTGGCATCAGGGCTGACAGCACGGGGGGAAGGGGGTCACAAGGGACATTAGTGGCAGGGGACACCTCTTTTAGCCCCATGTAATGGGGTAGAATACCTCAGATAAAAAAAAAGCTAGGTTTGATTGGCCTTGTGCTTCCTCAAATTCTTTGGAAATTTCGATGGCTTCTGGGCGTACGTAAGAAAACTCATGATTCAGATTTCAGTAAGCCTGGGTAACAAGACCTCCAAATACATTTCATTTCAGAAGGAAGCTTCCAGAGCACCGCGGAGCAAAGAGGGCTGCGGGGTCCTGCGCTTTGCTGCTGACGTTACCTGCCCCCAGGCCAGCGGAAGGGAGCGACTCCCACGGCCTCAGTGCTCAGCATTTAGCTCACCCCGCTCCGTGATGGCTAGAGACAAGATAAAGACAGGCACCGAGTCCCATTTAATGCCACTCTCTATCCATCACGGAGCTCACAGGCCGTATCTTGCCTCATTACTTAAAACCCTCAGGGCAAGACGACCTGTCTGCCCAGCTCCTCCGCTCTACAGGAGTCAGCACCGAAACCAAGCACCTGCAGAAACCCAAGTCCTCCCTCCCAGGTGGCCAGGGAAAGTCACTGCCCCCCTGCTGCTCCCTGCAAACGCCCGGAGGAGGACGCGGTACCCGTCCCGGAGCCAGCAGGCACCTGCCAGCACCGCTGTCCCTTGCCTTCCGCCCCGTCCCAACGCTGTCCCTTGCCTTCTGCCCCGTCCCACCACTATCCCTTCCCTTCCGCCCCGTCCCACCGCTGTCCCTTCCCTTCCGCCCCGTCCCGCCGGTGCTTTCACACCCTCCCACGCTGGGCTTTCCCCTCCATGTGGGACTGCCTCCCTCCCTCTCCCCAGCCTCGACTGTGCTCCTTGCCATGGGCGTCCCTCTCCAGCTCCTTGCCATGGGTGTCCCTCACCAGCTCCTTGCCATGGGTGTCCATCTCCAGCTCCTTGCCATGGGTGTCCCTCACCAGCTCCTTGCCATGGGCGTCCCTCTCCAGCTCCTTGCCATGGGTGTCCCTCACCAGCTCCTTGCCATGGGTGTCCATCTCCAGCTCCTTGCCATGGGCGTCCCTCTCCAGCTCCTTGCCATGGGTGTCTCTCACCAGCTGCGCCCAAGCCCAGGCCCCAGGCACCCCACCGCTCTGCCAGCAGGTCAGAGCAGATGCCCCGTTTCCTTCTGCAAGGCTGGAAACACCTGACGTGGTAAATGTTTGCACGCAGACATCTGCGGGTTTTTTATGGTATCTTCGCATCTGTTTGTTGTTGGTACGGCTGACAAGTTCGACTGTGTAATGGGGCTGTCGGTGCCACCGCAGAGCGGCTGGGAGCGTGTTGCTACCCCAGCTGGATGACCCTGCCCCTTCAGATGGAGCTGCGGCAGCTCCTGGTGTCGTTCCGGAGGGTGTCCCGGTGTTTGGGCTGGCAGGAGCCGACTGGCACATCAGCGCGAGGGCACTCACCCCTTCGCTCCTGCTCCTGGTTTGGTTGGGCTGGCTTCAGGCAGAGCCGGAACATCCCAGACACCAGCTGGGAGAGCAGGCTATTCTTAAGACATGTTGTTTCTTTCTCTTTGGGCTTGTGTTTTGTTGTTTTTTTTTTTTAAGCCTCATTTAACTCAAATGAGTGACATATGCTGCTTTTGGTGAAAAATCTCTGTTTTCTGCCGCACTTGGGCTGGGATTGCAGACTGCCGCAATGGCCCCTAGCTTTTCTTCTTCAGGCTAAAGCATCTTCCATCCCAGCCAAGAGCAGATTGCCCTGCTAGGTACCACATTGGAAAGCCTCTCCTGGCTGCTTGTGCGGGAGCGATCAAGCTGTCCCAGCGCAGCAATCTCTTTGGCTGCAGCCCGTTCTCCCGGGGTGCTTGGAGTCCAGCTCCGTGTTAACCTGCCTCCCCAGTGAAGCTTTTCCATCCAAGCCTGTGTTACGGTGGTGTTAATTAAACAAATACATCTTAATTCTGATGAAAATCTACATGTAAATCCGTGTGATGCTTCACAGCAGGCTGCATTTTTAGCAGTCAGCTCTGCAATCTCTTATGCCTCCTCGGAGAGCGTCGGCTGCATGGTCAATGAACCTTAATGGAGGCTGAAACCTCCCAAGCCCTCCTGCCTGGGAGACAGCACTCTTGCTGTCTTCACACCCTGCCAAGCACAGCTTTTCCTCCTTGCCTCTCTACGCAGGACCGTGTGCCAGGGCAAGGACCGGTTTCTCTGGGCATCTCATTGCCTGAGCCTTGCTTTCGCCTTGTGCGAGAGCAGGAGATCGACTGCCTCTTCAGCTGGGACGAGAAACCCAGGTATAAGGCAAAGGCTCCACCTTCAATGCCCAGGGACTCCGGAATAGCACCCGGTTTTTGCACTACGCAGCCTGATGTGCCACCCAGTCTCTGCATCTCTTATTATACTTATTTGCTTTCCTCTCTTCTCTGGCGAATGAGCAGAAAGGAGAGAGAGAGAGAGGGCTTTTTTACCTGTTTATAAACTCAAAGCAATTAGAAATAGAAAGTTGCCTACCTTTTTTAGTGAAGAAAAACTTCTTGAGAGACAGCCTTTGTGTATACTGAACACTGCTCTTGAAGCTTCCTCCTGCTGCTACCGGGATGCACGCTGCACGTGAGGTATATCGAAGGCAATATAATGTGGCTGAGATGCTATAGGGGGTACTATGAACTATACCAATGACATTTTCATCTGGGGAAAAAAAAAGAAAGAGTGAAAAAATTCTGCTTAAAATTCCTGCCTGAGAAGATGAAGGTCTGATCACGGAGGGGAGCTCTTTGGGGCACTGCTACCTGAGGTTACCCCCCTTTTCTTCCCACTGGGGCTCCTCCAGCACTGGCCTGGACACCAGCAGTGCTGGGTTTCCTACTCCACCACCAGCACGGGGCTCGTTAGCATTTAAACTCTCCCCGCAAATACAGAGCTTGGGCGATGAAAGGCTGGTGGGGTGCTGCTGCTGCTGTTTGTCCCTGCTCACCCCCCGGGGAGGAGGACAGCGGCTGGCTCCTTACCTCCTGCCATGCCCCTCCAAGCATTCCCGGTCCCTCCACCACTCCCATCACTCTACTTCGTTAGCTCTGTGCCCGTTGCAGCCTTCGGTGGCCGGAGGTGTTCGTGCTCAGTGCACTTCCCCTGGCCTGGCAGCCTGTGCTCTGCTACGTGTCCCTGCGAAGAGGTGAAGGACTTGAATAGTCGTGGATTCGTCCTGCTTGCTCACCCCCATCCCCTCCCATGCCAGACAGCCCCGGGCACGATGGTCTCTGGCTCTGCCCGGGCATCCCCCGAGCACCAGATCTGCCGGGGCAGGCTGGATGCTGCGTGAGGACAAGCAAGGCGGGCTGGGCTCGGGGTGCTGCGGGGGGACGCCGGGGCGGTGAGTGTGCAGCCGCGGGAAAGCCCTCCCCGGCCAGAGCCGCTGCCCTCGGCTGTGCCCCTTGCCTAGGCTCCAGCGCTCAGCTCCCCCCACCATTGCACCCACGTCCCCTCCGGCCGGCTCCCCACTCTTCCACGGGAAAAAAGGCTGAGCCAGCTGCTGCTACCAGCCCCCCGGGGCTTCTCCCCTCTCAAACCTGCATCGAGATGCAAAAGCACGACAGGGGTGATCATCCGGGGTGGCTGTGTTACCAATCCGAGGTGTCCGACCCACAGCCCCCACCCCGGGAGAGGCAGACTTTTCCTCCTTTTACCCTGTTTTTTCCCCAGCAGCTACCGGGGGAGTTTCCATCTGTCTGCAGGGTCTTGGAGATTTTAATCACCAGCCACGTGCCGGCTTCTCTGTCTGGGGCTCAACCCGTCACGGCGGCAGCTCTGCAGCAGAAGGCATCTAGGAGGAGAGAGACCTGTGGAAGATGCTCCTGCTCCCCGGCTGGGTGTAACAGCGGTGCTGATCTGCACGGCTCCTGGAGAGATTTGCTGGGTCAGGGCGAGAAGGGAGCCCGTACACCCATCTCACCTCCCACCCCTGGGGCACAGGCAGAGGGACCACGTGCCAAACCTGTAATGAAGCTTTACCTTGGCTTCTGCAGCCTGGTTAAGTCCCAGTTAAATGGGGTTTAACTGCAGTTAAACCTGAGGTCATGCAAACTGGAATGGGAACCCCGTTTGGAGATGCTGAAGCCATCTGAGACAGCGTCACTGCTGCTCCGCCAAGGGACCATGTCCTGCTCCCAGGAGGCTGTGAGGGTATGTCCCAGCCATGACACAGGCCCTCTGGGCAATCTGGTGTGTGTTTCCCTGCTCCCCACGTCCCTTCCACCTCCCCACCACAGCAAAACAAAGGCCATTTTACCTCCTTACCAGGCCAAAACCTCCTCAAGCTCCTTGGAGGGAGGCACCCTGCAGGGCTGCAGCAAGTCAGAGCTTCATCTGCTATAAGCACACGTGGGGCAGACCATCAAATGGCATCCACCGAGTCCTGCAGGAGCTGTTGCCTTCAGACATTCACCCTCCCGTACAACCCCATAAATTCCTCCGTGGCCTCCTGGGCTTGGCCGGCAGCAAGCCCGTGGGCTCGGGGTCCTGCACAGGGGCATTCTCTCTCCCAAGGAGGTGATGCTCTCGTTCTCCTTCCCGGGGGTGCAGCTACCGCTGCCCCTCTCCCCCACTCCCAGCCTACGCAGCAGTTGGGTCTCAGCAGCAACTGAGACCCTGGCCGGCCCTTCCCCTCCCTCGCGCTCTCCTTTCCGTGCCAGGGCTGGCGGAACGGAGCCGCTGGTGCAGGGGGAGAGCAGCGGGGCAGGCAGGATGGAGTGCACACCTCTGCCGGCCGGGGTGACTTGAGCCGGACCCCCAGGAGAGGGATGAGCTCTAGACTAACTCTAGACTAACCGGCAAATTGCACGGTCAACCAAGAATGTGGGACGGGGACTGGAGAAGATGGGTGGGCTCCAGCCCCCCCACCCGCATCCCCCTTCCCTGCTCCCTCTCAAACCCACCCTGCTCCTTTGCACCTCCGCCTTGTACCACGGCGAAGCAGCTCAACGTCTTACCACAATCCATGCTCCGGAGCAATTAGTCAATGCAAATGGGGATTTTAATTGCCCCTGTGATTTATTAAGCCTGGGCAGTGTAATTAAAATTCATTCTCAGACACAATCAACGAGCCATGGAGAAACACCATCTCCTGATTCGTGTGATTGAAGACCCCGTTGTGGCTGGGAGGGCTCGCACCCCGTCTCTGCCTCCCGGGGCCCCCGGCGCAGTAACTGCAGCGACGCTGCCGTGGCATCCCCGTCAGCCGCTGCACTGCGGGCTGAGGCAGGCTGGCCTTGGGGTCCAACGGGCTCCTCTACCTCCATCCTTTGGCCCTCTCCTCCCCTTTCAGAGCAACTGCTCTCAAGCCACTCGGGCGCCGGGGGGTCCCGAATTACACAGTTCCACTCCCCTGCCCCTTTCGTTTCCCCTGCACCAGTGAAGGCAGGCTGCAGGCTCGGGATTTCCAGCCTACCCTTATCCCACGGCGGCTTGGGAAGCTGTCTGTCGCAAGCCATTTGTCAGCCACGCATGCCGGCTTGCAACCACTCGCTGACTGACAACTGCTTTGGAGCAACCAGCTGCGATGCGGCAGGCTGCTTGGGCAAAGGCTTGGCAGCCCCCCACGCCTTGAAACCGCTCGGTCCCCATTGCTGTGCCAGAGCGGGACCCCTCTGAGGAGCAAACCCCCCCAGCATTAGCACCAGTGAGGTTCATCCTTGCCTTGCCCTGCTGCCGTGTCCCTGCTGTAGGGGTATGGATTTGCCATGTTCTTCCCATCCGCTGTCTATAAAAGCAAAAGCAAATCAGAGCAGAGAAGTGCCAGGGTTTGTGCCGGGACGGCACTTCCAGCAAACCGGGGTTTGTGCCGGGACGGCACTTCCCTGCTCAAGGGGCTGCTGGGCTTGCGCCAGCCGGCCGGGACCCCGAGCGGCAGTCGCGGTGATGGTCCCTCGCTGCTGCTCTGCACCTCGCTCACAGCAGTCGCAGGTTGCCGTGAGACTTCGTGATTAACCGCGCAGGAGCTGTGCTCTCCCCTTTCTCCCTCCTCCTCCCATCGCCACTTACTTCTCCCTCCTCGTGCTGTAAGGAAGGAGCTTCCTCTCTTGCCAAATCCCCCGTCTGTGTTGGGGGATTGGGGTGAGCCAGGCGTAAAATGAAAATAAATCACTAATTCCTCCTAATAATGCCTGATTTCCTGATTTGATATCCCACATTAATTCTAATTACTCACCCAGAGTCAGGGCATTAATCAACGCGTTAAAACTTCTCCTCGCTTAGCAACACTGATGTGCCAAGCATCTGGCACGGCCGGTGCGCCGGGGATTTGTCTGTCACACCAGCCCCATCTGCAGCCGTGCTGCGAGGGGGGGGCGAGGAGGGGGCCCTTTCCTGGCCGGGCACGCAGGGGGTGCCAGGGTCTCACCGCTAAACCGCAGCTTTGGGGTGCAGGGGGACGGTGCCAGGCGCCCAGCATCTTGCTTTCCTCCCTGCGAGGACCACCTTCGCTCCCGCTGCGCCGGCAGCATCCTCGGTACGAGGGTATCGCCAGCGGCGCGGCTCCGCGGCATGATCCAGCCGCTACGGCTTCCTCCGTTAAATGGAAGTGCCCTGTTAAATAATCTCTCCTCCATAGAAATACTGATAGATGATCCACTCATCTCATGGTCTGGGTTTTTTTTTAAATATACACTATGTGAAACACCCCTCTATGGAGAGAGGGGAAGAAGGAATAAGGGGGATCACACCTGCCATGATCCCTGATCCGCTGCCATCATCGTCTTCCTGAGCAAACCCCTTCCAGGCAGGAAGGATGAATTGATTTCAA
The DNA here is from genome assembly GCF_964195595.1 of Calonectris borealis. Taxonomy (NCBI): domain Eukaryota; kingdom Metazoa; phylum Chordata; class Aves; order Procellariiformes; family Procellariidae; genus Calonectris; species Calonectris borealis. Next base: position 44,275,095 of record NC_134316.1, on the reverse strand, counting down.
TTCAAGTTGATCTAAATCTGTAAACAGGAAGCCTTTAAATAATCTGCTCTAATCTTGTTTCACATTTGAGCTACTTTGCTGTTTTCCTAAAGCAAGCAGACTGGCGCTGGTCAGCAAAACCCAGTACTTGTTTTTCGCCAGCTTCCATTGTAGTTAAACCAGCTTTTTAGAGCTATTATGTAATTAACATTTATTCGGATTTTTTTTTTTTCCACTTTGTGTTGAAAAACTTAATATTGCATTTATTCACTAGCTGATTTTTTTTTTTTAATTCATCCGTTGAATAAGCTTTAATTTGGATGGTAATTAACTGAAACATGTGCAAACTCAGAATCTACACTTGGTTTTATGAGCCTGCCTTACCTGTCCTAGATACAGGACAAAAAAGGTCTCTCAAAATATGTTTGTATTTAAAAGCCATACAATTTATTAAAGGCAGCATAAGAAGTAGTTAATAAATGAGGCTTGGTTTCTGGCTCTGGGGTCCTTGAGGACTTTCAGCAGTATAGATTTCAACCTTGCAGATGTCACTGCTAGGACGAGGGTGGAAAATGAGCCTTTCTGCTTTTTGGGGTTTGCAGCTTCTCCGATTTGACCGAGCTCATCCTTGAGCTGAAGACAGTCCTTTCGCTGCACTTACAGAGCCCGTTGCTGTTGCCAAATTTGTATTTCATGCCAGGTTTCCAGCCTCCTGAGTTGTTGGCTTAGCGTTAACTTTTGAGCAACAAACGTGCATTTTGTGAGGACTTACATTTACATGGCGTTTATTAACCTACAGTAATTTTATGTCTTGACTCAGTTTCAAATCAAGAGAGTTAATTTTTAGGACAAAAACAGACCTAAAATACTCTCAATTAGCAGTAATATTTAAATACATCCTGCTCCTAGGGCTTAGGCAACAGCAGCCATCTGAGCTCGAGGAAGAAGCAGAGTCCTCCCACGCTCAAACCTAAAACTGGGTTGTTGCTTGACGGCATCAAACCACACTCGCTTCTGTCCCCCGGCCAAGGCTGTGACCCGGCGGTTGTCATTCCAGCGGTGACAGCCACTGGCCTACTGACTAAGCCCTCTGATATTTTCCTTTAAAGAGAAATCATAGAATAGAGTCATAGAATCATTAAGGTTGGAAAAGACCTCTAAGATCATCGAGTCCAACCGTCAACCCAACACACCATGCCCACTACACCATGTCCCTAAGCGCCTCATCTACATGTCTTTTAAATACTTCCAGGGATGGGGACTCCACCACTTCCCTGGGCAGCCTGTTCCAAGGCCTGACCACTCTTTCAGTAAAGAAATTTCTCCTAATGTCCAATCTAAACCTCCCTTGGCGCAACTTGAGGCCATTTCCTCTCGTCCTATCTCTTGTTACTTGGGAGAAGAGACCAACCCCCACCTCGCTACAACCTCCTTTCAGGTAGTTGTAGAGCGCGATGAGGTCTCCCCTCAGCCTCCTCTTCTCCAGGCTAAACACCCCCAGTTCCCTCAGCTGCTCCCCATCAGACTTGTGCTCCAGGCCCTTCACCAGCTTCGTTGCCCTTCTCTGGACACGCTCCAGCACCTCAATGTCCTTCTTGTAGTGAGGGGCCCAAAACCGAACACAGGATTCGAGGTGCGGCCTCACCAGTGCCCAGTACAGGGGCACGATCACCTCCCTGCTCCTGCTGGCCACACTATTTCTGATACAGGCCAGGATGCCGTTGGCCTTCTTGGCCACCTGAGCACACTGCCGGCTCATGTTCAGCCGGCTGTCAACCAGCAACCCCAGGTCCTTTTCATAGAGTCATAGAATCCTTAAGGTTGGAAAAGACCTCTAAGATCATCAAGTCCAACCGTCAACCCAACACCACCAGGCCCACCACACCATGTCCCTAAGTGCCTCATCTACACGTCTTTTAAATACTTCCAGGGATGGGGACTCAACTGCTTCCCTGGGCAGCCCCTTCCAAGGCCTGACCACTCTTTCAGTAAAGAAATTTTTCCTAATGTCCAATGTTTTCCTTCGGGCATCTTTCCAGCCACTCTTCCCCAACCAAACATTTTTGTGAGAAGATAAACTGAAAACCATGCTGTAGATAATGTGCATGAGCCTCGTCTCGTGCCGGAGCCCGACGGGGATGGGAGAGCTGCCCGCTCCCCCTTGGGATGCTCCCGGTATCCACGCAGCCCTTGGCCTGACGGTGCCAGGTTTATAACGGCAGGCAGCAGTTTTTAAACTAATAGGCTGCCCCGGCACCTTTGGTGTGCACGGCTTTATCTGGGTGGAAATCACGGGGCTGCCCTCTCATTTCTCTCCTCTACAAGCTGCAGGTCGGTGGTTTACAGCCGGGGGTCAATGGATCCCGGGGGTGCCATGGGCTATTTCTAAGTGTAACTAAGAAAAGTGAGCCTCTCGTCAGCAGCCTTACAGTTACTCTACAGGAATTTGTGGCTCCATGGGAATATTTTTAGGAGGTATACAACTGGGAAAGCTCACAAAGCTCAAACCAAGATGGATGCGTTCACCCAGGAGAATTTTACAGCCTCTGTATTCAAACTCCACTCTATCCCCCGGGTAGCGCACAGAATTAATTACACTTCAGCTAGCATTGCCCCACAGCGGCTGAATTGCCATCATCCAGCCCGGCTGGACAAATCCGTACCCCAGAGCCCCTCGCCATCTGCAGAAGGAGGGACCGCGCTCAGTCCCACCAGGCAAAGAGGAATCGGGGACTTGGCTGTGCCCCTGCCCAGGCGGCAGCACGCGAGCACTAACGGGGACCTCATTAATGTGCACGACTTCCCCCTGCCATCTCCAGGTCTCCGCGTGCCGCTAAATCATCTGGTTTGGAACAAATTCACTGGGAAGAACTATAGCAAGTCAAGCAGAGGTCTTGGGCACGGGGAACAACGGCCCATAAAGCAAACATGCAGCAGTGTGCTCAGCTGCTGGGGATGCTGCCGGCACATGCGCTCAGGAAGATTAATATGCACCGAGCAACCAGGAGTGGGGAGGGAAGCTCACGAGGTTCCTCTCATTAGCTCATCCTTCCAGCTGAATTAATGACTCACAAGTTTCACCCAGCCCTCGCTGGGTCTGCTACTAAACGGCACCAGGGATTAGTGGAAAGTTGAGTGCGTGCATGTGTGAGGGGGGGCTTAAAAGCCTCTTAGACCTTCTGCGGGAATGATGAGGGAGAGATCCGCTCCCAAGATGCTGGGATCAAGTGCAGAGAGGGAGGAGGGGAAGCGCTGTGCCCCGCCAGCATCCTTCATCGCTCCCTTCCCTCTGACGCGGGGATGGAGCAGGAGGGTCTGGGTGCCCCAAGCTGCATGAAGAAATCACAGATGAATTTAAAATGAACATGCTGCGGCAGAACAAAGGGAGCTTGGAGGAGAGTATGCGTACAGGAGCAGGGAAGAATATAGGCAGTATGGGAAAACTGACATGCTCCCTGCACATACAGCGAGACTTTTGAGGGCCCATTATCAGTGGCACCATACCTGCATTTCGCTCCGAGGGAAGGCGAGGTCCCTGCTGAGATGCCCCACAGGGTCAGCAGCAGCTTGGCTGAAGATCCTGCGTCCCACTGGTGCCGAGGGACACGCCGGGGGGGTGAAGAGGGAGTACCTGTACGGACATAAAGCATGGAGGGCTTCAGCAAGGCTCTGATTTCAAGGTGCTTTTATTGGGGCAGAGGTTGAATCAAGGCAAAGCAGAACTGGGATGAAGCAGACTCCTGCCGAAGGCTCTGGGATGTCCGGCGGGGCAGCAGCTCGGAGCCGAGCCAAGCGGGAGGGGAGGATTACTTCTGTGCAGGGCACCGTGTGCCAAGGGTTATTTTTTATACTAATGATCACAGGCCAAACCCAAAGAAGGAGCTCAGTGGGGATTAGGAATAATACACTGGCCTTGTAACCCAAGGCAGCACGGGGCCAGATCCTGCTCCAGGCCCAGCTGCTTGGCAGGCACTCTCCGGGGCCAATGTGGGTGTTCATTCAGATAACCCGGAGCATCCCCGTATCTGAACAATTCGATCCCCGCGGCAGTCTCCGATGGAGAGTGCTCCAGGGCAGGAGCGGGGACGGGGACCTGGGAAGCGCTGGCAGAGGCGGCTCCCGAGCCGAGGGAGCTGGGGTCCCTGGAGGGTGGGCTGGGGCGGCAGGGCAGAGCGCAGGACCCCGGGTCAGGAGCCTGCAGCCCGGTGGGGAACCCCGCGGGTGGCTTCGCACGGCATTCCAGCTGCAGCAAAGCCAATACCTCACTGCACCGGTGGAAGGAGGAAACCAGCTCGTGCCACACTGGTTTATTGGCTGAAGGCTCAAGGCGTCTGGTTGGAGGCTCAGCAAAGCCAGCCGGCTCCTTCGGCCCCATCCTGCCCAGTCCTGCTGTCTGCTGGTGCAAAGGCCCCCGCTGGGCTCCCCGGCGTGTCCCAGCCCCCTGCAGCCCCTCTGCCCCCTCTGTTCACCTCCTGGTCGCTCTGACTCACCTCCAGCCACTTGGCCTTTGCTTTCCAGCACCCTTTGATCGCCTCCTCCCGCGGCTCCGAGAGGGCCAGCCCTATGGAAAAGCCGTGAGCAGATGTTCTCCCTTATCGTCCTCTCTGATATTTCTTTCCTGCCTCCTCTCCCCCACCTTCTCCTCCTCCTTTATTCTTTGACTCAAGAGCTGAAATGAAAACACCTCCTTCTCCAACAGCCCCCGACAACAGCAGGAGGGAAACCAGCTCCATTCTATTGATTTGCAAGAAAAAAAAAAGGAAATACAGAGAAACGTCTTGATAGCGTTGTATCAAAGAGCCGATGCTGCGCTGTGCTCAGATGTCTCAGGAGACTGGGTCTCAGCTCCTCTGACTGTTTGAAGACTCGCTGAGTCTCCAGGGATCTCGACGGCTCCAAAGCTGCCGCGGCAGAGTGAGAAAAATCAGACACATCCACTGCTGGCAAAGGCTTCCCCTGTAGAAATCAAAGGAGGCAGCACAGAAATGGTATATATTCAGTATGGCCAAGGAGGAAGAAGACTTGAAGGGAAGCCAAGGGAGCTAAACTTACACCGCTCAGGGACAGGGCTGGGAGAAGGGCATGCCTTCTCTCTGCTGCCTGTAGGTATCATCCAAGTAACAACCCCAAGAAAGGAGGGAGGAGGTGAGGTCAGCCTTGGCTGATCAAAGGACTTGGATAACTGAGCTGGGAGCAAGAGGGAAAGCCAGGACATCAGAAAACTTGACCACCGGAGCAAGGAGAGGGAGGCGAGTTGCGTGCCTCGGAGGCACAAAACCAGGGATGCTGAAATACATTGCGGTGGGTAAATCAGATGACTTTCTTGCTCCTCCTTTGCACCATTCATTGAGAAATCCTATCGGGTGCACTATTTTCACCGTATATTTTCACATTGTGTTTCCTGGCCCTTGAGAAGACAGTGATTCAGGGACATCATTCCCCTGATCTGCAGATTTACTGCAGCCTCTGGACAACTTCACAGAGGGGTGCAAAATCACCCTGCAAAAAACCCAGGGCAACAGGCCCTGTCCTATGACCTATTTCTGCTGCTCTCTGCACATTCTTCCTCTGTCCAAACTGTAATTCTTCATATTCAAAAGCTCTTGCTCAGATTTTCCTGCCAGAGAAGCAATCCAGCAATTCCAATCTTCCAGGTTCCCCATGCTTCCGACCTCTCCTGGGCTTAGCGTCGAGCATAAAGAGGCATTAGATGTTTGAGCAGAGCCTTGTGCCACACGCACCTTCAGCATCCACGTGTCCCGGCAGCAGACCAAGAGCGCTGACTGATTTGGTGTCTTTGAGAGGAGTGCAGGGAACGGGAGCGCAGGAATTTCTGGGGTTAATTCTTATTAACCACCTTCATAAATGTTTTTTCTCCTTTCCTTTCTGCAGCCAGCGTGCCAGGGACTAGGTGAACTCGGGATCGCTGCTGGAGAACTCCTGCCCCCGGTGTTGCTAGTGTGCCACCCTCCTGCCCACGTTTCTGTCACGCATGTTCTCCAGCCCACTCATCTCAGCTTATTCCCACCAGAGGAGCATGAGGGGCAATCCAAGGTAGACATTTCAAGAGGTCAAACGAGCTGTGCTCCAAAACTGCCAGTTTCTTTACACCGTCTATTCATGCAGACTAGAGAGTTGGTACAGATGTAAGGAAGCAGGACATCCCCGGTGTCTTCAGGAGGAAGATGATGGGACCTATTTCCCACAGGTTGGGATAGGCATCCCAGGGCTGCTTATGGCATCAGAGACTTGCTCTCCTCAGTGCCTGACTAGGATCAAGGATGAAAGAAATGGGTTAACAGGCTGGATCTCCTCTCCTGGAGTGGCTGCGGTGTCTCCTGTCCATTGCTGCTCAGCATGGGCTGGAGAATGGCCACGCTCACTGGGAGGGGGAGAAAGCCTCCCTCTCTCAGTCCTAAATAACCCCAGCAGATAATTCGGGATCAAGGCACAAACAGATGAAGAGAAGGAAGAAGGAAAAGATGAGATGGAACTGGGGATCAGGGTGAGACATGGGATCGCTCCTGCCTCGCTTCTGATCCCAGGCAGGAGACCAGTGAGGGACCAAACGGCCACAGGCAACGTGGGATGCTCACCGTGGTCCCCAGCAAGGAACCAGCCAGTGGGGCAGGAGGGAAAGTCATGCCGCAGCTCTCCAATGTTTCCTAGCAGGTGGGCTGGGGTGGGAAACCGGCTCATCAAAGCTCCTGGTTACCTCCCTGGAATGGTTTCTCCTTTCTGAAACGCACACGGCGGCTGCAGAGAGGCACAGAGGCAGCACGAACTCCTTCCCCACCCGCCGTCGTGCTCCATCACCCGGCTCTGACTTGCACAGCGGACCGATGGACCACGCTGCGCCCCACCGGGCCCAGAAGTGCAGAGACCTGATGGTTCTGCCATCTTTGGGAAGGATTAATGCTAGAGGTTTTCTAAAGCGATGCTGTAGTCATCTACCATTGCGCACACGCTGTTATTGCACTTACAGGCAAGAGCATCAGGTAATCAGCCACATTCATTAGGAGCTCATTACCTTTACGGAAGCTTCCTCCTCAGTGCAGACTCAGTTGTGCCTCCTTACAGACGCATTACAGCGTTTGCTCTGCAAATGGCTCCAGCAAAACCAAGAAGAGCATTCCCATGGCAAGACGCTTTGTGGAATGAGGAAAGGTGTTACCGTCTGGCCCGATGGCAGCACAACGCAGAGCTCTCAGCTGGCAGAAGAGCACCCCCTCGCATTCAAAAACTCAGTCACCAACATCCTAACTCCCTTGAATGACTAACTCAACTATTGCTACAGGGGCAATAACATTTCACAAATAACACACAGAGGTCTTCGCTCTTCTTCATTGCGCCAGCTGCAAGGCTGGCATCACTGTTTACTAAGAGATCCCATTACGTTTTCTTCAGATTCACTCAAAAGCTGCCGTAAGACCTCAGTTTTAAACAAAACACAATTCTCTCTAGTGCTTTGATCCTCCCGTGGCTCCGCTCTTTCCAAAGGGCTCAGGATGTTTCTCTCTTTGAAGCCATATGCTTTTAGCTTTCACGGGTACGGTGCAGCAGCTTCCTCTGGATCGGCATCCTTCTGCTGGGTCAGGGTCTCGGTTGCCCCTCTGGCTTCTGAAACCTTAGAGCAGACCTGGGAGCCCCGTAATGACAGAGCTGAGCTGCAAGGGACGATGCTCCCCGTGACTCTGGGAGCCTTGACTCTCTCTGAAAGCATCGCACGATCTCTCCTGCTCCTGCTGCAAAGGCTTTTTTTTCCCCGAAAAGATCTAATGTTACACAAAAGGGAGCTGGGAGTAACCTGAATCCTTTGCTTAGCTTTGTAGGCACCAAATTCGGTGCTGAGAGCGCTATACTGGTGCTGAGAAAGGAGAATAGGCTGGCTTATGCTGGGATAAACCAGAGGGCACAACCATAGAGGAGTCTGGATGGCTCTTGGGGAAACCCTGCTGCAGGCAGGAGCACAGGGAGGGAGGGAGCCGCCGTACACCCCAGTAAGCTGAAATCCAATCCTTTCCGTTTTGACATATTTGGGACAGGGTACAAGCGGCACATTTTGTGCGTGTCGAGAAATTCCCCGCCTTTCCACTGGTGAGCGTCGCAGAGGCTTGCGTACACCCTGAGCTCCAGCATTAGTGGCTCTCTCCCATGGTACCACAGACCCCCTCTACATGCACCCCACAAATCACAGCCCCTCCAGACGGCCGAGCACCCCACCACAAGTGAGCCAGGGGCTAAGGGCCGGGCCGGTGACACCAAGCGGGGACAGCCTCACTCCAGCCACCACACGCAAGTCCGGGCTCAACTGGAAAGTCAAGCCAGCGGGTCAGGGTGCACAGGCTGGCGCAGGCACGGCATAGCTCAGGCAGGGCGCGGGGGCTGAGCTGCTTCCCGGGCAGCCCTCTGCCCCCCCTGCGCCAGTCCCACCGTGGGCACAGCGTGGCCGGCTGAAGTGGTGGCATGTGGGAGGCTACAAAGGTCCGGCCGTGCCCAATGCGTACGTGAAAGAGCCAGCTGCCTGCACAGCCACACGAGACATACATTGTCAACATGCCTAGCCATATGTTTGCCCAGGATCAGCCAACGTGCTGCCAGACCCAAAGCACCATAATTTTGCTAGCAGAAAACCACTCCATATTCTCTCTCACGCAATTCACTCAATGCTACTTTATTAGCGTGACGAGCCAAGCCGGGGCTGCCAGCTCGCAGCCGTTTGATGCTCTACGCTCGTGTCCAGGGACGACGCGGGCTGCCCCGGCCGCCCCTCCTGCAGGGCAGCGCCGCAGGGAAGAGTTTCACGGGGCTGCGGGTGGGACAGCCTTTCCCAGTCCCCGCTGGTGGCTCCTGTTTCTTGCTTGCTGGACCAGGTTCCCTACCTCTACCCATCCCCTCCCCAGCACGGGACTAGGGCTGCCCTTGAGGCGGTGGCCGTGGCCCCGCGGCGCTGCCGGGATGCTGCCGTGCCCCAAATCCCCGCAAGCAAAGCCAGAGCCATCCCGGCTTTCGCTGCCGCTGTTGTTATTTCTCAGTCTCTCGATTTTTCCATCACCGACATCGCTTTCCCTGGTGTTGCCATAACAACTGGCGTTAAGAGCTTGTTGACATTGCCCTGTTGTACTAATTGCACAATTTCCTGTCACTGTTACATGCCAGTTATTTCTTTCGAAGGGCTGAAATTGCTTTCGGCCACCTCGTCGGCTCCCTCGCTGCCTCCTTGGGCCTAGTTAGGGAGCTTGAGCGAGGGAGCAAATGATCCTGAAATGCCCCGGGGAAGTGTCATTTAACCCAATCCAGAGCAGCCGTCGACTCTGTAGCCGAAACCGCAGGTAGTTTCCGATGTTTTGCCTACACTGGTGCTTTCACCGTGGCGCTGGCTGGGGGTGTTACACCTGCGGCAGCAGGGTGAAAATTTAGGGATGGGTGGCTGCCATGTGTGAGGTCTGGGACAGACCCCCTTCCCCTGCCAGGAAACCCAGGCTAGGAAACCCATCCTGGGGATGGGGGAAGCAGCGTGGAAGGGATGTGTTCTCCCTAACGCCGGGAGCAGCCACCGCACGCCGCCCCGTGCCCCTTCCCCCTGGGGTGCAAGCTCTGGCACATCAGCAAGGAGCCAGAGGGGTCCCAGAGGTCCCCATCCACCAGGAAGGGCTCCCCTGTCCTGAATGGGGGGTCCCTGGGCTCCCGGCTGGTCCCTGGGACACTGTGGCATGAGGCTGCCTGTGAGCTCAGGGCTTTTGCTCCGCGCTTTGACGGAGAGGAAATAATTAGGAGGATCGATTGCATTGATCCAGCCCAGTTTTCAAAGGATGCTCAGGTCACCTTGAGACACTCGTCTTAGCCCATGGCAGCCCAGCCTCTCTTCAGCCAGAGCCCCTCATGGTTGCTCTCCGGTCTCACCTGGACCCCTACTTTCCTTATCCCCAGCAGGTGCTGCAGGATGCCTGGAAATCCCTTGTGATCCCAGTCTGGGGTCTCTCACAGCACTTCATGGCTCGCAGTGGACAGTGAGAGGTCAGCCCCTCTCCGACGGCTGCGAGTGGAGGGGAGAAAGCAGGGGCTGTCCCGGAGATGAGAGATGCCGGTCCCTAGCAGCGTTTCCGTGCAGGACGCTGTGGTCAGTGGTGACACAATCTCACGCTGCTGAGCTCTAGATCGCAGCAACGGGACCCTGAGCATGAAGCCCAAGGTTGATTCCCAGCTGCAGAGATGCCAAAGCCCAGGAGGCAGCTTAGCTGACTAGCGAGAGCCTCCACCGACCGGTGCAGCCAGCCGAGAGGAGCAGGATCATTACGGGCATTTAATTTGCGTACAATTTGCCTAGCACCACTGCACCGAGGCGAATGCCAGGACCTTGGAGCCACGGGCTCAGCTGCATCCCCTTCTTGGTACTGAGTTTGTCAGTGCCACCTGGCTTGCAGCCCTTTCAGATGTCATTCCGTGGGCTCCCCGTTCACTCCCCTGTTTGGAGATGTTCAGCTCAGACACCAGCTCAGTCCAGGCACCCTGAAGTTCGGCTGGGGGACGGAGGGAGCCTCCTTCCCAGCCCTGCAGCCCTATGGGTCCCACAAACCCAGCTACACTTAGGGATGCTGGATGAAGGGTGTGGGCACACTGGATGCAGGAGGAGCACCCAGTCCCCGTTGGACACTCCTACACGAGCAGCAATGCTGCCCTGTTGTGTTCCTTAGTAATTTATCACCAAGACACTCACTTTATAAATATTAAATGAAGGGCTCCATAAATTTTTAATGCAGAAATAAAACTGCATTTGGTGGAGGAAAAAAAAAACCAACCCCACTCCTCACCCCTTCCTCTTGTCTTTCTTCCTTTCCCTGGCCTTGCCAATGGTGGAAAACAGCGTTGCGCTCAGTTCCACGGCTGCTCACGCGAGGACGGAGTTGATATTTCTGCAGGGTGCTCGCAGGCGGTTTTATCTGCGCAAGGACACATCATTAGCACACCTGCCCAACGTGCAGGGTATCGCGGAGGTCACACTGCAGAGCATCGCACTCTGTTACGTCGTTAAATGTAATCATAAAAATGCTGTGTCCTGAACTAGTACCATCCAAAGTGACCTGGAACCACTGCCCGTGTAACATCCATGCCCAGCACCGTTCTTCAGTGCTTGCTGCAAGCCAGCCGGCACATTTTGGGTCCAAATTCAGTTTTGTATGGGACTAACCAGCCCCATAAAGGTGGCTGACCCACATGTGTGGTGCACAGGTGTGACCACAGGTCTCCAAAATTCTCTGAGAAGACCTTGGCGAGGGCTGGAAATGGTCCTTGCACGTTTGAGGCAGCTCTAAGTCCCTCTCAAAGGGTTTTGAGAAGTGCTCAGATCCCTCCTGCTCCCCTTGGACCTACCAAAACCAGCAGCGAGCATCGCTGTGGGTTTCACGCCGCAGCTGCGGCCACCACGCTGGTACCCCAAGCTCCAAGTAGAGTGGCAGAACCAACAGCGGTGACGGCGTGAGCCACCTGCACCATGACATCCCAGCAGTGTTGGTGGCAGGGGACACGTCACTGTTCCCCGGCACGCGGGCCAGCGTATCACTGCCTGTGATCATTTTTTGAACGCCCATTCAAGCTCGGGCTTGCTGCTGGCACGCTCTTCCCCTGGTCATGGCTTTCTACTGGCCTCCCCATTCCTGGTCCTCTGGACACGGAGGAGGAGGTGGCCACTGCTGAGCGCAGCCGTGACATCGATTTTGGACTGGCCAGGCGGCTGTTTTGGACACATCCCTTTGCAGGGGCTGCTAACGAGGGGCACAGCACTCCGAGCACAGCCTGCACCCCCCTGGGAGCTGCAAAACCACACTCATTCCTCACTGTCAGCCTGCTGCAATGAAGAGCACGGATGAATCATTAGGACAAGTGCTACTACACCCCAAGTGCAAATCAAGGAAGATTGGACCTTTGGCAAATAATAGCTCTTTGCTCAAGTGTGCTGCTCTTCTGTATTCAACTGTGGTTCCTTGTGCTAAACCCCGTCGCAGGGGATGCACGGCAAAAGGGGTCACATTGCCACCCCGTAGGGCCCTGCCCACGTACCTCTGCAGTCCAGCTGCCGCTCGGTCACCCCCGATGGACAGCAAAGGAGTGGCCAGTGGTCAAACTGGCCCTGAAGATCGTTACGTCCCATCAGTCACTGCAGTATCTCAGTATCTCTACGCTGCTTATCTAGAAGAAAACGGAACTTGGCTAGAAAAGCCTGATGCCAGATTACACCACGCCTCTTCTTCTCCCTGTGCCCTCGGTGGGACCCGCTTTCTCCCCTTGCAGCTCTGAAGTCCAAATGCCAGCAAATCCCTGCTCCTGCAGTCATTAACTGCAGGGAGGAAAAAAAAATGTCAGCAGCTTTCTGATCAGAGTGGATCAGGTGGACTTTGCCTGGACATCCCCTCAGCCAGACAGGGACAAAGAGGAATCCCACAGAGCTTTCTCCTTGCTGCTGAGTGCCCCGACAGAGTCATCTTGGGCCTCACACTACCGAGGGACCCTAACTTTGCAGCCAACTTCAAAAACACCTGTACGAGTTCATCGTTGCTTTGATGAACTCCAACATTTTGGCAAGATTTTGTTGTTTCTCTGCAAGTGAGAAACATCAGAGTCAATGCTCACAATGCCGTGTTGATGCAAAGGGATTAATTGCCCCAGAGCCCCCACTGAGCAAGGTAAAACCAAGAAGTGCAACTTCTCCTCTGTGCACCAAGTCCTCCCCGCTGCAGTCAAGGCCTGGGCAAGCCTCTAAAGCGTGAACAATGCTGCACGGTGCCTGGATGTCTTCCAGCCCCCTGCACTTGCCGGCCTCCCTGGCCAAGCCTCCCCCTCCCCGGGCTGCCCTCGCCGCGGGGCCACGGTCACCCGGAGCATCGTTCCCACGGCAGGGAGGACAGGGAAGCAGCTTGTGCTGGGCGGTGATGTCTTATAGCCTGGTAGGTAGAGGAGGATTCCCAAGCTCCCAGCTGCCAATCTGCACAACAGAGGCAGGCATTAAACAAAACAGAAACTCATAAAAGTGATTTTAAAAATAATAATGGCAACACAAGTTATTAAAATCTGCACTCAGCTGGGCGTGGGGCTTATTGAGCATTTTCCTGGCTTTTTGTCAGACTTTGGGATTGCCCCAGACACCGGGGCAGGGTGTATGACAAGGAGAGACAACGATCAATTTTTAATATTGCATATTTAAGCAGGCTTGGGCTCCAATCCATCATATCCTCCGGCTTTCCCTAAAATTAATCTTCAATAGTTTATTGAGAACTTCAGAAAATTAATATCCTAGCATTTCACCTTAGGGGAACAGCACTTTCTCTGGCTGAATATGCACGCGAGGGCGAAAGAGCGAGAGATGAAGCGTCTCCCTGCAAAACTTCAGGTTCAAAAGACGGTTTTAGCAGAGCCACCCACCACCTCCGTAGGGCTCCAGCTCTGCGGGCGCTGCTGGAGAGCCGAGGAGAGGCACTGCAGGAAAAGCAGGTGGGAAAGAGCATCTCGGGAGCCGTTCGGAGCCTGCACTGAACCCTCTGTGCAGCTCCGTGGCCCCGACTCCTCTATGGTCTCGCTCCCACCGAGGATGCGACACAGGGTGATGGGCAATGCAGAAAAGACACGGTCCTTCCCAGGCCATTCAGGACACTTAACCTTTCTGCTTCCTATCCAGACCTAAAATGATTGAATCTGCCCTTAGTCTCAGCCCAGGGAAGCATGAAGAGGAACAGGAACAGGTTGTTTTCCTGTTGTCTGACTCCAAGGAGCTGAACATCTGCGCTCTCGCTCCCAAATTCAATGGGGGGTAAAGGCTCCCGCTGGGAACCTGCGGGGCATGGCAGCATCCAAACCCCACCGGCCTTTCGGAGGAGGATGGTGGGAAGCCAACAAGGGAGTGCAGGCTGTCAGTCGGGTACGGCTCATGTCCCCCGAGGACCACACCGCTTGACTGCGTGCCTCCCAGGAACAACTTGTTCATGATTGAATAGCTTTTACGGCCACAAAGGAGGATCAGAGTAGTCCGCGGGCTGGCGGCAACCCAGCGAGCCCTGGCAAGTCACCAGGAGACGCGGCCAGCACCGCCCGGCTGAGCTAACACGGATCCCTCGCAAAGAGATAACCCATCCCCGAGGAAGGTTCCGAGCTGCAGCGCGCTCACCGGGCACCCAGGGAAACCGCTCGAGTAACCCCCAGCAGCGGGAAGGTGCATCCGCACCCTCAGAGGTTTCCAACCTCACTCCCCTGGAAATACAAACGCAAACGTGCGTGTAAGCACCAGCAGGAATAGTGAGGAAGGGCTGGAGGGATGGCTGCGTTTCCAGTTAACCGGAGCGAGGAGGACCCAGCTGAGGTGGCCCTGCTCTGCTCTGGCCCCAGGACAGGCGACCTGCTCGCTAGCAGGAGGACGGCAGCGGGGTTGCAGCACAGCACAGCGCGGTTGCTTTCTGTTTGCCCTACAGGAAGGTAAAAACAAAAGACGGCTCCTACCAGGGGGAAAAGATCTGTCTGAAAACTGGCTTTATTCACCCATCCAGAGGAACCCCCGGCACACGACAAGGGCTCGGGGACCGGTGTCCCCTCTCCTCCATGTGTTGACCTTGGGGATCACCTGAGGACACAGCTCGGGGTGTCTGTGAGTCGGAGAGGCTGAGCGTGGCAAATCAACCCGCTAAGAGACTTCGTACTGTAAAACCACCTCCCCTTCCATCAGATCTCGCTTTAAATTTTATAACACCAATTTCCTCCCAGTGCTTTCCTTACCATTGCTGTCCGGGTGCTTCCCCACGCACCACTCTCCTACCCGAAAGCCGGGGCGCGAGGGATGGCTGCTCTGCTCTCCCCCTCCCCGCCGTGCCCGTCACGGCTGCCCCTTTGCGAAGCAGAGCAAAGGCTTGCAAAACCGGCATCTAGCTTGTGTTGCCAGCCAGAGCACCTCGCAGCTGCCCCGCAAGCGTGTCTGGGAGCCGGATCCCCCTTTTCCCTGCCTGCTCCCCATTTCTGGGCAGCTGAGGGTCTCGCTCAGTCAGAGGGGAGGAAGAAGAGCTGGGAAGGAGGCACACAGGGAGAAAGGGGGAATTTCAGTGCCAGATCCATGCCAGGCAGGAATGAGGGAGGCAAGAGGGGCAGACGGAGAGCCAGGGGGATGCCCCAAGCCGTTTCACAGGAGCCCACACCAGCTTCCCCATTAAACGGGCTCTGCGGCAATAGGATTGAGGGGTCAGGGAGCATGGGACCACATCCGAGACTGGATTGTCAGGAAGAGAATTAAATGGAGATTATCTCCAGCCTAGCACGCACTGCCAGGGCCAGGTCGCTGTGCTTGTTAAATCTCCCTCTCCGGCAGCCCCCCCCGCCCCCAGCAGCGCCAGCAGCCCAGGTCTCCCATCATCACAAGGGCTGGATTTAAAGCTCCCCCACGTCCCTCGCTTTGGCCCCGTATGGGGGACCCAAGGGGCTACAAGCTCATCTGCGACTCCCTACTGTCAGAGTAGGGCTGGAAGGATTTGTTATTAATAATTAAGCGCCCACAGAGTAAAGCAGAGGAGGGCTGCAGCACCCCGCGGGAGCCGGGGCATCCCAGGTGCGCGGGATGAAGCACCGAGCGGGCGGCCAGTTGAGCTGTGCCGCGGGGGGTATGGGGAGAGCCGCTTGGGGCCGGGATGCCCTGGGGACACAGATGTAGAGCTGGGATGCCGAGAGGCCTTTCCTGGGTGGTGGGGGGACGGCTAGACCCGGGGACGGCCGTGTTCTGCCAGGGGACGCGCCCCAGGTGGCAGAGCAGGCTCTTTGGCCAGACGTGAACTCCCCCATCCCGCTGTGTTTCTTGGCTTTGCTCTCCCACTTCCCAAGAGGAAATCGTGTCTCCCTGAGGAGACGCAGCCGACCCACCTCCCTCCCCGCACAGGGTCCGGCTGCGCCAGCCCCGCGAGCCGCCCCCACCCCACGCTGGCAGCTCCCCAAAAGGAGTGATTACCTATCTCCATAAAGAGGGCACTTACGATACGTTCATCTTCCCCGGCACCTCCTGACTGCGCTCTACAAGCACTAATTAATTAAGCCGTATACCTGGAGCTGCCGTGGGATCGGTGTCTGCCTGCTACGGCGGGGAAACCCAGCCGGGGTTATAACAGAAAGGGTTTGACCGCAGAGTAAATCACTGCCAGAGCCCCCAACAGGCTCCAGGCTCCTGCAGCTCGCTTGCAGCACACGGGGGTACTCCCAAACGGGGAAATCAAAACCTCGCCTGGCAACAAGATATTACAGCAGGTAACAAGAAAGGAAAAAATGAGCCAAAATGGATTTCGGGAGAGCAGATGGCTAAAGGTGTCAAAACAAAAGACAACAAGGAAAAAAACCTTCCCCTCAAAAAACAAACAACAGATAGTTGGTAGCAAATGTTACACTGACAATAAAAATGAAGCCTCCAGGGGTAATTTGGGGAATTACAGATCAGTAAATTGCACATCTGTGTGCACCAAATTGATTGGAATGATAATTAAAAACAGAACATCTCATAATACAGCCCAGTGTGCATGTCTCGGAGGAAAATCGTGTCTCACTAATCTCCCAGATTTCCTTGAACGTATCAGCCCAGCGGCGGATGCGAGAACAACGAAGTGGCTATTTATTTAGAGCTCCTCTGACAAAAGACTGTCCAGACGGCTGCTAAAAAAGCTAATTAGCCGGGGGGCAAAAGGCACCATCTTTTCCTGCGTGGGAAACCGGCAAGGAGTCCCAAAGCAGAGGGGATAAATAGTTGAGGTTTATAACAGCAAGAGATCAGCAGCGGTGAAGTCGGGATATGTGCTAGGCCTCCTGCTGTGCGAGGGTGTTATTAATGGTCTGGATGGAGGAGCGGAGGCAGGAGATAGGAGCAAGTGCAAACTTAATCAGGTGATTCATGAGCACGGGAGACAGCAAGGAGCTTCGGAGAGTCCCGAAGGTACTGTATGGATGGGTACTGCGGTGACAAATTGTATTGATGCTGATAAATGCAAAGAAACACACCTTGCAGCATAAAATGTGCAATTTTAGTAAACCTGGGAGGGTTTCTGTACCATCCCCAGAGGAGGCCGGGGCTGCCCTGGGAACGGCTCGGTCCCACGCTCCCTGCTCGAGATGCGGCAGCGGCCGGCGAAGCCTCGATGCAGCCGAGACGGGTCGGGCAACGCGCGGCGAGCAGCGCAGGGAGGAGCACGATGCCGCAGGGAGAGCGCGGCCGGGTTGCAGAGAGCCACCGAGACGAGCGGGGAGCAGCGACCATAACCGTCAGGGAGGG
Organism: Calonectris borealis; assembly: GCF_964195595.1. Classification (NCBI taxonomy): domain Eukaryota; kingdom Metazoa; phylum Chordata; class Aves; order Procellariiformes; family Procellariidae; genus Calonectris; species Calonectris borealis. The sequence goes on along the minus strand of NC_134316.1, from coordinate 44,257,841 downwards.
GAGGCACAAGGGAGACTTACAAATTAACAAGTGGCAGAGAGCTGGGAAAACCTGCTTTTCCCTGGCGCCTAGCAGGAAAGCAGAAGGTTGGTCAGTGGGATGCAGGGATGAGGCAGGAAAATGCCACTTCACCCGACGTGAGATTAAATGATGGTGTTTTTTTCCCCCAGGAAATAGCTGTTTGAGACCAGAAACTGAATGAGATTCACCGCTGGATTAGATATACACACAGATATCAACGAAACCCAGAACGTCATTATTACCGGTGACATTTTGTGATGGGGATGAATGGGAAGCCTTGTGCTTGGGGTTCTGGCTACCCCATGTCTGCCAGAGCCCCGGGGGGCCAGGTCACCCCATGCCTGCCCTGCCGCCTTGCTCCATACCCTGCCCCAGCCGCTGCCGGGGGGGACTGCGTCAACCCAGAGGCAGCGAGACCGCTCCTACCTGTCTGGGCCTTGCTAGCGAGAGTTAATTTTGCTCCGCTGAACAGGTTGGTGAACGTCCGATGGGAGGGAGGCACAAGGAAAGCTCTCAGGAACAGAAACTCTCCTCCTTGGCACTCTGCGCCTGCAAACTTTTGACGGTCTTAAGGCTTCTCAGCACAGAGCATCCCGTCGCAGGGGAACTGCCCCAAACCTGGCCCGTGTCACCCCATCTGCACTATCCCACCGCCATCCCGGTCCGAGTGACGGCTGCGTACCGGTCAGTGCTACCGGCGGCGCCAGCCATGCCGAGCCCCGAGGGAATGCCGCACTGGGAATATCCTCCATCTGTGCCAGGAGGAAACCTCCCCGCGTGAGAAGGCAGGCGGCTTGCATCAGCCCTCACACGTGCCGAAAGGGCCAGCAGCTTCGCGAAACGGGACAAAACCTTCGAGTGGAGACAAAATAGGAAGCGGAAAGCTTTAAGGAAACACGGAGCCGGAGGCTCCCGGGGCTGCTCCAGCCCCAGCCGGCTCACACGCAGCCCTGGCACCCCGCCTGTGCCGGCTGCTCCCCAGGCAGCCCCGGCACATCCCAGGCCCGTGCCGCTCTCCTGGTTTTTCTCTCTCTCCGAGCCCCCCCAAGAGATGGCTCTGCTCGTGGACATGGGTTATTTTGATGCCGACAAGCAGAGCCTGCATTAAGCAAGTGAACCCTGCAGTTGCCCTGCCGGGGGTGAAACCTGGGCTCAGAGACGGGCTTGCAGGGGCGAAAGGTGAGTGCATGCCCCTTGGCACCTTCCCCCTTCACCCTCTCCTTGGGAAAGGGCCGAAAGACTCCTGGCATTTTTCTTTGGCTCGTATCAGCTGCAAAATTATTCCAATTGCAGCAAGCAGATTTGACTTTCCTCTTTCCCGCAAGCCTTCCGCAGCTCACCTTGCCAAACACAGTATAGGATGCAGGTTATTACACTGGGAATATACTCCTCGTGCTCCTTTCACATTCATTTTTAATCGAAGGAAGAAAGAGTCCGCTTGTGCCCCGGGAAGATGGCCCTTACACATCTGTCTCTGTATATTTTAAGACAGAAGAAACTCTTCCCCTCCATTTCCTTCCCAACTTCTCTCTCCCAGATCCATCATCATTAGCAACTATAAACGTCAGAGCTGCAGCCATTAGGCTGCTATTCCTCGATAAATAATGCTTTTCATATTTAATTTACAAGTGGTTGCAGAGCCTCTTTGGGGTGCACGGGGTTAATTAAGAGCCAGATTAGATGGAAATGCTTCTCCCTGAGGAAACTCAATTAAACTGTTCTGGCAAAAAACCAAGGATGGTCAGGATTTCTCCCCAAACAGCGGTGCTGTGCCAACTGCCCTGACCGCTGGGGTGTGCAGCGCCGGGGCTGTCACCCGCGGGCACACCATGGAGCCGTGTCCCCTCCCCTCTTCTCCTACCTAATGCCACGCAGGTGTGTGCCAGCGCTGCCAATGGGCACGGCCGGCTGCCCCTGACCCCCTTGGGAAAGGGGGGACCGGAGAGGGAACAGGGCACTGAAGCAACGAGGTAAATAATGATGAGGGACAGCAGTTTTGAGTTTGAATATCGAGAATCCCTGGGTTTCGGTCAGACGTGGCAGTGATGATGCTCACGGTTAATCCTTCCTCCCGCTGCACAAACAAGTTGCCAAATGCTCCTCAGGAAAGTGATCTTCAAAACAGGAGGTGTACCAAGACCTTGCTATGCAAGTGAAGGAAGCTCCTGGCCTCCTCCTCCTCCCAGACATCTGCTCACCAAAGCAACGCGTGCTGCGAATCGCAAACTACCACGGGCCCCGTGCGAGCTATACATCCTTCCTGTGGCGGCTGATGGGCAGCAGCTCTTTTCCTTCCCAAGAAAGAGAGCTACGGACAGAGCAGCGTTAGTGGAAGAAACAAAATAAAACAAAAGAACCCCAACAAACCCTCTAGAGAAGGAAGCGAGATCTTTTGGGATGACAGGAAAGTTTGTTTACACGGGCTTTTCGCTCTGATCCCAGCCAAACAAGGAAGGCAGCGCATCAGGGAGTGTGTATCTGGCTCGCTAGACAGGATGAAAATGCTAAAATTCAAGTGCTCAATGTCAATACACAACACCTTGTAAAGACCTGTCAATCCAAGGAAGTGTTTGGTGGCCCTGACGAACAGCTCTTCAAACTTCTGCTCGTTTAACCTTCATTTTTCTCTGCTGTGTGTGTCCTTTCAACAATCAAACCCAAGAGGCAAATGGTCTGGTGGCACCTCCATGCCACCCCACCCTGGGTAACCTCAGCTTCAAGGAGGCGGAGGACTGGTACCAGGAGTTTCCCTTAGCAGCGGGTCCTTGATCTTAGCGATCCGCGTGTCCCGCAGCTCCTTCCCTGGCTCTGTCCCCCTGCAACGCTGGCTGGAGCCCCTCCTGAAAGCGCTTCAGCTGTTCCTTCGACTCTCACAGCACGAGGAAGATGAACACCGTGTCATTCTTTCTAATATCAGCCTCAGTGTTTGATGTGATTACCTGCTGTGTTCGCTTGGCACTTGAACATTCAGACCTATCAATTTAATCTTAATTGTGCCCTTAATTTGATCATTGTGTTGTTCCACTTCTAACTGAGGTTAGAGGAATCTGGTAGTAAATTCTCCCTGCAACTTGCTTGACTTAAATGTACATTTGCTTCGTTGGCCTTCGTACAAGATTTGTGAGGCAGGACACAGAAATCAGTTTATTCTGTCGTCTTGCAGCACGGATAATGAACTTGGTGGGCAGAAGTACCTTTGGTAATGTGCTCTGCCACCGACCCAGCGCTCCTGTCCCCCACAAAACCTGCTCCTTGCAGTATCTCTCCGTGTCTGGCGTGCCCTGTCTAACTGGATGTTGAGGAAGAAAATCAGACTCTAGAAAGTCTTTCAGCCCCTTCCTCCCGAGACTGCAAATCCTTGTCTCGAGGGCACCTGGGTGAAGTTACCCACGCAAACGCAGCCTGCGCAGAAGCAAGGAGGAGCTGAGAGAAAGCGGGGGCAGAGCAGAAGAAATCCCAGGCGTTGCATTCCTCATCCCAGGACTTTGCAAAGCCCACAAAGACTTCCCCCGGCTTTGCTCTGGGGAAACCAAGTGCCTGCTGGACCCGTCCCACCTGGGCTTGCCTCTGGCTGTGGGTAAGCAGATGAGCTAACCCGAGCACCCAAAACAAGCCTCTTGCTGACAAAAAAGCCTCGGGAGCCTGGCAAGGCTGGGCTGCCAGGGAGCACGCCACGGCTGGACCGGCAGGGAGAGCCAAGGATGCCCTGGCATGCCATCTCCCCCGTCCCCCCAGGAAATTTTTATATTTAATTAAAAGAGAGTTAAGGAAAGAAAGAGGAGTGCATGTGTAGGAGTAAACTGTCACCCGGGTAGCTGATTTCCTCCATGCAGGAGACAGAAGCAAAGGAACACTTAATCCTGCTGGCTGAGCACGGCCAAATTGAGATCTACAGGGCCTTCTCTGTGCAAATACCGTACAGCGACAAACAGCCTGGGTAACAGGATAAGCTTTATCTGAACAATCAGCCACTTCAGCGCAGCCTTCCAGGGCCACGGCACCGGCCGGCGAGGGGTCGCCCGGGGACAACTCCTCCAGCCCGGCAGGAGAGTCAAGAAAAGGAGCTGCTGCAGAGCAGCCCAAGATATTGCTGGATTTGGGCGACTCAGCCAAAAATCCTCGGTGAGCTCCCTAGAAAATGGCCTGTTACCCAGCCCCTTTGGCAAAACCCTTCTGCTTGCCACCCCGGGACGGGAGGCTGCGGCCGCCCGCTCCCTGCCCACCACCCACCTGCACACCTACGCAGCCCACGTGCCCGCCGGCACAGCGGCCCCTCGCACACGCACACCGAACAGGGCTTTCAGCCGCCGCCGGCGTCCCTGCCTGCGACCCTGCCTGCTTTCCGAGAGCTCTTGTGAGCACGGGGATATTAATGATGCTGCCTTTTGATATGCAAACGGAGCGCTCATTACGCCTCTCGCCCCACATCCTCTGAGCTGTTAATTAAAGAGTGTGCAGCAGGCAGAAAATTATCATCGTTGCCTGCAAAATAAACCAACAATGCTCGGATGGCTGCACCCCACCCCCTCCCAAAGCATGTGCGGCGAGGCCCTGGAGGCAGCAGGACGGATGGACAGACGGACCCACACTGCCCAGTGCTTGGGCAGGGTGAACCCCACAGCTCCCGCGCAGCCACGACCGAAAGCTGCGGCCAGACCACGGTGCCTGCGTTGGGACCGACCAGGTTGAGGGCAGCTGTGGCACGTGGGACAAATGCCCAGCTCCCGGGCTGCAAAGGCACCAGTGCCGCCTGCCAGCACCACGCTGCTCTTTGCCCAACCTCTCCCGGGCTCTAGGCGAGCAGGAGAGACCCTTTTCCATCAGCCCAGGGAGGGCTGGCTTTCCTTTCCCCTTCCCCAGCCCCTGCCTGGATGCTCAGCGCTGGAAGCAGAGATGGGAACAAGTTATTTTAGTGCTGACCTTCATGGTGCTTCTGCTTCCTGGGGGAGAGGGAGTGATGGATCCACCGCAGCAGTTTGCAGGGAGGGCAGCAATGCCCTTGATGGTGAGCCCTGGAGAGCTGCTGCAGCCTGGAGGCAAGATTAGCAGGGCCAAAAAAGCCAGTGCTTTGGCCTTGATGAGCCTTTCAGGGAGGGAGGGACAAGCTGAACGGGAGCCAGGTGGGCAAGGATGCCCTGATTGCTCCCAAAAATGGGACTCCTCTCCCACCGCTGCCCTGCCGAGGGAAGGGGCTCTCCCAGGCCATTCCCCAAACCGCCTCTCGCCCTGCTCCGGAATCTCACCTCGCAAACAACCAGCAGCTTTTTAGGGCTCTGAATCCAGTCCTTGCAGAAAGAAGCAAGCGCCTGCAGCAATCACGACAGATCAAAGGGAAGGGTGGGAATTGGAGCCCACAATTTCCTTCTGCTAAACGAGGAATCAAATTAACCTGTTAGTGAGCTGAGTGGAGACCGCCCTGACCCACTTTCCCTCTTAGGTGGATTTGTGTTTAAACCGAGAGGCTGTCCTGGCTGCCGTCGCTCCCGGGGACTGCCTCTCCCCACTTTACCGGCCCAAAACCTCAGCTGTGACTCTCCAGTAGAGGACGAGGCTGCTGGAAACTCCAGGTCCCAGCACACGGCTTTCCTCCCTCCTCGTTGAACCAGAGAGAGCAGGATAGCAGTTTGCTCTCGGGCAGGTTTGGGCACGTTTTGGGTGTCCCCTGTCCTTCCACAGATGCCCCACAGCTGAGAAGGGAGCTGCTTTGAGATACAGCACAGCCCTTAGCGAGACAGACACATTGGGTTTGTTCCCCTGCCATTTTTTTGGATACAGCCTGGATTTGTCTCTGCTGTTGGGAAACAGGGATTACTGCAGAAATGAGACTCTCCCACTCACTCCTCTCACAGAGCCGGTTAGAAATGACAGAAACAGCAGGTGCCCTGTGGATAGTAATGGACTCGCTGTCTCTTTTTGCACCCTACGAGCAGACGAGCATTGCCTGATTTGTAACCCCGTGGAAAAGGCAGAGCTCGCAGGCGGGAGGCAGACGCGGGAGCTCCCTGCACGTTTTGGAGAGAGGCTGCTCCTTTGCGCTTTTTTGCCCATCAAAATAAAAGCAAACCCCCGCCTCACAACTAAAGGTGTGCTACGTGGCGGCAAACACCTCCTCTCCCTGCCCTCCCGGGACAGGCTTTAATTGCTGCTTGCTTGAGAAGGTGGTTGAGGCTCCCACCTCTTCGCTCTTCCCTTTTTCTCCCTCTTTCCAAGCCGGTGGTGTTTCTGTACCCCGGGGAGGAGGCCCCTCCGTTGCAGCTGAGATGGGGATGCCAGAGCAGCTCAGCGCTGCGGGAGAGACCCCGACCCCCGTGACACCCACACCTCCAGCACCCGCGGTGACGAGATGCTGGGAATGGGCTCTAAGCAGCCCCTCAGATATTTCTACCGCTCCCAGGTGCCATCGTCCCCGCAGGGACTTTGGAGGCGCAGACGGGGTCTGCGCAGGGAGATGATTTGTCACGCTCCCTCCCCTGGGATTTCTTCCTGCCTCCACCGGTGACGGTGCTTCGCTCCCCCGGGGTTCAGCGTGGAGGGGGGTGGCTCAGCTCTCTCCAGGGCCGGACGAGAGCCGCTGCCTCCCGCGACCCCTCAGCTAACCTGGTGATGACAAATGTGGCAATGACTCACCCAGGGGTGGAGATAAGAGCAACCTATTTCCCTGGGGTGGCAGTGGGCACAGGACGGTGGTATTCCTTCCTCTCCCACCCCATCCCACCTTCTCAGGACAGGGTCGAGGTGGAAGATGCAAAGGCAACTTGACCCAAGCAACTCTGCTTCTCCACCTCCTTCCCACCCTGCGGCCATGCCTCTTCCCCGCACCCCAGCCTCCCGGGACCTTGCTGCAATGCCGGGGGTCCGTAACCCCCCGCGTCAGCGATTCCGCACGGCTCCAGCAACCGTGGGCTGCCCCTGCCCTTCAGCCTCCCTCCCACTCCTCCCGCAAGCGGCACCATCCGTCTCCTCGTCTCAGGACTCGCCCTGCCATCCATCACCGACTGCCTGAGCACATTATCCTTCACATCTCCAGACAGCGGTCGAGGAAGGCAGCTGGGACAAAGCAGTTTGCTGAATCCCAGACGTGCTTGCGCCTTGGCTCTGTGTGACTGTGCCGGGGGCTGGAGCTTTGCTGATTCAAACTCTCCTAAGACCGACAAAGTCCACGGAGTTGCCCTGCGTCGCGGGCACCACCTGGGATCCTTGGGGATAGAAGTTGTGGCAGACGGGACAGTCTGAATACCATCGCGCTGGACCACAGGCAGCTAAATCCATCCTCGTTGCCATGTCCTGGCTCCACTCCTCGAAGCAGGGGCTTTCGCCCACAGCATCCCCGCAGCCCCCGGGGCAGCAGGGCTCGGCACTGCCGGCACCCCCGGTCCTTCTCCCCCGCAAACCCTGCCCGGCAGCCGGGCAGGGCACGGCTTTGCTGTACAGACCTCCTGCAGCGAGGTCAGCGCTGGGGCTGCCCTCCCGAGCCCCCGTGCCCACAGCCCCCCTCACCAATCCCTCCTTCCCTGGCCGGCAGGTCCCCCCGGAGCAGCTCTAGCCCCCGCTGCCCCCCGTGTCGATGGACGCGGGCTCTGGGGGGAGAAGCGGGCAAACACACGCTGTTCTGCCACATGGGTACAGTAAAGAAATAATTACAACAGCATTTGCTCTGATTGATCCAGCATAAAAATGACAGCAGGAAAATCCCAATACTTCCACCTCTGAGATTTCCACGATGACACCTCCTGTGCCAGCGCCGTGGCAGGGACGTGCCCGTGGGGGAAGAGGTGGCATTGCTATTTCAGAACCTCACCCATCGCAGTGACATCCATCCTGGCTCTTTAGATGACAGGTATCAAGTGGGCCCAATTTGACATTGTACCGAAAATAAAATGGTCTTCTCTTTGGGTGTTCAGTTCAGGACACGCTAAGCGTTTGACCCACGCTGAGCCGGTATCACAGACAGGTTAACTAGGGAAAAAAAGATTTTAGAAGGCTTCTCATGGTGTATTATATATGTCAAAAAACCAATTCTGATAAATATATGGTTTAACGTGAGTCAGTAGTAATAGGTGCTACAAATTTAAATACCTCACCACACACTCAGTACATAGCTATGCAGAAATACGAAGCACTTGGGATTAATATGCACTTAGTATAATGCACCGGTATTTAGTTTATATTGAATTGCTGCATTTCTATGTGCATGCTAATATTAAATGTGCATCTACATGTTGACTGTGTAGATATAAGCAGATATTCAGATGTCGATGCTGATCTACAGCTTTAAATGGCCCTAAAGCAATATTTTTGAAGAAGCACCCGATGACCAGAGGGCTAAGTGGCGGTCAGGCCCTGCAGGCTCCTCTTTGTGGGTCCTACTGTTTTGGAAAAGCAGGAAAGGATGAACAGTCTTGGCTCTCAGATGGTGCTTTTTGGGGTGACTTGACACCGTCCATCAGTGCAGAAGGCTCTCATCTGCTCACCAGGGCTGAGCAGAGCCAGGAGGGGAGTTCTGCTGCCCTCGTGGAGCATCCCGAGGGACCGGCTCACCCATGTCCCCTCTGAGCAGCTCCCTCCTGGGGACAGACCTCTCAGCCAGCGCGTCCTCGCTGTCACTTAGCTCCGAGGTGCCGGTGAGTCACTGGTGTCACGTGAAGAGTAGAGTCCTCTAGAGATGTCACCTGGTCCTCACTGCTGCTCTGCCCACAGCAGCCCAGGGAAAGGCCACACCACGTGCATCCCTGCGGGCATGCAGCTCCCCAGCAGTTTGCTGGCACTTGATTCCCCCAGGAGTTTTATCCAGGCTGATGTGAAAGCTTTCCACTTCCTTCCCAGGGACCATTCTCCAGCCTCGGACCTGGGATTACGAGGCAGCTTCCCATCCACTTTTACCCCTTTCTCTCTAGCTTCATCCCTCTTCTTCTCCTCCCCTGGGTATTTGCACCCTGCTACCCTGTCTCCATCAAGCCAGACATGAGGCTCCTTTAGTCTCTCTTCACACACAAGCTTTCTAGTCTGTTCTCCTGCTTTTCTACCAACTGCCCCAGTCTCTCTCTGGCAACCCACCCTAGGCTGGATGTGGTGCCCCAGGACACTGGTGGGGCTCTCCAGAGGCGCATATTGCCCATCCATTGCTTCAGCCATGCCAAGGACATGCCCAACCTCAAATCCTGCTCTCAGTTTCAACCTCCAGCTGTAGGGACCCACCATCCTTCTACCCCTGCTCCCCAGCAAGACATGAAGCATGGCCACCATGCCAATCAGGATTTGTCCCTTCCCGTGCCTCACCCTACCCTTCCCCTGGCAGCAAGAGGCCCCCTTTCCCCACACAATTCACAGTCCTGGGGTGGCACTATTTGAGAAGAAAAAGTCCAGAGATGTCGTGGCATCCTCCATCCTTGGAGTTTTGCAAGACCCGACTGGATAAAGCCCTGAGCAACCCGGTCTGACCCCATAGCTGACCCTGCTTTGAGCCGGAGGTTGGACTTGAGACCTCCTGAGGTCCCTCTTCCAGCCTGAGTTTTCCTGTGGCCCTAACCTGCTGCCCCCCCCCCACGCTTTGAGGGTGACCCCAGACCTTTCCCAGGCTAAACTCTGCCTGGGCTCGGGTTGGTGGCGGCATATTCTTTGAAGGTCTCTTCTCACAGCCAGGAGCAGCCACTTGTGCCAGCCTCCCTCCTCCATGCCTTAGCCTGCTCACGGGGTGTGCGCAGGGACTCCCTCCACTGCAGACCCTCCCAACCATCCCCCTTGCCGCCTCCCTGGGGGACCCCCTCTCGCCCCACCAGCGCCACGCTCCAACCACGGTGCCGTTGAGTCAGAGTTTATTCGGCAGAGAGGGGAGGCACGCACCCTCCGCCGGGGATGCCGAATAAAACGGGCAGAAAATGTACTAAAGCCTTTGCCACTTCGTTATGGCTGACAAATTAGTTTTGCATTAAGTTTTTAACGTGCCTGGCTTGTGGGCTCTGCTCAGAGCACAGCTGGAGCAGAGAGCGCCGGGGGGAGAGGGGAGAGCGGAGGGGGCAGGCGACATCGCGCCGGAGCAGATGGGGCCTGGGCATGTTGGATGCAACCCCACCGTCAGGAGGCTCGGGCTGCCCCGGCTCGGGGGGTGAAGCAATCAGCCTTCTCGCTTGCCACCCCCAAGGGCTTCAGGGGGCTTCTGCTTCAGGGGTGGAGGAAGAGGGGACATGTTTCCAGTGGGCAACGGGCAATCCACGTGCTCTTCCGCAGCACTGGCACCTCCAGTCGGGTCCAGCCAGACACCTGGTTTTGTCTCTTCCCTTGGGAGCCACAGCCACGATCCTTCGTAGAGCTGGGCGGCTTCCCAGTTCCACCTCTTCGTCTGGCAAAGGTGGTGGCTACAGTCCGTCCCCTGAGTGCCTGAAGTCCCTGCCTCGCTCCCCTCTGCCTCCCCAGAAGGCTACAGGAGGTCAGCAGAAACCCTGACTCTGCAGGCACCGCGGTGGTCTCTGATTCCACCCCCAGGAGGTTGCAGGAGGGGTCTCTGGGTCCCGGAATAGCATGTGGGCAGGTGTTCCATAGTGAAATGGGATGGCGTCCCGTGCACGCCTTGGGAAAGGGCGGTTTCATCAAACCCCAAATATCCCCCCTCAGCTCCTACAAAATTGCTGCCAGTTCTGGACTGGCTCTAGCTCTGGCTGTAAATGAGGCACAGGCAGCTCAGAGGAGGCTGTTTAAACTACAGTTGGCCCAGAACTGCTGTAGTTTACACTGGGGACTACATCCAGGCTTTCATCTACACGTACTCGGGGGGTTGAGGTGTCTTCTTGCTTGCACAGGTTAGCGGGGCGAGCGTTTTCAAAGGGAAGCAAAGGGATGGCGCAAAGCTGCATCCCCAGCTGGGAGCAAAGAGCAGCTTTTGTGAAAGTCACGCAAAGAGAGAAATCAATACAGCTCTAAAACAGGCACGAAAAAAAGAACAAGCGGAAAAAGCAAGTGGCCCACCAAAATCAAACCAGAAGGTGCAAGCAAGGAGCTTGACAGCTGCCTGGGACAGCAGGAGAAGCCACTGAGGAAGAACAAGGGTAGAGTCAGAGCCTGAAACACGTGGGGCTAGAAAAGGGCTCAAAACATAAAACTTCCAGTATGGAGTCCCCAGGGTGTTCTGATGCAGAGTTCAAGCCCATCTGGGGAGCCAGCAAGGCCCCCGGTGCCCCAGCTGGCCTCTCACGATGATGCCTCCTCCTCCATCTGTGACCCTTGTCTTCTTTCCGGCTCCACTGCGTGACATCTCACCGTGCTCCTCAGGGAAGGATCAGGCCCTGAGACAATCCCGAGACGTGCTGCCGGGTGCTGGGGGAACAGTGCGTAAACACAAATCCATACCGGCATTCACTTGTGCAGCCCATAAATCTTTCCTGTGACCATCTCGGAGAGCAGCCAGGCAGTGCCTGTGCGGAGCGCGAGGGTCCTGGCCCGGAGACCCTGCCTGCTCATTGCTTCTGGCCCCAGAGGCTCCAGGGCATCTTCTCACCCTCCTCTGGGGTGACGTCCCTGCCCCAGCCAGCGTCCTTGCCTGCTCCTGTCCCCGTGCTGGGTCAGCAGCCTGGGGATCAGCTCCAGCGTTACGCCCGGAGGAGAAGCGGCACCGACACGCAGGCTCAGCAGAAGAGGTGCCCTGTGGGGACGAGAGCTGCTCCCCTGTCCCCCCTCCAGCAGAGCTGTCAGAGCAGCCAGCGTTGGAGGCTGAAAAGCTGCAGCCGGGAGCGTGGGCAAGCCCTGAGGAGGGGCAGGGGGAACACGAGGCGGGCAGGAGGGCTCGGGTGACCTTGGAAGGCGCCTGTTGAATCTGTATGACAGAGCTAATCCGGGATTCCGATGCTCGGATACCAGCAGCAGCAGCCAGAGATACCCAGCCTGCCGCAGACACCCCAGCACGCCCCAGCCCGCATGCCTCGGCCCTGTGGGCTCCTTGGTGGCCTGGTGCCCACCTCCAGCTCTCACATGGCTCTCATGTCCCCACGGGACCATCTTGGACTCCCTATCAGCATCTCAGCCAAATCCCCGACCCTCCACCCACCTCCCCAGCCCGCTTTGCAGGGGAAGGCCATGGATACAGAGCGACCCAGGAGCAGAGGGAGCTGCAACACCCGGGCGACAGGGCTGGTGTGGGAGATGCCCCCGGGTTTGTAGGAGGGGACCCCGACCCCCAGGGACCCCGAGCACGCAGCCTGCAGCCCGTTTAACCCCGCTGCCTGTGCTCGCAGGCAGGGCCTGTGCTGGTCCCGGCTCCCTGAAAAGGCTCATTGTCAGCAGCGGTGGAGGCAGGGACACAGGCGGCATTGAGGGCGGCGGGTGCCCCACGCTCCCGGCCGGCGGCGGGGGCTGGCCTGTCCCGCGCCTGGCCGCTGGCAGCCCCGACCTCCCGGGCCCCCATGAAAAGGCTGGTTTGTAACCCTGCCCGCAGCCGGGAGCTGCAGGAGGACTCGGCATGCCCTTCTGGAGCTCCCAAAAAAGAGAGGCCTCTGCATTTATCCCCTTACCCCCTTTCTCACCCCGGCACAGCCTTGCATCTGTTTGGGCTCCCCAGACCCGACTTTTTCGCGCAAGCCCGGTCCCAGCCCCTCGGGGCGATGCTGCAGCTCTGCTCAGGATGGCCACCACCACCCCAATCAGATGGCCACCACCACCCCAACCCTTCTCCAAGCAGCTGCTGGACGCTCCCCGTGCTCTCTGCTCTCCCCGTCCTTGAGCTGAGCGGGACCCAGCCCGGCTGGGGTCGGAGCAGCGGCAGGACTCCAGCTCTGCCTGGCCCTCCACGTTGAGGTCCCGCAGCCACCAGTAAACACACATTAAGCTCCTACAGCCACCAGTAAACATGCAAAACAGAGGAAGGAAGGATGCCTGGCCCCAAGATATCCGGCAATAGCAGCCGGCACCCGCAGCCACGTGGGGCCAGCGGCTCCGGGCTGGGCCGTGCCCTGCAAGGGACGGCAGTGTGGTGGAGGCAAAGCCTCCCGGCCTCTCCCGGCCCGCAGCGCCCAAGAGATGCGTAAAAGGAAAAATGACTTCTGTAGTGACCTGTCAGATGGCAACAAACTTTTCTCTCCCGACCACGGAGCTGGGAGGCTTTTGCCAACCACACGTGCAGTGTTGGGGGGGGTCAGGGCAGGGTGAAGCCGCAGCTCCCCACCTTTGCCAGCACAGACCCGGTGGGGAGTGGGTTCACCCCCTTCCCTCCCAGGGCGGTCCTGAGCGCAGGCAAGGAGGGGTGCGTGCCCACCGGTGGGGCAGCTGTTTCCCCGTCTTGGTTTGGGGAGGGGGCACGGGGCTGGTACCCAACAGGGCTCGCTGCGGGGGGCTTCAGGGCACGGCTTTCTGCACCCTGCGAACAGTGGCTGGAGGAGACAGGGTGTCCTTGGGGATGGACAGGGGACCCATCTGTCCTTAGAGAGACAGGCAGATGCTCGGGGTGCTTTCTGGGCTCGCAGGGTGTATGACACTAACTCACGTGCATCCCGGGTGCTTGCGGGCTCCTGCGGAGACTTTGTGAACTTTGGGCAATTTAAGACAAAATGAGAGACTCCACTGATGCCTCCTGCTTCCCCAGAGACTTAATGAGGGCTAATTGAAGGCTCCGCAGAAGCGTAACACCCACATCAAAAGGGTCGGGGAGGCTCAGCGGGTGCTGTGCCTGCTGTTGGTGTGGGTCACGCCTGGCTCTCCGGCAGAGGCACGGCTCCAGGATGCAGGGAGCACCGCTGCCCCGGGCCCTGCGCCACAGCCCTTGCCTCTTCGGGTCAGGGCTGGGGGCACCGCGGGTCCTGTTGCCTCCTGCCGCTCCGTGGCCAGGCAGGCAGCCCCTTCCCGTCTGGGCACCCCGCTCCCTCACACCCCTTTGGCAGCCGTGCGATCCCCCGAGTCAGGGTAGAGGCACAACCGTCTTGGGACAGGGCTACAGCCCTCTGGCCAGACTTTTCTCTAGTCTCAAGTGCTGCAAACAGGATCCAGCAGCCTCCCCATCTTCCCTGCCGACTGGCTGATTCCTCCCAAGGTCCCCTGCTCTGAGGAGATCCCTATCAGATGTGGTGGCCATGGCCATATCAATGACACCAAATTGGGCAGGAGTGTTGATCTGCTGGAGGGTAGGAAGGCTCTGCAGAGGGACCTGGACAGGCTGGATCGATGGGCCGAGGCCAACTGTATGAGGTTCAACAAGGCCAAGTGCCGGGTCCTGCACTTCGGCCACAACAACCCCAGGCAACGCTACAGGCTTGGGGAAGAGTGGCTGGAAAGCTGCCCGGAGGAAAAGGACCTGGGCGTGCTGGTTGACAGCCGGCTGAACATGAGCCGGCAGTGTGCCCAGGTGGCCAAGAAGGCCAACGGCATCCTGGCCTGTATCAGAACTAGTGTGGCCAGCAGGAGCAGGGAGGTGATCGTGCCCCTGTATTCGGCACTGGTGAGGCCGCACCTCAAATCCTGTGTTTGGTTTTGGGCCCCTCACTACAAGAAGGACATTGAGGTGCTGGAGCGTGTCCAGAGAAGGGCAACGAAGCTGGTGAAGGGCCTGGAGCACAAGCCTTATGAGGAGCGGCTGAGGGAACTGGGGGTGTTTAGCCTGGAGAAGAGGAGGCTGAGGGGAGACCTCATCGTGCTCTACAACTACCTGAAAGGAGGTTGTAGTGAGGTGGGGGTTGGTCTCTTCTCCCAAGTAACAGCGATAGGACAAGAGGAAATGGCCTCAAGTTGCGCCAAGGGAGGTTTAGATTGGACATTAGGAGAAATTTCTTTACTGAAAGAGTGGTCAGGCCTTGGAACAGGCTGCCCAGGGAAGTGGTGGAGCCACCGTCCCTGGAAGTATTTAAAAGACGTGTAGATGAGGCACTTAGGGACATGGTGTAGTGGGCCTGGTGGTGTTGGGTTGACGGTTGGACTCGGTGATCTTAGAGGTCTTTTCCAACCTTAATGATTCTATCATTCTATGATTCTAACATCAGAGCAACTTAAAAAAACCCCAAAACATTGGAAGTAACAATAAGAACAACCAGCACCACACCTTGCATCCTCCTTTTTCCAAAAATGGGAAATGGGTCCAAACTGGACCCAAAACCCCAGGGTACTGGGACTGACCTGCTCCGAGGTCCAGCAGAGCTTGCTCTTCCATGCCCAGGATGCCAGCCTGGGGCAGGTAGCAAGGAGGGGTTCTCGTTTCCCCCTGCAGGCACCCAGACCTAGCAGGTGACAGACTGTTCCCCTTCTTAGCCCTTGCAGAGGCTTTTAATGGAAATATTAAGACGGGTATGAACGACGGACAAATGCAAGCTCGTGTGTGTATGCACTGGGTGGACAGCAGGACAAGGGCTAAAAGAACGGCTGTATTCATAACCGAGGGCGCGTTTCCAGTTAATGAAGCTGAGCACCCCCAAGCCCAGGTCTGATAAGCCCCAGCACAGATGCCCTGTTAGCAGAAGACACCAGAGTGCTATCACTTTCTGTTAACCCAGCAGGAACATAGTAGCAAAAGACAACTGCGAACAGACAGACAAGATCAGTCCAAAAAACTAGTTCTTCATTGCCCAGCAAGAGGAAAGCAGGAGTCACAGGGAGGACCCAGTGACCAGCATCCCCTGTCCTCCAGGTTGTGGGAGAGAGATCCTGGAGATCCCTGGGGGACACGCATCTTGGTGTTTGCACATATGGGAGCACGAACGGGTAAAACCAACTTACTTAGAGATTTTATACAATAAAGTCACCTTCCCCTTCCCTAAGATCTCACTTTGCTACACCATGATTAAAAAACCCCCACTCTTCAGCCACTTACAGAAGTTTTCAAGACACACAGGTGTATGAAGGCAGAGCACCGTACCCCGGCACGGCACGGCACGGCACGGCACGGAGGTGGCACACACGGCTGGCTCTGACAGCCCTGTCATTCATTATGGGATCAAAGCAACCACGTACCTGATGCCACCAAACAGCCCTGAGAAACAGTTTCCTGAGGGTTTTCCTACCTGCCTGAGCCTGCTGGGGCGGCTGGCGGGCACCGGCGGGGAGGCAGTGGCACAGGACTTGGCAGGGGGGGTTGCCCCGAAGGCAGGCTGCTATTTAACCAGACTTTTAAAGACTGCTGTTTAACCAGACTTTTAAAGACTGCTATTTAACCAGACTTTTAATCTCTGTGGTTTTTTACTGACACTTTCACAAACCTCCCTTTTTTCACTCCAGTGAAACATGGAGTCTTTTAGTAAACAGCCACCCAACTCCTCTGTAAATTCACGATATGTGAATGATTTTTATTAAAAATACCAGAATCAGCGTTAAAGTTACTACTGTATTTTGAACTCCCCAGAAAATGGGACTATGAAAGAGAAAGGCCACATAAAAGTGTTGACTTGGCTACAGTGTGATTTATGGGGCATGTTTACCACCACGAAGCCTGACCTACACTTTTAGAGAAGAGAACAAAACTACAATGGTATATGAAGGTCCAATACTGGCTTTGGGTCTCCATTAGCAGGTGATTTTCCTGCTGAGCTCACCTCAAGGGAGGTGGAAACGAGCCTGGGAGGAGGAACGTGGAACGTGGAACGTGGCTGGGGGCTGAGCAGCGAGGCTGGAGAACTGCACTGCAACTCATTTATGTTTTCTGTGCTAGGAGTAACGCAGACCCCAGGAGCAGAAACTCCTGGGGGGTTTCTTGGGAGTAAGACGGGATGTTAAGCCCAGGCTGGTGACAAGGGTGTGGGGATCATGGTGGGCTAATTGCTCGTAGGTATGATCTCCTGTGGTCAGTCCCGGGATGCTCTCTGACTTGTGGGGTCCGTGTTTCCAAACAAACATCGGGCAGGCTGGAGACACCAGCAAGAATGATGAAAAGCCCAGAAACCCCTGCTTCGTTGTGCGAGATAAGGAAGTTTAGTCTATTTAACTTCTCAGAGAGAAGGTTAAGATGTGCCTTGATCATGATCTATTAATACCTACACCGGAGAAATAGTTCAGATAGTAAATAGCTCTTTAATCTAATAGGCAAAGGCATAATGCAATCCAGTGGCTGGAAGCCAAAACTTGACGCCTCCAGACTAGAAATAAAGGGCACGTTTCACCGTCAGGCTCATCAAGCTCTGGAACAACTCACCCACAGCAGTGATGGCATCTCTCCTGAGATGAAGGTGTGCCTGCGCCCGCTGACGGCTCTGATGCAGGAATTATTGGGTACAAGGCGGTAGCCTGTCACCCACAGGGGCAAGGTTGAACAGTCGCAACGGCTATTTGGCCCTTAAAATTTGGGATTTTGCAAATGGATAGTTGATCGCGTTTATTTTTGCATAGAGGAGGACAATCTCCCTTCCACCCCCCCCAGCAACGTAAAGGTGATCTGTAGCCAGGATGCTGTAAGTATATCAAACTAACAACATAACATTGAGATGGTTACTTTGGCCCTCATGCATTTCCTCTACGTTATGTGTTATAGCGACTTGTCGCGGCTCTTTGGAAGGAAAACTAAAACGGAATGAAAGGCTGGGGTAAATAAACTCATCCTTGGCTACGTTACCAGGCCCGCCCACAGGGAGTTTATAAGCTCCTCAAGAGAAGGGATTACGGCACGAGCTGTTTATCACTGCTTCTGAACTACAGAAGGACGTCAAGTCTAAAGTCTTGTGTTAAAGCTTCTACGTGATGGCCATGAGAGAGGACATTTCCTGAAAGTCAAGTGGCCCCAAAATATTCCAGACTCTGTCCCTTAAGGTCAAGGTATCCAAAAATCACTCTGTGAGAAATCTCATCTGGCACTCCTACGGGGCTTAGGAATGATTTCCGTAACCCAGCCAGCTCCAGCAGACTTCAGAAACTCCTCACGGGGAGTCTTGCACCCCACAACCCTGCAAAGGGAGCCAGGGGCCGGGGCGCAGCCCTCCCGCGGCTCCCACCCTGCTGCAATGCCCCCACCGCAGCCGAGCTGCCGCCGGGCAGCTGCCAGCCAGCGGAACAGCAGCTCTTTCTCTGCGACGTATCTCACCATCCTCTGCGCATACTTGGCCCTTGCAAAGTTTTTATCATCTTGGCCCTCAGCGACGCTTCCTTCCAGCACGGAAAGTCTCGGTCAGGCGGGGAGGGGATCTCCGTCGGTGCCGGGAGCCAGCCGGAGCGGCACACCGGCACTGCCGCCCGGGGAGAGCCTCCTCTCCTCCGGCAGAAAAACTGTAGCGCGCAGGTGGGTTTACAAACGCTACAGTACAATCTGACACAGGCTCTCAAAACGCCGAGCTTAAGCACACAAATAGTATTTTCTATTAGTCTGCCTTTAAATTTATGTGCCTTAATACATTGCTCTTTATGTTAACGGTGTTTCGCAAGATGTATGGGGGATGTAACGTGGCCAGATTACTGTGAGAATCGTAACTTTGCTCCCGACTGCATTTTGAGTGATTAGAACAGTAACCTTCATATCACCTTAACAGCCACATTGGTATTTTATTACATATATTCCCAAGCAGATTATGTTGTTAAGGTAGATTTTTTGAACCATAACTCAAGAGGAGAAAATACAAAGCCTTCGCAGAAATCTGTTGCTGGAGAGCATGGGAACTGGATGCTTTCAAACTGCATTTGGGCTCAGATGAAAATTTTAAAAGGTGAGTTTTTTTGACTCTCCAAGTCACCAGCAGCCTCTCTGCTCTCCCACCTAGAGCCACGCAGGGGAAAAACGCTGCCTTTTAAACAGAGGCAAGTTTTCTTGATGAGGGTGAGGTACGGCCACAGCAGTCCTTCCCTCTGAAAGGCGAACTGACCACCAACACACACCACGGAGCCTAATTAATGTTTTAATAATACTCACCAGTCAGAGATACAGAGCTATAATACGTAAACTTTCAAACCGACAGCATCTCTCTAGATTAACGCTTAAAATACCAGGGAGCATCAGAAAATGTGATCGTGCCCAGCTGAAATTATCAGAAGCATCCGTTTGTCCTTCAACCCTGCTTTTATTCCTCATTTTTTGCATCGTTCTCTCAAATTTCTTTCCTTTGTATGAGACAGCCTCTATGGCCACGTTACCTTGACTGCCCCGGGTTCAGTGTCACCATTTTAAGCCCAAGTGTTGTGTAGACACTCAATGCGCATCGCTGGTGTTTGGAAGTTCTTCAGGAGCCCGTGCCAGTCCCGCAGGTGGGGGGACAACCCCCAGCACCGGGGGGTCCAAGTAGCTCCGGAATTGCTCCAAGTTGTGAGGCACCCTGGATTTTTGCAGATGGACTTTGGAGGGAGTTCAGTGCCCAGACTGTTTCTGGGCTGGTGTCTAAGAGAGGAGCAAATCCTTACTCTTCGGAAAGACTGGGAAGCATGCAGGTGGCCGTCTGCTCTCGTATTCTTACCGTGAGCCCCTTGATTTCCTCCTGGCACCGGTCCCTGGCCCGGTTTATGCCCCGCTTGGCCAAACTCCTTGAAATCCTGCCATTCCTGCACTTCCAGCGCCTTGGGAGCGGAGCACAGCCGTGGCCGCGGGCCAGCTGGACGCCCGCTCCCAGCTCCTCCCCACCGCTCGCTGGAGGTGCGGAGCAAGCGTGAGCATACATCAGGTGCACAGCACGGGCACCCGGAGCTGCCGAAAGCCCGTGTGCCGCGTGGGGGGTGGCACTCAGGGCTATTGCGAAGGTACTACGGGTCCGTAAGGTACGAGGTCGGCTGCGCCACGGCAGATGAATCAGCAGGTTGTGTCCGTGGAAGGGGATGGCCTGAGCGGGCGCATCACAACGACGGAAACCCCAGGGCCACCAGTGCGTTTCCAGCAGCAGCCGGAGGTACGGCTCTTCCCCAGCTCCGGAAAGAGAGTCAGGACAGGCAGAAGCCTCAGTCCTTGTCCTTCGCAAGGTATAGGAAAACAGACACGAGAGAGAGTGGCTTCAGGGCTTTCTCACTCAAAACAGGGATACACCAATGCAACAGCACCGTATAACGAATGCTACGATGGGGAGCTGTTGCTATGGTGAGGGAAATAATATTTAAGCACCAACTGTTTATAAATATATAATCCCTACAAAGTTTTCTAAAATTAGGTTAAGGGGGCTAGGGCTGTCAGGATATTGTAAAAGACTTGAGAAATACCGGTATTTTTGGACGCACAAGATCTGGGTACTCCTAAAACAGCAAAGGCGAGTCCAAAATGCTAAACATCAAAAGTGACGACTCTGCTGTTGTGCTTCCCGAGATTTAAAGGCAACCTCCTAGCCCTGAACTCGCTGTCGCAGCCTGGCAGGCCTCTGAGAGCGGAGGCGAGACCAGCGTTCCCAGGGATTTTTTCTTTCTTTCGACACAATGGCAGCACAGGGACCTGGGCTACGCTGTTTCTCGTAGCCCGCTCGCTGCCGAGCGAAGTTGTTCCGAGCTGCTGCTGAACGTGCTGGTACCGTGACCCTGCAGATACGCTTTGCGAATCCTAGAGTCGGAGGGGAAGATTTGGAAATCCGTGAGCTGGGGAGGCAGCTCCTTGCAGAGCTCGGGGGGGTGTCAGGAGCTGGGTGTTGCTCACATGAACGTAAGAAAACTGCTGTGATTCTTTATAATGCCCAGGCAGCAGCAAACATGCACAAAGTAGAACGGGGATATAAAAAATGAATATCCATTGTAGCATCTCCAGAATCATAAGCTGGCTCTCGCTGGCAGCTGCCATTTCAGCAGAGGTGCCGTTAAAGTGCTAAAAATGCAGCTTAGTTGGCAAGCGCTGGACAAAAGGGAAACATTCAAAGTTGCCAAAAGTAAATGTCCGACCCGTTTCGAGGGCTCGAACAGAAGCAGAACGTGGCCATCAGACCTCAGCCACTTCAACAGCCCTGACGCTCTCCCCTGTTTCATTTCCTCTGCCCCATCCCACCTTCCCAGGCGATCAGGATGGCACCTTCCCACCTCATCAGTCAGTGTTCCTGCACTGCCGAGGATGGTTTTGGTTTGAGCCCTGGCTGTGGCAGCGCAGGGAGGATTCCTGGCGCTGGAGAACCGGTCCCCATGACAGTATTTTTTTTTTGACGAGCAAAGGCCACCGGAAAATGAGCGAATAAATGCACACCGCCATGCTACCAAAGCCGGCTGGGCCCCGGGGGGGGGGGCTGCTTGCGCCCCACCACTAGGGCATGGGGAGGGTGGGAGGCACCCGCCGCCCCGCATCCAGCCCCGCCTGCGGGGTGGCTTGACCTGGTCCCCGGGGATCCCCGTGTCCCCTGCCAACACCCAGCGTGGGGGGGGACACGTCTCCCGAGGGGACCCCCAGCGGGGCCTCCCCCGCTACAGGAGGGGCTCCGGCCGGGCCGCTTCGGGGAGGAAAAAGAAGGAAGCGGAGAGTTTCCTCCCCTGCAAAGCTGGGGAGCCCAGCGGCCGGGCTGGGGCGCGGCGGGCAGCGCGGGGCGGTGCGGGGCGGTGCGGGGCGGGGGCAGCGGCAGCGCGGGGCGGCGCGGAGGCTCTGCCCGTGCCCGTGCGCTGCGCTGCGCTGCGCTGCGCTGCCTGTGCGCGCTGCCGGGCGGTCCGGAGGAGGGAGGGGAGAGCGGGTGCAGCCCCCTCCCCTGCCCGCCCTCCCCTCGCCGCCGGCGCGGAGCGGCGCGGAGCGGAGCGGCGTGGAGAGGCGGCCCTGCGCGGCGGCTGCCCGCGTGGGCAGGGCAGGCAGGGCAGGGGCAGGCAGGGCAGGGCAGGGGCAGGCAGGGCAGGCTGCGTGCTGCCGCCGGCAGGGATGAGCCCCCGCGGCGCGGCCCGCTGAGCTCCGCCGCCAGCCGCCCCCGGGCCGGGCTCGGCGTCCCCCGCCCCAGGAGCCGCGGCGGGGCCCGCCGGGGATGCGGGGGGGAGCCCGCCGCGGCGCTCCGCCAGGTAAGGGGCGCTTGCGGGGGGGGGCGGCGCGGAGCGGCGGGGGTGCCCGGGGCGGCGGGCCGGGGCTCTCCCGTAACCCCTTTCCGCGGCACCAACTTTCCGAGGCAGCGAGACATCACCCGCAGCGGCGGGAGGGACTTTTCCCCGCCGGTCCCCAGCGCCGGCTGCGGCGGGACCCCGTCCCGGGCTGCGAGCGCCCGGCCAGCCGCGGCCCGGGGCTGCCTGAGCTGGGGGGTGGGAGGGGCAGCCCTGGCCCCCGACACCCGGCGGGTGGAACAAGCCGCGGCGAAACTTGGGCTGTTGTTGGGTGAGGAGCTGCCGCCTGGAACAAGTGAGTAAGTCCCCGGTGGCACAGGGGCGGCCAGATGCCCTGCCCGGTCGTGTGAGCCGCGCCAGCCGGCGGAGCAAATGCCCCAGCGTTTGCTGTCAGACCTTAAAGTGGTCTCATAAACCTGCCGTGAGGAGCCGGCTGGCGAGAAGACCTCGCAGAGCAGGGTTGAAGCACGCCATGACATGGAGCAGTCCTACAGGAAAGCTGCACGGTTCAAGGTTTGGGCTCCTGACGCGGCCGTAGGCTGGGTACGTTGCAAAGAGAGTGTTTCGAGGTGGTGAATGAGCGCCTTCATCCCAAAAGAGCCTTCCAGCTCCTGCCAGGAGAGCGCTCCAGGAAGGAGCGAGCCACAAACAAGCTGGTGGGTGGCTCAGGGGGAGGTGGAGAGCACAAAAAAATTGTACCGGGTTTACCCAGGCGTTCGCATCCTCGGGAAGAGGGAGATGCGGTTCAGCAGATGAGGGATAAACAGGCACAGGTGGATGTTGCGATAAGAAAACTCTGGGACTGGCTGGGGTTGGCATTACTTGGGAGTGATTAATTAACTCAAAACGTGTATGCTGAGTGCCAGTAGGGAAAAACCCAAATCCCCGTTGAAAGCTCTGTGATGATTTAAGTGCTGGTCGAACTGGGCAGTAATCTTCTGGTGGCAAAGGATCTCTCGGTCCCTCTGAAATGCAGAGGGATGGGCAGAGAGAGGGGAGCGGGGGGCATGCCAGGAGTGGCTTTGAGCACTGGGGTCCTGTGCCTTATCATTAGAAAAGTGCCCCAGGAGGTGACGCACGCGAGAGCGGAGCGAGTCTGCGTCTTTACGGGCACAAAGCAGCTCCGCTCGGCGTACGGGGCGGTGCTCACCGGAGGAAGGTAGCGGGCGTGAGTCCCCAGCTGGCATTCGAAGCTGTGACTGTAGGGAAGCTCTAGTGCTGTACAGCTGAAGAGGAGGTGAGGCTGAAGGCTCACTCCAACCCTGCCAGGATCTCATGTTGGTGGGCCTTGCTGGGGTGGAGACTGGGGGACAGAGACCAGCCCTGCTCACACGTCTGTTGCGGTACCCCAAATCAGGTAGTGCCCTTGGAGAGGGGAAAGGGGGGCCGCTCTTCTCAGCGGTCCCCCTTTCCCGTGGGGAGCGGTGGGGTGCAGCCTGCCCGTGCCCAGGGTGGCTGGGCCACAGGCGCGCTCAGCACCCGCCTGGATTCGCAGAGCCACCAGCATGACTAAGCCACTGCGACCGAGTGGGGTGCTCGTTAAACCCCGTCAGGAGCCCATCTTCCCTGCCTCAGTGGCCACAACATGTTGTTTTACGAGATAAACTCTTTGCTCAGTGGGAGGACGCTGGGAAGCAGCCGGGACCGTGCCAGTAGGTCCCTGGCCGAGAGTTGTTTTGCAACCCTGCGACTTAATTTCCGTGCCTGGGCGGCGAGGTGGGGGGGAGCGGGACCGCAGGAGCCAGGCTGGCTGGGCAGGGAGGCACCGCAGGGCGCTGGCTGCAGCTCCCCCCTCCCTGGCCAGCCCTCCACCAAACTGCTCTGCCCTGGGCAGGGCCCCCAGGGGTGCTGCTTGCCAGGCAGGGGACAGGGGTGCGGGGCTGAGCGGCCGCTGAAGTTGGTGCTGCGAACTCTGTGGGTGACTATGCACGCGTGAGTCTCCCTCCCGGGGGGGGAGGATGAGGGGTTGTCTGTGATGAGGCGCGGTTTGGGATGTGTCCCCCGGCGAGCGTGCTGCAGCGATGCCTTCCTAGTGCTGCAGTCGCACTTGTGTCAGGAGAGGGGTTTTGCCTTACAACTCCCGGCGTGGGCTTCGCCTCGCGCGGTGTGTGCCCGCGTGCCCCTCTGTGCCGAGTGTGCCCGAGCGGGCAGGCAGCCAGCCCTGCCCGGTCCCTACGCTCATCCACCCTTCTTCCTCGCACCGAGACCCCGGCACCTCCCCGGGCGTTCGGTGCTCACGGTTGTGTTTTCCAGCTGGTCCCAAAGTCCTGAGTCACTCTGCCGTTTCCATGGAAACAGTCTTGCTGGTGGGAATCAGTTTTGGGGGTAGAGGGTGCCAGTAGCTGGACCGGGACCAGGCAGGCCCCGGGGAGGGCGTGTGGGGCACCCGCGCTCCTCCCGTGCATCGCCCTGGCGCCGGGGCTTGTGCCAGGGCTGGAGCAGGCACCTGCGTTGCACAGACCCTCGCACCTCCTTTCACTCCCTTTTCCCTCCCTCCCTGCCACGGGGAAACGCAGCGGGATTTCCCTAGCAGTAGTGAGGGAACCCGGGATGAGCCCAGCCGGGCCGAGGGCACAACTTCTGGGGAGCTGTTGAGAGAGGGGGACAGGCTGGAAGGCAGCCGAAAAGAGCAGGTTTTCTGGGAGAGAGCCTTGGAAACACAGCAATGGCAGTATCGGTCACTGCAAGGTCTCCTGCCTAAAGCTGCCCTCACCCCAAACACGGCCCCCTCCAGGGAGCAGCAAGGGAACCTGCAAGGAAGGCTTGGGGCAGGAGGCAGGGCAGCCGCGCTCCTTGAGATGCTGTGGGAGCCCTCCCGTGAGAAGAAGCTTTGGCAAGTCGGGGGCACTGCCCTGTGTAGCACCTGGCAGCTTTCGGAGGGGAGAAGACGTACGAGTCGCACCGATCCCTGCGGCAGCCCCGCCGGGTCCAGCCTGCCTCGTGCCTGAGCTCGGCTGCCAGCGCAGCCTCTGGTCCTGCTACGCGGCTCTAAAAGCAGGTCATTCCCATCAAACCTGGGAAGACCATCCCCAAAGTAGGAGTCCACCGCTCAGCATCTCCTCCCGGGCCTCTGCTGCGCTGCGGCTGGCCGGCCACTGCTCGCTGCTCCCCGCGCCGGTGACTCACGGATGCCATTCAGCTTAAT
Organism: Calonectris borealis; assembly: GCF_964195595.1. NCBI lineage: Eukaryota > Metazoa > Chordata > Aves > Procellariiformes > Procellariidae > Calonectris > Calonectris borealis. Next base: position 44,232,835 of record NC_134316.1, on the reverse strand, counting down.
TCATTGCCTCCGATCTCCCCGGTGCTCCTGGGCTGTCTTGCTGGCTTCTCGCCTGCTCATCCTCCCCGGAGCCGCGCTGGGAGCCAGGGGAGGAGGAGGAAGGCAGGTGATTACGCACCCGCTGCTGTTTCGCGGGTGCGCGGGGTGGGGGAGGCTGCGCTGCCTGCGCCCATCCTCTCCCTTCCTCTGGGCTCAAGGCTGCGGGAAACGGAGCAGGGGAGAGGAAAGGCTCCGGCACCTTCCTCTTCCCACAGACAATGCTCCTGTCCCCGTGCCAGGCACCAGCTGGCCTCCTGCAGCGCTCGGTGCCGGTTGCCGGATGCCGTGCATCCCTCGCGGACAGCCTGGTCCTGATGCGACTGCAGGCAGCCGGATGGAGATGCGGGCAAGGCAGTGGAGCGCAGTCGGGCATGCTGTGACCAGAGGGGGGTTAGGGTCAGGGAAGGGGCAGTGGTCATCCCAGCACAGCGCAAAAAAGAGCCCATGTGCCTCTTCACAGGCCCCTTGCAGTGCCAGGGGCTGGAAGGTACCGGTGATTTACCCCCACCCCAGCTCTCCATCCCGTAGCCCCAGCTGCCTGGAGGGACCTACCAGACTCAGCTCCCACCCTCGGGCTGCATTTTCTCATCGTCTTTGGTGGAGCTGAGCTGGAGACGGAGCAGAGGGAGATTTCGGCTGGGAAAACTTTACAGCATGGAAACAGCTGCGAGGCCAGCATTTCAGATGACTTCCATGGTCACAGCATCCCATGGGCTAGGGCTGAGTAGCCAAACCAGTACGTGCCTCACACAGGACTCTCACACGCAGCCCCACATGCTCCAGCTGCCGGTTTGGACTGCTGGCCCCAGCATCGGTGCCTGAAGAGGAACAGGCCAATTTAAGAAGACGGTCCCCTGGGCAGGGATGGGAAAGCAAGCGGCTATCCTCGCTGCGCCTGTGTGTAGGAGACATCCTCCTGCAGCGCGGCCGCTGCGGCCGCTGCTCAGCCAGGAGCCGGGCGCAGCTCCTCCTCGCAGGTGTTTCACACCAGCCTGGCTGCGTCCCACAGATGAGCGAGGGGGAGCGTGAGCGGAAGCGATCCTCAGCCGTGCCGGCAGCTCCCGGCTGCCATCCGCTTGCGCTGCCCCAGGAGCCCCCCCGAGAGCACCCAGCTGCCAGTCGCTGCTGCCTCTCGAGCCCAGGGCTGGGCTGAGCGGGACCCGCGTCCCCTGGGGGACAGGCAGCGATGGGAGGGGGCGGCAGAGCCGGCCGGGGGCTGAGAGGAGGCTCTGGCTGGCTTTAAAGGCCACAGATGAGACATCAGGGAGGGAAACCTTCGCCCAAAACCTGCCCCTCCCTGCGGCTCAGCAGGGCACACGCGAAGGGTGACGAGGGGCAGCCGAGGCCGAAGCTGGGCTGTAGTTTTACACCAAGGAGGTGAATCAACACCCCGTTTCTTCCCCTCCGCAGCTCGGCGCATTGCGAAGGGGAGCTGGTCTGGGTGGGTGGAGAACCTGAAACGCTGGCAGCCAGCGATCCGGCAGAAACTGGGACCAAGGAGGCACCCGGGCTCTGGTCGCCTTTTGCAGGTTTCTGCCATGTCCTGGGATGATCCGAGTCACATCTGCTCCAGTGTCCACCAGCAAGGAGCAGAAGCTGAGGTTGTGTGTGAGGAATGCAGCGTGGCTGGCCATCACTAGAGAGCAGGAAAGCGTCCCCGCTGCAACTTCCACCTAGAGACCATACCCGAGCCACCTGGGCCAGGAGGTGCCAGCGGGGACCCTCCTGTCCTGCCCTGACTTAGCAGACCTGGAAAAACACTTTATCCAAGGGATAGAATATCCCATGTGGACACTGGGACCAGGCTCTGCAGGGTAGGTAACCCCAGATCAGGAGCAGCAATAACCAAACATCTGCAACTTTTGTCCCCAGCCACACGCCACGTCGCCGGCAGGCAGCAGCCCAGGAGAAAGCAACCCTTATTCAAAGCACCATTTTGGGTCAAAGTGCACAGACATGGCAATGGCTGGCGGGGGGGGTGGCCTGCAGCAGCTGTGCCGGAGCCCCCGTGCTGGAGTCCTGCTCTGAATCGTGGGGTACACGGTGCTGGCAAGAGGTCTCTGGGGTTGGTAGCTCCTGCAGCCTCCTGCCTGCACCAAGCAGTTAGGGCAACCGGTAAATAATAAAAATAATAATTAAAAAAAAAAAAAGAGGAGGTTTTCAGCTCACCTGCAGATTTGAGCAGCTCTCCCAGCGGCACTCGCTGGGTGCCAGGGTCTCTCGGGGGAGCGGGGCATGTTGAGGAGATGGGAACAACGTGCCGTGCCAGCCGCCACGGGCTCTGCGGGGAAGGCACACCAGGAGCATCGCACCATCCCAAGCCCATCAGGGATTTCAGCGTGCTCGGGGCTTGAACAGGCCTCGCGTCCTGAAAGGCGTTGCTGGTCCATTGGCCTCCCTTGGAGACCTCGGCCGAGCAGCAACAGCAGTGGCTCCAACAGTGGCCCGTGTGCCCGGGGCGAGCAGGGGACCGGGAGCTCTCCACCAGGCCGGGGCTGGCTTGATGCTCTCCCTGGGGACAGGCAGGGAACGCGAGAGGAGTTGGGAAGAGGAAGCAACGGTGGCGATGATGCTGTGGGAAGGGCTCTGCTGGGTGGGGAACAGGGGTATTTGGGTCTGTCCCTTGGTTTTGCCTGAGGAGGGTGGGCAGGTGGCTGCAGAGGCCATGGAAGGGGACATGGAAGGAAGATGGGCAAGGGAAAGTGGGCGCAGGGGAGCTTCAAAGCTGTTGCTAATACTGGGGTGTCTCCCTTGCACAGGGGTTTTGGCTCGTTTGGGGTTTCTGGGATGAGTCTGCCATCTCCTGCCCCCCAGCCCCGCTGGCCTTGGGGAGCGATAGCGCGTGGATGTGAAGCCCTGTGCTTTGGAGAGCAGCGGGGCAGTCTGGGAACGTTACCTGGTTAGTGAACAGGGGGGAGATGTTGAAGCACCCGTTACATCCCCTCCCAGCAATGCCGCAGCTCCCCAAGCATGGCAGGGGTGCTCCTCACCCAGCCGTCCCTGAGCACCCCATCCAAACGCCCTGCTCGGCTTCCCCTACCCTCGCCCACGTGCGGGCAGCAGAAAGGCAGGGCTTAGCACCACTAGACTAAAGTTGGCCCGGGCAACTCCAGCCCCGCTCTTCCCTGCGCCCAGCTCTGCCGCCCAGGGCTCCTGCCACTGCGCTGTTGCCAACAGAGGATGGAAGGGATGCAGTTTCTCACGCCTCCTTCTTTGTAGTGTTCTGGGGCTCAGAACAGCAGCGGGGCCTGAATCCCAGAGCTGAGCAGGATCTGGCCAGCACCACGAGCTCAGTGCTGGGGGCCCATGGGGCTGGCAGCTAGGAGACAGCTCTGGCTCCAGCTGCAGAGCTCAGCCTGCTGCTCATCCCCAGAGGACGACTGACTCAGCTGGCCTGGCTGGTGGACCTCCGAGGAAAGAGGTTTGCAGCTCCAGGAGAGCCATCGCTACTCTCCCAAGCAGGAGGTTGTTGGCCTGGACGGGCCTTGTCCTGCCAGCTGGCCAGGAAGGATGGAGACGAGCCTCTCCAGGCGGTGCTTGGCACCATCCCCTGCCCCTTCCCTGCACTGGGTGTCACAGGCACTGGGTGGTGGGGTGACAAGTGACTCAGCATGGCTGGGGAGGAGGGTTCGCAGCAGCTGGTTGGAGGCACATAGACGGTGCGGCCACCGGGCTCTAACACCCCCCTGCCTGGGCACGGGGTGAGCTGTGGGGCACAGGATGTGCATATGCCCCCCGCCTGGAAGGAAGCAGTCCCTGGGGCTGAAGTCCTGGCTGGAAGCGTCTCTCCAGGCTTGCCAGCCTCTGGCAAGCTCTGCAGCGTGTGACTGGGTCCACTAGTGATGGCTGATGTACATGCACTGTAGGAGGGCGTTTGCTGGTACATCCAGCAGTAAGATAATGGGGTCCTCCTTGCTCAAACCGTGACTTCTCTGTTGGGTTGCAGACACCGAGACGACCTGTGAAGAAGCTCCATGAAGGTGACCAGCCATGCAATGTTCCTGGAAGGCTGTCCTCCTACTAGCCTTGGCATCCATTGCGATCCAGTACACAGCAATCCGGACCTTCACCGCCAAGTCCTTCCACAGCTGCCCCATCCCCAACCCCGTGAACTGCAGCCTGAGCCAGGACGCCGATGCGACCGACAGGCTGTGCGACGAGAGCCCCACTCCCACGTATAACCTCTCCAGGAAGACGCACGTCCTCATCCTCGCCACCACCCGCAGCGGCTCCTCGTTTGTCGGGCAGCTGTTTAACCAACACTTCGATGTCTTCTATTTATTCGAGCCCCTCTACCACGTCCAGTACACCCTCATCCCAAAGCTGACCCAGAGCAAGAGTACGACGGACAGGCGGGTCATGCTGGGGGCCAGCCGAGACCTGCTGAGGAGCCTGTACGACTGCGACCTCTACTTCTTGGAGAACTACATCAAACCCCAGCCCGTCAACCACACCACCGACCGCCTCTTCCGCAGGGGAGCCAGCAAGGCCCTGTGCTCGCCGCCCGTCTGCGAGTCCCTGGGAGCCGTCGATCTCCACCTGGAGGAGGGGGACTGCGTGAAGAAGTGCGGTACCTTGAACCTGACGCTGGCCACCGAGTCCTGCAGAGAGCACGGGCACGTGGCCATCAAAACCGTGCGGGTACCCGAGGTCAGCGACCTCCGGGCCCTGGTGGAGGACCCGCGGCTGAACTTGAAGGTCATCCAACTGGTGAGGGACCCCCGGGGGATCCTGGCGTCCCGGAGCGAGACTTTCCGGGACACCTACCGGCTGTGGAGGATCTGGGACGGCACTGGCAGGAAGCCGTACAACCTGGACGTGACCCAGCTCACCACGGTGTGCGAGGACTTCGGGAACTCCGTGTCCACCGGCCTCAACCGGCCACCGTGGCTCAAGGGCAAGTACATGCTGGTGCGGTACGAAGACCTGGCCAGGAACCCCATGAAAAAGACCGAGGAGATCTACGATTTCCTGGGCATCCCTATGGACAGCAACGTGGAACGCTGGATACAGAACAACACCCGAGGAGACAGGTCCTCCTCCAAACACAAGTACGGGACGGTGCGCAACTCGGCGGCGACGGCGGAGAAGTGGCGGTTCCGGCTGTCCTACGAGATCGTGGCGTTCACCCAGCACGCCTGCCAGCAGGTGCTGGCGCAGCTCGGCTACAAAACCGCCGGCTCCGAGGAGGAGCTGAAGAACCTCTCCATCAGCTTGGTGGAGGAGAGAGACTTCCTGCCCTTCTCCTAAGGAAGCCCCGGGGGGGGGGCCCGGTTTTGATACAGACTGTTTCTAACTGTTGCCTTATTTTAGTTTCTTTTGTTTTGTTCCCCCTCCTCCCCGCCCCCCTTCCTCTCTCTTGTCTTTTTTCTCTCCGAAATTTGCACTAAAGCTTGAGCGGGAATCTCAACAGAGACCAGGGGAAGCGATGGCCGCCCCTCAACACCTTTCGGACGCAAGAGGAGTCGGGTCTCCAAGCCAGAGCTAGAACTGTGGATGGGTAACAATGTTTACAAAACACACAAAATGTATAAAGCAACCTTCAAGCTTTCCAAACCGAAGGGTACCTGGGGTACTGTACTTTTGCACTGTTTACTTTTACAATGTAAGAGGTAAATATAAATCTAATTTATGAATGGTGTCATCCCCTCCAGAATAACTCCCCTTGCCCCCCCGATGAGCAGGTTAGACTGGAAGCTGAACACGGAACAACCTCCTCGTTTTTGATCTCGGTGCGACATGTCTGTCTGTTGAAGTCCTGTTATTGGGCTGGGCAGTTGGTCAGCTGCTCGTACATGGTTGTTTGGTAACACCTGTGATATTTCTTTGTGCCAAAAAACCCACAAAAGGAAAAAAAAAAAAAAAAAAGGGGGGGGGGGGGAAGTGATTGGGTGGTTTGGAAAAACCCAACACATTTAATTCTTTATTTCTGTGTTTTCTGTAAATAAAAGTGCAATAAAACTGACCTGGGGGTGAACTTCAACTGAAAGACCTCAATGACTAAGCTGGGGTGGATGCACCAACAGGCAAAGAGCAGCATCTCCCGGTCTGCCCGGCTCCCACGAGGCTGGGAGCGGGTGGGGGCAAGGCCGGGGGGAGCCGCCCCGCAGCCCCCCAGGGCGGCAGGGAACTGCAGTCGCCTCCTTTGGCATCTGCGTGTTTGCATCCGAAGTGTGCCAAAATGCAAGTAGTTAAGCCAAAAGCGAGAACCTGCGGTTATTTACAGACCCGAGAGCTTGTTGGCCTGCCCGGGGGGACGGTTCTTGCCGAAGTGCGGGGCCGCGGAGCGCTCACGGCACCAGCACGGTGAGCCCGGCCCCGCGCTGCTCCCCCGCCACGTCTGACGCAGTTGATGCCAGCGTTGGCATGCCCTGCCCTAGAAGGCCGGAGAAAAGCGCTCGAGTTCAGGTCATAAAACTGCCAGAATGAAAATGAGCAAAGAAGAAGATGGCCCTGACAGTGCCCGAGCTGTTCTTCATGAGCTGCCTCGCGCACAGGGCACCTTGCGGGCAGCGAGCGAGCCCCTGACCAGCTCCTCCGACCCAGTCCTCCCAACAGCCCAGCCCTCGAGGCACGTCCCACAGACCACGGGAAGCCGCTGGGGCCAGTGCCCAGGGGACAGAGGACAGGAACGCCCCAGCAGTTTCCCATCCCTGTTGCTCCTGGAGCCAGGCGGGACGGGAACCCACAGAGAGATGTGACCACAGCTGGTCACATCCACCCACGGCTACCCACTGGCAGGGGCATGTCTGAGCCACCCACAGCCCACCTACCTGGGCAGGTCTCCCTTCCGAAGGCATCTTCCGAGGTCTGCTGCCCGCCAGCTCCCAGCCCGAGCTCTGACTTGGGAGAGGGTGAGACTGGGTGCTGCAGTCAGGCGCAGGGAGCCAGGACACGCTGCCCGCACACCCCCTGCCTGGGTAAGGCAGGGGAAAGCCGTAACTAGATGGGATTTTCCAGCATCCTTTTCCCCCTTTAAAGACTTCTGGAGGGGCAGTTTTGCAACCTGCCTTAACATGGCAAACCTGCTCCAGCTGGGCTGCAGAGAAGGTGAGCGGTGGTGACGTATCTGATGGCCTCTCAGGGCTCGCAGCTGGAGCCCCTGAAATTCAGCTGTGCTGTCTGCAAGGCGAGACGGCCGGCTTCGGCCCCACGAGGAGGAATGGGGCAACAGCGTGCATGGGGTGGGCATCCCTCCGTCTGCCTCCCCATGCGGGCACAGGGGCAGCTCCTAGGAGAACCCCCCCCACCCCAGGCACCTTCATTCAGGGGCAGGAGCAACGAGTGTCTTCGCCCTGTCCCCTCCACTGCCAAACCTGCTCCTGCCACCGGCTGGGTGCCTCCCGAGCCACGGTGCCCCGGCTGCGGGCAAGGACGGAGGAGTGGGGCAGGCGGCAGTGGTGGCCGCCGCCAGCCTCATCGGCTCGCTGCTCTTACGGAGCAGCTGGCAGCAAAACGTCAACCAAATAAATGGCTTGATTGCCCCGTTATTAGTTACTAAATTAATCCTTTTGTCAGCACTTAACAAATGCTGAGCTGTTGGCTCCTGGCCTCGACCCAGTAAAAGGGACACCCTTGTCTGGGGCCCGATCCAGCACAGCCCGGCCTTTGGGCTGCAATCCGTCCCCGGGAGCATCAGGCGGCTCTGCCCTGGCTAAGTGCCCGTGGAGCGGGTGAGGTGGCCAGGGTGGCCGGCTGTGCCCTCCCCAGCGCCCGCGCTGCCCTGCCAGCCGGCGAGCGAAGGCAGAGGGTCCGGCTGCCCCGCGGGGCTCCCCCGCGGCTCCGGGGAGGGATGTCAAACCGCCTCCTCCTGCAGAAAGGGCAGGCTGCTGCGGGGGGAGCGAGGCTTTTCCTCGCTTCCTCAGCTGGGGAAAGTGGTTATGCACACCTGCACGAAGGAACAGGGAATGTAGAGGCAAAATTTCCTGTCTTCAGCTGCCAAGATCCCACCTTCGGGGCTAGGCCAGCTGTCCCCGGCCCCAAAGTCCTCTTGTGCACCTCTTGGTCTTTAAACCAACACAAGAAATTTAGAAGTCTTATCCAAACTGTTCTTACCGTTCCAATCAGGAAACGCGCCCGCAGCAAAATGGCTTCTGGATCGTGGTTGAAAGCCATGTCCGAGTTTAAGCAGGGACGGAGGTTCAGCCCTGCCTGATGCCTCATGTAGAGCCCTTAGGGGAGAGATCTGATTTCCCAAGGAATCTCTAACATCTTCCTTCAACTGTGCTTCCTCTCCTCGTTTCCCCCCACTGGAAACAAGAGCCGGTGTAACCAAGGTTTTTATCCTCAAATTTTACTGTAATTAAAATACAGAGATGCAGAATATTCCCAGAAACACACTGCAAAACAAACCAAGCAAACAAATTCAGTAGGAAACCAATTACAGACAATGAAATGATAAAGAACAAAAGTGTTCTCTGGAGCCCAGCACCGTGCACGGGACCGTGTGGCCGCAGTGACGGTTTTGGGTGGCCAAAGGGCTCCTTGGCTCCTAGAGAAGCAGAATCAGGCCCTGGCATCTCTCCCAGCAGCTCTGTGGCTCTCTCCAGCCATCTCCACGTTCCCACTCACGCTGTTGTTTTTACAAGGATGACTTTGCAATGGAAACACAGAAATGACCCACCCTCAGGGACAAGAGCCAACGAGGGAACCCAGAGGAAAGGAAATGGGTTAAGATTTTCCACACACAAAACACAAGGGGACAGAGAGGGGTGGAAGACATGCACTCCTCTCCCGGCCCAGGGAGCTGCGGGGACAGAGTCACCCTCTCTGCCCTCCACAATCTGAGCGTGGATCTTTAATGAAGGTCGCGGTGAGAGCTTTGGAGAGCTCTATCCAGGGGCAAGACAAAAAGCTAAGGGAGGGATAAAAAAGAAAGCGAAGAATAATAGGATAAGCAAAGGGAAAGGGGAGGAGAGGGTATGCCTGTGGGCTCTCCTCTCAGCCGGGGCACGTTCCTTGGGCATGGGGAACACCCAGCCATGGTGGGGCACAGGGCTGCGTGTAGGGTCACATCCCACCTCCGCCACGGGGAGATCATGGTGAAAGCCTGGGGGAGATCTGGGAAGGTGGGGGGTAAGGTGGGAGCTGATCTGGCACTTGGACCATCTGTTGGGCATCTGATCTAGCTAAATGGAAACACCTAGCAATCATCACTATTGTGGAAGCAGGGCACCAGCCAGGTGCGGACCACCACCGCACACCAAAACCCGTATTTCTCCACTTCCCTTTCCACGTTCTTCCCTAGGACGAACTCCATCACGTTCATCCTCTGATTCAGAGCCTGTCCTAAGAAACAAATTCCCTCCATGCTCCCCCTTTATCTTGTTCCCCCACTCTTATTCTCCCCTCTTCTCCTCCTGTCACCAGTCCCCCTCTCATCTTCTTACCGTCCCCTGAAAACTGATGATCTTCCTTGTACTAGCTCCCTTCATCCTTCCCCCGGTGGTGCCCCCCCTTGTGTACAAGCCCCCCCCCCCCAGCATCAATGGGATTTATGCACAATGTAGGTTTTGCCCCTCTTACCACGAAGGGGCGGTGGGAGAAGGGCTGCACCAGTGGCTGAGCTGGACTCTGAGCTGGCTGAGGTCTCTGTACTGGGGGAAGAGGAAAGATGGGGCATCCGTCAGGAGCCAACAGCTTCCCCATCCAATCCGGATCCCACCGTTCTGCAACCAAAGCTGTCAGGAGGCGTCTTTGCTCTTAGACTGGGAACACCGATCCTGTTTTCCTTCTGCTCTGGCACTGAGAGTGCCCAGAAAAGCAGCCTGGGGCTGGGTCATCTGGATGAACCGAGCAGGCCTAGCACGCTAACAGACGTACTTTCCAGAGGCCCTTTGAGTCCTGCATAGTTATGTATTCCTGAATGCCCGTTAAGCCGTGTGAGGCCCCGGTTTTGGAGTAGATTTTATCTTCTACCCGTTTGCCTTCTATCTGCTCGTTTGCCCTCTTTTGCTATTGATGGTCCACGAGTTCTCCGTTAGCTGGGCTCCAAGAACAGCGATTTAGGCTGTGAGTTCCCCTCACACCTCTTCTCCCCTTCTCCGGGCCATCCTGCAAGGAAATGGCAGTTCCAGACAAATGGAGAGCTTTACTCCATTTACCGCAAGGACACAGAGAAGAGCAGAAATAAAAAGATGGGAAACCCTCAGGACCTATGGCCTTCCTTAACGCACCTTTATCCCATTTTCCACGCCTGCTCTGCACACACGGTGCCTGCAGATAATGGCTTGGGAAGGATGTACCGCCTCCTCCAGCAAGAGCCTGTGTGGGATACTGGTTAGCCAAAAGCATGATGAGCTTCCCATCACCTGCCCAGGGGTGGCTGGTGAAATAAAGCCCCTTAGATACTATCTTCTCCTGCCCAAGGCAGTTAGGAAGACGACCGTCTTCTGGCTCTATTGGTAAGAAACTGCGCCTTTCTAAGAGGGCTGGTGACAGCGCAGCTAGTTAGGCGCAAGCAGCTTTTGGCTTGGGGTTAGAGCTGGCTTCAGGAGCGGTCTGTGATCTGGAATAAGAAATGAGACGCGCTCAGGGAGAGCGGCGAGCAGAGATCCACGCAGTGCAAACTGCCCTCCTGCTTTGCAGGGCATTTGAGACAAAGGAAGAACAGACAAGACTTCTTCTGGCCTTGCCGACTGCCACGAGCATCCCAGCAAAGCGCAGGCACACATCAAGGCCTGATCTTTCTGTGAAGCTGCTGCCCTCGGAGACAAAACCAACACGTCTGGGTCAACTTGGCCTTCACCAGAACAAAAGAGACGAAGCGAGGAAATGCACACACATACCAAATGCTGTTTCCTCTTCAGAAACAAAGATGTAGGTTAAACCACTCTCATGCTATCAAGAGTAACGCGCTGTGGAGATCAGCAACTTCTTGCCACTGCAAACAGCAGGGACTACCCAGCGAAGGGTATGGAGGGAGACTAACACCAGGGACACAGCCACTTAAGTCAGGCCCAAAACATGGATTTAATAAAGGTCTGAATGAAAACTGTTTCACAAGCCCAAAAACATTCAGCAAAAATGGTGGCGGGGGGGGGTGTGTGTGTTGTACTTAAATATTCCCTGACGTCTGAGCCCTAAGCACAAGAGAGCAGCCAGGAAGCGCAATGACCTCCAATGGGAAATGAAGATCAAGGAAGTTGGCTTCAGCGTCCAAAAGATAGGGCAGAAAGTAAACAAACCGCATGGACGGGAGAAAGGGGATTTTTCACATTCCTTTGGTTTCAATAAACTACGCTCTTGGGCAACAGAGGGGAAAACATCCTCTAAAAACATGATTTTTATTTTGAACAGGACCCTATATAAAAACTATATGCTGGAAGTGCCGAAGATGACTATGGAAACTCCTCCGCAGCAGTGGCACAGTTTTGTTTACCTGGCTGAAGACATGCCCGCGGGCTGATACATACACACGCGCTAACACAGATGCATATTTATAAAATACAGCACAAGCACTGCTTCACTTGCCTATGCATCCAACGCCTAACGACCTAGGCTAATCACCTGCCAAAGCCAGGAGCGGCAGAGTTAATGGTGGCTTTCCTCATCCCAAGAATTACAGGGGACCTCGGAGGGAGCGAGTGTGTCCGTGTGTGTGTGCAGGATGCCACGTGGCCCCTTGAGCATCACGGGCCAGGCTGAGGATGGCTGTGACTCCCAGGTGAAGGCAGGGGTCTGGGTTTCTGCAGCACTACGAGCGTGGGTGGGCTATTTAGTGCAACACCGTCATTTAGAGGAGCCGGGCTGGAGCCCCAGGAGCAGCGTGTGGAGGAGGAGTTGCCCAGGCAGGATGGCTGCTGCCGGAGCACGCTCAGCCCCACGGGGAAGCGTTCTCCAACACGGTGCAGCTCGCTCACAGCCAGGTCACAGGGAGAGCCTCCCCTCCCACCCCGCAGCAGAACTTGGGTGGCATTTGGGAACACGCTTGCTCATGGTTACTAATGACGTCTGTGGAGTGAGAGTGTGACCTAGAGTCAAAATGCCCCTGTGGCAGATGGGGATATCGCCAGAACTTCAAGGGTCAAACCCAAGGGCCCAGTTTGTGTCTCTCTGGAGCATCACTACCTGTGCTTGCAATGTCACAGAGGCCTGGCAGATGCCGCTGTCAGCTGGGAATGGGAACATACAGCAGCTTTCTTCCTCCTGCCTCTCACCAAAAAAATTTGTGCAGAAGTTGATGGCCCGGGACATATGATACTCTTGTGTGGCATCATCCCCGGAGCTGCTCTGCTGAGCTTGAGGGTTCCTTCTCTGAAGGGTGCAATTCAGCCAAGGAGTAAGTGATTGGGAGCAGCTTGTGGGATGGGCCCTGCGAAGAAAAGGTAAGAGGAGCAGGGCAGGAGGGGGGCTTCCCCCTCTTCACAGTATCTCTCCTTTGTGTCAATGGGACTTTCTTCTATGGTTCTCCCCCAGGCAGACCCCCCAAACACACCTCCCAGAGCCAAGGGAAGGGGTGTTTCAGAGGCTGTCTTCCCAGCTGAAGTTGAATTTGACTATATAACCCACACTTCAAGCAAGGCATAGTTCCTCCCTCTCCCCTCTTACCCCCCCACTTCCAGGCAGATGGAGCCTAACACCCTCTCCCACCCCTCTGTGCTTACAAGAGCAAGACGAGAGGAAGGAAACTGCAAGACAGAGACAACGGTGTCTTTAAAGCCCTCGGAGTAGAGACTGGTTCCCAGTAGGTGATGGGAGTGAAAGGCATTGACAGCGGCTCTGTGAACTCCGAGCCAGGCAGGCGGTGCTGAGCAGGCTGCAGCCGAAGTCTGCTCGGGTGCTTGACCCTCCCTGAAGCGGTTGGTTCCAACTCAAAGAGGTGCTGTGTAGGGGGAGAGTATGGGCAGGTTGATCTTTCGGAAGGGAGCTGCGACGGGGATTAGTCAGCCTTGTCCTTCTTCTTTGTGGTGAAAGGGACTTTGCTGGCAACCGCACTACCCACAGCTCCGACGCCGCCGGTCACTGCCGAGACGCTGCCCTTCACCAGTCCGACGCCAGCAGCAGGGACGCTGGTCACAGCTGTTTTGGTGAGCTCCAGGCTCTTGCTGCCCACCCAGGCAACTCCTCCCAACGTGGCCCCCACGGCTCCCCGGGTGATACTGAACAGGCCGCCCGTCACTCTCCAGATCACCCCTGCCTGCTGCTGCGGATGGTCCTTGCTGGCATCTGCAGGGAGAGAGAGAAAGGGAAAGTCAGAAGTGTCCACGCCAAAAACCTTCTCCCTGGGCACCTCTTCCAGCCCAGGAGGGTTGTCCACCACGGCGCACGCTCCCGTATGCACAGTGCCTTGCAGCCCCAGACCTCTCGGCGTCTGATGGGGGAACCAGGGTGAACCCAGGCCGGAGAGGACCTTGGGAGGGTAGGGAGTGGGAGCGGAATTGCCCATGTGACAGAGAAGGGAAGAAGGTGGCTCAGCTACAGCCCCAAACTCGCAAGCCCCAGTGCTGCAACGCAAAGCAAATCCCACTAACGAGATGTAATTCCCCTCCTGCGTGTTGGCTAACGCCAGTAAATCACAAAGACTAACGCCAGCACAGGAGGCAGGAACTGCAGACAGCTACGGCTGACGTCTGCGTGGCCTGCAGGTCCTCAGAAGCATCTGCCTGGAGGCAGGTCTGCGCTCATGTCAGATGGGGGACCGAGACACGGCACAGACCTATCTGCGAGAACTGTAATTGAGCTAGCACAGATAGCAAACTGAAGTAAAGATACAGCGACACGGACGTCACCTCAGGTTGTACAAACCCTCCGGAGATCTCAGCTACGTATTTAATAGTGTTAAGACAGTGCTTAAGTTGCTACACTATGTCACTGCTGGTTTACCTGTGCCAACTGGATCAAGGCCAGCATGATATATCCACCCGAGCTGCCATCGCACCTGCCCACAACACTGCAGACGTGACGTTCACAGCTCGCCGTTTCTCGGGAAAGGGTTGACTCTGAACTGCTACTCACGGGATCCAAACCCGACAGCTCTCCTGCCGGCCTCCACACAATCCTCTCCCTTTGCGTCAGCTAACAATGCTGCGCGCAGGCAGCGAGGGAGGAGCTGCTCTTTTTGTGGGGCGAGATATTTTGGATCCTCTTGACTTGTGATTCACTGCCAGTTCCATACATGAGATGAGTTACTAATAATTGCAAAAATACAATAAAGCAATCCTGGCAGGAAAAAAAAACCAAGCAGGGAATACAGGATCTCTGGAGCAGCAGCAGCCCTTCTAACCCATCACCTACTCAGAAGAGAGGTTGCACAGCGCTGATGCAGCAGGAGGGCTTTAGCCTCCTGCTAAATGCGCACCCTGTTTCCCGAGAAGCAGGGAAATAACAGGGATGGAAGTGGCTTTCCGAAAGCCTGCATAAAAACACGGTGCAGTCACGCGTCTGCAGAGATCCCGGGAGAGGGGCCGTGTCAGCAGCAGCCGCTGCCTCGGAGCAGAGCACTGCAGGGGCTCCACCAGCACCCCGAGAAGGGAGCCAGCCTGCACTGCGCAGCCCGGTGCGCACCCGTCCCCCCGGCACGGGCGCGGGGACAGGTCTGGCATCTGTCCCTGGGACCAAAGAAGGAGACAGCCAGGCTGCGGCATCCCAGTTTAGCCGCCCGCCCAGACTGGGCTGCACAAATGGACCCACGCTAACCTAAGCAGGTGGACAAGCTGAATACAGCTAACGGCAGGTAGGCGAGAGCTGCTGGCTGAATGCACTTTCTTTTGAGATCCCAGCCCTTCCGCCGCACTCTCAGCTCCCCTCACCCCCTCTCTCTAAAGCTCCCCGAGAAGAAAGTCCCCTTGTTCATCCATCCAGCCAGCAGCTTCTCTCCTCGATTGTTAATAACATCCCAGGCAGCAGAAAACTCCACCTGGAAACCCCCCTTTGACATCTCCACCCGCTTTCATTTCCAGGCAGATTGGAGCCAACACTGATGTAGGATTTCCCTTGCCGGCAAGCAAAGTCCTCGGGAGTGCCGGGAGGCTGGCCCCACCGCTCATCAAGCTGCGGGGCCTTCGCACGCTGCACGCCCCGCTTGATGTAGATGTCAGACCTAGTCAGTCTAAGCAAAGGTCTTCCTCTTACTGCTACTAACTTGTCTCACGCTGTGCCTGCACCACAGCTGCTATTCAGTGTACTTCTGCCAAGCTATCCTGTGAATCCTTCGGAGCGGAGACCATCTTCCCGTTGTCCGTGTTGTCACGCAACGTAGCAGGGTCTCTAAGTGCCGCTCGAAAACAAGGTTTTTTCTTTTCTTTTTTTTTTCTTTTTTTTTTTAAACAAACCAACCAGAAGTCTGACAGAAAACACTCAGCAGCAGCAGCAGGGCACGGATTTTATCCTTGGAAGCACCAGCCGCCCCGCGGTGCTGGATGCACGCGGCTGAAGGGACAACCTGACCTTGCCAACCGGATCAGAGCTGCTGCCTGTGCTACAAGCACTCGGGCGGACGGGAGGCCAGTCAGTCACACTGGGGACTCTGGGATTGCACCATCTCATCTGTGGGAAAGGGGGATCTTCCAGGCCTCTTAGGAAACAAATTAAGATATCTTCAGATTCAAATTGCTAACTTTTAGGCATTTGACATAGGCGTTAAAGTTAGGAGATTCGATTCCTCTGGCTCCATTTCTAGCCAGGGAAGAGGAGGCTGCATACAGCAGCCTAACCCAGCAGACCGGGCACAAGCCTGAGTTAGGTGGTGTGATGACCCTTTCCTAGTTATTTTTGTTCTGGATTCTTCTAAAATTCTGCAGGAGTCTTAGCGGAGTTGTAGGTTTTTCCCCGAGCTTGACCCAGGCTGTACGGAGCCCTCCTTTGGGCAGGTCTCAGGACAGTGCCTGTGAGGAGTTTGGTGTTCACCAGCTCTGATGACTTGGAAGAAGCCTTAGGTTACACACTTGTCTGACAATCTGGGCAGCAAAACGGAGTTTGAGAGGGGCCAGTACAAAGCTTCTGGTGTAGCCTAAGCAGCTACAGTCCCACCTGGTATATGACATATTGCTTGCCTATTCCTCAACAGCTTCTTTACGTGTTGGTTTTTTTTTTTTTTCCTCTCCCTCGATGCTACTGAGACCCCTTGGCTCCGTTTCCAGTTCAGTTGCCAGCCTCCCAGCTGCTGCTCCCAGCTTATCCCGTACAGCCATTTGTGTCTTTTGTCTTCAGACTGAGGGCGGGAAGAACAGAAAGATCCAGAAATTCATGATGCTTTAAAGCAGGACCCTACTCAGCAAAAATCGGACCGGTCCTCCAAACGAACACCATCCTCAGAGGACGGCAGGTCTTGTGTTCCCGCTCCTCTATCCGGGGAAGCAGGATCCTTTGCGTCCCATCAGAGGACTGCAAGGCAGAAGCTCTGGGCATTAAACACCTACCGGCGCGCTCAGCTGCAGAACCAAGAGCTGTATCAATGCAGCAACAATCTTCCTGGCTCTCCCCAGGTAAACCTGCGTCTGAGGCTGCCTGGAACCTCTCTGTAGGAAGATTTAGGCCTCATTTCAAATGACCTGAGGCTGCTGGAGCTGCCCAGCTATCTGAACACTAGTGTGAAAATCTCTTAGATGATAGCTGGATGCCTGCAGGTGGATAGCCCAGGGGCCAGAGGGAAGGAGGCAACCGCAGATGAGATTGAGGGGGGATGTTAATCTGCCAGCAAAGAGCTAAAACATATTGGAGAAAGTGTCAGGAAATACTAATGAAGAAAGACAAGGACAAAGGTTCTTTCTGATTAAGCTAGGCAGAGACAATGAAGCTGCAGCACACTGGAGCACCAGTGCTCGCACCTGGTCTGCAGCCACTCTCACGGTCCTTAAAATCCATAGGTAGCAGGGAGGAGGGAGGGAGGACCTGGCCCGAGCAGGGTGGGAGGCTGTTCCAGAAGCATTCCAACAGCTCCAACACAGAACAGAAGCTGTACCGTAACAAAAACCCGAACAAACTCAGGTTTGAATAGATCTGAAAAAAGAAAGAAATCCCTTGTGACCCCAACCACAAGGGGCCACATCCTAACCTGGCAGCAAGCTGAAATAGGTCGTATTCGTTCTATACTGTAGATGATGTGTCGAAAGCTTTCTAGCCATCCCCGGTTCGTTTGTCTTCAGGACTGCAATAAACCCCACAGTAAGCTGTCATGTAAGATAAGCATCAGATTTACAGTGCAAATTAGTCTCTCAGACAATGGAGTGAGCTAAGCATTTTGTTGGCACAGAGGAGCCCAGATTAAGGGTAAGACAGACAGCGGAGATGAAATACACAAAATAATCAGAGAGACAGACACACGGCCCGAGCAGGGGAACAATTCTGTTCCCTGGAGCCCGCCGCAGCCCATGCTGCTCACGAAAGCTCTTCACCATCTGCCAAGCCCTTTTTCCTTTCCATCAATGACCTGGCCTTTTCAAGGGTCCCTTCAGCGTCACTTCACCCCATGGCAGCTTAGAACAGAAGAAGAAGGAGAAAAAAGAGATGAATAAAACGCGCCCTCGTATGAACGCCGGCTCTCTGGGCTGGGGTCGGCACCCCACACAACAGGCTCTCCTCCTCGGCCGCAGCCCTCCGCAGTCCCCGCTGGCTCCTCTCCAGAGCAGGGGTCCTGCCTGCTGGGGCTCCAGACAAACCCTCCGATCCTGACAGCGTCTATGACTCAGGGCAGAAGTGAGATCGGTTTGTCGATAATAACAGATACAGCTTTCAAAGCTGCCACGGCGATTCCTCAGGGCTTTGCGTTGTATTTATTTGGTGAGAGAAAACGATAGCCTGCGCTGGTGCCCACTACAAATGGCACAGGCGTTATTCTTCCCCTCGGCCCCTGCCGGCAGGTGATACGACAGGCAGGGAGAACTCTTTACTTTAAGGACTTGTACAAGTCGCTCTTTCCTACTGATTTATAGAAACAGCCCTAAGCCAGGAAAGCCGTGTCAGGGAGCGGCATGTATGGTTTTGCATCTTCAGGACACTTCCATCCCTGCTGGGCCCCAGGCGAAGGAGCTGGGCTGGCTCAGAGACCAAAATGTAAACAGCCAATGTCATCAGTTTGTCCCTCAGCAGACGAGAGAGGAAGGGATGAGGTCACTAGTTCAAGCTTGAATTACGCCTCGGGCAGCTATTAAGTGACCACTGGTGGATTTAGGCAGGTTCCCTTACCTAGAAAAATGTTTGGATTGGAGGAACAAGCAAGGGGTGGAGGGTCACCTACTCACACCGTCTAGTCACAGCTTTGCCCAGATGATTTTTAAGCAACGCTGAGCAAATCGCTCTGACCTTTATTGCCTCTGCACCACTGTGATCGAGAATATGTGATTTTCTAAAAGCCTTGGTTGTTGAGTCACAAAAAAGCATGTATGGGAGAGAAGTTTCCAGTCCTGATGTTTTTTGGAGAAAAACCCGAAAGTTTGATTCAAGTGCACTCTTAAGACTCTGAGAACCCCAAATGCATTATTGTTATTTTTAACCTCGTGATTCTTCCGAGCCTACCTCAATTTGAAACGCATGCGGCTGGCACCGCCGCTTCTCTTCCCCTTCTGTAAAGCGAAGCTGAAGTTAATGATCCCTATTTCCTTGTATTGCTGTGCTGTCGTGAAGGTTAATTAGGTACAGTTGGTGCGGTGCTTTAAATGGGGAAATTGTGTTTGTATCGTCATGACTGGCGCTGACAGATTCCTGTTGACATTCTCAGTAGAGATGCCAATGACAACTTCCAATTTATCTCCGGAGAGGTTTCCAGTTTCCAGACAAGTCACAAAGGCAAGAGAAACGCTTGCCCCCTCCCCACGCACTGTGGTGGAGCCACGCAGGTTTATCCTGTAGCTGAGACTTCCCGTTTGGGCCATACACTCCTCTTCTGGCACAAGGAGCTGAAACAGGTAGAGACCACTCTGATGGCTGGGCACAAATGAAATCTCACCGTACACCTTCCAGCAGGGCCCTTCTCCAGGGAATGGCCGGCACCGCCTTCTTCCGAGCCTCCTGCACGCAGCTGGACAAGGCTTAGCTGACCCTTGTGGGGCAGAGCTGTAGCGAGCATTTACGTCTGAGACGAAGGAACTGCCGTTCATGTCCTTTCTGTCATTTTAGGATCAAAGATCTAGCTCCTGCCGTGTCAGAGGCAAAGCGTTAAAGGGAGCACTACAAAGCGTTTGTTCTTTAAATGCTCGTGCTTCACTCCTGCCAGCAGCCCCATGCTGCAGCTGATTGGAAATGGCTTCCCAGGCTCAGCAGCTGTCCCCTCCCCAGCCCTGCTCTGCCCAGACGCTGAATGCTACAAACCAACACGGTTGCCACCAGCAAAAAGCCTAGAAATGCCACATTGAGTTTAGCCCTTGAGTTTTAAACTTTAGCTCTGCCATCAGCGAGACGTACTCGCCTCTCTCTGCAACAGGATCGTTCGGGAAGCTGCTGCACGCAGCAAAACACGGGCAGCTGTCTCCACAGCCCGGCTCACCCCAGGGCTCTTCGCTGGCACAATGAGCTTTAATTGTTTCTCGCACATGCCCCAGGAGCTGTATTAACTGCTGAAGCAGCCACCTTGAAGCACTGAGAGACAGGGTTCAGGAGGGTAAATGAACAGTGATATGCAGTGGCTTGTTTTCCTTGGCTGAGCCTTCGGGGAGAAGCAGCAGAAGCTTCTGACTCTTTGTTGGGAAGCACCGTGCCACCGAAACAGAAGTTGTTTGTAAAGACACAGGGGTATTGCTGAAATTTCCACCGAAAAGAGAATTCAGGGAGATCAGCCTCAGCGCAGCTAACAACCCAGTGGTTAAAACATTTGACCAGCCTTGAGTCAGCCCAAGGACGCTCCCCAGCCTCACACACACCCGCTAAATGGCCCACGCAGCAGCTGAATCCCATTTTCACTCTTTTTGTTGAATTGTTTCACTTTTTATGAGATATTAATTGGAGGAGGAATATAAACTTGTCCTCTCACTTCCCCAAAGGCTTTCAATATGAGAGCCAAGATCTATGCTGAGACAGGTCTCTTACTCTTGTAAAAAATTAGCAGTTCCTTTGCTTTCCTCTCCTGCAGAAAATGTCTGTTTTCTTGCTCCAGAAATACCTCTTTATATAGCTGTAACGGCCTGCAAGGAAAGCCCAGAGTCCCCTTCAACCGGGATTCCCTGCGACCCTTTTGATTCTTAATTCCTTATTTCCCCTCTAGGTTTCCAAGACTTCAGCTACGCTGGTGGCATAGACGTGGTCTCTAACGATGCTGAAGACCAGGATGGCCCACAGCCCAGAGGTGATGCTCCTTCTGCTCTAGAAAAACACAAGAGAGTTGCAGGAGAGAGAGCACTGCCTACTAGAAAGGACGTGGATCAGGTAGGAGCCTGGAGACCCAGCTCTGTTCTCAGCATTATCGCTGACCTGTTGGGTAATGACTCCATCTCCTCAGCTTCCCCTCCAGCCCACTGGCCTGTTTCAGCCACGGGTGGTGTGACGGCCCAGACAGCACGCTGGGGATCCCGCACGGTCTGCGGGATCGAGTCCCAGCTCTGCTGAGCCCAGCAAGCTGGGAAAGGCAGGAGTCCACCCTTTGCAGAGGGGAAACTAATGAGCACTAACTGATTGGCCTCATGGTGCTTCTTAGAGACAATCTCCCAGCTCCCACTGGCATACTTAACCTCTCGTCTCAGAGAGAAAAAAGTGCACACCGGGACAAACTCCTCGGAAAGTTGCCATCCTCTGATATAGATCGTAAGTGCTTAAGGATGAGGACTCGCCCTTTTTATAGGCTGGTACAACAGCCGGCTTCAGGAGACCCTTGTCTCGTTTGAAGCAAATGTCATCTCCCACCACAGTGTATAGGTTGTAAGAAAGATGAGCCCTCAGGAGAACCCTAGAGCAAAGCTACAAGTAGCATTGCCTACTTGGGAAGAAAAAAATCTGAACATACCATTTCTATCTCCACCGCACCACCTCTTTTTCTTAATGTGGAAGACACGCAGAAGGTCAGGCTTTTGCTACTGACCAGAGAGGTCGCTAAAAAACCTATAGGATGTCTCAAGGCCGCTGACAGAGTGGAGAAATGATCCCAAAAGGCATGAGATTTCAGCTTGCCCCAGTGGCTGCTTCCTCCCCACCCTCGCCAACCTCCGGGTCCTGCGCGAGAAACCGCAACGGTGCATTACGGCAGGTATGAACAGCAAGGGACAGCTGTCAGCTGGGCTATACCTTCCCTCTCTCTTCTGTTAAAACCACCAGAAGTGGCCATCAGACTTAGTTTGTTTGAACGTTATGTCCCTGTCTGCCTTCAATTTCCACTCTCTGCTCCACCTACGAGCTCTTGAATCGGTCAAGAGGCTTGCTTAAAAGCCTGGCAAGAAAGAGCGTATAAAGCTGCCCCAATGGCTCCTTTCCCCATTGGAGTCTCATCACTGTGACACTGAGATTTTGGATCACAAGGACCGGAATCACCTCTTGCGGCAAATATGGGCTCTTGATCTCACTTGGGGATCTGTGGGTGGAACGGGAATAATCCAGTAAACTCAACGATTTTCAGTGGCCTCAAGCTTTAATGGTCTGAGGAGGAGAGCTTTCAGACATAAAATTCTACTCCTTACAAACAACCCTTCCTAGCATTTGTGCCCAGGCTGAAGAGACCATCTTTTTAAGCCTGCTCTTTGACCCATGCTTGCTCAGCTCTTGTCAAGGCACATCACTTACTCTGTCCACTCTGTAACAGCGGTTGCACATTCTTCGCGGAGCTGCTTTCAGCTGCTTGTGATAGTACCTGGCACAAAAAGACCCCAAATGAATCAGAGGCTCTTGTTAAACAGCCTTGTTAATTCAGCTCTGATAAAGACACAGGAGAAAAAAAAATAATCAATACTTGTAAAATGAAAAAGGACAAAATCCATAGAGAAATAAAGGTCATTTGCACAGTTCTATGAGGCCCTTACAAACAATGGAGAGTAAATAACATAATCCAAGCCTATGCAAGAAAGGACTTTTCTTCCATGCTCTAGTGCTACCCAGTGGGTTTTAAACAAAGGCAGACTCAGCTAAGCCTCCTCTGTCCAGCGAGGCTAGAAGTCCTTCTCACGACAATATTGCTAACTCACAATTTATCAAGAAGTGCCTGAAGTTTGATCCCAGCAGCAGTTTAGGAAGGGGCATGGGAGTGAAGGACAGTCACGTCTAACCAGCAGGAAGGTGCTCCAAGCTGCCAAGATCAGACATCAAAAGTCTGCTCTGCTCGTTCATCAACGGTCGTGAATATTTTGTGTACTCTGCCACCTGATTATTAAAGGCTTAATCTCTCTACCTTATGGAAACACGATTGTCACTCAAGCATTTTACAGCTGAGGTATCCAAGAATCTGTCCAAAAATACTCCCAGTGAAGTTGGGAACATATCCTGCCTTGCTAATAGGGGAGGACCCAGGTTCAGGCATTTCCTCTTCCCAGTCCTGGAGCAGCTGAGCAATGGATGCTGATGCTTTCCAGCAGGATGGCTGGCACCAGTAAGAAATCCAGAAATTCCCCATTTATTCTGAATATATGCTCCCCACCCCTCTCCAAGGCACATGGAGGAACTGAAGAAAAAGGGGACGGCAGCTCAAAAAGCAAAGCCATGAATTTTAACTGACCTAAGGTCTGAGTGAAGATTTTTTGACTCAGAGAAATGACCCATTCATCCCAGAGGCTATCCAGGTATCTTTCTGTCCATCCAAAGGACAACAAGGCAATTAAGCTAAAAGCTGTGTGCAACAGAAGCAGCTGAGCTGGGGATTTACTGGGGAGGCACGAATACGCTTGCCTGCTCACGCTTCAGCATGCCAGCAACGGGCAGGAGAGGGCCTTTGTTATTCTGCTGGTGGTAGGTGTTCGATGGCGTAGTCTCAAAAACTCGTTTCCCATCTCAGCTGTCAAGGGGAGAGCACTGCAGTCATGAGTGGGCAGGTATGCTGCCTCTGGGAGCAGATGAACAGGCAGAGCATCCCTCTCCCACAGCCAGGCTGATGGGGGAAGGACGGGACCCATCAGTGCCTCAGACGATTAGATCTATTCCAGTGCAAAAATCACACCCCAGCTCTACGCCTAAACCTCTCCTGTGTCCCCTCGCCTCTGTCACTTTGAAAGGAGCCAGCCAGTCCTACCCGTTGTGTTCCCAGTGAGCCTGCCACCTGGAAATCTCAGCCCTGAATGCATAAATTAGAGGTAGCACTAACGCTGCCCAAGGAGACATCAAACCTCCTCCTCTGTGCTGCACAGGCAAAGAGCTGCTGCCTAGGAACGTGAAGCTGCGAGTGCGACAGTTCCCTTCGCTTCCTTCCATATTCATGTTCTTGCTCTTTCCAGGGCAGATTTCAATACGGCACAGCAGGGATCCCATGCGCACTCAGCTTCCCGGTGGCTACTGAAGGACTCTGCCTGGTGCTGCAGGTAAATCGGATTTCTTCTGCGACGCTGCGGCAGGACTGCCATGGAGCCAGGCTCTAGTTTGGCTCTCAGAGACGCTGGGATACCTAGGCCTCCCTTTGAGATTAGTGCTTCCTATAGCTGGAGGAATATCTGGAATAAGAGAGACTCCTGCCCACCCCCTCGGCGCAGCCTCCAGCTCAGCCCTACACTCTCAGCCTCTCCTGGGGGGTCTGTCTGAGCTTGCTTTCCCCCACTGCCAAGCAGCGATAAACAGGCTCCGTTTTATCTGAAAGGGAGAAGCCCCTCTCACCTCTTGGCTTTCTCCTGAGTCAGTCTTGACTCTAGCTCGGGGTATCCCCTCTCACTGCCTGGAGAAGACCGGTTGACCATAAAGTACCAGAATCGTAGTGTGTGCAGGCAGAGAGCCTGATTCCCTCCCTGCTCTGTTTGTGGTTCTCCTGAGGAGTTTCTAGGCTGCAGTTCATCTCTGCGGCACCGGGAAGGGGGACGTCAAACAAGCTCCCACCAGTTTCAGCAGGACCTTCCTTAACTCAAAGATGTCCCTTCACCTCCCAGCAGGGATTTCATGCAAGACTAGTATCAGAAATATCACTAATACTTCTGCTCTCATTCATTTTACCAACTGCTGAAAATGCCTGACGTATAGCGATGTGCTATACGGGAAGTGTGGGGAAGGCTGAAAGCCTGGAGAACCTGAGACCCCTCCGGGATCACCGCCCTTCTCCGGTACCTACCTGTTTTGAATCAAAGCCAAGCAAAGCCAGACTTTGCTGTCAGAGCAAAGGGCTCAGTGGAAAAATTCAGCTGCACACCTACAGCAGCCTTTCAGGTCTCCACGTTAAGACAACATTCACCGTCTTGATTCTGTAATGTAGCCCAGCCTGGCAATGCTGTCACGCTTTTGCTGAAATGAAGGGCAACATTACCCTCCTCCACAGATTCCCCTTAAATTTTCTCCTGCAGTTCTGTACACATGGGAAGCAACAGGGCAGAACGATTGATTCCTTTAAAAATGAGGGAGTATCCAAGGATGCTTTCAAGTACCATAGCACAGAGCTGCGGGATCTGTGTGTCAGGTACCTTCCCAGCTTTCCCGTCAAGGTGCCCAGCTCAGCCTATGGTCCACACGCATGCACATGCTACCCTCATTCTCGACAGGATAAAACCTTCAGAAACTCCAGATCCCAACATGCCACAACTCTAGCTTGCCTAGTGCCGTCATTACAGAAACTCATTTGCACCTTTATTTTCCTCCCTTTGTTTCCAATCAGATGCGTACAGGGAACGACTGGAGTGACGCGAATCTAATCAGAGGCTGATGCCACATCAGAAATCCCATCAAGCTACCTTCCAGTCCCAACAGGCCCTCCACTGAAACAAAACATCTTGCCACGGCCTGGAGAACCCCTGCGTACATTGTGTCCCCAGCAGGGATTCTTAATGGGCTCGGTAGTCAGAAACTGGGTTTTATTTTAGAAAATGCAAACAAAAATCCTTTCTATTTAAATACCCTCCTAGCTCTTAACGGTGCTTTTCTGGACTTTTTTCCTAGCAACAAACCAACTCTGTATTAAGGAATTCCAGAGAGAGAAATCTTAATTCTCCAACAACGCTACAGCAGAGCCCAAACGGCCTCGGAGACCCTGCACACACATTTCGCGCCTGCTGCGCACAAGCACACATCTGCTCAAGCGAAAGCTGCGGCAGCAGGACATTTGCAGTCCCGTTCACCGTTCAGCCAGAACAACCTAAGGGGGCCACTTCAACCCTCAGATGCCTTCAACTTGGAAAATCCAGCTGACACCACTGACCCTAGCCCAAGCTGCAGAACTTACCGTTCCTAAATGCTAAGCCCTGTTTCTGAAATGGACTAAAAGACACGTGGCCTCCCATCCGCACCTTCCAGATTTCTGCTTTACGAGTTTTATCAAGCCTCCCGCAGCCGCATTCAAGCACCTTCCCAGCTCGGGGCCATCCTGAGCACAGATAGATGCTGTCTGCGGAGCACTGAAGGCCTCTCTTCCCCTACAGCAACAACTCGGTTGCCTGAACTTCAGCTGGCTGATGGCAGCACCTGGATGCCATCCAAAGGCAGTAAGTTTCTTGCAGCTGAATACGTTTAGTCCCTCTCCTAAGGCACAGTCTCCATTACGCAGCTATTGTTTATGACCCCAATTATCTCCCAGAAACTGGTCCTTGCCTGCAGTTAATAACCAAGGCTAAGTGATCAACCGTTCGGACTCCAGCAAACTGGTTGTTAACTTCTCTGTCGACCAAGTTCAGAGTCTTTTACCGCTATTAGAAACTCAGATTAATGATGCATAACCGAAATGAACTCTCCTGTGACACAGCTAGGTGAGGCCAGGTGAGGGGGAAAAGAATCACTCCTTTTGCCTGGAGGTATCAGCGGAGCAGGGAGGAGATGAGTCTTCCTTTAACTCACTTCTCAGCCTCCCCTGATGTCTGGGAGATGACGAAGAACATCTTATTTTGCAGAGCACTTTAAACTTTTCTTGGGACCTGGATCATGTGGGCAGGTCTATATGTAAAATGGGCTCACTCGCCAGAAGCTGCTTTCAGGGACCTTTTCCAAACTGTAGTTCCTACCCTAGTATTTCAGATTTCCAGCGGTTAACAAGAGCAGGCCAATACTGCAAACCCCTGCCGGGCAGGAAAACGAGACCTCGCTGCAGAAAGAAAGGCTATCTAGAGCCAGCGTGCAGCGTGTAGGAATGAACCTCAGGTTTCAAGGGGACATCTATGTCCAATAACAGAGGTATTGCCAGCCTGTCCCAGCCTACTCCTCACAGGCTCATTTGTAAAGCAGCCCGCCAACAACTCATCAGAAAATAGTAGTTTCGATTCAGAAAAAGCTAATGCCGCTTCCCTTTCACAGCTCTTTCTTGTCTTCTGAACGCTAACGGGAGACCATCAGCCTTGCGCTCACAGGCTCACAAGGGCCACTAGGTATCTTATAGGACATAATTTTCTCAAGAGATTCACCAACCCCTACTCCATAAAGCACAAAAGTCTGATTTTGGGGAATTACCACCATGGGTTTGGGCAGCCAGTCTGTCCCAATCCATACAGAGACACCCTGAGAGCACCAGAAAAATAAACCCAGGTTTATAGCTGTGCAGTCGTGGGGCTCTGGGACAAACGGACAATGACACGGGAAGAGGAAAAGGGTCTAGAACAAGCGTAAGGATTCCTGGTTGGTTATGCACAACATTAGGAGTTGGTGCCTACAAATGTCTTTGGGTGCAATGAGCTCACTGCCTGAATCTTGGAGAGTGACTCTCTCCTCCTGCCACCGCAGATGGGAACAGGGGAAGGAACAGGGCACTGCTTGCTGAAAGGTCTCCTGCAGCCAACCTCTCCTGCTCAGATGCCTGCTCCTCCAGCTGCCTTCTGACATCTGAGGAGCCAGCACTGGGGCAGCTGGCATTCAGGATCCCCTCCTTGAAATCTGCTGAATATGCTGTCCAAAAGACATTTGTTCTCCTACCTCTCCATGCATCGGCTAGGAAAAGGCAGACGAGGAAGGAAACCAGTGGGAAGAAAAGAGGGCACCTTTCCCCATCTGATCAACCGCTGGATGACAGAAGACCACAAGTGTGTGTCACTATGGGTGAGAGTGGGTGAGGATGGATGCCTCTGTGCTCTCAGTAGATGGTGAAGGAAGACCCAGTGATAGAGGAAGTAACAGATTTTCTGGTGGTGTGAAGAGGATGCAAGTGCATCCTCTGCACTGATGAAACAGCACTCGAAGAGTGGAACATTTCCTGCAAAATTTTGCTAGTGCTTTTTCTTTCCTGCCCAGTCCATTCCCAGCCACAACCCCCATAACCATGCGAACATGGTGACACTTTCTAATGAAAGTGGAGCACTATTTATTGTGTGCGCGGCTGCCATCAACAGAGAGGCTCTGTCAGCAGACACCCCAGCACCCAAGTGCCCCACAGAGGCACCTGAAGTGCAAGTGCAACAAGCACAAACAAACGCTCGTGGCGTGAGGCCATGCCTGTAAGTCAACGGCCACCAGTTAGTGACCGCATAACAAACTCACTGGGAGCCTGTGGGCCTGCATGGTCCGGAGGGGAGCTGAGCGGCTGCTGAGTCCTCAGCTGCCGTCCTCCAGCAGGGCTTGGCAAGAGCGACGTGGCCACCACTCCCGGAGACTGCTCAGTCAGCTTTAAAAACACACTCTTTCATCCTTATGCACGGATTTACTTATTCATGTATTCTCAACAGAAGCACTAACGGCCATAATTGGATCCATTACTGGGGTTATTAGAGCTCTCAGTCACTGCCTCTGCAGCCTCGCGCGGTGCTGGGGAAATGCAGAGGAAGAACAAACAGGGCAGAGGCACGGCCAGCGGCAGGGGCTTTAAAAATTCGTTAAGCTGTTGCTGTGGCAACTAAAACAAAATTTCTGGCAGGGACTGCGATGTGTGGGGAACTGTAAACTTCTCCATTTGTGGAAAACATTGGTCATGTCTCTGGAAGGGAGGTGGAGGAAAGACAGAAAGAAGGGCTCTTTTCAGAGACTGCTCCAGCAAGAGCCAAAAATGGTCTGCTTGCAAATTTATCCTTGTGGCAAGCCCCGATGATGGTTGGATTCTGCATACCAGAGCTTCCCAGGAGCCAGTGCACCGAGACAGAGCTGGCGTGTATGGAAGAGCACTTCTAGGTATTCAGTCCAGCTGGTCTTGATTGCCAGGAAAGCAACTGAATCGCTGCACAGACACAGGCAGCGCTGGAGTCCTCTCGCTTCTACCTTCACCTGCCTCCTCTGCCCCACAACCTATCGAGGGTCTCCATGGAAAATGAAGCTCGCCCGGGAATTAACTTCCATGGAGATGATAGACTCTGGAACACCAAACTTTCCATCCATAAACAGTGGGAAATGGAAAAGCAGCGGTTAGGTCTGGAAATACTAAAATTTGGCTACAAAGACTGAACCTGATCTCAGAAAACACCGTAAGTTTTCAAGATACTCGGTTCTCTCTGAGCGGTCAGGACGGCAGTAACCACCTGGATGAAATGTCACGTACCCTGACAAACTTCAGAAGGTGTCCACTACTTTAACATCTCAACACGGGTTGCAAACTTTCAGGTTCAGCATCTTAAGTTCATGTTTAATTACAATGCAGGACCTGCAAAAGCAGAATCAGCGTTGATTTAACGTTGATCGATTTAACGTTGATTTAGACTAAACAAGCTGTGTTGTGCCACCTATTTAATTTTCTGGGAGATCCCCCAGTTCACGTCTGACCTTGCTTAGCTAGCAAAGTCCAATACCTCCTGCCCCCCCACCTTTCCTGCTCAAGGATCACAGTTGATCAGTTTGTTACTTATGAAGTAATTGATTTAGTTTGGAAACTCAGAACGGCACAGATGCCTGATGCGAGACTCTGAATTCTCTCAAGTTTAGTGTATAGATTGGAGCTATCAAATGGGCACTTTGCAAAAAGATTCAAGAGTGAGAGCGGATGCTGCCAGCAGAAAATCTGCCTACTGAGGGATATTATGGAGGCAAAATGATTGATGAGGATTTCAGTTTTTCCCTGGAGTCAGCAGCTTAACCATGAAGACTTTACTGCAAGTTAGACTCGCTTGGTGGGACTGATTTCCACTGTGAAAGGAGGAGCAGAGGGAACGGGAGGACAAAGATATGGGACTGGCGTCGGGTCCGCACGGGGGAGCGGCATCCAAGCAGCCCCACTGTAATGCTGCCAGCCCCCTCTCCTCTGTCCCCCGGTGCCACGGAGGCTCACGGCTTCCTGACCCTGGCCCTCACGGCTCACACGACTTCACTGCATTAATGACCTCAGTGAGAATTTTTTAATGCTGACTGACAGCAACCTGGAAAAAAAACCAACCCACCCAGGAGCTATGAAATTGCACCATTGCCAAAGGGGAGCTTAGCGCCGGGCAGGAAAGGAGGCACTGGCTAAGTGCACAGGTCTTTAAATAGACACCCACGGCACTAAGGACAGGGGCGAGTCTCTGAGGTCAAGGTAAGAAATGGGTACTTGCAAAGCTCAGTGAAGCTTATGCTTACAATACAGCTCTAATTATCCTGTTAATCAAAGCAAAAATCCTTCTGTTTTGCAAATCCCGCCAGCAAAAGGCTGCAAATTCACAGCTCAGTCACTTAACCCCCAACTGCCCTACACGTTAGAAAGCCAAGGAAAAGGAAGTTTTGAAAAGTTTTGAAATTTTACTCCACTCCACCTCCTTACAATCTTCTACCTTCATTCCCAGCCTAGAACACTTGGATAAGGACTTGTTAACAAGGAGTTTAGAGAAGAAATGTAAGGCATTACTTGTCTGCAGCTGTTAAAATCTTAAATCTGCAGTATGTTGTTTGTGCACACAAAAATCTGTTGTTGGCATAAACATCACCTCAATCCATACTTCTGTCATCCACTGAAGTGTATGGCATATATCAAAATGCTACACATTTTATTCTGGTCAATGGAGTTCACGGTGTGGTTACTTCTAGTGAACAACAGAATTTTCTTCACTGCAAACTACTTCTTTTAAAGTAGCTTGCTGCTTTGAGACACACAGACTTTGGTTTAAATGCTACAGTAAGGGAGAAAAAAAAAATCAGTTTATCAAACAAGATAAAGGTATACCACACACAGATCACTTCTCAATTTCCAGAGTCACTGATGCAGTGAAGATATATGTTGCTTGAGAACAGGCTTGTCACTGGCTTTGGGTGGTGAAACATCAGCAGCAGTTAAGGTTGGCTGGGAAATTTTCACTGTGCATACATGACTATTTTAGTCTTGACGTTAGAGCTGTTAACATCTGCACCTGAGCATTTCCAAACTTTTAAGCAGTCCTAGGCTTGAGAAAACAGCCTCCTCTCATAAATTAGGACCCAATCATAGTTGATCAGGTAAATACAAGTTTTACTTTAAGTTCATAATTTTGAGGGGCTGGTCATTTACTTTCTAATTATGAAGAATTAAGTAGCAGAAATTACTGTGAAGCACACAGGCTACACATATGTTGTCTCTGACTCTGGAGATATCAAATACGGAGACTGCTTTTTTCAGGCTAATCTTCCCCCATATACGAATATAAAACCACAGGATAATCATGTTCAGTCCTCCACTGTCAGGTAAGGTAGTGGAGGTGCCACAGCTTAGCACGTTATTTAATTCTCATATAAGTAACCAAATCCCATCTTAGAAACAGTTAGGTTATTTGCCCTAGTACTCTTACTTGGATATCTAAAATCTTACTGCTCTTTTGCTTAGAAACTTAATTTGCAGCCTAAATTTATTCATGGGCCATTTATATCCATTTCCTCTTGTGCCAATGTTGTCTTTTAGTTTAAATTGCTCTTCTCCCTCCCTGGTGTTTACTCTTCTGATGTATTTATAGACAGCATTCACACCTCCTCTCAGCCTCTGTTTTGCTAGATTAAACAAGCCACACACTTCTCGTCCTCCTGTATACAATGGATTCTCCATTGCCCCACCATCCCAGAAGCCTTTCTCTCTACCTATATGCCAGTCGCACGTCAGGTTTTTTTGCACATGGGTGTTTGGTAGCGTATTGACAAAGCCATGTATACCCCCTTCTCCCTACAGGGACCGCTTGCCTTATACAACCTAGGATTGCATTTGGTTTTCAGTATATTGATAGGGTACAGTAATTCCTTTCATTAACTAACATACTCCAACCTTCTCTTCCCTCAACCCCCTAATAAGCTCACAGCTTACACCAGACATTCTTGTTATCAGTCCTTAGGTGTATAGGCTTTTTTTTTGCATCTGTTAAAAATTGTTACATTTCTATCATTTTGGTCATCGGTCATCAGTTTTTGCTGTATGATATCCAAGCATCGCTATCGGGAACAGTAATACGCTAACTGCTTTGTATCATGCCTTTTCGTACATCCACACCCAACAGAAAATCTACGCTGGAATCTAGAAACTGCTCAAGTCATCCCAGGCAAGTATCCGTTCCAGACGAGGAAGAGGAGCTCCAGTCTCCACCAACTGAGAGAACCACTTCATCTGCATGTGGTCTCCTCCTGATACGGGGCACAAATCACGTTCTGTTGCTGCCCAGGACTCCAAACCCTCTTCCAAGCATGCTGAATCCTGGCTGTGCGACTGGAGACCTTGGGAAGAAGCCAACTGCCCAGATGATGTTTTTGCATCGGTCTGGTTGCGAGGACAGAAGAGGGGACTGTCCTGTGCAACAGTGTTCTCCGTGTCCCAGCCTACCTTCCCATTCCAACTCAGGTGGGCAAGGAGAGAACCACTCTAAGAGGATCAAGCATAACTTTCTCTGACCTCAAGGCTCTTGCAGCTTTTCATTTTGTGAACCCGTTGAGGACTAGGCTTTTCACAATCTCCTCTTTCCGACATCTCTTGCTCGCTTTTGGATGGTAGGAAGAGAAGCACTATTTTCTTCTCCAGCTACCACAGCTGAGGCATTTGCAGCCCTTGTGCTACAGAATCTGACTTTCCTCCCCTAATTACCTCTCATTTCTCCACTTCTAATTTACTTGTTTTGTTGAGTCGAAATTCTCGAGGGCAGCATGGCATTGTGACTACAGCACTCACCAGAGACCGCAGAATGCAGCTATAAAATACGACAACGTTAGTAATACCTCTCTTAGATCGCTCACTGCCTGGCAACCACGACAAAAGACATTTGGAAATGCTTATCAATAACATTGATTACAGCCCAGACGCTTAGGCTAGGTAAGTATTCTCCAGTGCTCACGAAAGCTGCCTGTGAGTGAGAGTCTTGCTCTAGCAGGACTCAAGTTGGTTTAGATGACTTTGGGCCAAAAGCAAATTGGTTTACTTAACACCCTATCCATACGGGGCTGTAAGCCGAAGAGCAGAACGAAGCTCTTGCGGGAAAGGAAGAGAACAGAAGAGTCTGGTCCTGAGCTGGCTGTTTCCAAACCTGTTTACTTAACTATTAGCAAGGGTGGCTTCTCCTTAATTTATTTACATAGAATGTTTCTGTAACCATCTGCTCTTAAGCTAAATGAAAAATTATCATCTTTCTCTTGCCGCTGCAGAGACTCCCTCGGATGTTCTTAATAATACAAAAAAATCTATCATTTTAATGCAGACAGCTTGGCTAATAAAAATGATCTGTACCATTAGTAATTATGCCACAAATACAATGCAAACAAGCAGCCTTTCCCTGAAGAGGCCAAGCATAAAACATCTCCCTCACCAACCAGGGGCCAGAGATGACAGCACAGCAGTGGGACTTGGCTTCTCACTTCTTTACCAAAGAGCAGAAAAAACAAAGAGGAGGGCAGTTTAATTAAGTTACCATTACTCACTTCTTTAACAAGCTTTAGGTGCTTCAGTCAAACCTGCCCGGGCCCCATTTTTCCTAGGAGCTTTTCTCCGGACTATTAATACAAAGCCACATTCCTGAAGAGGGCTACCTTGCTTTACCGGCTCCTGCAGTTCTTCCAACGTCAGAATCCTTTAAGGCTCTGATGTATCCAACTTTGTTGTGAACTGATGCGGCCAGCCCCAGTTGACAGATGGGAAACTGAGGCAGAAAGCAACTAAAAGTAACAGAAAAGATGAGGAAAGAAAGCAGTGAAGCAAGAAAATTAATTCAAGCCATGAGACCATTTCCAAGCAATGGAAAACATCACTTTAGGTAGGGCCTACTTAAAAAAAGCTCCACCACGGGCAGCTTGCTAACAAATGGAAGGACAGCACTACTGGCCCACGTGTTGCCTGATACCATTTCAGTGTGGCCGGCACTGGATGTCGTTCCTGATCGACTGCTGCTCCCTTCTATGAATGGCAGCAAATCACTTAACCGCTACGACTCGGTTTCCTCCCACAAAAAAAGCAATAAAATGCTTAGAGGTTCAGGGATGAACGAAAGGAAAACAAACCAAAGCAACACAGAAGGAAATGTCGTTTTCTTAAAACAAGTGCTAAGGGAAAAGGAGTAAGATTACGCCTCAAATGACAGCAATAAAATATGAACATACCTCTTTACTAAATAATGCGATTGATAAAGAAATGTGTGTAAAGAAAGGTAATCAATGTCTTGGGGATTTTCAAACATTTCTGTAGAGAGATGAGCGTTGTAAGAAATGAAATGCGAACGAATTGGAAGCCCAGTACATGCCATGAATTCCTGTAGCCCAGAGATCTGGCAACACGCATGTGCTGCACGAAGAAACAGGACTGCCTGCCCTGGCAGGTGGGATGCGGGCATGGTTCATGTTTGCATATAATTTCAAAAGCTAAAGACGCACAAAGGAGGGCGATTCTTTGCGAGGCAGGTAAGAAGAACAAACTACAGTGGATGACAACAGACAGGCATCAACTGGCTCCTCCGTGAAAGTACTGCAGGAAAGCACCAAAGCTGGTGCATCATAGGACAGATCGTGCAAAACACGACCAGCAATTTCCTGAGCTACGGCAGAGGAAGCGATCCACGAGGAGGGAGCCGGAGCCGTGGCCGTGAGCCAGTCCCAGAACCGCAGGGAAATATAGGAGCTTTACCGGCTGATGTTTTATACTGTGGTTAAAGATGCATATAGCTCATCGACATGGATGATATCTCACCCATGAAGAGGATTATTAAGGATAAATCAAGCTACTTTTAAAACCAACTCTTTGGATAGTTGGAGAGCTGATCTTGGCTTGCACCCGGGCAGGGCTGCTCGGGAAGATTGACGACGGGTGCATAGGGATCAGAGACTTCAGTTACACTCGTACCTACACAG
Source organism: Calonectris borealis (assembly GCF_964195595.1). Classification (NCBI taxonomy): domain Eukaryota; kingdom Metazoa; phylum Chordata; class Aves; order Procellariiformes; family Procellariidae; genus Calonectris; species Calonectris borealis. The sequence continues at coordinate 44,198,674 of NC_134316.1, read as the reverse complement.
AGGCTGCGAGCTGCAGAGCTGAATCTGGCTCAGGGAAGCTATCAGATTCCCAAGCTGCAGCTCCGAATCTGCCAGGGTTTGTGAGTGACAGGCTGCAGGCAGACGGCGGGGGAAGCAAGGTGAAAGGGAGGCCGTTGGGCTACACCAGATAGCAGTTGCTTACACCCCCTCCCACCTCATCATCATTTTCGCCTTGTATTGTTTCATGGCCTATTAATATTCATAAGAGCCTTTCTATTGTGTTTGCACTTTTCTATCATGCTCACAGGCCTGATCCCTACTCGCCTTAATAGGATGCAAACCTCATGAAATCAGATCTTATTAGCAAAACTCCATCAGACGCCCTCAGCAACGCAGTCCTCACTCCTGCTAAAGTGAAAGGGAAGCCTTTCATGCTGTTGACATCTATAGGGCTCTTAATCTAATACGACATTTCAATCTTAAGAGCAGAAATGAATAGGAGTAAAACACAGGGCAGGGAACGCCACTGAACGCTGCTGAGTCAAGCCCCACAGCGTCACAGCCAAGAGATGCAAAAGACCTTGGAAAAAAGTTTCTAATCCTGCTTTGCAATAAACCTGACCGAACAAAGGTGCTGGTTCATTAACACCTTGATCTCACTGACGGAAGGCTGCTGACTTACCCCCAAATGAGTTCCTCCAAACCCTCAGTCCTAGAGTAAAAATCTCATGGCTTTCTCCCACGTGACGGTGATGCTATCCTGGTGCACAACCTCATCCCTGGGGGCTTTGCACAGACAAAACTGAGCGGAATTAGCAAGAAAAGGCAGCGCTGCGCAGCGGTGACCTTATCCACCACCTCTGCTCCCTGCCCCTCCGCGCTTTTTCAACTACTGACTTGACCAACGTGCATGAATTTTCAACTCTTGGTCTTGCAGAGCCAAGAGAAGAGAATGAGATGGAGCGCGGAGCGCAGCACCAACGAGGGTGCTCTGCACTTCTAGAACACGTGCCTTCAGTCCTGCCTTATGTCTGCTCCATACATCATCCCTGTTGATAAAGATGCCATAGATTGATTTTTCCAGATCCCAGGTGAAGTCTGTGCCTTTGGCAGAAAGAAAAATCATTGCTGGAGTTGGAAAGTGAACAGATTTTAGTTTGTAAGTCAGCGAGTGAAAATAAATACAAAATGTACAGTCAATTTCCTAAGTAGAACAGTACATTAACACATTAATTTTAAAAGAATTTCCAGCTGCAATAGCTAACAAGGACGTTGATAACAGGCTCTTACTCACTGAATAAGAGCTGCTCCAGTCTTGACCCTGAACTGCCCAAATCCTTTCTGCTTAATTAATGACCTTCATTCTGTATCAACAATAACTGATAGCAATTTGATGGAAAATTGCTGACCTAATATTCAGGACACTTTGCCAGTCAGATTTGATACAGAGTGGTTCTGTGGTGTATATCTCCTGCTCTTAATACACGGGAGCGTGAACTCTTGCCAAAGATCACATCTTATTCTTGGCAGACGGTTCAGAAAATGAGACTAGGCCCATATGGATCCAAATTACTGAGAGCAGAGCTGGGATTTAATCATAGCCTTTCTCGTCGTGGAGAGGGGAAAAGCTCTCCCAAACCACCTGCATTACCAAAAGGTCCTGAGTGCAAGGACTCAGGAGTATCTTATCTTTAGTTATTTCTAATTACAGGGCTTTAAAATTTTCCTGTTTTTTTAACCTGTTGTGTGAACATCAAAGGAAAGGAGAAATCTGTTGCTATTGTTGTCTATTCATACTTACAGCAAGGAAATTCAGCCATATAATAACACTATTATCTCTGACTAAAAGGATTCTTCCAAGTGTACTTGATAGGATTAAGGGGAACTGGCACTGGGACCAAAGGATAGCTGCGAAGTTTCAAAAGAATACTCAAACATATAGATTTTCAAATTACTGTACAAGGTGCATGCTGTAATTTATAGCCAGTTGAAACTGCTAAAGTTAGCCAGACAAGAGTGGATTATTGCATCGACTAAGGCTTTGTACAAGGGTAGCACCCCAATTCAGCATCCCAACTTATAAGCCGGGAGGGGAACAGTGAATTCTGACATGTAAGAGGGTTTTAGGAACACTGTTCTTCTCTCAGCTTAATTGCCACTTGCTCTGAATCGAGATATCTCTGATTAATTTGCAGACCTCACAAAAGCTTTCTCCGAAACACGGGAATAGGTTCTCCACCTCTGGAGCAGAATTACAGGATACTGCAGCGGCTGCTACCTCACGGTTGTATGTCCAGCACACTGAAATCATCACCCCAGCAGAGGATGCTAAAGAATGCCCTCTGGATCCCAAACACCTTAAACAAATGCAAACCTTCCCAAGCCTTTAAATCAGACACATAAAACCACCCCTTGGTAACCACGTGGCAGTCATTACTTGTGTAGCGCCTGGAGAAAAAGACGTATCGTGCTTTCCCTGCTGCATTCAACTCATACTTTTAAGAAACCTCGTTCCTCAGGCTGTGCCAACATCATTTAGGTTGTTGGTGCGCAAACCAGGAGGTAAACAACGCCGACCACAAAAAAATCATGTTCATTTCAAGCTCCATTAGAAACGCAGAGTTTGGCAGCAAGAAAAATCAATGTTTGTCCAGTGGGGGGAAAAAAAAAGTAACCAGCACTGATAGGGACAAAAGGGCTGTTTTCAAGTTTCTAAGAGGATGTAAAAATCTCGGTACTCAATATCCTCTGAACTGGGGGAAAACGACTTTCTTATCACTGAGACGATCTGATTCTGACACAGGGAGTATTTTGATGTGAATTATTCAGCCCCAGATACTGTCTGGCAATGCTTTCCTTCTTTGTACGTCTGATCAGCTCTGACACTAGGACCAATTGATTTCCTTTTTTTTCTTTTTTTCCTCCCTAAAGATGTCGTCAATTCTGGTTTGTTCTGATGAACTCCACAAGCGCTACACCAGATACATACAGATCTCCCAGGGCTGACTTCCAGTTTAGCTGTGCTGGATAACAAGCAGAAACCCCATCATTCTTAGGTGTTACTAGTTGTCTGGGATAAGACTTATTCACTGTGACAAGAAAAAAAAATCTAAAGAAAGGATTGGAGGGCTGACCTTTCAGCAGCGCCTGAACCGAAGCCAGTTTGAGTAAGAAAAATCCTCCTTGGCCTCATTTAGGGAAGCAGCGTTGTGCAATTTCTGAGAAATAGCAGGTCCCCATTAGACCCACAGTTTGTTCATCTTTAGGAAAAATCTCAGTCATTTGCTACCATGACTATGTTAATTTGTTTAAATGCAGCAAATCTCTAAAGCTCTGGGCCCTCCCAAAGCACCAGCGCGCATTAGGCTAAACTGCAGTCTTACCTCATCTACAAATCCACCGAACATCGGGGCTGCTGCCTGATGGGAAAATCCCAAAATCGGCACTTCTGCAGCCTGCTTGTATGCTGCAGGCCAAGCCCTGCCCCTGGCTATGGATACTCCAGAGGCCCCTCTCCCTGCTAATGGGCTCTGCGTGACCAGGAGCCTGTCCCCACGGCAGAATTCAGCTCCAAGGGGTTGCCTGGAGCATGGTGACCGATCCACCCCTTGCAGCTGCCATCCTGAACACTTATTTTTCCTTATGGAAGCACTAAAATACTCTCCTGCCTGAAAAGAAAAAAGACAGGCGAGCCAGAAAGCCTAAACTGCTCTGTTTAAAACAAAAAAGCTATCGTCATTTTTGTACCCTTTGCTGGACATTATGCACAGTCCAGCATAGACGAAGAGACAACTATGTATTACACGAAGAAGGGAAAATAGAGAAGCTACAGCTAAAGATGGTCTATGACATTAGCTCTTCTCCTATCGACGGCTGGAAATTAAACCCTCCTCGCCTGCAGGTATCCCTGCAGGAGTGTGAAGACAGGAGTTCAGGGATGAAATCTAGCTGTTCTGCACAGCAGTCCTAAACCAAAGAGAGACCTCCTTTCCAAAAAGCGAGAAGTAATTCCCCTTTGTTCCCAATAGATTAAGTCTGTTTTCACTGTCAAGAATGAAAAATATCCCAGAAAAGATCAGAGAATCCATTTAGCAGAGACTACACATTAAAGGACTCATACCAGAGAGGGCTAACATCGTCCTCTGGCAAGTGCTCCCTAATTTTCTATGAGAAGTATCACATCGTGTGTCAGCTCTTAAACAACCGAAAGATCTCAAAGTAAAGCGGAACTTTTGGAAATCAGAGAGCCAAGATCAAAATGAAATGCACCAACACCTGGAGTTAAAGCCCGTCTCTAAGTGCTGGAGGGTTTCTCAGCTTGCATCTCTCAGTTAAGGGGAGGAACGCTGCTGCTACCGAAAAGGCCAACACCTCCGAGTGAAATGCGTAAGCCAAGTCAGAACGACTCACTTCCAGATTTAAGGCACAGCATTGGGATGCGTAAGCTTCCCCCTCCGCTTACAAAGCTAACGAGGTGCTTTGCAGCTTGACTTCCTGCACGTTTTAAAATGAGCTATAGCAAAAGTGAAGACGCTCAGTCTGCAACGTAGACAAATCCAACTGGGATATCAAGGAGAAAGGATATGCTAACACGCGCGAGGGAACCGGTGAAGTCTCAGATCATATCGATAAGTAAATAGACAAACAGCTTCGCAAGTCTTACCAGCAGATAAGAATGATGTACACTTCAACAGCGATACAGGAGCTATTATGCACGATCAATTAAAGAAAAGACCAGGCAGTTCTGGTGAGGGAGGGTAAGGTCAGCAGCTGGAGACGTTCAGCAGCTCCTGCTTCAGAGAACAAGCCCAGCCATGTGTCAATTCATTCACAAATTCACGACACACCAATTTAGGCTAAGTCTGTCTTTAATTTATAACTTTTTGCATCTTGACAGCCCTCCGGGACTGTTAATTCATTTGTTTCCTCCCTAGATTTCACAGTGTCTGTAGAATATGTATCAAGGGATGGAAAAACAGCCCAAATATATTACCCAGGCAGCAACGGGGGGAGAAGATACCTTCGGTAGGAAGCCTTTTTTTCCCCCCAATGAAAAGACTTATTTCTCTTTAACCTGAAATAGCTAGATGTAAGGTTCAAAGGTGATTTTTCATTATAAAGCTCTATTTCCAGGACCTAACAATTCTCAAAATATTAACCTCTCATATTCAAATTCCGTAGGCCTGCACTCTCTTCAAAGACACTCGTTTCTTGGGACATTTGATCAAACTGCTTCTGACCTTTTCTAGTATGCCGAGGGGCAGTGAGGAAAGCAAGAGGGAGAAGGATGGTAGGGGAGGGATATGGAGAACAGGAAAAATTCTCATAGAAGAAGAATTCTTGTTAGTCTATTCTTGAACAGCTCCACAGTCAAAAGGTTTTGAAGTCGATATTGGCATGGAAATATTTCTGCCTGAAGGATTTCAAAGAATAATCCCGGAAGGGTTCCTTGGGCATGGCCTGACTCCAATGGGAATTAGTTTTCATTTGACCCAATTATACATGTTTCAAAAGTGCATGCTGAGCATGCCTGTGGGGTTTTCTGGTAAGCTCATTAAGGAGTTGATTTTGTCCTGCACCAAGTGCTCTACCTCAGTCCTGAAAAATGCTTCATAAAACCATGAGACTCATAAAAGTCCAGGGGACACTGCATATTCCTTAAAATTAAGCAGGTGTCTGTGTGCTTTGCTGGATCAGACTGGAGCTGTGGTTTTCCATGAATTCAATCTGTGGTCCCGGAATAGCTTTCTAACAGAGATCCTGGTCTCTCAGAAATTTTGCAGATTTAGTATAATTGTCTTAACCAACTTTGCAGACCCGTTCAAAGTAATCCAGAGCCTCCCAACTGTTCTGGCATCACAGACTGAAAAGCACTGGGCCAGCACATAGAACTGGTCCCAAGCTATTCAACCAAATGAATAATAATAATAGTAGTAATAATAATAATAATACCACCCCAAGTGTGTTGAAATGAACATTTTATGAAAAAAAAAATTAAACTGAGATAAAGATCTGCTTCAAATCAAGTTCAATTTAAAATTCTTCAGGCACAGAAAAGAGGCAACCGGAAACCATTGCTTTGCTCATCAGGAAACATTCTAGTTTATCCAGAATAAAACATGCCCTTTACAGTGCTTGTTAGAAGGAAAAAAAAAAAGTTATGAAAATGAATGGTTGGATTCACAAAACTGGTGGTGCATTTAGTTTTTATGTAATAGCTCAGAGGCGAGAGCATTCACCAAGGATAGAAGAAAACCAGGCTTAATGGCCCTAAAGATTCAAATTTTTATCTCCAAATTGCCTGCGGAGTACTATATACTTAGGCTATTCTGTATTTTGGGATGGACTTTTTTTAGTGTTTTCTTCTATGCAAAAATAATTAACCATGCAGTGGAGCGAGAAGTGGAATTAAAGCACTCTCCCTGCCAGCTCAGCATTCTCGCCGTCAGGCTCAGGATTCCCATCAGGACCTTCACAAGACTGCGAGAAGCACGACTAAGGACATCGCCCTCAAAACACTCTCTAGCTTGTCGGAAAAGGATCTTTCGTAAGGGACGGAAAGCCTTCTGACCTGAAGGGATGGACTTGCACCTGTTTCTCCTATTTTCTCCATGAACGCTTAAGCTAGAGTCTGAGATAGGTACGATATGATCAAAATTATAATTTCTTTTGGTATCTCCCCCCCTGTTGCTTCCTCACTGGACATTACTAGAAAATGTGGGTTTAAAATGAGCAAATGGTTAAGTAATTACCTCCCATCCCTCTCCCCAAACATACTTACATTATAAAAAACGTTGCCAAGCTCAACTACGTATGAGAAGTAACTGCAGTTAAAGAACATCATTTAAATTTTAGTATAAGCAGACTGACTTTAACAGACCACAGATCGACTTTATTTCCTTGGGGGAACAGGGAAAGTTGTATCACACATAGGGTTAATGCAAGATTGCAGATAATTTAGATTCCTATTTATTTATCTCAGTCCCTAAATTACAGCTAAGGAGTACTGCACTGGGCGTATGTACAAACGGTCAAATCGGGTTCATCATTAGCTGCCTCAGCTCCACGAAAGAACATGTCTAATAAGGTTACTTGCAAAATTATTGGTGTAAATGATTTACTGAGAACATCGGTAAGAGGTCTAATTCAGACTCATTGTGATAATGAAAACAGGGAAACCTAGAGCAAGAAAATTAAAATCCTACAAATGTTTCTAAACTTGCATACAAATTATCATATTCCATTACAGTGTATTATTCGAGAACTATTCTCAGTATTATTAAATATAATATTGTAATGCAAATGCAGCCAAAAGCAGAGATAGGATTTCTCTGCGAAAACTGATGATACGCATTTTCTTATTTTTGCACACTTTCTCTTGCATCCTTAACGTTCTCCTAGAGGATACTTTCTCTTCGACTGTATACAGTCCTGTACTCTCTATTGGTCCACGGTAGGATACAGCCTATCAAGGTCAAGTTCGATATAAACTGCTCACACCAGAAGCCTACAACTCTTCGAAAACACAGCAAATAAAGGAACTGCTGCCAGACCCCAGACTGCTGCAATACTAAGAGCTTCCAAGCCATCTGCTGAGACGACTATTTTCTTCACTCTGAGGGTGGTGAGGCACTGGCACAGGTTGCCCAGAGAAGTTGTGGATGCCCCATCCCTGGAAGTGTTCAAGGCCAGGTTGGATGGGGCTCTCAGCAACCTGGTCTAGTGGAAAACGATCCTGCCCATGGCAGGGGGTTGGAACTTGATGATCTTTAAGGTCCTCTCCAACCCAAACCATTCTATGATTCTATGGTTCCTAGTGCATTTTCATCCCAGGGTGGGAAAAGCCAGGGCTAGATGAATGAAACACTAATGCCCACACTCAAACCATTCCTCCGCTGGCAACAACTGTCGCTAAAGGAGAAGCTGGAGGAAGAGCAAACCTATTGGGTAAATCCACTTGCTGCAGGCACAAATGGTCCAAATCCTCTGTGGACCACGAAACAGACAAATGAATATTTGATAGAAATATAATTTGAGAAAATAAAACCCCCGCTCAGTTTAGCAATGAAATATACTGGTTATTTGACCTGTTGGAGGAATAAATCTGCAGCATGCACCAATTACATCCAGATTGTGATGTGAAAATACTCCCAAACCAGTTCCTGAGGAAGCAATATAAACCTTTAATGTGAAAAAATTTACTGTACGCCAGGACACTGCATTTCAGGGGTCACTGTTGTTGTAGTTTAATTGCTTGCCCTGTAAGTAATGCCCAGACATTGTGTTGCACTGATGTACTATTCTACTCCATGAGCTGAGGTCCTGCCAGGCTTAGAGCAATCTTTTAGAAGAAGCCAGCCATTAGATTTCGTCCTCAGGATGTCTTTGAAAGGAATGATGTAAGAGCAAACACAAAAATCGGGCATTAAGGAGCGGGAACACTATGAAAAATGCACTACAACATGAAGCAACTCATAGAGGATTTTGTACAGACTTAGGTAAAAAATGGGATTTTGTCTGGTTATTTCTTTGTAAAGGAGTAGCAGAAAGGGCAAGAAACATGAAATGTAAAAGAAAAATGAAGGTTCTTTAATGACATTTGGAAATCAGTGGACAGCAAGCAAACGATTCTACCTCTCCCATCAGTTACATGGCCGTCAAGGTCTGCATGGTCTCACAGATCTTGCTCTCTAGCCGTGTGACTTCAGGGAAGCGCTGGAGACCTGGGAAGCAAGAGCTAGCTGAACAAACCCATGTGCTGAGGACTTGCTAAGGCCATTACTATCCGCAGCTTTTTCCAGTGTTTACTCTGAAGATTTTCTTTCCCTTTGCTCTACCTCCTGCTTCATTTCACCTGCCCCCACTCCATGAAGACCTGCTCTCACTGGTACTGTGAGCAAATCCTGCCCAATACATCACCACCTAACGAGAGGCCAACAACGAGCCCTCTAGCCAGTGAAACCATGGAAATCGTCACCTTGCACAGCATCGCTCTTCCTCTGGCTTTCTGTAAACTTTCTGGAGCAGAGATCTTAATTTATTTGTCATGTCCAATACTGAGAGAGAGAAAGAGAAGATCTAAAGAGGCGACTTCCATCTAGTTGCCTGACAGTCACAGAAATAATGAACAGTACTAACACTGGTTCATGGCAGGAGATGCAGAGCAGAAGGCTCATACAATTATCGTGTATGCCCAAGTCTGAAGACAAGAATGCAGAACTGTGTGTGGAAGGCACAGGATGAGCCCTGAGACAAAACCTGTTCCCTGGTTTGAAACATGTCCACCGAGCTATCGTCTTGCTCTCCGAAGTTACAAAGGAGAAGGGAGCAGGGAAGAAACAAAAAAGAAACCACATAAAGAAAATCCAGAAGGGGAAAAAAGTTTCCCCATAGACGTTTCCTCAGGATTTTTGCAGCTACCGTCTGGTTTGAAATGGAGGGTTTAATTCCATAATTTGACAAGTGCGACACATTTTATAAGTAGGAACAGGAAGGGAAGATACTTTTGTCATCATGGTAAGAATTGAGGCGAGTACGCTGTTAGCCTGTGAGCCAGACACAGAATTAACATCTCATGAGTGAATCACGCTATACAGATTGACAATCTGACAAACCTAACCTGAGCTACACCAAGAAATCAAGTTTTTAGAACTACCTAGTCCTTCATCTCAATCAGCGCCTGTGTCAGGCACCTCTTCTTCCCTGACGCAGTTTGTTTATGCAGTGACGGTCTTGGGGCCCACGCTGGCGGAGCAGAGGTGATAGTCACTTTGAAACAAGACAAGCAAAGATCCTGCGGCATGGGCTGTCTGAACACATTTGGTTGGTATCTGTGTCAGAGATGGTTCTGTGACATGTCAATACAGGCTTCCCAACACTTCTGCATTAGGCTCCATATGTGTTCCGATAGGAAAGATCTAAAAAAGCATGAGGGCACAGGGGAGAGGAGCATTTGAATACGAGACAGACCCAGCCAGGCGAGCAAAGTCCTTACGTTACCATTTGTCCCCGAATTAAGCCTAGCCTGAGAAGAGTCGTCGTGTACTAGGGATTAGATCCACTAGAAATAAGAACCATTACAGTTCGTGCATTAAAGGGATCAAGCAGCACCTGTGACCAGAACTCAGAGCTTATCAATTCTGCATTTCCACGCTCGTGGCACCAGAGAAAAAACAAAGTCATGGCTACAACTGAATCATACTATTTTGATGATTCACTTGCAACAACCTTAGGGCACAATAAAAAATTGTGGCTTCCACGGTCTGTTGTCTCTCATAAGGGCTGAAATTTCAGACAGCCGCGACTCAAGAGTTCAGCTGCATCGCTAATGCATCGCTGGTGCGTCGCTGCCAGCATGGGGAGGGGAAGAGGAAGAAAGTAAGTGCAAAGAGTTAGGCGTCTGGACTTTGTGAGGTGAAGAAGGTGGGGATATTCTAACACATGCATCACAGAGCTATACTATACGACAGCACGTACAGGTCCTTGGGTGAAAACACTTTCCCAAACACCTGGAAAAAGTGTTGCTCTAAGAACCTCAGCACAGATGAGGGCTCAGAGGGGAAAAGAAAGGATAGTATAAGCACAGCATTCGAGGTGACAAGAAGTTCAGGTGTCTCTTTACACAGCCAGACAGGTTTTGTTTCAGCACTGCAAGTGACATTACACCACCGGGGACTAAAACCATCCTGCAAACCCACTGTCGTGATCCCTGGCCAGGCGTCATGCCTTTGCACTAGGTGACAGCAAATCTCAAGCAGACCTATGCAAAGAACTTGCAGCCCATAATTTGATACATCTGGTTTTCCTCCTTTTTCCTCCAAGCACAAGTTGTCAGGAGGCTGGCTGCAAAAATCTCGATCTACTTTAAAGTAGTTGTGAATCCTTTCCACAGCCTGTTCTTATTCTACATGCAAGTCCTGTGCCAGCGTGGTGGGTTTCAAAGCGTATCCCTGCAGGGGGATGGGTCATTTGTCTTGTGACTCTGCATCTCCAGAGTCACTGGCAGCAGAAGGGGGATGCAGTGAAGAGAGGGGGCTGGTTTGGGAACAGAGATGGAGAAACGGAGCCACCACGGAAAGGGCCGTAGCACAGAGAAGAGAAAAAGGAACTTGAGGCTTCCGGGAGTAGCAGAACTGGGCCACAACTTTCTGCAAGAGCTCCAGGACAAGACTCAATCATAATAATAACTGTCCAAGATACAGCACCATGCCTTTGCTCTTCTGGGAAGCTTTACTTTCTGTTTTCTGAGTTCACCTTCCTGTTAGCTGGAGTTTCCTGAGGCAGCTGCAGCTGTGCAGTCCTTGAGCTGCCCCTGACACAGCCACCTCCTCCCACGCACATCTCTCTCGCTGTGCTTCTACAGCAGGTTCCCAACAATGTCTTCTTGAGAAGACGTTCCCCAAGATCATGTTTTCTCAAGTTGAGAACAGTGGCACAAGTGATTATCAAACAGTTCAGTATCAGTGGAGATTGGGGTGGGGGAGGAAATGGCAGATGAAAGAAAAGGTTTGGGATGCGGATGCGATTTCCAATATGAAAACAAGTAACATCCTGAACTTAGCAATTCAATACACGATTCAAAACTCATGTTACTTGAACATTCAACTCAAACATACCTTTTGTGGGCAGGAGGGCTGGCAAAGCTTGAGTGCTCTGAAACCCTCCAAATGCCAATGGGAATGACAAAATCACTCTTGAATTAGGATGTGCGCTCATGCAATGTGGCTCATGCCACAAAATAACTCAGGAATATAATTTTTCTCATATTCCCTGCTTGGTACCTCTTAAAAAGGGAGGAAAGTGGTCTTTACGGAGAAGATGGGGGTTGCACTAAATTCATATGATCAAGCAAATCCTAGGCACTTGGCCTTATATCTCACAGCAACTTGGTATTATTAAGCAATAACTCTTTGAAAACACAGCATCCTAAGTGAAAACAAACGGCTCAGAAATGCAAGGCATCCAGGAGTTAATTTCTCTAAGTAACAGAGAAGCAGAATCCACCTATATTTCTGACATCTTCCATTAGTAAGTTTTCTAGATGAGCAATTCATGACACTGAAGAAACGAGAGCATTAGAATGTGAAATGAAGGGTGATGGATGGAGACCGTAGCAAAGAAAATGATAAATCATGATTTGAGCTATAGATCTGCAATTCTGGGGAACATGGCTTCGTCTGACTCCACCGGATTGTGTTAGACCACAGCTTTCCAATTACATCCCTCTGTATTCTTCTGCTGTGAAATTAAACCAGGGATGTAGCTATCATGAAGGAACTATGATCAAGAAGGAATTAAGAAGTCCTAAATATGCTACTGTATAAACCAATGGAGAGTGTACATCTAGAATACTATGCACAATTATGTTTTTTCCACCTTGAAAAGGACATAATAGAACTAGAGAAAATGACAATAACGTTACAATGCTGTTGGTTGAGAGGGATAAAGCAGCTTCCAGATGAGAAAGAAATAAATAGTTTAGATCTCTGCAGCTTGGAAAAGATATGACTGAGGATGAGTATCATAAAAGCTTTAAAACCATGAATGGCATACCGACTTTGAATAGGGGATGATTATTCATTTTTTTTTTAATACCACACGAACTAGGAGGCAGCCAGTAACATGATCAAGCAGCAGGTTTAAAACAAATGAAAGAAACGATTTTTCAGACAACACACACTTGAATTGTGGAATTAAACTGCCATGGATTTCTGTGGAGGTCAAAAGTATAAATGGCTCCAAATGTGATTAGATAAATTCATAGAGGACAGGTCTGTCAGTGGCTTTCAAACATGATGGTTGAGATGGAGTCTTTGGCTCAGGAAATGCCTAAAACGCAGATTGCTAGAAGCCAGAGAGATATATTGGGGAAGAATCACCCCAAACCTCCTCTAGCAGTGGAGCGGGGAACACACACTAACACTTAAAAGCCTCAAAACCGTCTCACTCCAAAGGCAAGTCTGACCACCACCCCCGGCAGATTCACCGTGGCCTGTGGAATGGCACGCCTAGTATCGCAGATCACCTTGAGAGTGCCAACTAAGAGATTTAAGGAGAGGATAAATCAATTTTACTGTATTACAGAACAAAGGCAATTATTTGGATTATACAACTGAGAAGAAAAACAGGTGCAGTATTTCTGAAGGAACTCTGCTGTAGACTTTCATTGCCTCCTTGAATCTTGGGAGTGTCTGTTTTATGTGATGACTCTCAGTTTTTTGGGGAAATGAGGAAAATAAAGCAAATTAATATCTACTTAAAACTTAATTCTGAGTTTCTGTTCTGGATTCTGTCCAATGCTTCCTCTCACATTAAGGTGTAGAGGACAAGTCCAGTAACACTTCACTATTAAGTATTATTTCGGAGAACTAAGTCGGCAATGCTCCCTAGGCATCGGGGCAGAGGGCTTGAATTCACAATGCAATACGGTGTCCCATGTATTCAAATTATGACTTAAAAGTACAGTCTCACTAAATGCCTATAATTGGTTTTCTCTCAGAGCAAGGACACCTGATGATATCAAAGACATCTGATATTGCCTTCCCTACCCCTCACCCACTCTTTAATAAAGGTAAATACACTATCCTGCAGCCAGAGTTAAGTGACATATAGGAAGAAGGCAAAGGAAACAACCCTAAATTCATATGGGGACAAGTTCAACTTTGGTTGTCAGAGAGTTTTTAGATGCAGTGATTTCTTATGACTTACTACATGCTTGGATTATCACAAATTTGGTTGCTTCCCTAGTCAACAAAATCCTCTTTTTTATTTCACAGCATCGTACAAGTCACATAGCATAAAACATATACATCCTGTAATAATTTTCTGATAATCTTATGACCTCTAACAAGGTGTAAGATGCAACTAGATGCTACACATCACATTAATATTGCAGATGACTCACTTGACAACGGAGGGTTTACACATAATCACCTTTTTCCTGCAATAGAAGTGAAACATCCCGTGCTCATCTGGAAGATTTTCTCAGCTGTTCAAAGCATTTCGGGGTTGACTACATTACACTTAAGTGTTTCACCACTCCCATCATAGATTTAGAGAAAAGTTCACATAACATCTTATCACACTTCTGATTTTCAGCTCGTCTCTGGCAGCACACAGAGACCAAACATGATGCACAGACAAGACAAAAGACAATTTAAGAAATGGGGTGTCTGTCCCCTGCAGAACCCGTTTAAGCCCTGCTTGTCCAATGGAGGGGCAACCCCATAAAAAATCATCCTTGTAAAGTATCAGAGTAACAGCTCAATTATTTGAGCAAAGCGAGGAGACTGGGTCTTACTGACTATATTTTCACTTAAGGTACAACATGTGCATCATTTCCTGACGGAGCTTGCCATTGAGATATCCTTATTTTGCTCATTTCTCCTCCTACATTCAAAATGTCACCAGCCATCACTTCCCAATAGTCATGTCACATTGAAAAAGGCCAATGACTCCCAGACACTTAATTTTTTTTCCGGCACATTAAGTATGTATAAAATCCTTTCAGGCCCAGCGCCTATGAAGACAATGTTGTTCAGGTCTCCATGGCTTCCCTGAAAGGCCTCTAGGACTGTCTGGGCCACGTCATGGTTCTCAGTCTCTGCAAGGCAGGGTCGTTGCCATCTAGAACCTCATCTCCTCCAGGCCAGTATCTCTTTCCCACCCTTCAGTCTTCTGCACTCTGACTTCTGAGGGTATTTGTAAATTCTTGATTTTATACCTGCATCCCAAGCTCCAGAGTGACTGGGATCCAGCACAGTCTCACCAGGGGGGCAGGCAGTTCAGCAGCCAAAAGCCCAAAGAGCCAGCGCCAGGAACTCTTTGAATATTGATGTGGCTCAGAATTCGTCTGGTGCTTTTGCCCATTACTTCACCCTAAACTTGGATAAACAACGATTAGGATGCCAACCTATGATCTTTGCTCTCTCCCCCACTATCCTCCTTACTGCCTTCTCGCTGAACAGCTTTCCCTTCTGCTTGGACTGCAAGCTCTACTGGGACAGCAACTACATCTCCTGTATTCTGGGGAAAATCTAATACATTTTGCCAACAACAATAGGTTTCGGTGAAAATTCTGCACACGCAAAAGCTACAGAAATTTGGTGATAAGAGCCGCGGCATCTTTCAGAAAGATCTGATTTGGAACAGTTACGAGCAAAGCAAAGAGACAGCGCTCGCACAGTGTGAACCCACGGATTCGCATCTGCCTTGACTCACAAACTTTTTGCAGTCATCATGAAAACGTCAAAACCGGTCAGGTGTTTTCACGCCGAGATGCCTTGCCGGGGAATTCATACTGTGGGTGGCATGGAGAACGCTGGGTGTAAGACAGCTAGAGAAAGGACTCGAGAGAGATGGGCTGCAGAACCGTGAAAGGGGACACGGCCAGAGCAAACACAAATCTGAAGGAAAGGGTCAGCTCTTTTCCTCCCTGAATTGCTCAGCTTTGTGTTTTGCCAGTCAAGAAGTCAAGGTGCACTCTGAAAAGCAAACAGCCAGTGCTTATAAAAAACTGCTACATTTCAAACATGTTCATTTGCAAGCATCTCCCATGTGAACAATTTCTGCTACTTACATTTTTCTTTTAAATGTAATGAAAATGAAACTGTTGCGCATTAAAACAAAAGAAGATGCCATGTTCTCTTATTATTTTCTTCATTGTTGTCCCTGGAGTACAAGCCTCACCATAAACAATCCTTTTGTCCTCCAGGTATACCACAAACACAAATATCTGCAGACAAAACCATTTTCAGCTCCTTTTCAGGAGTGAACGTTCTTTGCACCCTGTAGTGCATTATCTCTAAAACGTCTTCCAAAGATCAAATCCATCCCATGGTTCCTATAAAAGGTCACGTCTTGCAATGTAGCCTACAGAACAATGACATTTCAAGGATCAAAGAAAAGGTTAAAATATTCCTATAAATCTATTCTTGGGACTTTTAAGTATTTTCTACGCAGAGGGAAATGTCATTTTTCTTCAGGAGCAACTGAGGGCTCTGTGATGGGTAATGGGTCTGTTAGGTTTTACATGGTGAAAGAAAGATGCACTTCACTCCCCAACTCATGCAAATGAAACCTAATTTAATTTTAAACCTCATTTATTTATTTAGATTTAATCTAAAACTCCCACATCAAAGCAAACAGAAAAACAACAAATACTATTGGGGCCTTAATAAAAAGAAATTGCGGCAAGCCAAAATAAAACTCGGAGGAGCAGCTTCTGCATAATGTTATAAATTATGGCCTTGTAGAGCACCCCAGCCCGTGAAATCCTTTACTCAGTCAGGCTGACGCCGAATGAACGCTGAGGATTTAATTCAGACGCTTAATGCTCCGTAAATCTGAGCTGGCGTTGAATTTTGAGATCTGGAGCTTGGTGGTTAGAATTACAGCAGTGGGGCGGAGAAGCTTTTGTGGCAAGAAAGCAGCCGGTACCCTCTCCGGGCTCCCAGGAGGCCATTTCCAGGTTCTAAATGAAATGAGCTTATGGCTCCCACTCACTTCTTAATTAGCACTAAATTACACTCACACAGACGGCAGATACTGTACGCAGGGGAAAGAAGGTGGCAGCCTAGAAAAGATTGGGGGAGAGTGGGAAGCAACACTTTCTGTTCCCCCTTTTTGAAGTGGCACGGCTGTCTCACCTCTGCAGACCCTGGCTGCCTGCGTCCCCCTGGCTCACCGTACATTTTTAACAGGTTCTTTATTTGAAACGATGTGTAAAGGGAGACTGAATGGCTCAGGAAAACGGGAGGAAGATATAAAACTTCACAGCTTTAGCTGGAATTGGCTTTATTCAGACCAGTTCCTAGTTAGGCAAGAGTCTCCACAATAAAAATCTAAATACCGCAGATGCTAATGGGGTGCCTGGTTCTTGGCAGTCTCACCAGAGACACACGGAGGACAAAACTATCAGCTCAGTCTTTGATTCCTGCACAACAAGGATAAAACCCATTGGCAGGAAAAGCACTCTGTGCATTTTAGACTGCTTCGTTTGACGAACAATGCACTTGTTCACAGTTACAAAGCAGAACCGTTACAAAGCAGAAATGTTTAATTTTACAAAGCTGGCATGGAAGTGTTTAGGAGTAAGGTACTGGGGGCACGAACCTGATAATGGCCACCACAGAAGCTTACCTTGTACCTGACCGATGGGAATTCTTCAGAAAGGAAAAGAATGTTCCTCCAGTTTCCTTTAGGAGTCTGAAGTCCCCATCTTTCATATTTGTGGCTACAGCTTAGGTAACTGGTCTCTGTCCCGTCTGCTCCTTCGTGTAAACTTCAATGTTGGGCTGGCATCGGTGTCAATAGTGGCTTTGTGGGGCATCCTAGCAGAGTCAGGCTAAAAACAGGACACCGGGAACTAAGTTTTACAACATTTGGATCACCCACAGCACTAGGCAGAGCTATTTGGAGGCATCCAGCGCACAAGCCACAAGTACTCCTGCTCAGCCCAGACACAACCTCCACCTCATTCTGCAGATGCTTTTGTGTTACACAGACTGTTTTTGTGAGCTCCAGATGCTGCATAAAGCGAGACTCAGAATAGCTGAGATCTCTACGACCATGTCCTAATCTCAGTATACCCCATTTTCAAACTCAGTTTCTGGTTACGTCAGAGATTTCATTAAATCCTCATTCTAGATGGAGAATCCTCACCGCAGGCATCTGAGTCTGTCATCATGCTCTTCCGCATGGCCATATAGTTTTCCTAATTTATTTAAATTATTTACTGTTTGTTTGCCATTGTTTGCGGTTTTTTTTTTTTTAAGATTTCCTTTCTTTCTCTGGATCTTCCTTGTTTATTAATCACCAGTCACTGAATCATGCCAGAAGTCTTCCCAGACTGAACTGCTGAAAGGTTTATTTTTGTACTGCTTACTCTTTTCTCATGTTCATCATTCCCCATTTACCATACCAATTGTGTAAATTCCGGAGATCTTAATTGTTGCACCAGGCTTCCTATTTGTGCCTTTTCCAAATTTTGAAGCATCCCGATTCTGCTCCATGTTCTCCTTACACCAACGGTTTACAACTGCTTTAGAATCTAGACAGAACCCACTCAATCCTTAAAACTCTTGGTCCCACCTCAGGTCTTAGCAATCATATTCTACAAACAGGACTTAACTGAGCTGTGACTGGGAGCCAAATGATTTTAGCCCTAAAGGCTTCTTTGATACACAGAAATGGAGTTGTACAATAGATTATGTGCTTGTGCAAAAGAAATCACCGGACCTATAAGGACCTGTTATTTCAAAGCTCACTTGTCTTTTGTGCTGTCCAGTGCTTACAAGACATGAGGACACGAAGAAAAGATTCCAACCTTCAGCACAGTCCTAATAAAGACTTCCAGCTACGATGAAGACAAAAAAAGAAAGAAAAAAAAAAGGTAAAGTTAAAAACAACGGTGGTGTATTTCGGAATTGCCTTCATTACTTCTGCTAGATGACTTTGCTCTGTAACACACCAATGTATTCTGTCCCACTTTCTTAAAATAAACAACTGGTCTATGGCTTGTCAACAAAGCTCCATTTTCAATCACCCAGGGAGACTAGGCGAAACACATCTTGCAGTGTCCCTATTGCTATAAGAAGGGTTTGGGGACACTTCAAGCTGAGAATTTCTTCTGCTTTGCCTTAGAGTGATTTGCTGCCTAAGATATGACAGATTTGTGTTGACAACTGGACCTAAGAGTTTAAGGAAATCCTAAAGTGGGAAGGGGATATTTATTGACAAGCTTGTGTCTGGCTGTGGATCCCAAATTCTCTTTGTTCCAGACCAGAGCAATCATTAAAATAATGAAAACTGAAGATGATAATAGAGTGGCTAACAGCAGAGTGGAGGGTGTAAGGGCAGATCACCTTGCACAACGTAATTCAGAATACTACATCTCTGTCACAGAAAGAGCGATGCTAGTTTGCTGCTTTCAACAGGCCTTGTGGCATTTACTTTTCATATTGAGGGTTATATCTTCACCTTCTGCAGAGTCAGGCTGAGCAGAGAAAAAAAGCATCAACTAGGATTTCAGCAAAGAAAAAACTACCAGGGATGCAATGAAAAAAAAAAATATCCATCTTTCCCTTCTACTAACGAATAAGCCATAATCCTACCTGTACATAATGTAAAACATCTTTGAACCTTACAATGCTGCCGGGATTAAAGAAGATTAATTTTTAAGAAATGGGAAAGATATTAAGATTCTTCAACATGTATAAGGCATCGGCAGCAGCTGAGCTATGTAGTTTGAGCCGAGAAGCAATTTGCATTATGTGTGTGAGGGAAGAAGGCGGTTGCTCACCTGGGCTGCCTCACGATCTTTATAATCAACAGACATGTAAAAGATACACTGACGAGGGGAATTCAGAAGACAGGCTGCCCTGTCCCCTTCTTTTTGAAAAATCCAAGAATAAATCAAAGAAGGAACGAAGAGCGAACAAGTGCACAGAGCTGTCAGTGCACTGCGGTTTTTGGCCGTTTGGTTTTCACGCCAGGGAATCGGGGATCGGTTTCCTGTGCTGACCTGCCCAAGGAAAATGACAGTGAAGGACAAGGACACGTCGGAGGGTTGCTAGCTGCAGAGGTAGTGGTAGCAAAGGTCTCAGAACTGGTCTGAATAAATCAGCACAATTAGACCCCAATTACAGCCTTTATGTGCTACCACAATATAAATATTTAATAAGAAGCATGGTGGCTAGAAGATCATTATTAATCTGCAGTTAAGCAGTATTAGCGAAAGCACAGCTTCTGGAGAAGATGAGCTGTTCCAGTAAGTTCACAGGAACGCAAGATCCTAAATTTAGAACAAAGACATCTGGAAAATTTGGTCCTATAACTGCACTTGCTTTGGAGGTAACGATTCCAGCTAAGAGGCAGAAGAAACCCAGACAATATGAAGAACAAGTCCCCAGCTGGGACCATCTTCTCCTTTTTGCTCAGACTCCAAAGGGACCAGGGCACAGGGTGGGCGGCAAGAGCTCCCTGGGGAGCCCGGGCAAGAGAGGAGGTCCAGACCTGTGGGTATGAGTGAAGGAGCTGTGAAGGTGCTCAGAAAAAGAGACCAAGGTGGAACCTGGAAACCCTGCAAACACTTTTCATTCAAAGAGTTGTAGGGAAGACGTAGACTTTAGCAAGACTAGTATTTTTGGTTCAAGTGCCAAATACAGCCCTTATAAGAGCCAGCATAAGAAATACTAGGCTTTAAAAGACATTTAAGAGGCTTTACCGAGTAAGGTAGATTCTAGCTAAAGCAATGCCCTTAAAGCGGCTAACAAAATTCTTGAAAATTACGAGACGTGAGATAAAAGACACACGAGGACGCTGGAAACCAGAAGTTAAATTACAGAACTTCCTCAAAGCAGAGGGCATCAGAGGAAATCATTCTCTGTAGCGCAAGAGATAAAAAGCATACAGAGACTAAAATAGAGGCTTAAAAAAGCCTTTTAAGTTCCAGTCAGTACAGTACAAAGTACATCCTTCTCACGCTTTTACTGTATGTTTGTATATAAATATACAATATTATAACATTCCTTAATAAAAAAAGGCCCACTAGGAAACATGAACTTAGAGATTAATTTATTAGAAAAAGAGCTTATAGGAAATTCTGGGCCTTTAGAAGCGTAAACAGCATGGCAAAAGACCAGCCCCAACAGATGAGGGTGGCAATGTTTCCCACGTAGCAGGTATCATTCCGGTCTGACAAGAAGAGAGTCAAGACAGAAGGCACCTTGCGTGACGGGACAGCAGCGATTCCACAAACGACCGAGCACGGAAGACAGCGTGAGCTGTTGAACACAAGCACTGCTGCCTGCCTTTGGGGCACGCAGACGAGAGAGCATCGGGGGACACAGTGCGCTGGTAGGGCGCACAGATGGTACAGCCAAAATGTCTGGTGAAGGGATTACAAATACGCGGGGGAATGTGAATGAAGGCACCCTTTGCTTTTATTTACAAAACCAGGGAAGTGGGCTGTGAGGTGGTATGTCGTACCTCGGCTGTTGTACAGCTCCTGCTTTTGTGGGACTGCACCTCAGCCTCGGGCAGGCCACTGTAGGAAAGCTGCTGCGCCTTCAGGGAGGTGGGAGAGGATTCCCACCCTGAACCAGGCTCCACCACCTGACACCCACGAGCTCCTGAAGATGCACAAGTCCGTCAAGGAAGGGCACGGTTTGTCTGGAGATTAAAGACAAATTGTCATAAAGCTTTAAGATGAAAAAAAAAAAAAAAATCTATTAATTTCCTCAGTCGCTTTCTCCTTCCCTCCAAATTTTGATACTCTCTCCAATGTGGCAGAGACAACGAGACACCGTACCCTGGGTTGGGAATGCTATAAGCAGACATGGAGAAGCAT
This sequence comes from Calonectris borealis, assembly GCF_964195595.1. NCBI lineage: Eukaryota > Metazoa > Chordata > Aves > Procellariiformes > Procellariidae > Calonectris > Calonectris borealis. The sequence continues at coordinate 44,177,364 of NC_134316.1, read as the reverse complement.
AGCCGTACTGTCCCTCTCACCAGAGCTCTGGCTGCCACGCTGGTGACCGCGGAGGCCAGACAGACTGAAAAACTGCCCGCCGAGACAGCGGGCACCTGACAAAAAGCCACCCTGATTGACACGGTTGCGTCACCCAGCGCTCTTCTCAGCTGTCGGAAGAGGTCCTTCCTGAAAAGCTTCTCATAAAGGAAGACTCACAGGCTCTGTTTGTCACAGGAGGGCAGAGAAACCAGAAAGGTGAAGAAATACATTATTGAAAAAACAAGCAATTCTGTTATTATGATAACACCTGAACAGAAACACCTCCCTTTGACAGTGAGACTTGCCAGGACCACACATTTAAGGGCTTATATTCCCGATTCTGTCACTGCAGCTTCATGAGACACGAATGCCAGCACAGCAGCTTTAACTGCAACAAACACAGCGTAACCCATTTTCACTGCGGGCTGAAGTAAGTTGCACCTCCGTGCACGCTACCGACCGAGCTTGAGTTTTGGTGCTTCCACGACACAAGCACCTTTAGAGAAACGCTAACTCTCCTTGGGACTGTCTTTCATGGAGGCAGGCTGGGCTCTTCGGAAGTACTCTGCAAAACATTTCATGTACGTGTCTAGATGTACAGGTGAACTAGAAAAGCCGTGAGCCAAGACAGATTCAGTTTGAAAAAGATATTATCTATGACTCCACAAGCACAGATCTCTTTGGGGAGACCCCAGGATGTGCTGTGGGAGCCCACCCAAGTTGTGTAACCTGCCTCTATAGCTCAACTTACACAGATGTAAAACTGGATATAAAGCAGAGACCCTATTAAAACCAGATGCTAAAGATGAATGGAACTTTTCTGAAGAAAGATATTACACAAGATGAGAATTTGTTCACTGGGTAAACTTGTCCTGAAGCTAAAAGTAGGGGTGCCTGACCCATTATAGGAAGTTAAGGGCCCGTTAAGGGTCACTAACAAATTAATGGGATCAGTGGCTCCATTAATCTTCCCATGATGAACACCAGCTCAAACAAACCCTTCTTCCCAAAATACTAGTAGACATTCTATATTGGCAACAAATTTACCTTATTGAACCTAAAATCATATAAAAGTGATTGAAATGTACTGAACTCAAGACATTCCCCGAAATGCAGAAGGTATTTTGAAACAGTACCACAGCAGAAGGTAGATGGATACCATAAATTAGTGCATTAACCTTCAACCCCTGGAGAGCTGAGCGAGGTCACCAGGGTAATAAATTTTGGTGTTGCCCACACAGCCTTTGGTGGATATTTGCCCGTTGCAAAAGTTACACAGTACGGCAACACGCTGCAAATGGCATCATCCGCTCAGAAATAGCACACAGCTGGGACAGATGGGGATATCACAAGCAAAGCTATTCTGAGTTCGCAGCCTCCGAGAAAAAGATGGATAAACAGAAATAGAATATGAAGTTTGTAACAATGGAGGACTAAGATGCACTGGCAAATTATGGGACACGACATGCCCATTTCTTGCTCTGACTTCCTTTTCTGGCTCTTAGTTACGATTTCAGCTTTTTTCCTGATTCCTTTTACACAAAAGTCTGTGCAAGCAGTAATGAAACCAGGCTTAGCTGTTAGTATTACCAAATTGAGATGGTGCTTTCATCAAATCCAGAGAGCTAAAAAGATTGGCTAGCACGAATTACCAGCTGCATTCCTACCTCTCCTGATTTCAGTAATTTCTCCAGTAAGACATGAAACGAGATGTCTGAACAGCAGTCTCGGAAGTATGTTCTGCCTGCTCATCAAGCATGAACTGGAGCCAGATTTTCAAAATATTTTATTTCCCATGGAGGCACTAAGGAGAAATAGCCTATTCTTGGTGGGAGCTGGATATTGCCCTCACATTAACAACTTTTGAAAAAAGCTGGCCCAAAAGACCAATTTTAGGCCAAATGTGATTTTTCTGGAAGTCAGGTTCCCATTATCAAGAGGTGAATATTGTCCAGGATGACAAAACATCCTGAGCACACTTAATAGTAACGAGGACATATTCTCAATCTCAAAGACTCACCTCTCTGAAGACCTAGGTCTTCTTACGTCTTGGTAAGAAAAGGAAGCATGAATTACAGCCAGATTGTTGCTTAGGGACTGCTTTAAACTAAACCTATGTTCTCCAGAAATCAAGCACTGAGGGAATTAAACAATAAACCCAAGCAGTATTTTCTCACTTATTACTGATTTATCACCTTGTGCTGCAGGTGGGGAAAGAAACCGAAGGAAGGGAAGGAACGTAAGAAATCCTGGTAAGCAAATATTCCTCCACGGCTCACCTGCACTCATCACGGACAATACCGGCAGTGCAGCACATTCGCCACAGCTGTGGTCAAGCAGTTTTAAGAACAAAAGGAGAGCATTTACCTGGAAATTTGGGATCGTGTGAGAAAAGCCTCTCTCTACCACTCAATCTCCTACCAGACACGTTCCTCCAGTGGGAACCTACCACATTTTATAGCAGAAGAGCCAATTTATTTCATTGCACGTGTGCTCACACATATACTGCTGTCAGGCCTTGAAAATGTTTTCCCTGGACAGCACGTGGATTCGGTGCTCACCCTGACCCAGGCAAAGCCACAGAAAGCAATGCAACCGGTCCTCCCCCTCCACCAAAAATGACACCGATTGTAGCACTGTTGTGTTGGATTTCTGGAAAATAACCGATTTTAAACTACCTACAACATAGTGCATTGCTCATTAGCTCTGGCTAACAGCTAAAGCTCACCTGGCAGCCAGGTTTGCCTTGACGTTCTCAATTCTGTGTATTTGCACCGTGCATTTAATTCCATTATCAAATCAGGAACTTGGGTGCTGAATGTAAAACTAAACCCAACGTTCTTCCACAAAGCAGCTCAGAGGAGACTGTTGAAGGACGCTGCTACGGAAAGGGCTAGGATTATACGCAGACTCATGTCCCACGGAGGACTATACGCGAACTCAAATGAGATTTTAACAAGTTTTTACTGAGAATTTCCATTTTCCATTTAAACACATTGTGAATCTATGTGCTTTGCCAGTGAAATTGCTTAAAATGACATGAAATTGAATCGCCCCCCAACCAAATGCCACCTGACAAGACTGATAAAGCAAATGCTGATATTGAGACTAGACAAGATTAAATTCTACTATTTAGAGTGTAACAGTTTGTAATTAGGGCAGCAATGGTCTTTGTTAGAAATGTAAAATGGTTTTGTACTGAGTGCATTAGAAGGATCATCAAATTCTATCACTACTTCATAGCTTCGAATGAAGATTTTATTATATACTAGGGAACTCTTCTAAATAAACACTTTACCTGACAAAATAAACCCATTAATATTGAATAACTCCCTACTCATCTGCAGATGCCATACAATAGCAAACCCGAGATGTTGAAAGGGACAAAACTATTCAATGAAAGCTTCTGCTCAAATAGAACCATTTGTTGCTAAGAAATTGCATGAAAGACACTGGACACCAATGGAGCTTCCTAACCGGCTATCAAAGCTGCTGCGTGTGCATTTGCTGTGCGTACCGCACACAGCACACAAAAAAATGAGACTATATCGCTATATGCTTTGTGATTTGCATTTCACAGTGGCAACAGGACAGGCCAAACAAAGCATTTCCTCAATAACAGTTATTTACTCCCAGACAATTAAATCACTTTGGTTTAGGTCATATTTATATACAGGGTGGCAAGCAATATACTGTAACTGTTCAAGAACACGGATCCTTACATGGTTGTTTCTGCTTTATAATAAAATAGAAACCTCTTTAACTAATACCTATTCAAGTAATTAACCTATTATAAAGAAAAAATAAGTCAATGCACCAAGGTTATGCAACTAGAAGAACTCTACTGTGTTTCTTTCATTTAAATTTCAAAGTCAATGTCAATGTTGTTTCATATCTACAAAGACAATTATCTCATGCACTGTCAAGTTACTTGCAAATCATCAAAAATACACCAGGGTCTACGAGGATACCGATTTCAAAGTGCATTGATATTCCACAGTCTTCTCTCTCTGTAGTAACTGGATGGATTGGATGCCGTAGCCTAGCTCTCAGTTATTAAACTTTTCCTTCTTCCAGATGAAGAGAATGAATACATGATGCAGACATTTTATGTGATCCTTGGCTTTTCAAGGTTTCATCTCTAGAAACGCAGACTGTGTCTAAACTGTGTTGCTCATTTTCATATGGACTGACTTTTGCAGTCTCACAGCTCTCAATGAAGAGAGATGCTCCCGCGCAGGAGTGGCATGCTATGGTAATGCGTATAGTCTTAAGAACAGCACATTTTTATGCACACTTACTGTTCTCCTCTTTTCATACTGTGTTGCTTCAGGCCACTGTCAGGTAACCGAAGATAAGCGTTCCCAGGTTCATGTCAACCTTCATGCCAGTACAAACGATACTGCTTAAAATTCTGACTTTTCCAAGTTGCGTACTGAGCTTCCGTTGCTGTTTAGCTCCTTCTTGTTCTTTTGAAAATAATTAGCCACAATAAGAACCCTTGGGGTGCTCAAGAGATGTCCTTTGGAGCTTGGACTTCTAGAAATCGAAGTTGCTTTGCAACTCAATTTCAAGAACAATATACATCTTATAAGGGTTAAACACACCTCTTGTGTTATGCAGTTCTTCCATACATTAAGACTACTTTCTGTTTTGTACAAAGAAAGTGATAGAAGCTCTTTTATTCAGAGTGAAGATTTTACATATCCCTATCACAAAGAATTCTGATACTGGGTCCTTGGCTTAAATTGAATCCCCATTAGATCACCCTAAACAATTATCCCTCTTCCTGTTATTTTCAAGCTCTAAATACAGTTACAGCATGTCTTATAAATTTGTTTGTAGTCAAGTTACACCTATTTAGCTTTTCAATGTCTATTTTCCTAAGTCACTCCCACACCCTCTTTAATCATCACTGCTGCTTCTTTGCATGGTTTTTCACTATGAACCTATAAACAGATACAGATACCAAATACATTTTGTGTTGTCTCGTAATGTGCAACAATCGAGCTCACTTATTGGGACCCAATACTGAAAAAGACCCATCAAAATTATTTACAAGCCATGTGACTGGACCACTACGGATAGCTCTGGTATCCAAGAATAATCATCTGATACTGGTGAGCAGAATGGCAGTGCACTGACAGCCAAAATCTGAGATAAGGGATTCCAGGGAAGCCATAAGCCTGAATGAACACCATGGTTTTGGTAAAGAGTTATGATTCTGGCCATTCTTCTATTCCCCAGGCAACAGTATGCACCTGCTGTCTTCAAAAAGCAATGTACCTGTTGCATAAGCAATTGCTCTATTTGTTCCCTACTCTCTTAGTGATCATCTTTAAAGATAAGCTTTCTATTTCAAATACCACAGCAAGGCGACTCTTACAGGCAAGAGCTTGACACATGCACACAAAACCTGCTGCAAAACGTCATGCCACACCTTCCTGAACCAAAAATGCAGCACACGCTTCTCCCCTCTGAGGCACACGAGTTTCATTCACAAAGATACCTCACGGATGGAATGACATTCAGAGACTGACTTCAGCTTATGGGTGGCTGCGGATCAGATTGTACCGGGCAACCTTTAGAAATGTGAGCAAAAGAGAGCTCTCCCCGGAGCCCTGCATACAATCCCAAACGCCAACAGCTGCCCCTTGCCGCAAGTGGGTGGAGCGGGAGCGTGCACATCACAGCGAACCGCAGAGCGAAATCCTGCTATCTGATGATCCTTTCCCATGCAACCCTTCTCCCTTCCAGAAAGCCACAACAAACAGCAAAGAAGCTGCCAGACAGTTCACATCGACCCCTTTCTCAGCCTAGAGAGAGCCCATCCTCCAGCGCTGCCTTCTCTTAACAGGTGGACAACTCCCCAAATTCAACAGTAGGAAACACTTTACCTTTAACAAGCTCCAGCCAGATTGTCAATAAACAGAGCATATTGCACAGATGGACTAATAACGCAACCCTAATTCAATTGCCTACAACCATCTTCTGTGCACACTCTATTAAAAGCAGCCACTCGGCTTGCAGCAGCTTAGAAACGAGGACAGGGTCCCCTTCTGAAGGAGAGAAGGGAAGCGCGTTGACTTTGATTAGCTAGCAGCTGTGAGCCAGTGCTCTCAGCAGCACACCTACAAGTTGCCTTAACCCTACGGCCGGTCTGCAGTGGCTCGCAGCCACCTCAGAGGTGAAAGCAGCTCGCTCTTATCCTTGGCCAACCTTTCAGCCACGCGGCTTTTAAGTGACTCACCTACCTGAACCAGAAGTCCCATGGCCTCAGCCACCGTCCTGTACCAATATTTGTATTTGAAGAGAATAATTCAACAGCAAACACTCAAATCCTGTTAACCTATGTTCTTCTTGCCCTGTTGTCCAAGTAGCCCATACAGAAGAATAAGGGTTCCCAAAGGAGGGGAAGTCCTGGAACTATGGTCAGGTCATGGTGTGACTCTGGTTTTTAGCTTACATTCAACTTCTAGATTGATTTCCATATGCTTTCTTTCTCTCAACACTAACTAGGCAGCGGTACGAGCAAGGTTTGGGTATGGGAAAGAGGAATAGGAACCAAAATCCGCCGGTATTATTTTCAAAGTTTGCTCTACCTCTTTTAAAGTCAGCCTGCCAGACGCCACGGGCTGATGCATAGCTAGGGATTATCTTTTGCAGGCAGTACCTTTGAAGTGCACAAGATTCAAATCATTTGCAAATAGGGGACCTGAGGCCCATCAACAGCCGTGCTGCTCCGGGCCAGGAAAGTCCAAAGAGCTGGCTCATGCTTCCATCTGCACTCCAGACGAAGGGATGTAAAGCAGGCCACGCAGAGCCTGGCTCACTTTCTGTATGCCATTTCCCTGTCTGCCCTGGTTTCAAGGTGGGAGCTACACAGTATCTGACACCAAGCGCTGGGACCACAGCACACGTGCATGGTGAGGACTGATGAGAAAAAGAATTTTAGAAGAGCTTTTCATTTGCTGTTCGTGTTTCCTGCCTTGCTGTCAGAGCGCCCCAGAGTCTCCACGCTCCTTCACGGAGGAATGTATTTATGCAGAACCGTGACAATTCCTACTTTTCCCTTAATCTCCTTTCACTAACCGTCAAGTGGGCAACCCAGTCTGCCCCCTTTGAGCATCCTTTCCTCCCCTCTCTGCTCCTGGACGGCATTAGTATGCCTGAGAGAACCCCTCGCTGCCGAGAACCCCTTTGAAGTTAATGTGACCGGACGGCCCATTGTGGCCAGCTGTGATGGATTCACTCCCTGCGCATGGCCGAAAGCTCCCTCTAGCCCACGGCTTAGTGGGATTAGCTACCTCTTTGCCACTTTCCCTACCTCATTTTAAATATATAATTTACTTTAGCATTATCCTGGGGCAAAACTTTCTGGACGTTGCCATGGATGTCATCCGGGGTATGGGCTTGGATTTTTGCTGCAGCGTCTTCTCCTCTGACATCTCGACAAGCTGCCGGACAGAACTACTGGAGAACTTGCAGCAGTGTTTGCACTTCGAAGAGCTCTTTTACAACAGCCACCCACGGGAGAAAAGGCCAGTGGATGAGTAACTAAGCAAGAAGATATTTTTATGTTAATACAGCCATGTCCATGTGCTTCTTAAGCAGTATGTTCAGAAAAAGAGGCTGTGCATTTATAACCAGCTCTTTTGAGAAAGCAGCTGCAATAGCAATGGAAAACTCAATTTAGTCAAGGAACACATTGTGATGAATAATAAAAAATTAGTTGAATCCAATGCCTGTGATAGTGACGAGCTCAATAAGCCTAGCTAGAACTAAGCATAACATACATAGAGATGCTGCCTTAAGTCCTGCCAGTCCCTTCCAAAGGGGGGACTGGATACCAAAACCTTGTTTTAAAGGATACCACCCCACTGCTGACCTGGCCTGAATTCCTGCTCCCCTTTTTTGCATAGAAAACAGGGAAAAATATAATTTCAAAACAGGTAGCATGGAAGGAGAAAGCATTTAGCATGTTCTAGGCAGAATTTTCTCAACTCATTTCACCTGTGAGCCATGTAAAATCTGAGATCAGTGCAGTAATTCATTGCAATACTTATGGACCTCAAACTGGTTAAAAATGAGCCAAGACAGAGATGTCTGATAGACACGAATTTAGCTGACTGATCTTGCATGCAGATAATGAACTAAGAAAAAAAATATTGTTGCAAAAAAGAAGAATGTCTATCAAAGTCCAAGTATGCTAATTATCAAGAATTTAATGGAAATTCACTTCCTGACAAATTGCTTGTTAAGAAATGAGACAGACAGCTGAATATTTTAATACCAGATCTCCCTGGGGGGAAAAAAATAAAAGAAAAAAAAAGGAAAAGATTGTTTTCTTCATCAGAAAATAAAAGTCTCATTGGAAAAGTTAACTCCTGTTACATGAGCTCTTGGGAAATAAGGCAATGTAGCTGTTCATCTCAAGAATGGGTGGTGACGCTTCTAACAGAGACCTGCAGCCAGGTCCATTCGCCTCTAATATCCTAATTAAAGAGTTGTCATTCATGCAAGGGAGACAGAATGGTCGAAGAGACACAACAGATAACATGACAAGCTAGCCAGGCCAGCTGACAAGTACTCCAATGAGTCAAGTCTAAGTGAAAAGTGGAAGCCTGAACACTAGTAAAGTGATTAGAGAGAGCTAACTTCTCCCTGCTCCATGATGTGTGTTGACAGTGCAGGCTACTCTGACTTAACTGCCTGCCAGAGAACATGCCAAGACTAGCTTTCCTTTTATTCATTTTTCCTATTGCTATGCAAAGTGCTAAATAAAGGGCATTCGGTTCTGTCCAGACAGTCCTGGACGGCTTCTTTGGAAAGCGTGACTGATCAGGCTTCTGCACTCACAGCTACGGATCACCTTGCAGCTCTGCAAGAAGAGCAAGCAGCCAGATGAAAATCACATTGCTCAAGGAATTAGCTGTCATCATAACAATATTTCTGCATACAGTAACAGTTGGCTAAGTCTGCAAAGCTTTTCAAAGCTACAGTCAGAAAAGGCTCACTAAGTTTTAAATAGAGATTCACTTAGAAAGGAATTAAAAAAAAAATCACCCTCATTTGCTAAATTATCGTTTGGTCATTGCAAAGTTTCATGATTCGTAAACATACAGTATTACAGACTCACAAGCTACTGTGGTTTGGGCAGCTATTCAGTAACTATTGAGTTCTGCTTTGTGGGTGGTGGTTATCAGTGGGAAAAGCAAAGCAAGGTAACACAAATCCAGTAATCCTCTTTCCCTGGAAAGTGAAATCAATCAAATTACCTCATGTTGGATAAGAATACACATACAAGAAGCTATTCCAGTTTGGTGGACACAGACGAGCTTGATCATGAATCACAGCCCTCGGTTTGAATCTAACGTTGCTCCCTGGATACTAACCTTCGCTTGCCTGTACCTGGCCTGCAGCTGTGGCAAGAAGCAGGAAAGATGCTCCCGAGGCAGGAAAAAACATAATTTGCTTTAAATGAAGAAACCCAAACACTAGAAGCTCTCCCCACCCTATCACTGGCCAAAGGCTTTCCTCGACGAGACTACCAATGCAAGTAAAGGGCAGATCCCAGAACAGAAATCACATCAGAAGCCTTGTGTGGAACAGCAAGCTTTACAAGAAGCATCAGACCACAGCATCTAGAAATCTTAGACTAACAAACAACTCTCATCTCTAACTGTTACCCCCCTGCACACAAAGCACAATTTGCTAGAAGGAACACTAACCCTCTAACAACCAGTTTTAACTTTCTGTTCAGCTGAGCAGTTTTAAACCAGCTCTTCACCGTTCACTTCCATATATAAGGATAAGACCACCCTTCATGATATTTAGACAACTAAATGGAGTTTTCGGTCCGAGATCAAAGAGAGGGGTTGAACAAGAAGGTCGTGAACGTGGGGGATTAACAAGTGCTAACGTCCTCAGAAGCAGCTGTCCTGGGATATAAGGCATCAGAGAGGGGGAAAACACCAACAGCAACAAAGACAGATGCATTAAGATGAGTACATCTGAAGTCTTAGTCACAAACATCTCCAGCTGGCTCCCAGAATTAAACGGAGGATTTAATTGGCACTATAGAAGCAACGGCATTAATTCTTACTTTCAAGGACAGTGATAAACCTTCGATTTCCCAAATAGCAAGGATATTAAACAGAATATCTCACTGTCTTTAAATGGCAGCCAGGACTGTGACTGCCGAATAAGTGAAGTCCCATACCTGCTAAGGAAAAACTCTTGGTTTAGAACTGCTCACTCTTTCCTCCAAGCTCAGGCAGACCCATTTTCTCGCTGCTTATCAATTACCTTTAGCCTGTACTCTCATAATCCACTCCTCCGCTTCTAATCCTGCCCTGCTACGCCAGCTGCCAGCAATCCTTTTTGCAGGAGGTCAGTGTTGGGGCTGACCTGGGATGACACTGTGGGGTGCCAACAGTTTGCACCGCAGCTGAACTGCTGGGACACGTATGGTGGAATGGTACAAAACGGGGTTGTTTTTCTCTTCCTAAGGCTGCAGCAAATCTTTGGGACATCAGTACTTTCTGTGACTTATGCTAGCAGTACTGGAGTAACTATGAACTTACTATTAAAAAAAAACCCATCACAAATGTAATGGTCTTCTAAAGACATTCATATCACAAAATCTGAACAGCACTGAATACAGTCAGTACGTGAAAAAAAAAAAGGCAATTTATAAACCCTAAATTCCAGTGGTCTCTGATGTGTGAGGGAACAGACGTAGCACCATTACACAAACATTTAAGAAAGGAAGCAAGGATGAGAGAATCCAACTGAAACTGCAGAGAGATGCACGCTGTCAGGACCGCACGCGCTGAAATCCAACCGGAGCGCCAGGTTTCGACAGCTCAGCTTTTCTGAAGAGAGACCTGAATGTCTGAGAGGACCTCAGGATCCAACCAGATGTAGGATGGTGGTTCAGATGGAGAGGCGTGAGGAATCCTGAATAGTAACACTGGAGTTCTGGCAATATCCTTAAATCTGAAGCCACGGTTACATATCCCTCTCCAGTACCCAAGCTCCTGCTGGTAACCGAGTGCTGAAAAGCTAAAACCGTATCTGCTACATTCAGGTGCTTTGCAACATCAATGTGGCACTAATGGTACTTCAGTCCCTTCCGTCACAGCCCAGCCTTAGTGTATTTAAATATGGAGGGACACAAGTTTTCTAACAATTACTGAGAAGATAAACAAGGCAGAGAGTTAAAAAAAAAAACCAAAAAAACCCCCAAAAAAAAAAAAAAACAAAAAAAGAAAAAGAGCAAGGGAGCATGGCCTGATTTCAAAGGTCACGTTAGAGATCTTATTTCTTAACAAGTTCTTCATCAACACAGCTCTTGCTCAGGGCGGAAGGGATGGTGACACATGCGAGGGGACGCACAAATCTCATTTTGGATCCGAGGTGAAGACAACTCCCCACTCAAAATCTTGTTAATTTGCAAAGTTGCTGGAAAGACCGATATTTCAAGAGACCGCAGTTTCCCAGCGTTACCCTCGGACAGCTAAAGAGCCTGTCGGTTCTTGCAGGGGCCCTCACACCGAATGCCAACACCAGCCTGCTCCCACAGCCCCTCCTCCTCTTCGAGCGATTTTGAAGGAGTCTCTGCCTTGGAAACGAGACTCTGGAAAGAAAGAGCTGGCTCTAAATGTCGCATGCAGCGCAAACGCAGGGACGGACACTCGTGTGTGCCTGCCTTCCCAGGAAAGGCTTTAGCTAGAGGGCAGGACAGTCTTGCGGTCAGTGGAGATTTGCAGGGGTTTGAAACACAGACCTGTGTGTCCTTATCTACGGATGAAGTCGATGTGTTGCCTGATAATATTGTGCTGGGCTGGATCACAGATGCATTCAAGTGGCAGAGCGGAGGCTTAGGTAAACAAGACGATAGGTTCTCTTTCATTAAGTAAACCTCCCACAGCCCACGAGAAGGTAGGCTACGCTCTAGCCAGAGAAACAGATGGCTTCTCTCCACCCAAATATTCTCCTCTTCATCCCCAGTGCGATCTCTGTGTCTCCACAGGCCACGCACATGTCAGAATGAACCTTCTGCCTTTTCAGTAGCCAGGAAAGATGGTTTTGCTTTCATCTTTCAGCACAAATTCCAAAGGGAGACAGGCAAAAGGGAGGTGTGGGGAGAGACATTATTTTGACAGTGTGCAATAACAAAAAAATGACAGAAGCCACAGACAGAGGAGCAAAAAGCCTCCCTGCTTCCCATGCACAATGATAGATGAAAGGGAATGGATGACGGATCAGGCAGGAGGCAAGCTGCACGCAGAACAGACAGTGCACAGACCTCGTTCCACTGGGACCACCAAGTTTTGATGAGTATGCATGCCGTTGCTACATCAGTCCCATGCTTTTCCTGAATTCTCAGCTAGCAGGGATGAGGACAGCTGCACTTTTTCTGATGTTACTGTAAAGGCTAGTAATCTACCTTTAAATTACCTACGCTGTGACCGTTACTTCATTTAGGCCAGCTCTGGAGAAAGCAATCCCACTGCCTCCCTCACAAAGTGGGTCATTAATTAAGGATTTTCCACTCTCCAGACTGTACCTGCAAAGTGGACAATGATTTTGCTGCAGGCAATATTCAGCACAGTGACCCACTAAACCTACTTAGCCAGAACAGACTAAGTAGCAGTTGGAACTTACAACTGGAGCAAGACCTCCAAGGACTTTTGAGGTGGCAGAGGAAAATCCTAGCATCTGCCAACTGAGATCCACTGCTCCATTTATGTTTCACAGCTACCCAGTAACTTCTATGAAATAGCACAGAAAATATGAAATAGCAGTTGAGAGATCCAGTCCAGTTCTCAGGAGATGGCATCCACATCTCATCATTCTTTACCTCATGTAGTCATTCTACTGAGGTAAATGTAGACTTACCTGTAGCTGACATTTCAGCAGAAAGGCCAAGGATGAAGCTGGCCTACTCTTCCTCCCACTTAAGGAAACCCTCCACTATGCAGGAAAGGCAGAAGAACATGGGGCTGGTACAAGCACCTGCACCTGCTGGGTGCACTGCTGCTGTTGGTGCTGCACCCTACGTTTTTGGCAGGTTGGTTCCTTCTATCTCAAAACACCCTTGTGCCGCTTTGGAAAGATGAGATGGAAAGCAGCTTTTAGGACTAGCAAGGGATCATGTGAGGGTTAGTTATCCCACCAGGGATTGCTCATTCATTCTTAACCCAGTTAACCGGCAGCTCTTTGGAAGCATCTCTCAACCGCCCCAACTCATCCTTCCTCCCAAATGTGCTGTCCCTTGAGCCCTTCCCCTTTCCTGCCTCCCACTCTACTTCGTGAGCATTATCACTATTCTCCTCTCCAACGCTTGTCCTTAAACTTCGCTAACTTTTCTCCTCCTCTTCTTCCACTCCACATTCATACTGTTACCAGCCCTTTTCTTTTTCCTGATGGAAACAGTGTCCCGGCCAGAGCCTTCTGTCACAATAAACGCTGTTTTCTGAAGCCCCGTGGGAAAGATGGGATCATTACATGCCAGGACACGTGCTCAGTCCATCATTATGCAAGTCAGTGCTGCAGCCATTTTGTTTCAATTTGCTTCTCTTCAGGGCCCAAGGATCTGCTCACTCATTATACTAAATGAGGTGGTTTCCCAGCTTGAAAGTGCATTTTTTAAAACCTTACTCTGCTTAACGATTCTTTTTGTTAATTTTAAATAGATTTTTAGAATCATTCTTTCTGCTGGTAAAGGACCGATAGTAGTGGAAACTGTGTTTGGAGCTTCTGCTCCATGTAATGCATTCCTAATGACTCGAATATTTACCTGGAGGAACTTCTCTCTCTATAGGTCAGATATATTTCATGCTCCTGATTAACACGGAACTTCACTCGGCACAGGAACTGTGCAAACTTTTCCTCACAGCGAGCGATGAACCGGAGATGTTGTGTAGAGCACCGGAACGCCTGAAATTCAAACTCACACCAACACAGCTTTGCAACAGGTATCGCAGGTGACAGGTCTGTTGCTCAGGATCCGGCTGGGAGGAAAATACCACCGCAGAGATCACTTCTTAAAGGTCGCCAGCTGCGAGTCTGTTCAGTTTGCTGATGTCTACTGATAGGGCACAGGTGTCCAGGGAGCATCCGGCTGCCAACCCAGGCCAAACGCCTCCCCCACACTTGGCTCCTTCCAGAGAAGGGCAACGAAGCTGGTGAAGGGCCTGGAGCACAAGTCTGATGAGGAGCAGCTGAGGGAACTGGGGGTGTTTAGCCTGGAGAAGAGGAGGCTGAGGGGAGACCTCATCGCGCTCTACAACTACCTGAAAGGAGGGTGTAGCGAGGTGGGGGTTGGTCTCTTCTCCCAAGTAACAAGCGATAGGACGAGAGGAAATGGCCTCAAGTTGCGCCAGGGGAGGTTTAGATTGGACATTAGGAGAAATTTCTTTACTGAAAGAGTGGTCAGGCCTTGGAACAGGCTGCCCAGGGAAGTGGTGGAGTCCCCATCCCTGGAAGTATTTAAAAGACGTGTAGATGAGGCGCTTAGGGACATGGTGTAGTGGGCATGGTGGTGTTGGGTTGACGGTTGGACCCGATGATCTTAGAGGTCTTTTCCAACCTTAATGACTCTATGATTCTATGATTCTATATATATGTGCCAGCACATGTCTTTCCTTATAGCTGCCTTCCGCAACGGCAGGGATTGTTCCGCGCTGGCTGTTTCGATAGATCCTCCTGCTGTCCAGCCACCCCTCACGAAGGCCACGGATGGCTGGAGATATGCTGGCACAACCACAACTCAGCACACAAGAGCCCAAACGGCCTCAAAGGAGCCGCTTCCTCAGACCTGCTTTTTGGGATGAAGCTAGGTTAAGATGTAAGCTAATAAACTGCAGGTGCCACGGAGCTTCCTTCACGTTACCTGATGTTTCTCAGCTCTCCTCAGAAGAGCTTGTGCTGCCCACTCCATTTTAGAGAGACAAGCCACTGCAGGACACTAATTGCTGTGATGCTAATTGTTGCACATACAGAAGAAGGCATTGGAGACACTCTCCTCTTTGCTAACAGGGTTGAATGTTATTAATAGTTTAGTCATATAAAAAATGGATTTTGAACTGGCGAAAGGTGCAGGAAGACAATCCATATATTGAGGTGTTTTTGTCACAATTATCTTGATTTTTCTCCTCTGTTTCCTTGTTGCATTCACTTGATGGATTTCATCTTAGAACACAGACAAGCTCTTTGGACCAGAAATTGTGTCTTGTCATAAGTGCACAAAGCAGGCACCACAACAGGCTCCTGAATGTCTTGGAGCCTCCAGGTTCTACCTGATACAAGAAATAAAATCACAAGAATCGGACAAATCTGAAATCATATCACACCCAGTCAGTATCTAGCATACGTCCAGAACAAAAAGACCTCACTAAGGTCTAAGCCCTAAAACATTCCCCTTTTCCACCACAGTCAAACACACGTAAGCTCCCTGGGGGGATGAAAAGTTGGGAACTCCATGGGAATGGATACATGACAAATGCTTAAGAGCCCAGGAAATGCTGAAATCAAAGTGAAGTAGTGAGTACAAGAGAGGGGACTACTGAGTGACACTCAAATTGCATGCTACAGACACAATATTCAATTAATATGCAATATTGTTTAAATAGTAGATTCAGTGAATATTTGTCACCACTGAATAACCGTATATCCAAATGAAACAGCAAAAAATATTTGTACCCCTTCAGATTTCAATGGGAGGTTTGTAGGGTGATAATTCTGCCTTGGTCAGCTAATTTCATCCTTGGACTAACAAGTGTTCAGCTCACTTTTCAAGGCCTGTATTTCCTACAAGCACTGTCTGTTTTACACGTGAAACTGGAGTAATAGTTCAAATTACTTATTCCTCCTTTCAAAGGGGACTGCATTTTAAAAAGGGTTGAAGTACCGGAGTGCGCTAAGGAGCACTGTGACAAGTTACCGTGTTGAAGTTGCACGGCTGACAATATTCCTGGGGAGTTGTTCTCCACTTCAGAGCAGAACCTACCCTAAAACCAGAATTCGTACCCTAAAACCATACCATATAAGGCTGGATTTCCTATTGATTGCTTCTGATAGCAATGCTAAGCACAGGAGCTAAGCTGCAATAGTTGGTTAATTGTATTAAGCTTGGGTACCGAAAAGCCCTGAAGACATCTAAAGTGGACTTTAATATTTTTGTTTAACAATTTGCATCCCTTACTGTCTCTCTTAATGTGTTTGCGCTTGTTTAATCTTCTGTAAACTCTTATCTCTGTCCTTCTGATGTATACAAAGTACATTTGAGGAGGGCAGCAAACAGAAATGGGAATTCTTGGTAAACAAAATTTGACACATCCCTTGAAGGAAACATATTTATTGCCCACACTGTGCTCTGAGAGCAACACACTATATCGTGCAAGCGGGGGTTCACAGTGCAGACACCAAGACAGACTACAGCAAAAGCCCCACATTAAAGTCTGCCTCAAGCAACCATTTATTATTGCATGATACACCTCTGAAAAATACTGATGCAAAAGATGTTATCAGTTTTGCCACACGTTCGGTTTTTCAAAATCAATTCCATTGTCTAAGCAAAACCGGGCACGTTTCTGGCTGTTGTCATGTGAATTTTCACTTCATAGAGTAAGGGGAAAGAAAATAATTTTGTTACTTTGATGAAGATGCCTTGCACGTTTTGACAAACTCAAGTCCCTCCAGGGTGCTTACTGGCCATGAAGCTCTTTCATATCTCATTCATTATCGGAGAGAGACAGGAAAATACTTCCTCATTTCTCTTGCGTATGAGTAAATTAGTGAAAACCACAGAGACTCAGTTTCATTAAAAGTGATGGAGTGAGACTGGCTGCAGCCGCTGCACAGTGGGGACTGGGCTGAGCTGACTCAGGGCAGTCTGCCCGGCAAATGCAGGAAAAAAGATTAGCTGGAAATTTCTCTGTTGAAGCACTAACTGCTTACTGCAGCCAATTCCAAGACAGCTTGATGCTGTAAAACCTGAACTCTGAGCCCTCAACTCAAAAGCTAGTTGAACACCTCGTGTTCCTCAGCTCCATCACTCCACACATTTTAGACGTCCATATGCTAGACCTGTGTTTCCCTGCTAGTTTCAAACCAATGCTATTACCGTCATCAACTGTTACAGTTTCTACCAAGTGACAGCCAGTGGGCAATATTCCTGAAGAATCTTTTCTCACAAGTTTGCCAGGGGAAGAAAAAGCCCTCAAAGCCCCAAGCCCTGGGATTCACTTCAAGCCCAGCTGTCTTATATTACAAAGCAAGGAAACTCTTGAGATGCAAGGGAAGTGGGACAAGCCATTTGAACGCCAACTGAGTCAAACCTCTATCATTCCGCTGAAAACTTGTCTAAAAACTTCTGTTTTTCCTGAGATATTCATCATTGCTGTGTACCCCCGTGATCAACAGCATCACATGAAACAAGAGTGAAGACGCTGATGGCAGATGACATTCCTGCCTGCGTCCTGCCTGGGCTTGCCTGAACAGAGTGGCAGGAGTGCCACTGTCTGCTGAGGTTTTGTGTAGATCATGGTCCAACTGGTGGTTTTCACTGGTGATGCTCACAAGAGCGGGATAATGCAGGTGGCTGGCATGAGATAAAACCTTACGTTACAATTATATGTGAATGCCCCGAAATCCACAAGGAGAAGAATCAGAGTGAACTGTGGGTTAGAGCAGCAGCAGCCTTTAATTTCAGAAGTAGGGCAGCAAGGGAGGAGGAGTAATTGAGATCACTCTACTCTACACCATAATGTCTTCACACGAGCAGGCAGCATGGTGCATACCAGCCTCATCACAACGTTCAGGCTCTAAGCTCTCTGCTGGCATTAACTGATTGGCAGTACATTCAAGAGAAGCCTAGAACTGGCAGCAGAGGGACTGCTGTGGTCTGCGACTTAAGCACACCCCGATTTCTAAATGCGGCACGCTACCTACCTATGTTATGTTTGATTCAATCTACTGCTCCAAGTCCCTCCATTTTATACCTTTTTCTTCCTAGCCCCTGCTGACCTGAAAGATGGCAAAAGAAACACCTTTAATCAAAATCAAGCCATTGGCAAGTTATTTATTAAAGTGTAAGTCCTGATTCTTGTGATGAGTTAAAAAAATCCACATGGCCTCAGCTTGTCGCAAGATCCCCAACCAGGTGGCATAACCCTGTTTGGATGACTTCACACAACTGACTTCTAGCTCTACTTAGCTCAAATTTCCAGAAAATCTGTGTTCCTACTGAGCGTGATAATATACTGCACATGCTCCTTTCCCAATGTTTTCTCTCAGAGAAAGCTCTCATCCTTTTGTAAGCTATTCTCTGGTGAACACTAGCACCCCGTAAAGCTCACACCTCACAGACTCAGGAGTCATGGGCATTTCACAAATTACTGGATCAGCTACGTGAAAATGTGAGATTTTGGGACACCCAGCACACCACCCACCTACTGAGGTCCTGTCACCAGGGTATGCGGACACCTGGGTCAGACGTATTATTCTGCTGGGCTCACATCTGCGGGAAGCAGAGATAACATGCACGCTGAGCTGTGTGCAAATTCAGCCCTTAGAAGAACACAAGGAGTGGAAACACAGTCAGAGGAGAACAATGCAGGCACATGGTGATCACCTTGTCTTTTCACACAACGCAGCAGAGCAGGCAGCCGGCCTCTGAGGTGGAAGGGTAAGAAAATATAACCTGAAGTGTCTTGCTGCTACTGGACATCGCAAGGGAGAAGGCAGTACCTTTTTCCATCTATGAGGGAATTACGAACATTTTTCTCGCTGAAAACTGTAGCAGGCACAACACTCCTGGTGAAAATAATTCGAACCACCCATTCTCCAAGATGACTGATAAGACAACAGTACACTGAGTTGTCATGCAAGTGGGTTGGGATAGGATGGGGAGGGGAGAGAAGAACAGCTGCTCTCTGACAAGATGCCTGATGCAGGCTGCCAACAAAACAACGCCAACTGCAGATAAGTCATCTCAAACTACCAGATACTCAAAGCCACGAAGGCTAAAAAAGCTTATTTGCAGGTGGGAAGACAGAACAGTGCATGATGTGGAAGGTATGATGCTGCCCACAATGTATCCATGAATATACCTTCGGTCCATGCAATGCTGTGCAACTCCCAGAGACACTACGCATCCTACTATGAAATACATTACTTCGAGCTGCACAGCCCCAAAACTGCCTTTATTTCACAGCCCATTGCCAGTGTTCTTCAGTGCAGAAAGTTAGTCCATGTGAGTTATTCTCTCATCAGTACCCAGGAGATATATCAGCTGCACTTACATTTCATGTTTGGGAAGAAATACAAACACTATGCTAAAACGCAACCCTTCACCATTAGCAAAAGTAGTTTTGTCGAATAGTGTTGTCATAAAACAGCTGCTATGTTCCTCTTGAGAGGCAGCTATACTTCAGCAGTGGGAAACTCGGCTCCCACATAGCCAGCAAGACTGTGGCCTTGCTCCAAAGTGTGGTGGTGTCCTTCTGAGGCAAGTCTAGGGCAACGTGGAGCTGTTCTGGTGATTCAGGGCAAGGTCCCCCAGGAAAAAAGCATGTATTTCTAGCAGAAGTATGACTAATGCCCTCCTCTCGGAGCTTGTTGACAGACAGAAATGGGTGTGCAGAGCTGGGGCCACTGCTTTCCCCTTGCTCAAGCAGCTCACCTCTGCACTACAGAAAGGTACCAGTATTTCTTGGGGGAAGCGATAGGTCTGGCTGACCTTGCCTCTGTGCAAATAAAATATGAAGCAGGAAGGGAGAGAGAGGGAAGAGGGAAAATGAGAGCAATGTTTGAAAGTTTCAGGCAGTTCTTCTTTGCCTGAAAGAGCTGGTAAAAGATGGGGTTTTCCCCTTTTTGCTCCTCTTACAAAGAAAGAAGAAAACCCCAAACCTGTTCTGAAGCAGTTGGATTCAGTGACTGTACCCCATCTCCAGTATAATCCACCAGGAATATGGTGATGGCAAAGGGTCTGATCCGCTACTGGAAAGCTGCTATTTAACCACCTAACAAGGACTCAGCCTTTCGTTTCCGTGGTTTTGCAGGCCTGTGTTAGATGCATGTGTAGCATCATTCTGCTTCACAAGTAAGGTCTGTACTTGAAACTTCTGCTTTATTTACTTATTTGAAGTGCTTAGCCTCCGAGAAAGCCTTCATACAGCACACAGACCAAACATTTCATCTTTCTTTGTTACAGCAGAACAAATAGAAAAGCATAGCGTGTAAAGGAAGAAATCTTGTGTTTGCCAATTCATACAATTGACCCATTCAATCTTGTCTGTTTCCAACCCTCCAGCACTTAGGCTTATGTACAATGCGCACAAACAAAAGATGATCCTAAATCCAGCATTAAAAAAAAATATATATATATACACCGTGGCCAATTTATTCAAGATGCACTTCTGAAGGATCCTCACAGACGTGGGCAATGTATCTTTTTAAATTCTCTGGTCAATAATGAAAACCAGGACTGCAAAGAAATACATAATTCAGCCTTAACCCAAACTCAGTGACTTCGTATTAAACTTTTATAAAGAAAAAAGCCAAACAACAATTACAGAGAAACATTTGAGAACACAAGGACTAAATCTATGTGTAATCTGTCCCTGGCTAGTCACCTTCTTTCAGAAGGGAAAAAATACACCCCAATTAAAACTCCTTTTGGCGTACAACTGTAACCATGGCACTGCTACCACAAGGCATCCGGTTTCAGCAAGCTTCCCAGCTGCTGGCTCGTTCTGCATCCACTGGGATGCAGGCAGTTTCCCCTCAGTCACTTGTATTGGATCACATGCTGGCAGAGTCAGGGTTAAATCAAAAGATTTTTCTGATTCCAGCTATTTGTTTTCACCACAGCTTCAATACTTTCACTCTAAGAACTGAAAATATAAATTCAGTTCTGGAAGAGCAAAAGCACAGCATATCTGCAATGCAGACTCAGGCAGACTTCAGATGGGGGTAGATGACCACGAAGGGATGCAAAGTCTCCAATTTAACAAGCCAAGTCATTTTACTGTGAGCAGTGAAGGCAGAACAAAGTGGTCACTGTATGACCAAGACTATACAAGATTGCTTTATTCCTGTTTGTGTTGAGGTAGTCACTTGTTTAAAACCACTACCTCAAGTATTTCAAAAGCCCAGTGACCTCACCTAGCCAGTTGGAGTCGGTCTGTGGAAAACTCATTTGCAACTCTCCTGACAGTCCTCCAAACACGAATCATGCTGGGATGAAGAAAGGGAACACTGAGCCTTCCTCCCCCTTTTCTGCACCTGATTCTGCTCCCCGTTATTTCATATCAATACCTTTTCAATCTGAGTCGCTCCTCCTCTGCAAGAATCTTTGTGCTGATGCACAAAGCATAAATGAATGCCAAGTCAGAAGTACAGCAGCAAAGCCACTAACTTCCCATCTGCAGGATCCAGACAATATCAGCTACTGTCTACCTGTTTGTGCACTGGCTTCCTTGCAGTGGCTTGTTTACAATCCCTCCCCAAGTGCCAGCGAGCCAAGGAAAACGTCTTTAATGTAGTTCTGCTGCAACATTAGCCCTTCGCCTGTGGCTGACACAATTCTTACGATCACAGTTACTTTTCTATTACGGCTGAGATGAAGCATGGTGTTGTCACCAGAGCTCAAGGACCCACAAACTCACCCTGAGAGTCTTTCACATGAGCCTCACCCAGTGTCTTGGGACCATAAACTTGCACTGAAGTAAAAGTTGTCAGAATTAAAACTGTTTTTTTCTGTTCAAGCTCATACAGACATTTTTCAACCAAAATATCTAAAACCAACAGGTACTTGTCTAGTGAAAGCCCTATCTAATGTTTTTCCCAAGAAAACTAAGGGGTGAAAATCCCTCTCTAGAAATTCTTATTTCAGCATAAGAGTCATTTTTTGTTTGACCTGAATTAAGTAAGTATTAAAACATGCCTTCATACATGAATAAAAAGGAAGAGAACTGAGGGATAAAGAATTGGCCACCTGCAAGAAGCTGGGGAGAAGACAGATGGGGACAACCAATTTGGACAACGCGGTCAGCACACCGAGATAAATAATACCTCCCATTGTTATGCAGGAATGTCCCCGGCTATGCTAGGAACAGCGATGCAGAAATATGCACATATGTATTTACTCTCCACGGCTGAGAGAGGATGACAATGGGTTGAGAATAAAGCAGTAGGAAACCCAGAAAGCTCAGTCCTGGCTCGATGATTTTTTAAGAGAAAGAGACCAGGGCACGAACAGTTATGCTCAGTGGTTAGGATCAATATCTGCAACTGGATGCAGAACAAGGACAGGAACTGAACTAGAAAGCGAGGTTAGAAGTCAGAACATAAGCTGAGGGACAGGAGAAGATTTAGAACAATAGCAGAAGCTCAGCTGTTAAGCTGAGGAGCCTCTGTAAATTCAGCCTTCATTAATCATGGAAACCAATCACCCAAGGTGCCCATCTACAGCTACTACTGTTCAACTAAAAGGCTAGCTTATCTTGTAACTGCTTCAGGTCTCAGCTTGAGGGACAACTAGTTTTCAGGCCAGTGACCCCTGTCATTGTTCAAAAGGCAAAAATAATCCACTTATTGTGAGAGGAAGGAAGGGGAGCGGTTTTGATGGGCATGTTATACTTGGCTTTATAAGAAACTCGTTGCAGTTGTTTGATCCTGTTTGTTTTTCTGGTAGATGATGGCTGTAGATGCCAATCTTCCAATCCTCTAGAGAGTGGGTGCAGCTAGGAAAGAACAACATGTTACTTGATTTACCAGTGCACTCTACATGGGCAATTAATGGGTAACTCTGAGTTTAGAAAAAATTAACAGGGAATAATGGAACTGATTTATTTTAATTTTTTTTTTTTTTTAAGAGGGAGGTGGAGGGGGTGGTAATAGATTTGGAAGACACATACGGTCCTCAGAGAAGCATGAAGACTCAGCTGTCAACAGGCATGAATTCAGGGGGCCGCATGCAGAAAATGGGCGCGCCCACAAGCTCTGAAGGCACGTGAACGGAGGCGGCTGACTCGGCAGCTGTGCAAGCATCTTCCACAGCTACAACGAAAATTCTCATTCTTGGAGTGAGACACGTTCTTCTGGTGCGGTAGCTCTCTGAAAACCCAATTACACCGGCCCCCGGACTGATCCATATTAGGTATGCCTCAGTGACGGACCAGCTTGGCAAGAACTCCATCTCCAAGAACTCTCATCAGAAGAGTGAACCCCCAGCAGCAAAAACAATCAACAGGCAGGCAGGAGCAAGGCTAATCCATTTATGCGAGACTAAAACAGCCTTTATTATTAATAATAATAAAAAATAGGCTTAACTAGTGATGCTAGAAATTATCTGTGTCAGTCAAGCAAACCACAGACCGTGCAGCTACTAAGTGTAACCAGATCTGTGGGGAAGGAGGGAAGAAAAAGGAGAATGGGGACTGAGGAGACTTGGAAAAAGGCAATACGCTATCAGCTCTCTGAGTCTCTCACAGCTTTTCATTGGCTTCACCCCATCAACTCAGAAATCAAAGAGCTTCAAGCATCAGACATTTGCATCTGCTCCATCTTCATCACTGCCAGACACAGGCCCGCGATTAAAAGAATGGAGAAATAAGGAGCTTATAGATTCACTTTGCCCGGTGACTCACTGCACCGAGGTATCGATCCACAGGTCTGGCCTCTGCCGATAACTACACACCACAGGGGTTAATTTAACTCCCCACCACCTGGTACTGCCTCAGACACTTTGCAGAGAACAGTTATAAATTATATAGCCCTCCAAAGGCGGAAAGCAGGAGAGCATTTTTTCAGCATGTTTCCTTTGTTACCCATCCTCCTGCAACAGGACCTGTTTTGCCGCTTCCAAGTCTCATTTGTTTTCTTCCTGAAATTATATTGCAGTCATCTACTCAAGCACAAACAGCCCATAGGACACTGTAAATTAGAGTCAGAGAAAGGAAAAAGGGTAAAAAAAGAGTACCCTTCCAAAGCAGCCCGTTATTTTATATAATATACCAGCGTGCAGACATGCACGCACGTGCATGCATACACAGACCAGGGAAAGCAATTTGTGAAAGGAAGTTTTAAGTAAACGCACAATTAATCTTCATCTTACAGCAATGCTGGTGATTTTAGAAATAGCAGTACCTTGAAAGGGTGTAACGGTGATAACTGGAAGGATATGCACACAGTTTTTGATCGTGATAGGTCCTCCACCTCAATATGGCAATGCTGTAGAGCAAGAGGGCAATTTGGAAAAAAAAAGATGGAAGTCTCCTCATTTTAAAACTTCCTTTGTCCAGTCCCGACCTGTACCTGGTTTACCGACAATAAACCCTTTAAGGTGTAACAGACAGGGATGAAATTTAGTACTGTTCAATCCTCGCAAGTTTGTTGATTGTATCAAATAGATGTCCGAGTTTTACAGATGCTCACCATGGTATCTCTCAGCAAAATTTCTGGTGAATATAATCCCATGGGAGAACTGAACTGAAAATCTGACTACCCATTAAACTCTACGCTCCTAAAACATTAGCCACTGGGTCTGTGCTCCTGATCCCTCCTAAAATCCCATCTCTTCCATTCGGCCTATTTACAAGCTACTGCACAAATCCCACCGATAGCCCAGTATGTTTCTGCATCTAGGTAAACTCTTCTCCTGGGTATTACACAGAAGAGCAACTGTTAACCACCTCCTTTCAGTTATGGCAAGGTATGAGCTGTGAAGTTGATACACGGACAAGAAAGCTTTCCTCTTGGAGGGTGGGGGAGTGTCCAAACCTTAATTACTTGCCAGGGAAACAGACCTTTGTATTTGGTTGCTTTTTTGATTCCTTAAAACTTAGCCCATGTGTTTTCCCTTTACTGGTAATAATCACCAAATCCTTAACCAAGTCATTGTGCCTTCACAATGTGAAGGACATCCTCCTCTTCCCATTTCCTTGGCACTTAGGTAAGAGCTCCAGCTTAAAAACTGAGAATTAAAATAGAAAATGCCAGATACCAGTATTTCGAATGAGTATTTCTGGATGTTGAAATGCTTGGTTTAGAAGTACTAGAAAATGAAATTCTGTTCTATGCGCTGGCTGAAAGAGATGCTGTTAGCCCTGCCCGCAGCCCTGCCATAGAGGCTTAGCTCAAAGTATGGAAATTCCCACGTTCCTGAATCAGCGGGAGATGATCCAGCCTTCTCTTCCATGTCTGACAGTAGTCAATACCAGAAATTTTAAATGAAGGTGCAAAACCACACTGGAGCAGACTATTACAGAATAATCTGCACACAGAATAAATTCTCCCTTTCCCCTTACTCCTTTAATTTCAAGTGGTGTAGTTTTCTTAAGGAGATTAAATTCTTTCTTTACAATCAGGGACGATTGTTTCATGAGCACAGGTAACTAACCATGCCTGCCTGAAAGGGAGAACAGGACTTTTATCTGATAAAGAGTGACTACTGCTCTCCAGACTCTGCTGAGCTAATTAAATATGCCTTGTTTCACTTAGGGTATATCTGCAATTAAGGGAAACTTAGGCAAGTTAAGCCAAATTAAGGCCAGGTGTAAGTTTAAGGTGCATTTACTAAGGAATCCCTGTACAGATGTTTTCAGTCAGAAGTAAAAGGGGTCTGAGCACGCTAATGAGAACGCAGAGCAATTTATTTCTCGAGGAGAGTGTTGAAGGGGTTTAGTGAGCTCTAATATATCTGAAATTCAACTCTTTCATTAACTTGGTTTCACTTAACCGAGTCTTTCTGCATAGACAGGCCTGTAAAATCTGTATCTAACAGTCCTGACTGCAGCTCTACAAGTCACTCAGCCCCTCATGATTCTCCTGGACACGGCACGTGGACAAACGGAGGAAAAGCCTAATTAATCTTTGCATCTAATTTTGTCAGTTCTTACGCAGGTACTTGCTTGTTCAGGGCCGGGTATTTGTCAGCAGCAGACAGAGAGAGGAGATACACACCTCAGCTCGAGATTTTGGCAATCTTCTGCACATAAGCATGTGTAAGATGCAGCATAACAGCTCTTTCATTTCATCTCATTCTTTTCCGTGATGCTTTTAGAAACCAAAGTAGGACATTTGTGCATTCCGTGATTATAATTTTATTGACAGAAGAAGATATAATAGTTACATCTAATGTATCCCTAAGGGTTGATAATTGGATGTAGATCGTATTCTGGGATGGGAAATCTGACATAAATGCATCTAAATCTCTGAAATAGACTGGAATGTGATGGGCCGGAAGGTAGAGGCGGGAGAATGATGCATCAGGTATGAATATAATATGCACTTTCATTTCATCATTTCCAGCAAAATTTAATGGTTACATTCATCTGCTGTCCCACTACAGTCTCCACTCAAAAGTATATAGCAAACAAACAAAAAAGAGGGAACGATGACTGCAAAAAAAAGAAAAAAGAAAGAGCAATGTTGGGGGTCTGTAATTTCTACCAGCAGACAAAAAGTATTAGCTTATGAACTCAGTCTCATTCACAACCACCACTTTCTGAGCCTGGACTACAAACCAAAACATTATCCCTCTAGCTTTGAAGCATTTCATTAGGCAACAGCAGCAACTGGAAGTATCATGGGTCAGACACGCTGCTGCTTTTTCCTGGCCGGTGGAAAGCTGCAGAACGTGCACATGCATAAGGGCAAGAGAGACACATCTACCACCCGATGGTTTGATTCACGGACTAATGCTAAAGGGCTTTTGACTGAACACACTGAACTCTTGGGAAACCAAGTACTTTTCTTTCTTTAACTGACTGCAGGATGAAGTTAGGAGGTGTAACACCGGGGGTGAAAGGAGACGTAAAGGGATAGTAAAGTATCACTGGGGACTCAAGGAAAGACCCAGCCCCTTGGAATGGGAAGCATTACCCTCTCTGCTGTACAAGAATAGTTTGATTTAATTTCTCAGTACCCTAATTGGTACTAGGCAGAGATGACAGCTAAACTAGCTTTAACCAGTTATCCTGCATATTAAAAGCTGTGCAGCTGCTTTTTCACCAAGGTCCTTACGGGGAATTCGCCTGTGCACTGTGCAGAACAAGCATATGCTCACCTGCCAGAATACTGAAGAAATGCCTACAGAAGTCAACAGACATCCAGATGGCAACACGTGTCATGTCTACAGGTGTGTGGCAATGGTTTATCCATCCCATGCCAGTCCAGGATTTCATACGTTCTCCTGTTCCCTCTCTGAATGAAACCAAGAGGCTTTTCAGACTTTGCTCCAAGAGAGACTGAGCAAGAAAGCCCCATCTAAGAGCTGCCAAGTCATCGGCCAGGACTCTCACCTAGTACGGGAAAAATGAAGTTCAAGCCCTGGTCTTAATTCAGGAAAAGGAATCTCTTACATCTTAAGTGACAGTACTGAACATGGAAGGGAGCTTCTTGAGTTTTACTTGAAATTACTTCCTGGAAACAGGAACTCTTCCCATGAAAGTTTCCATACTGCAAACCATTCTCTTTTGACAAACCATCATTTCCTAAGGATTTAGTTTTCTCAAAATGCCTCCAGGTAGCTTCAGGTACGGGACTTTTGGAATGTCCTGCTGCAGTCCCTGTTTCACTATCAGTGCCACACTGCTCGGGGAATCCTGCCCACCAGACTGAGAAGCAGCCTACAGCATAAGAAAAATCAGGTGTGAGGACAAGTGCAAAGTTTTGATCTAGCAAATAAAACTGGAAGTTAATTTGGTTTTCAATGCAAGGGATTTAAGAGAGATGCATGTTTCTTCTGTCAGCAGAACTCCTATCACCACATTTGCCACAACTCACAAACCAATGTAATTACAGTTAAGAGAAGTGCTTGTGCTTTGCTGTCCAAAATGTTCCTATCTATAGCATTAATACTGACAGATTTAACGGTGATTCCTAGTGCACAGATGTGTTTTTCTTTACAGTATATTACTCAGTGGTTTTCGGCCTTTTGCAATTTACAGATCCCTGAAGGCATTTTCCAGGGAGGGTGCAGAACCTTATAAGCAAGCCTAAGTCCACCGACAACTGATTTTTCTCAGTTGCTTTTAACAGACACCCCCCGCCCCGTCCCCGGAGTAGCACACGGGTCCCCAAGGGCCTGCCGACTGCCGCTTGGAGGCTGCTGCTCTGCCACAGCCAGGCAGTTCAGGGGATGATTACAGAGAACGCAACGCTGGTATGATGCTGGTGTAGGAAGCTATACATCTCTACCGAGTTCAAGAAAACCTGTGAGAGCAGAGCAGAGAAGGCAGCCAGAAATCAGGCCAAGCCAGAAATCTTCTTAAACGTTGTAGTTCTGGAAATGGGTATAAGTTACAAACTAATAAATATCAATGAATTTGACAATTAGAGCACATCCTGTTCTGCAGATGGAAAATTCTCAGAGTAGTAACGATTTGTCAAGCTAGTTAGGTTTCTTCCTACAAAAGCTTAAGCTAAAAAAGCTTCAGCTAAACAAAGAACAGGAGTTGAGGTCTGAATGAAGCATCACCTCCACTTTGGACAAACTGAACAACACGCACACATAATAACAGCATTAGAAAGCTGCTGCCACCTATAGTTAACCATCGGCTTTATTCACCGATTCCAGTTACAACAGGCAGGCAACTGCCTAATTGGCTCATACAGTAAGTGACGGTGAGCCAAAGCATTTTCCCAGTTAATACACCTCCGCTCCTTAGTATCAAAGCAGCTTGTCAACACGCCTACAAAATAACGTCATCAGAAGAGAGCAGAGGTTAATCTGTGAAAGCTGCACGACAACTGATGAAGACCCACAGTTGCTGTCTCTGCCAGCCAGTCCATACAAAGCAGGTCAGCAGCTCTACTGGGAGGACCACGCTCAGGCTGGCCGAGGGGCAATAAAATAGACTCTCCTGTCTCAAAATCGCTGTAATCAACTCTGGCTAAGAAAAAAAGCAACTCTAGGGCTCTTCAGGCATTCAAGAGCAGCAAGAACACATCAGGACAAAAAAGAGTAGGAGCACGCCTAGAGTCTCAATCAATGCCTCCAAAGACAAAGTAATAAAAAATAAAAGCCACCAAAAAGCCCAATCACTTTAATTTGCTCTTAAGGGCTGCAGTTGTCATAAAAAGGAAATCCACGTGAAGTACAAAAATGACCAAACTTCAAACCACGGTATTGTATGGAGGAGGGAGGGGACGCTTCAGAGGGAAGCTCTAGGGGAAACACAATTGGAAGAGAACCGCTCAGGCGAGAAGTGCTGACTCTGCTTCCACGCAGCTTCTGGCAGAATGTCTACCTACTCCCAACTCCTCTGGCATTTTATTGTGAGACATGGAAGAAGAAAAGGCAATTCTTAACTATCGGACATACAGTAAGAGATTACTTTAAAAGAAGAAAAGATCAAGAAGAGGGAAAGCGAGAGGAGTTCAGGAGAGTCCAGCACTGCTGAAGAATCAGCTGCTTGCTCACCCTTCACCTTTGATCTTCTCTCATTAAGCCTCCCTGGACAGACCGTTTGCTGCGGGTACCAGGGACCCAGCACATCAGCTACAGACAAAAGACGAAGGGTGAAGAGCTACATTTGAAGAGGAACAAACAAGGAAGGCTGCCCAAAACCTTCAGCTGATGCTTTCCCAGCACCTACCCAAACCCAGTGATTTCCAGTGCCAATGGAAGAAAGATCTAGTGATCTTCTGCACGCACAATTTGCCTACTCGATTGTTACTGCTCGTTCAAGCTTTGTCTTTCATACACTATCCCATATTTCACCTGTCAGAATCGGGGAGGAATCCCATTAGCTTCTAGATACAGTTTAAGCATAAGGGCATGGCGGACTGAATTTCTGGGCGGCAAAAGGCCACCTTGGGTACTATGACAAGGTATTCACTATCTGATAGTGTCGATTAAGGAGGAACCTGGCTCTTTTGGCTCTTCAGTGTGTATGCAGCTCCCATTAGCATTAATGCAAGCTGCGTATGGGCACTGAGAGTCTGCCAAACAAGTGACAAACAGCAGCTTTTCATTCAGCGTACATGAGCAAAAAAGGGGCACAAGACACTCAGCCATCTACTGCAAGCACCTGACAACTATTTAAGCATTGAGTCAAATCCAGGAGTTTTATATAACAAAATGACATAGAAAATGTTCACTGAGAAAGCTACAGAATACGGTACACGCTCTACAGCTTTGCAGCGTGTTTCTGCATGGAGGGGATAGTTCCAAAAAGATGATAAATATGCATGATAATATACATAAATAATAAAAAACCCAAACTATGGCTTTTTTTTTTTTTTTGAGAGACATTGCCCAGGGCATAAATCCCTCAGAGCCTGAACAGGCTTAAGCTAAGCCAAGTTCTCATGCAACTAATAAAAATGTTCCATTTTCTCCTCCAAGCACAGAATATTCAATTTTTTAGCCTATACTTTAGGTATAAATCTGGAATAAAGCTTCAACCACTGCCAAAAGAAGCCAACAAAAACCAAAGCAAAGGTTATGGAATGACTCCCCATCTTTGACCTGCCATCGAGACACACACATTATAAAACCAAACATGAATTCTTCAGCCTCTAAGATGAGGAAAAAGTTTAAAACTACTGTATTTCCAAGAGCAGCCTTTCATAAGAAATGCCACTCCTCTACTAGAAGGTTTGAGCATCCATAGCACAACCTGACATCAGTGGAAATTTGTAGGGGCCATCAGCCAGATGATCAACGTCGAGCATTATCATCTAGAACCCCAAAACCAGAAGCAGCCAAAACAACATTTTGTCCATTTTGTGCCTTGCAGGTGTCTAGGCTATGCTTAATGATTTTATGTATAATTTCCACCCCTGTCCCCTAGCCTGGGGCTGGGGGAGAATGTTACCGATTAGAGGAGCAAAATCGCAGTGGTTCTATGCTGTAAAAAGAGACATTACTACTAACATCTACAGTTTTATGCTGCACAGAAAAGTATTTCCTCAAATTATAATAATAGTAATAATAATAATAATAATACAGTGCTGTGTAAGCTTATTGAAAACAATACATTTTACAAAGCCCCAGAGAGCTTGTTAAATATTTACCAAACAAGAATATTTAGTATTTAATAAGACACTAAAGATTAATGGAAATAAAAAGTAATAGGCATTTTTCTGATGCTTCCAAACATTAATTCCAGTCAAATGATGCCCTTCTATCTGAGATACCAGAACTGCTGCTTAGTACTGGGACATCAAAGATCTTCAAAATTGTTGCAAGGCAAGCGCTGTTAATTTTTTCAGCAATTCATAGTTATTTTAACAGTGGTTAAAGTTAATTGAAACAAGTTCTTAATAAACAGTAATAGATTTACTTTCCCACCCTCAGGGGCTGTTGGGAGGATTAGTCGATATTTGCTCACAGCTTTCAAGTTGGAAATGCTGTATGAACACAATTATAATATTCTTACAGAACCATTCTTTAGCAGCTTAGTCTTGTCTGTAATTAGATGCGGTGATCAGATTATATTTTATATTACACTGCCATTTTCCTTTATCAACATACAGCAAGTGGCTCCAGAGGGCACCTATGGCCTTTTAATGACTTTACTGTTTTTCAGCTAACAACCATCAAATAGACTAATCAGATCCAAAAAGAAAATGAAGTAACCTGCAGGTATACACACAGCAAAAAGCACAATGCTTCCCTTCTTCTACTGACTGGGCTTTGAGAAATTAGCTAATGGTAATGGTTTAATAATGAAACAGATGCTCAACATCGCTCGGCTGCTTTATGCACGAATAGCCCCCTAGGAAACCTCCCACCCTTGTTCACTCCAAAAGCACACACAAGTGAACTTGGTGGCAGATTGCAGAGCAACCTGCCCTTCTATTTCTCACCTCCTGGAAGTGACAGGCTGCGTCTCACAAGTTCTTGCCGTACATTTTCTCTACACGGTCCTCCCTCAAATGGAATGAGGAGGCTTATTTCTGATGGAGCCTGGCAATCACCTATCAGTACTATAATAACGGGAAGGAAGCAAGTAGACAAAAAGGCACTCGGACTGGTCCTCACTGTGAATTGCAGGATACAGTGTCAGAAATCATATTCTCACTGCCTGTCCTATATCTTTGACTGAAACAATCTAAGCAGGAGAGGAAAGGTTCATGAGAAAGACATCAGCGGCAAAATTACATGAGGTTTGTGCCTTTGGAGAAGATGGGTTCAGTGCTGATTGCTCATGCGGGATGAAGCCAGTATAGCTGCTCTTGTATTAGCTGCTCGGGGTCACGTGCTTCCACCTGCAAAATCGCTGCCCACGGATACAGCACGACGCAGAATCTCTCGCCGTGGAGAGGCCAGCGAGAGTTTGAAACGGCATCCCATCACTAGCTTGTACGCAGCTGAACTGTTCTTGCATAGCCTACATCGCTCAGCGTCCAGCTGTATCTGGCTGTAGAGGCTTTGACCAACACACACAAAATATACCAGGGGAAGATAAAAAGGACACACGTCTCTTCTTTTTTTTTTTTGTCCCCTCTCCTCCCTCCCAGGCGCTGAAATACATACACTCCCTGCATCACAAGATAAGGCCAATCTGTGATATGCAAAAATGAGAAGGAGCTTCATATTCTGTTGTATATAAATCCCTGAAGATCATGTGGGTGGGATTCAAATAAAACCTCTGCTTGTGTCATCTTTAACAAAATCCAACTGCCAATGCTTTAACACAACAGCAAAAAACTTAAACATTTCTAAGACAGCTCAAATAATAGCCTTGCAGGCTGGATGTGATAGATCTTCTATTCTGATTCTACACCTCTCCTCTCTCGGTCACACTAGGAATGCAAGAGGGAGGCTGCAGGGTATTCGTTTCCAGCCATCAATAAATAAGTGAAGTCTGCTTCAATTCCTCTAAAACAATCAGCTACAAAAGATTAAAAATAGTAACCATTTGATGCTACTGTGACAGGTCCAAGGGAGGAACTGAACACGGCTCAAATAAAGTATTTATCTTTCTGGAAGATTTTCACTGATGCAGGAGTCAATGTCACCAACATCAGCAAGCACATCGGTCCAGGGTAGAGCTAGGTTTTAGATGAGGCTACAGAGCAGTCCATACCAGCCATGTTTCCCTAGTTTTAAGATTACAGACACTCGGGGAAGTCGGCACTACTAATTCCCAGGTTTCCTGCTAATCCACCAACTAAGACTAGAAGAACATTCTGCACCATTGCTGTTGCAACCCAATGCATGGTTTGAAATGTGTCACTTCTGCAGATGTTTTTAGTCCCAGGCCAAATGGTGTGGTCACAATTTACATTCACTCTCCCTAATGCAGAGCACTAAACAGGGTTTTTCCAAATCTAAGAAAACAGGGATTTCTTAAATCAGTGTCAGCCCATTACTAAGGCAGTGTATAGCAGTCAGGAAGTTAACGGATTTAAAGGGCGAAGGTATTGATGGCTGTGAAGCGGAAACTATTTATCCTGTAAATACTGTAACTGCTAAGACAGCTCATCTCATTACAATTTATTTGTTTCAGACACTAGTGCAGGGAAGGGCTGGAAGCTGCAGGTTCTGTTACTGGAAGAGACGCGGGACAGAACTGCCGCAGGGGTGGTTCTGCTGCTGTAGGCACGGCTGCTGGGTTGAGCTACGGCAGGGATCTGTTCTCGCACCTTTTGTCCCCGTTAACCAGGAGACCTTCTCTGAATAGCACACACATAAATATGTCTCCAGGTCTGCTCTCCAAGTGTGCTGCCTGGCTTTCTGCATACACTGTCACCTCCTCTGACAGACCACCAACTCGGAGGTAGGACTTCCCATGCCAGGACAGACGCAGATTGCCAGCAAGCCCCTGTTCACTTGGAAAGCACCACATGGAAACACGTAGTATAAATCGCAAGTGGCCATAGTAATGTTCAGTACACTCTGCCGGGTTGAGATCTCAGAAAGCTGGGACTCTTACTTACCCTCCCGCCCTTCCCAAACCTCAGAAAACGACCTTGAGAAGAAATAAAAAAAATAGGAAGGATAGATTTTTCAGCCAATTAGTAGCACATCCAATAAATATCGAACTGTTCTAACCGGATAGGAGCCTGCGAACATCTTAAAGCCTCTAGCTTAGTGATTCCCAGTCTCCAAACCGTTCAGTTCTGTATAACCTCTCAACTGAATTATCTGAGAAAAAATTGGGAGATAATCCCAACGATTTCCACATAAAACCTTGCTAGGCCCTGTGAGCATTAGAAGACTGGAGTGAGAAAGAATGGGAGGGAGGGAGAAGGACAGTAAATACTCTGCACTTTATTTTCCTTCAAGGAGTAAAGAATTTATAGTTCAGTTTTCAGTTGTGGTTTTTTTTTTTTTTAAGACTTGTTTACTCTGCTTTGTTATCAACCCAACTAGGATGCAAACCTATCTCCTGCCTGTACAGAAAGACGTCCGCAGGCCAGCGGCAGACCTGCTGTTTCTCATTCCCTGCAAAGGATGCTGCAAGTCAGCATTCTCTCTTAGATGCTCTTTCAGCAATAATCCCAGCACTGACTTTCCCTGCAGCTACAATTCTATGCCTTTTGACCACAGAAACACTTTGTTTTTACATATAACTGTTTAATAATTATCTAGTGATCAATACTTACAAGTTTAGGCAAATGCCTCACTTCTCGGGAAGAAAGGGACTCTAATTTTGAGCACCCTATATGTGGCATCCAGACCTTGTCTCCAAGGCCTACCTTGTCTCTTGGCCACCAGTGCACCTGAAGCCATTGAAGCAGCTACCAAGACTCTCTCCGATCGCGAGACATGGGCGTCAGGGTTAGAATCTAAAATTAGAGGCGTGTGTGGCCATACTCTGATGCCTGGGCCAGTTTAAAGCACATGAAGACAGGGCTGTGGAAATGTCCAAAACCCACCAACGCTAGCTCTCTTTTTGCCGCTAGCATACGTGAAGTTGTACTAGAAGGAACTTCATACAAAAATACAGGGGTGCTCTGAAGCTGCTATGAGAGGAACCAATTTAATTCTCAGATGTTAAAAACAAAAAAAAGCCCTTTCACTTCCCTGCTCTTGGCTGTTAACTTTCATTTGTTTAGATGCCAGCACACTACACTTCATAAAAATTAACACTTTTTTTTTTTCTTTAAACACTTACATGCTTATTTTCCTTTCGCCTGTACCAGCTGTTTATCTCCTGACTTGATGATTCTCTTTGGAAATGTGAGTTGACATCTGGGTACAAGCGGATGCTGTAAATTGCCAGCATTTCTGTCTACTTATGCAAGCAAAGATTAGTTCCTCCAACTACAGTAGCATCTCTCCAAAGAATGCTAACATTATGATACATAACAACCCTCTTTTTCACTGCTATTACCCCTTTCTTTTCATTCAAGTACCTTTTTCTTTCGCTGAAGGCAAAGCAATGCATTAAGGCACTAGGCAATACAAATAAATGTCACTTAAAAAGAAAGCTTCCCAGAAAGTTCACATTATCCCTTACAATCGGTAGCAAGGAGTAGGTGAGAATGAATCCTGGAACAGGTCAGAGGACACAAAATGAAGTGAATCCACGGGCGCTGCCTAACTGAGCTTGAGCTGCCGAGGGAACCTGCCGTCTGGCTCCAACCCTTTCCCAGGAAAGTGAAAATAGGAAAGGGAGAGGCAGCTGCACGAAACATCATAAACTTCACCAGGACCCTGGCTTGTCCATGACCTGTCAGAGGAAAAGATTCCATACTTGTTTCTCTTCATCCTCAATTTTAGTGATTTCTTTCACAGCTTTTATGATTTTGCCTGTCTCACGCTTGTGTAACATCAGGAGACGCGTACAGAAAGCCTACACCCATGCTCCACACATTCCCACAGAGCTCTGCGAGCAAGGGATTTCCCCCCCGTGCCCCACCCCGGCCAATGCTCCTTTGTCTTCCCCACCCAACACACAGGAGAATCCATCGTTAATCCTGAAGGACGACACATTCAGACACGGGCGAGACAACACATGAAAGGTATCACAAAACCAAAGGCCTCAAGTTAAACCGTTCCTCCTTAAACCAACCGGCTGTCAGCGGGATGGGAAGTCAACAGATGCACCTGAGCTATACCACACACCATTCATCCTATTTCAAGCTTTAAAGGTTAAAGCCAACACCTTAAATTACAGGAGGAATGCAAGGCAGGCATGGGACAGAAGTGTCACATGCTCCCTTGAGAGAAATGTATCTTGGACAAGGAACAACACCGTCAAAAGCAGTTTCACACATAATCCTTGCAGACAGAAATCAGCACTGTTTAAGGTTTGTCCCACGGCTCTTGGGTTTGGGAGAATCAATGGGTAACACAGTGGTCTCCCAAATACAAAATAGTAACTGTTTTTCATAAACCGAGAGGGGTTTTTTTGTGTACTAAATGAAAATTGTCAAAACTGTTTTAAAGCTTCCATGCCCGAAGCAAGGAAAACCCTGGTATTCTTTGCGCTCAGAAAAGCTTTCTGCTCTCTGAGTTTTAACTCATAAATAATAATCCTAAAAAAAAAAAACCCACCATGAAGAGCAGAAAAGAAAGCACAAATCAGCATAGAATAAACTGGGCGGTTGTAGTTTCTACTGAAGTTATTATTTATCTACCATTGGATATGGAGAATAGTGAGGAATAAAAATGAAGGAAAGGAGAAGGAGGAAAGCAAGTTGGGTTTCTGCCTAGAGAAGGAGGATGCTATTCGGTTGAACAAGATCAGCTCCACAGAAATGCTGACAGACGGTGGGGAAATAATGCACTGTTATGAAGGGGGAAAAAAATACTATACATAAGTTTTATAGGTATTTGTATCCGAACAATCCCTTAGCCTCTGCTTAAAGGTGGTCTACCATCGCGGTGTTAACGCTTGGGAGGAAGGCACCTGATGCAACTAGGCCTTCTACCCACAGCGAGTATTCATTGCTCTTTTGATAACTTTAGAGTGGCAGTAGCTCTAGCTGATCCCTCCGCTACAGAAAGGACTGCTCCAAATGCTCAAAACTTGGGCCATCACATTTTAGTCTCCTTGCAGCCTTGTTCTTCACTTCAGGAGAGGAGCCAAGTCCTACATGGACATCTGGAGACACTATGGGAACCAAAAATCACAACCACCTACGATTAAATGTATGCAGGTTACTTTACAACATAATAGAATAAAATAGTTTTGAGGCAAGGAAAAGGAAAGCAAGAGGCACACTCTGCTATTAAATTATATAAACACTGCTTTCGATTGCGCTGAGGCTCTCCCATCAACAGACAAACTTGCTTGCTCACTTATCCCCCACTGCTTCACACTGTTCCCCCACTCACTCTCCCTTCCAAAACAGCTTCCCTTACTCATTTAGCTTTTTCAACCATAAGGGAAAATGTTTCTGAAAATAAAACAGTTCTGACATTACTCTGAGATCTCAAGTTCTTGCTTTCCCCAACAGCCCACGCCACTGCTCCATCCAAAGGAGAGTATTCAAATATACTCAGAAGTCAAGGCAGATTTGTTTGCATGATGTCTGGTTTGCAGAAGGGCTAATTTATTTGTGATTCCCAAAGCCCAGGAGACAGTAATCTAAGGAGGCACCAGCGACACCAGCTCTTCCTGGAGACTCTTTCACACACGATGCTTACCCATTGCAAGCTTGCTGGTCATATTGAAATTTTTCCCTTTTGTTTTTGCAGTACCTAGCTAGAGATGAGTATGGCTCCAGGTAGAGGATCAAGAAAGGAAACAGCAGAAAAGTTTCCAAGAATGCACACAGAGCAGAAAGGATCAAGAATTTTAGTGCTTTCCACTGCTTGTTCAGCGTCCTTCTCACCTTGCTTGAAGTTACACTTTCTGACAGCAGCAGTTTCCAGTAGAAGTAGTGTGACATAGGGCCTGATGCAACATAGACCTGGGATTTGCTAATGCATTGAACCACCTGGAGAAGTGAGCAGCAGAAATCCTTTTTGAGCACAGGCAGCTCTGGGTCTCTCCTCACAGGAGATAGAGCAAAATGAAGGACAGTGAAGGAGACTGGGTGAAAAGGAAAAAGGTTTCAAGAAAACAAAGAGCAATACCATTGACAATCACCTGACCTGTTTGCTTATTCCAGCTGAAGAAAGATGGAGGACCGTTCCTCCTCCAAGAACTTTCCCAATTGTCATAAAGTTGTTAAAAAAAGAGCAAGAGTCCACATATACCTGTGAAAACGGACCAGCAACTAATTGCCAAATAGACAAGATATGTACCTTCCTGAAGATACACATCCAAAAACAGGTATTGCCCATCTTTTGGTCATCACTTGGAAAGCAAAAGTCACATTGAATCTCTAGGTAAAGTTAGACGTGGTCAGTGTTAAATTGGCCATTCTAGAATCCATTAAATGACAAATCCCAGAGATTTGGAAAACTGTACCTCTACAGACGTTGCTCACACAGGAGGCAAAAGATGTACTGCGCACTAGGAGATGGGTGTCTGAACTTTCCCTTCTCATTTCTTTTTAGCCTTTCACGTGGTATGCAGTACTTGCTGTTCTCCTCGTCCTCCCACAAACACGTATGCAAAAGAGATGAAAACTCCTTGCTGAATACACAAGTTGCAATCTTCTCTAGTTTTTCACCACAGGTGAAGGTGCCTCTCGTGTGCCTGCGCAGCCCCCACCACAACAGGATATCGATCCTAATTAGGGCTGAGGCTCCGCTATTTGCTGACAAACTTTAGCTTGTCAGAGCCTGTCAAAGGTCAGCTTCAGGAGAGTGAACCGCCCGTTCATCCCGAGGAGCTCAGCGGGACCCTGCCCTGCACGACAGGAGCGCTGCTCATCCCGACGTGCTGGCTGACCTCGGGGAGGCTGCGTCCTCCCTCGGGGAGGCAGCTGCTGCCTGGCAGGCAAAGCAGCTTCCGCAGCACCGGGAGCCTGCAGACAGACCTTCTGCAGGTGGCTTCTGCCACAGCCGGCCCCTAGAGCAGGCTCATCTAGAACAGCGCTCGGGGCCCACGTTGGCTTCCATTGCCTCAGCCAGTAAGGTGACTACCAAACACCTGGAGCCTGCTCCTACCCCCATTCCTTGCAGGATTGCAAAGCACTTGGTATGTCAGAGTACTAAAATTAGAAAGTATAAGCATCACTGCACCCTGTCTAGCGAGTATTTGGGTTGAGAGGCAACAAAGAAGTTCTCCATTACTAGTAAGAAAAATAATTAAAACCCTTGACAAGGCCTGACAGCTCACCAACACAGGGCAAAGCACTGCAGGAACAACTGTCCCCATGGGAACTGGCAAGTACAGAGCACAGGAAAATGAGAACTGTTTGAATTAACAGGGAACATTTGCTCTAAATAAAAGCTATTTTGAGGAATTAAAGCAAACAAATGTCAGCTCCATGCAGCGGCGTGTTGGGATGTGATGTGCTGTAATGTGTTGTGACACTTCATAAATTAAAGCTTTTTCTTCTTCCCCAGGGGAAGAGAATTCAAGTGCAGTCAAACGCTTGAACTTGGAAGGTCTGCAGGCTTGACACTTACCAGTCTGTGACTCCACTGATCCCCCTGAGTCGCGACACCGTCGTGCCTGCCCGTGGGCTGCTCTGTCCTCCATCGGCCTCCAGGATGCTGCCGCACCAGGAGCTTGGAGCTCACATGCAGACAGCGCTGGCATCGCCTCACCTCGGCTGCCAAGCTCCAGATAACACCCATCGACCCACAAGGTGAAAACAGCTGATGTCACAGCCAAAACTCTCGGTCTGGGCTTACGCTTATTTTATATCCTACTTATCCGGCCAAACACATAGTATTAATTCGAGCTGTTTACTGTATAGGAAGCCACCGGCCTCACAAGACTATGGTATGAAAGGCCAAAACTTACCCACTTACAACACCATCCCCCTTTAGCTGGCGTGATTCAGAGAGGAAATGAGAGTGTGGGCTCAAGTAAGTGCCATTGATCAATTCTCTGGCACTGGGAGTCGAACTGCACAAGGGTAACCCTACTCCTAAGCTAAAGCGGCTCAACACAAGAGAGCTGTAACGCTCCGTGAGGAAAGAACGCCATTCTGCTTGCCCAGTGCCCAGTGCAGAGGAAGCACCCATGCTCACCATGTTTCTTTGTCACACGCTACTCTTTGAGAAGACCTTCAAAAATATAGAAACAAAAGAATGAAGAAAAGACATAAGAAGGAAGACAATCTAGATGACCTTGCTTTTAAAAAAACCCCGAAAACAGCCAACCACTACTACTTTCTTCAGAGCATTTTACAGTCATCGTTTGGAAGGTGCCAGTAACGAGAGCTGTACAACCTACAGAGATGCCAAGGGAGTTCATTAATTAGATGTGAAACCCCGAAAGCCAAAAGACACCATGAAATTACATGAGTAGACAACTTTAGTTCTTCTATCCTTTCTTATTTTCTGTGAACAAAGTCCAGAGGAAAAAGTCTTTAGAACTAATTTGATTATTAACTCAAACCTGGAGCACGAGAGGGTGTTTGTGACTGGGACCTGCAAGACAAGAGGTATAGGCAACAGCAAGACGTAGCAGAGTTAAAGAAGATGTAGTTACAAATTACTTTTTAAAGATCCCTGCTGTGTAGACACCATTCCACAGTTGCAGAAACTGAGGCATGGCTTCAGCTGCAGCACAGTGACATTACAGTACAAACTACATCTCTTATTGATGTGCTGAATATTTAAGGTTAACGTGTCCACGCTAGTTCCAAGTGTGCAGTTGTGTCCTTGCAGTGCAGCCGTGGCAAACAACGTCTGAGTTTGAGCTAAGGCTTCCTCCTTGTGTGATGTGCGCGGCAGGAGCACGAGTCGGCTGCCAGAAGCTGAAAGCTGGTGGGAAGAGAAGCTCAGAAACCAGCCTCTGCACTGCAGCATAGCCATGGCAGAGGCCTGCCAGCCATGGGGAGGCAACTGTGTTCTGGCATGGGCAGACAGCTTTAGAGACGGCACGGTCCCAACAGACCACAGGCCCTGGAAGAGACCTTAGCCCTTGCCACCTCCCGCGCGCCCCTCACGCTGCTGGCATCGCCACAGTGTGGCACCGCCCGTCGTGCCAAAGTCATGCAGGAGCAAGCTAAGGAAGCTAAGCCCAACGCACACGGCAATGATCTCTTACATTTCCTCCTTCCCCTCATAAACCCCAGCCTGTGCGGTGCAATGCCATATGGAAATGCCAGCATAAGTCCCGACAGGAGCACAGCCATGTCACTGAGGCAGCGTGCCTGAGCCCATCAGCCCTGTGTCTCACCCACGCTGTGCCACTGTAGCCTGGTCACTTCCAGTTTTGGAGCAAACCCACCCACAACTACCTCGCAAGTTTTCATATCGTAAGGTGTGGATGTGCTCTTTGAAATATTCAGGAAAGCCTTACTCTACAGACCACCTCTGAGGCAAAGTAAAAGCCCAGATCTGCAGAGCTCCAGAACATCACTTCTACTTCTGTAGTTAGGCCATCGGGACGATGAGAAAAAGCTTCCTGCCAAATGTTAGCAGAGGTCTTTCTTATGCTACCGAAGTGTTTTGCTAGCTTAGGACCCAGTGTTGCTTCTAAAGAAGTCAACAGCAGTACTCTGCCTAAGTTTGGCAGCAGCAAGACTATTCTTTTCAGCTGGAACTTTGCAACTACCCATGCAGACAGGCTCATCCAAGAAAGATAGCTGCTTACACCTCAAGTCTTTGATCTATTGCCTAAACTCTCGAGTAATAAGGGACACTTTGCTCCCACTTGTAAGCTCAGACCACTACGAGGCTCAGACAGATGCACTCTCAGAGTTCTCAAGGGACCATTTCAAAGTTTTAATGGCAGTGGCAGCTGCTCTTTATAAGCTGAAGGCAACGACACTTCATTTTTTAAATGGAGGCAGATTCTGATTTATAAATATGAAAATTGAATGTATGCAAAAGCACAATCCTGCTTCTCTTTCCGCATACACAATTCAGACAACTGAACTGATCAGTCACCAAACTGAGTTGAAAGTCATTATGCCGAAGAAAAGACCTTGCTTGCCTAAACCTCAATCCAGAATGAATCTAAACCTTTGCTTTCCAACTCTCTGAATATGAATAGGGACAGCATGAATACACTGACAGGTCTTTTATTATAGCTAGAGGGTGTAGCAATAATTAAAAACCAAATCTTGTACGTATGCGGCTATGACACTTTCCTGAAGAAATACTCCGACTTTGTCTTTTTGCGAGATTAGGTTGTCAAAATGGTATTTTTAAGTCAGTAAGAGAGCACAACAGCTGGGATTTCCAAGTAAAGGAAGCTTAAAAGACTGCAAACAGGATGACAGACTAGTCAAGTTCTCCAACCTTCTCTCTACTAGTCTGCGCATGTAACTGTGTGCAAAACAGCACAATGTTGCAGCTGAGATGGAGATAGGGAATTTCCAATTCACCGTTTCTTCAGCAACAACTCACTTCTACGAAGCCAGCATCCATGCTTACTGGAGAAATCAGCCAGCAATAAACTTAGCACTGGCATTTTGGCCAGGCTGCTGTAGGAGCCCTAACACGTGAAGGTTTAGTACTTCAATTAGCAGATGAAACATAACCCTCCACCTACTTCATTTTAACTAATTTCTCAGTTGATCTTTCAAGCTCTGCAAAGAGCACATTTCTCACTGAGCACCACAGGTAGCTCAAGCAAGTGTGTGAAGTCAAAAGGGATATGAATTATTAAAAAGTCTGAACAATTGAGGTTGAAAAGGGGAAAAAACAGGGAAGAAAAGCTCTTTTTTAACTAAGGAATGACAACATGGTTATTTTAAAACATTCAGAAAGGTCTTTTCAAATGGTGAAATACAGAGCCTACACAGTGAGGGGTCTGGCAGACCTTAGATATGGAGTAAAACCCCCAAGGGCACACGGAGATCATAAAGGATCTTAGCATTGGCATGGGGCTCATCTCCTGTGTCCAGAGAAAGAGGCTTTTCCCATGAACTCCACAACTTTGTCTGGTCACAAATCTGGAGGGAGAATGCAAAATAAAGCTAAGTTATGTCCTACTATTTCAATTCCAGGTGTGAACGTTAAGCGTGAGCCATACAGACTCGTGTCTCAGACAGCGCTTCAGACCAAGTCAGCTGTTTCCAAGGTCCCTGTTAGGCAAACCTAGTTTTAAATGAACTTAGCCACATCATGCTTGGCAGCTATTTTTGCACGTGTCACCCTAGAAGACTTCACAGCTTTGTCTATAAACTGCTTTCAACATATTTCTACCCAATAATAACTTTTTTTGGCGTAACAGCTTGCTCATCAATTTAGACATGGTAGTATCCTAATGCCCAGTCTACTGCTGTTAAGTCTAGGCTGTATCTCAGGATTGCTCCTTGGACGTTATTAGCACAGATACCTGCGTTCATCAGGTCATTCTGCTCTGGCCTAGTAGGTCACAAAGTAAGGATTTGCCACATTGCTCCAGATCCCATCACCTGCATCTCACTTTCAAACCACAACCTCGTATCTGCCCCTGAATGCGTTACTTTTTAAGACAATCACTGTTTGTCCCACGTTAACATCCACATCCCCCTTTTGTCAGGCTCCTGAGGGTTTCCAGGCAGCTGCTTAATGCTTTCCTTCTCCGGGGATTTCTATTTTCCCATATGCTACTGAGCTGCAAGTTGAACTGTTGTGTAGTACCTCACATGCCTGGCAGAAGAAAGAAACGTGAAAGAAACTTGAATCATTGTCTCTCAGTCTTTAGGATATATAAGAGTTTTTCCTCATTTTCAGAATACTTACTTCTTACTTTTTTTTTTTTTTTAATTTGTCCTGCTCATTCTTCTTAGAAGTCAGAGCAGCATAAAAATACTATTGCTCGAGTCAAGAGAGAAGGGAAGACAACCTGTATTAGGTCAAGCAAATTGCAGCAGTGGGCAGCCCGGCTGGGGTCCTCATCACGAAGAGCAGTTGTGTGCTGCAGACAGCTTTACCTGGGATTGCAGAGTGCCCCTGCTAGGCTCCTATCAAGGCACAGAGGACAAAAAAGTATCTC
Organism: Calonectris borealis; assembly: GCF_964195595.1. Classification (NCBI taxonomy): domain Eukaryota; kingdom Metazoa; phylum Chordata; class Aves; order Procellariiformes; family Procellariidae; genus Calonectris; species Calonectris borealis. The sequence continues at coordinate 44,133,418 of NC_134316.1, read as the reverse complement.
TAATAAGCTCCATTTTCCTGAACTGTTCAGGAGGAGGAGATGGAAAATCATTCCTGTAACATTTCTGGAAAACTTGAAGAGGTTATTGCTATGGAAACTGCTCCAGCAAAGCAGGTGCAGAAAAGGGGAGACACGTGGTGCGTGGAATAGGAATTCTTAACACCTGAAATTAAACCCGCGCACCTCCGGCAACGCAATCTATTTTGGATAACATCAACAATTTGCCCTTGGTTTTATATCAACAAAACCACAGGTAAGGGACAATGAAATGAAAACCTGAGGCTGTGCGGGAGACTGCCAGTTGCAGAACCATACCAAAATAAAACAATACACACTAGTATATATGGCAGTAGAGAAAATCTGATATAGAATAGGATGAGGTGTTTTTTACTCCAACGGAACTAATGGTAACTTTATAGTGGAGCTTGTCTAAAATAAGCAGGAAAGCAACGAAGTTTCTTTTCAGGAGCCTTTGAGGGTAAAATAAAGCCAAGCTGGAGGAAGCCTTTAGCAGAAGAATGGAACAGAGAAGCTCTGATTGTACCACACCAGAGGCTGTGCCGCAGAAAGAAAAAACCCTACTGAAATGGGGACTGAAAAAGGACTAGTTCAGCAAAGGAAGAAAAATCAGTTGAAAAATAAGGTGACAAACAAAAAGCTCTTTGAAAGAGACTTTACCCTACAAATAAACTATGAGCCCACATGAATGGCTCCGGGTCAGTTTTAAATACTAGATATGAAATCTTTTCCTTTGAGCATACGTGCGTGCGTGTATACTTACATATTTTTCTCCATACAAAGACTGTGGCCCCAAGCGTAGAACACTTTGACAAATGTTCAATCAGCATGAGCAAGGTTTTGGTACGTGTTTAACTGTTCTGCTAAATTGAGGCTTGTGCCTGTACAAACACATCCGCAGCAAACTGGAGGTTTTACATGAAAAGATGGAGCCATTTTGGTGATCCGAAGATTTTTAGATGAACACTTTCCTAACGGAGGACAGATTACCAAGAACGGGGGGGAGCGGTGAACTATGACACTAAAAAGTCTTTTGAGGTCTTTGTATCTTCAGGAAAATAAAAGCCAGGCCCCTGGGATAGAATTTAACAATGTCCCTTTGAACTTGGCTTGTTTCCTTTTTGGCTGCATGAACATCTGTAATCCCCAAATTCCTGTCGCTATTCCCACCAGCTGGTGAAACTGAAACCCATCCAGCAGAGGAACTCTGATCCCCGCCAGCACAATGAAAAATATAACACGGTTGGGCACGACACAGCTCCACCACAATATAAAACAGCGCGGTGCACTTGTAAATTTAAACAAACACGAACCATTTCAGAGACATGACTGTAAGGAACTGCTGAGATAAATTGTTTGCCTTCCCTGGCCAGAGAAATCCTACAAAGATAACAGTAAAGGTCTCCCTAGGAAGGCACAGATGATGAAAACCACTCTGGGCTGCTAAGGGTTAACCTCAGCACTGGCAGCACATTTTCATTCAAGTGTCTAAGCTTCTGCTGGAGGGGAATTTTACAAATAAACTTGCAGGCTTTGCAGATCAATTTTCTACTTGGTTTTATCACTCTTCTCTCTCAAACAGACCCATTGCGTCTCAGTTTCTTTTTCAGACACATTTTAAAGTTTTAGTGCCATTTTTGAAACAATACGGGCCCCTCCATTCCCCCTTTTCCCAGTACTTGAAACCACATATGGAGCTTTGGTGGCATTTGTATTTCCATCAAGAGTATTTAGGAATAAACAGCTATGAAAAACATTACCCGAGGGCTCCAGCACTGCAGAGCATGCAGTACAGACCTTCACTGTCTGAATACTCAGCGAGCATTTAAATGATAATATTACATTAGAGTGGCGGCTGTAGCCGTGTAAATAATTGTGCATTGTCCCTGCTCATTGATTTATTTTCATACGTGCACATACAGGTGTCTGAAAAAATGCTTAAAAAAATTCAAAACCCAGACAGTGATAATCTAATAAACTCTAAAGTGAATCAATAGGCTACTTAACAGGAGAGAGATAAACTGCATTTAATAAGAGTTAGAAGGGATGGAGAGAACACTGTGCAAGATTCAGCCAGCAATACAAGAAGCAGAGAGACCGAGAGCAAGAGAGACAGGAGCCTGAAGTGGACGGAGGGGGAGACCAGGTAGCACAGGGAGCAAAGCACTTTTAAAAAAACCCCTCCAGTTTTCAAAATGCTGGTTACAGAGCAATAGGAGCCAGGAGATTTCTTGACAGACATAAAATGTAACAGAACCCGGTGAATATTTAGGACAGGATGACCTTCAAAGGAGCACTGAGCAGTTGTTAAATTCTGCTGATGCAGGGGCTCTCATACAGATGTGTAGCAGTCATATAAAAACTGGGTCTCACACAGCTGTGACGCAGAGGTTCCCTCGTGAGAAAGCAGTAAACATTTTTATTCCAAAGTTTCTAGGGACTGGTGGCATTTAAAGATATTGAACCGGAGGCACAAAAATTAAGCGATGTGCCAAAGTTTAAAAAGAATCAGTAGCAGAGCTGGAAATGGGATTAGTTCACTTGACTACAAGTCCTGTGCTCCGTTCACTAGCCCCGTTTTCTGGTTGCACTGTGCCTCACAAGATAAAGAATTGACTGCAGGAGATTACAGGTTCTCGCATGCAACGCAGGCAGCACACTAAAAGAGAAAGCAACGTACGGCAGGACCACCTCTTCAATACGTATCAGGACATTGTAACATAATCTTTTCATAGTGTCTTTGACTTCCAATTTATGAGGCTTCAGCAACAATTCACAACTACCCTCCTCTTAGCTGTGTCAGCAAAAAGACCAAAATTGGAACAGACATGGCATCAAACTGTTTCACTCCCTCTTCCCAGGCCAAGTCTAAACTACCTCAAGCAAATACGGAGAAGTCTGGAGGATGCCAAAAAATTATCTCCCTGGTTTATTTCTTCTTACAAATGGACATCTGTGCACATCTAGAATAAAGACAACACTATAGTATTTAAGGAATTCTGATATATCACATTTTTTTTTTATTATTAACCAAACCCTTGCAAGGCGTTGTCATTCTGATTCTGTTACAAGTAGCTCTCCCTGATGGATTTTGCTGACAGTGAGAGCCTGAGAGAAACTTTAAAATGTTTAGATAACAACTGAGTAGATCCATCTCTGAAACGATTTCCTTCTCAGTCAGCAGAAGAAAGAGATGAGATGCCATCTGAACCACCCTGTTTCTCTCATGTAACAAAATCCTCCAGAACTAACACCTGGCACTCGTGCTCCGATTTTCCACTCAGCCGCACGGACAGGCTATAAAAATTATTACTAGAGAAACACACTTCATAGATCTTATCAAGAACCTGCGGTTTGAGTCTCAGACTTTCTGGTTGCGCCCAGGGCCAGACTCATTCTCACTCTCAGTCTCACATGTATTAAGTTTCCCCAGCCCAAACAACTCCAACCACACCACTTGGACAGGACAAATTTTCAAGGCTAATATCCATACTCGAGGCCCATTATCTATGGTTGTAGTACCTGGGTGCTCTCGCCCTGCAGTGAAGGTACGGAAAACACACACAGAATCTTGAACCAAGCTTTCTGTCAACTCTTAAACAGATGCAGCACACCATATTTTAAGAATAAACTTTTTGAATGCAACACACCTCACTGTAGCTCATCCCTTTCTTCCAAACCTTAGCAGAAGGAAGGAGAAGGGGGAGATGTCTTACCTGTATCAAGGAAAATGAGACTCTCCACTGCCTCAGCAGCCTCCTGCAGGAGTTCCTATAATCTCAGACTAGTGAAAGTTCAATGAAATAAAGTATCTTCTAGTGTCTTACAACCTTCTGGGATTTCCTGGGACTGGAAAGGAAGTATCACATGGTACCAACCACATGGAAATGCTAGAACAACTCTCTTCAATAAAGGAGTTTTCTTAAGTTCTAGTCAACCTCAACAAGCAAAGTAAAAGTGTTAAATAACCTCCAGCGCCTGGCGACGGTCCTGTCTGACTACACAGATACATTGCTTAATGCTGCATTTCTACTGAATCATGAAGTGAAGTTGTGGCCCTCTCCTTTACTTTTCATGTCTCCCTTCCAAACAACATTCTCCATTTTCTTATTCTCTTTCCAGTGATTATTCTAGTCTGCTCCTCAAAGCAGCAGATCGTTGACACAGTATATGCTACTGAAACTGGATGCACCTCATAGCAACGTGGCGATGAGCTGGCAAGGAGAACCAACCACCACGCCAGGCAGCACAGTCTCTCTGGTCTCACACAAAGCTTTCTCCTTTATCTTCAAGTCACATTTCCTATTGCAATTTTATCTGGATAATGAGCAGATGCACTGACACTTTCATCCATGGATGGGCCACAGACCACGCTGGCTTCCACCAGAGGATATTCTGCTTCCGAGCACAGAGGAAACAGGCCAACAGCCGGCACTTCTCCCAGCGGACCTACCACTCCTCCAGGTAGCACTGAGTGTCCACAGCTGATGTTATTAACACTACAGATGATGATTTAATCAAAGACAGGTTTTGAAGGAAGATACAATGTTGGATTAGAAGAAGTAGGAAGGGGAGGAGCAGGGCAGACCATTAATTTGCTGATGTTGCCAGTGTTGGGCTTCATTTTGCAAATCCTCACTTTTCCTTCTTTCAATCCTAGTTGTAGGCATTGTGTACTAAAAGTGGCATTTTGGAGGTAACACTAGTTATTATAAGAGTGAGAGATAAAAGGCTGTGGCATATGAAAACAAAGTTAAAAAAAAAAAGCAGGGAAGGAAGAAACAAAGTTTTAGGTTAGTTCCTCTGGTTTTATGTCTATGAAAACCAATTGGAAGTAACTCTTGTTTTCATGCAGAGAGAAAAAAAAACACAAACCAACCAGCATGGATTTGCAACCACGCTTTTCCCAGCTGTCTCAATAGGCAATCCAAAGTCCCAGCTACTTCTTTTCTCACTGGGTCACATCTGAAGCACGCTGCCAAAAAATGCAAGTAAAGATTCATCTGTCCTAGGGAATACCAGATTAAAATCTCCAAAACCAGCACTATCATCAGATCCTTTCCTTAACAGAGTATCGAAACCAAGATGAACAGTGTCATTTTATTACTGGAAAGGTCTATGGCTTCCCTTCCCTCCATTCTCTTCTTTCTTTTGGGGAAGAGCACAGCTGGTGGGAGAACAGAACAGTGTTTGTTATTAGATTTACAGCCCCGCTGCTTTTCAGTATACTTAAACTTAAGTTAATGTCATGTATACTGAACTGAAACTGAAAATCAGGATTGCTTCACAGCAATGTAGGACCGGGCATTTTGCCTCAGGCAGTTGGTTGCACATACTTCTGTCTTGAGAAAGTAAAGCAGATCGGCTATCCTACCTGTTGCGCCATGGATTGAAAAAGAAAAAGAAGAAAAAAAAAAAAAAGCCGGCCCAGACACACAGCGCTTTGGCACAGCAAAAACCAACATTTGAGTGCAGTGATTCAGTTTAAAGAGCAGCTCAGTTTTACGCAGGTAATTACGGCATCCAAGCACTAACATAACCCTATCGCACACTGAACCTCTTCTATATCCCAACACACTCAGATAGGAGAAGAAAAAAAATCAGAGACAGGAGAGACATTTTGTAGCATGTCAGTCAGCAAATCCACAGAAAGGAGATAAAACTACTCAGTTAATACAAAGCAAAGTAAGGAATTATGCTCACGTTACAAAGCAGATTCCTTCAGTCTGGTGATGATGATTGGACCAGTTGAGCATAGAGACCCTTTCTGAAAGTTAGCACGTAGTCCGTCTGCAAGGAATAGCCACAGACTATTTAATAAGGTGCTAGCCAAGTTTCTCGAAGCCATGGAAAACTAAGCAACACGCATACTTATGACTCCAGTCAGCACAGGCTATTAATAAGCACACTTGAAAGAAAAGCAAAAGAATTGGTAAGCAAAGAAGAGGAGAGGCAGAGGATGCCCAGATGACAGAAGAAATGCATATGTAATGTTATATAGAAAAGAATTAGGGAAAAGGATTGAAAATGACAGGCAAGTAATGATAAAAAAAGGCAAGGGACAAGCCAATCACTTGCCACTGGAGCAACCCTCACCCTTCCAAATTCAGCTAAAGCAGAGAAAGCAAAAGGAATGATAAGGCAATGAAGTATTTTTCTCTTTTAGCAGCTGCTAAGAATTTTAAAGGTATAGTCTAGAAAACAGAGAATTAATTGAACTCAAATTATTCTTGTTCTGTGCACTGAAACTAAAGATTACCTCAACTCCAGATGCTTAAAAAAAATCAGGTTCATTAGTTCCATGTATTTTCTCCACAGGATTGTCTTCATTCCAATTAAAGTCATTCAATAAAATTAATTACATTTGTAATTTGATTAATGAAAATATACATTTTGTTAAAGCAACCATATAAGAAAAGCCTGGATTCAGACTGATTGCTCTCTAGCTGGTTATGTTATTTCCCTTGAAAATGGGGAAGGTTTTCAAAACCATTCACAGTAAAGAAGAGTAAGGGCAGGTCAGCACAGTCTGGAATCGGTCAGGGCCACTCCTCCATGGATTTTGCTTCAGGTTCCCCTGGTAGCACTGAAATTCCCGTCCAGTTTATGTCCTCACCTCAAACTAAGTTGATAGCATGAAGAGCTGTTGTGAAGGCACTGATGGTCATCTATGGCTGCTACCTGTGTCTGCTATACTCACTATTTTTGGTGACCATGTTCATGACTGAACAGCTCACACTGAATGAAGTTAATCTGGCTTTCTAAGGCTTTCTAAGGCTTTCCTCAGTTCAAAAGCACTGAACAAGCAAATGCTCCATGCTATATTGGTGGGCAGCATTAAAGGCCATCTAGATTTGCTGCGGACAAAGGGCAGAGGACAATGAAATGACATACTTATTTCTGCTTAAAAACTTATCTCATTTATTGGCCCTGAAGGTCACTGCTCATCTATGTCTGTAAGAAGAATCTGTTTTCTAGCTAATATAGACTAAGATGAAGCAATGAAATGCAGGAGAGAAGCTTTTCTGTACAGTGAGTCCTTGTGTCAGTTAGCTTAGTTGATAGGAAATACAAAAACATTTGATCATACATCATTCAAGGGGACTTTTTACTTAATAAAAATGCAAAGTATGTTTTTGGAAGGATTTACAGCTCCTTTCTGTTCACTAATCAGCCATTTACTGGCCTTTACAAACCAGAAAGCTCCCTGATGTCCCAAGAGGGCACAACACACTTGAAAGGTGGCAAGACGGTCACTGCTCATTTCCAGCTCTGCTATGTTCCTTATCATTTACTTCCAGCTGCAATCCAACATCTTTACAAGTGAAGCGGCAAGAGTTCTCTCTCTGTCATCTTATGTACATTTTATCCTCTTGAACATAATCATTACCCTCGTAACAAGTAATTGCCAGGACATGGTTCCTCAGTTCCTCCCAGACTGGTTACCTGACAGCTGACTACTGAATCTGGACACTCTCCCTGAGCAAATAGCTCGATATTCTTCACCCCGCAATTGAATTACAGCTGTGTCATGGCCAGGGATGACATGATTCAGAGCAGAACTAAGGAGCCGGAAACAAGCTAGGTTTATAATCTCTTGGTCTTGAAGCAGGCGCACACACACCTCGAAGGCAAACACGCACAGGACAACTTAAAAGGTCAAACATGCACTTAATCCATCCAGGGTATTATCAAGTGGAAACCGGTTCCTTGGATTTGGGTAAGTTTTCTTATCCAACATACACTACATCGAGTCTATACTGGTTTGCAAAACTCGGTTTCAGGAAGTGACTGATTCTTCCTTTCCGAAAATTCCCCGAGCCTCCGACTGCGGTACCACTAACGGGTAAAGCTGGCATAAGCTAACATCGCTGCTGAAAGCAGTCCTACCCTCCCCACCCCTGCCTCACCCCGGGGCTGCCCCGGCCTCATGTCAGCTCCCCAATCTGATTTACCATAAAGCTGCACAAATGTTTACACTGACAAAAGAGATGAGCGAGGGAAGGAATGGCTGGGGGCAGAAATGACTTCTGTCAGAGGCAAAGCTGACTGCAGACATTATCTTACCGGAGTCAAATCACAGCTAAAATACTCAGTCATGTTTAGGAATCGCTTTATCGCAGAAAGCAGAAATTCTTTGAGCTCCTTCTGAAAGCAGTTGCATCAGCACGTCTTTCCTCATATGAGAACAGTTCTGGCTGCAAACAGCTATACACATACATAACTGTATACATACAATTACATACCTACATGGCAGGCCTATCCAGGACGGTTCTAGTACAGGCCACAGCTGAGCTTCACCTCCTGAAAACCGGGAATCTGCTTCGCATTTGTCAGTGTATTTAACATAAAAGCCGAGAACAGACGGCAGAATAGATGTCCTTAATAAGAAAACACTGTAAACCCAGTTTGCCGTCTGTATGATGTGCTTACTTAAAACAAACAAAGCCACAAACAAAAATGCAAAAGCCCCAAACCCAGCAACAACAACAAATAAAATCTGCTCCATTTCATATAAACTAACTCATCTCCCGAGTTTGTGACAAGGTACTGCAGCATCTACTGACAGAACAGCAACCTTATGTAAATGGAGACAAGATTACAGGCAGCAGTCTGAATTTACTTTCAACCAAAAGCATTCTCGGGAATTGGCTTCTTTTCCACCTTATAATCTGTGCTTTTGAGAACAATTATATTTCATCACAACACGGAAGCCCGAGAATTTCAGAAATTTGCTTTCAAACAAACAAACAAAAAGCACCTCAAAATTTATGCAAGAGCAAAGCCAGTGTTGGCCTGAAGAACCGTTACAACTGTAACTTCCAAACCCAGAAATAATCATCCTAAAGCATATGAAGTCTGAGGGGAAGGAGAACTTTTGCATAAAAGACAAACTGACGTCATGTTGGAAACGGCCACTGCCCTGAAAACTAAATTCATGCCAAGAAACAAAACACCTCGTGACTTATTTCATAAAGACGGCGTTTCCAAATGACTCCAGCTGGTGTCCCCAGACAGCACAAGCAAGTTAACGCTGCGGGCAAAGCTGCTGACTGCAAAGAGAGGCAGGGCCGGAGTCCAGCGGGCAGCCTGCAGCGTAACCACAGAACCAGGGAATCGTTCCGGCTGGAAGGGACCTCTGGAGGGTAACGGTTCAGCCCCCTCCTCAAAGTACGATTAATCAAAGTAGAAGCCAGCTATATACATAAATGAGATGAAGGATCTTCTGTAGAATCTCAGGATTAGGAAAAAAATACATAGGCCTTATCAACATCAAGCCTAAAAGCAGCAAACCTGTCTAACCGTCCCATGTCCCTTCTGCAGAAACCGAACAGCATTCCTCCGTGTGGCCCTACAGGCTCTTTAACTGTCAACCACTTAATAAAAAGACCGCCTAATTCAGCAATTCTTTTGTGGAAAGTGTTGTTTTGCTCCAAAAGTACCGTGTCTTCTTCTGCAGTTCCCTGTTTGCTTGCCCCCTTTCCCCTTGGTTCCCACTGCATCCCCCCTGCGCTGCCCCGGGCAGCGCAAACAGGGCGAGGGGGCTGGGACGCGAGTGAGTTGAGCAGCCAGTGATACAGCAGAAAGATAAACGACTAGAAGAGCTCTTCCCTTTCCTGGGACTCCTAAAACAGAAAGGCTCTGAAGAAAATGGCCTTAAATGGCCCTGTGAGCTAAGACCTTGGAATACAGGCCAGGTCACACGGACAAGGGAAATTAAGGTCATCTGCAAATATAACTCTGACACATGAAAAAATGATGAGTGTTTTATCAGCGATTATTTTCAGTGACTCTACCTGCATCTGCTTGCGTAGAGTGGTACATCATACGTAATGACAGACTAAATTAATGCCGTTGCATCTTTCAGAAGGTTGAGCAGATCTCTTCAGCCCCACGGTGCCTTCCAGTACATGTGACCCTGCTACAGATGCATCGTCAGGGGAATCTCACTTTTCTATCATTGTTGTTTTTAAACAAGCTATTATGCTGCTGATTGTGGCTGCTCATATAAAGGCAGAATAGACAACCTTTGTCGGGAATCAATAAGCATTCCTCGTACTGAATTAAATAACTTTTTTGATCACTGGTCTTCTGAGGCTGACGTTCTGCCCCAACGGTGGCAGGTCCAGAATACGTGTGTTTATTTGGTTCTCTTGCCTTCAGGAGGCATGGTGATGGGTAGCAGGGAACTGACCCACCACTGCTGAAGGTACGGCATCAGCCAGCGCGGAACAATGACTGTACTCAGTATTATCTTCCCCGTGCCCTTAAAAGTTAGGGGAATTATCTATTGCTGTGAAGCTACCTTCGCCTTTTGGTATTGTGTATTAACAAAAAATAAACCCAAGTTCACAAAAAATGCATTTGTGAAATAGCTCCAACGATATTAACCTATCTGATCCCATGAAAAAGAACAAAGTTTCAGTCCTGTGGTCCCCATATAGAAAATGCATGTCTAATACAGACAACACGAAGCAGAAAATCATTAAAACTCCTTCAAGACTACTACAATGACAAAGAGATTATACACTTGTGAATGTCTGTGTGGAAGAGTAAGAATATCGGTTGAAAGACAGACAGGCATCACGAAACAGTGGCTTCTAAGAAGGTAGCACCTTTTGCGAGCATTCATTGAAGTTTGACATGGACTTGGTCAATAGGGCAGCACGCCATTACATAATATAATGAAGGGAGCTGGCCAGCTCAGCATATTAGCAATGGAAATTTTCATTTCTATTTTACCAATCTGAATACAATTTAGACCGGAATCCAGCCAAACACTCACAGGTCTACGTGGAGTCGGGGCTCTAGACCCACTTCCTAGACAGAATTGCTGAATTATCACCAAAGCTAGCCAACTAGATTGCATTTTCAGGATTGAAAAGGTCATTATTACCTTTCTCTTCCACCTATGTTAGCTTTTGAGGGGTCAGGTGATTTTAGAAAGGGAAATTTTCCTCGTTTTTGCAAACCTTTATCTCTTCTGGAAATAATCAACCTTAGCGGGTTTTAAACTCAAAATCTCTCACAAACTCCAAACTTACTAAATCCCTTTATAAATCCACCTTGACCATTTAATCTACTAACAGACCTGCCACAGCCACACAGAAAACTGCTTCTGGGATCTGTGCAGCTTATTAGCATGAAAGCTGTAGGGGAAGGAGGGATGAATGCAAGAGCCTCTCACAATGTTCCTCTTTCCATTTAGCTAGAAAGTGAAAACACCATGAGCACATTTCAAAAAGTAAGAAATAATCCTTGTTAAGAAAACTCCTTAATAAAAAGAAAAAGTGGTTCCTTTTATGGACTTCTTTTTTCTCCTCAGTGTACTGGCAAGTGTTTAGTAGTGCTGGGTATTTATTTTCTTTATTTTCATTTCTTTCTTCAGCTCTGACGTCCAGGCACTTACCAGATATATGTTGAGGCTCCACACTGCAAATAGACTCCTTTGTTAAGCAGTATTTTATGGGCCTTGTTTCCCAAGACAGACAATGCTCTGACCTCTTGAATCATGGCTCCTTTAGCAAGATGGATTTTCCCACCTATCAAGGACAACCTGATAATACTGGCGAGAACCCTGGAATCGGGCACTGTAAACCATAATGCTATTTATGAGTAAGCAAAATAAGGGAAAGATTAAAGAACACTTTGAACTTTGAAATTAACAATGAGCTTGCCATTTAAGTCTGACAGAGCTCAGGGTTGTGCTAAATGATAAATACAACAGTAATGAAAAACTCCCTCCTGTGGCATTCTACATGCTGTTTGCTCAGCAACGAACACAGTTCATTTTCATACACCTCCTTCAAAAAACCAGAACAACAAAAGACTACTTGAAAGCCACACAAGTCTTGCAAATTCATTACGTTTATAATGTGAAGCAACTTACTCTTCTACCCATAACATTGTCAATATTTTGGATTTTGTCACAAAGCTTGCAATGTTAGCATTGGGTATAAAGCTTAAGCTCCCAGAGTTACGTGATGAGAGGAGAACCTCATCTGGAGTATAACTAAAAAACCACCTTGAGTCTGAGATCATTAAGAACAAAAACATAAATGATATGCATTCTTATTTTTTAATATATATGTAAGGTTTGCAATTGTATCATCTCGTTATTATGGCAATCTCAGAATTTGGGTGCAAAGGCTACGAATAGATTTCATTCCTACCTACGTCTGAGGTCTGACATTCCTGAATCTCATTTCTTCTCATGGTAAGACTCCGTCCTGTCCACAGACCACAAGTGAAGGCCTCGAATGTGTAACTGCAATTCTTTTAGGTTTATATATATATTAATTACTCTTACACAACTGACACCTTTTGCCTCAAGCCTTTGCTCTTACTTCCGGATCAAGAAGTGTGCATCATCAGCCAACACAAGTGCAAAATTTATTCTTCAGTCATAAGTCTATCTCAAAGCGTGCAATACAGACACTGGGTATTACGACATGGGATAAGATTACAAATGTATTATTTAATTTCTCCATGTTTGTACTCTAGTATTCTGAGTTTTTATATTCTGCTTGACAAGTGTAGGGCAACATGTCATGGCACAAGAAAAACTGAAAGTCCCAGCTTAAGCTGTGTCATGATTTGGAAAATCTGCTAATGTACAGATAAAGAATCATCCACAGTACTGAAGATCATCTCCGTACGTGTGTCAGGCTAAAACCTCAATTTTTGCATGTAGACTTGTTTGTGCCCTGTTTCAGGTGGCACTTCTCCCGTTCAGATTCCTCCTATCATCATCCCTTACTAGGCGATCCGTTCAGCTGTGTAGACCAGTTGATAACGTAGCTCGCTACCTAACGAGCATTTCTGCAAATAGTAGATTACTGAAATTTAAAAACATTCTGCTAATTGATCATTGACAAATGTAAGGACACCCGCTCCAGGATGACAGCCAGACTCCCTCTCTGATTCAGAAGAGAAACCGTAAGTGGAAGACGATGCCGGACACCCTCACTGAAACGCTTGCTAAGGGAGGCAAGGCATTTGAAACGTCTGGGTGTCTAGGTAATCAGCGTTACTTGCAGGGCCAAGCAGCTGGGTGTCACATCTCAGTTCTCTGATAAATGGCAGACCTGCACCTCAAACAGTGTCTAAATGCAAAGAGCCAGCAAGTACCTGAACTGCCCTTTGACTTGAAAAGATTAAAACTATACGGGTAGAATAAAAGGTTCCCAAAAGAAAAAAAATATATTTTCCAAGCGCATAAGTTCCAAAAGAATGAAATCACAGTTTTAAAATTCTGGAAGTAAAAGAAAAAAAGATTAATTAAAAATAACTGTATCACATGGACCTGAATGTGTCAAAACACAAGCAAAGAGAGACTGCTGAATTTTAAAGAAATACAGAATTGTACGTAAAGTCTATTACAAACTGTGTTGTGAGTTTCTTGGCAGGGGAGTGGTGTTTCTCAACGAAGGGAAGAAAATTATTTGGGAAACTACCGACTCCACAGCTGTTACTTTGCTGTTGTTAGATCACAGCAGAAACTACATAAAGAAAGAAACGGAAAGGTCAGAGCTCTTTTAACGATCATTTCACAGCTGGACAGGAGCAGGGTACACTCTGTGACACAGGGTTTCTCTCTTAGGTCACGAACAAGTGTACCGCTTTGCAAGACGGATGGTGCCAGCAAAGCCATCACACGGGCAGAGCAGGGAGACAGACATCTTCTTGTCCCTCTATTTTTCATTTAATGGCAAAATGGTATCTTTCCCATGTTCAGCCACAGAGTCAAGCAAGACAGTAAAATAATTTATCAGGCAACCCCTTTAAGCACCTCTCAGACATCAGTAAATATGAACATCTCAGTGGAGCACAAACAATTTTAGGTCCCTGCCTCTCCTTCCCAAATCTAAGTTCCCTCAGAGAACTATGTGCTCTCTATTGGGCACAGATGTTAAATGTCAATGATCAGCATCTTCTTAATAGGAAACAGGCTTGTCTGGAGGAAATTTGCAGACCTTTGCCACCTACAAGGCAGTAAATAAATACTGATGTTTTGGTGTGTTTTTTTTTTTTTAGAATCCTTCAGAATATGGACATTAGATCACTACTGACCCAACCACAAGCCTCCCACAAAATATAGAGAAGCCTCAAGTATTTTCAGAATCCAAATAATAATTGTACTTTTTATTTTAAAAAGATATCGGAAAGATTTGGTCATTGAATTGCTCCTTCTGCTCATTTGGCATCGGTTTTCTCTACTGTGCGGAGGCATCTCCCCTTGTGGCCCCTGCCACGTGCAACACCTTTTCTAAGTATGTTCTCCATTAGCTAACCAGAAAACATTTTCCCTTTGTCGTTTACCTCTGTCTTCTTAACCTCTCACCTTCTGCATTTCATTATTCTGACTAAATAAAAGAGAATTGTATTTTTTACATGTGTTTGTAAGGGAAGGAAAAGGACCTGTGCACTCCTTTGGTACAGATGAAAGTTCTTTGTTCTCCTGGGTCACCAACTAACAGAGACCCATCCACATGGGTTAAAGCAGACACTTAAAGAAAACCCTCTCTGTGTTGAAACAGCAGCAGAATGAAACACGGAGCCTTTATCTCAGCTACTCTGTGGAGTTAATCCATTAACTCTCCTTTTCCTTCTGCCTCTTTTCTTTGAATTTCTAGGTCAAGCTATCAGGTTTCATTCTGCTAACCGAAAGAGGGGATTTACCACAGCTTCCAAGCAATCATGTGCTATGAATCAACCACAGCTTTTACAAACTTACCATACAGAAAGGCACGTTCAAAAGATGGCTGCAAGGGAGAGACGCAGAAGGCTGCAAGTGAAGCACTGTAAGATGGTAAGCTAAGTCATCCAGGAGCTTCAAGGCAGCAGGGGTCAGATGGGGAGGATTTCACGGGAGGACAAAACCCGCCCTGCTGCTGGCCAATTCTCAGCAGGCAGTGGGACCCAGCATGGAAGAGCCTGCAGGCAGCTACAAACATCACGGTGCGTGTGATGGTGCTCACAGATCCGCTGCAACAGTGCTGGGAAAGGTCTGCCGGGCGTGTTGATAAAAGGCTTTCTGTAGCCTGTTTATTTAAGATCTTTATTTAGACTACACTCATTTGGGGCTAACTATCAGCCAGTTTGCAGACGGTAAAACCACGACTTTACCAGTTGTTTATTTTTTACAATCTACGGCAAGGCACAGGATGGGTGCATTTCCAGCATTTGCTGGTAGCTCCCTGCCAACATTTTACGATCTCTCCAACCCTGTCTTCTGGCCACCACTGACTCTTCCCCCTCCTTTGTATTTCTTCTTCTGTTTACTTCAAAGTTTGTCAGGAGCCTAAAAGGTGGGAGCATCCTCATTACCATTCTAGACACAAAGTTGTCTTTTATGTCACCACCTAGACAATATTATCTTTATTTCAACACTTCTGAATACTCTCATTAGGCTGTTTCCTCTCTGGTCTGTGATCTGTTTTCTGCTGTAGCTAAATGTCATAAAAAGCCAGCATTACCAGGTAGACAATGCTTCCCAGCCACGACTCCAGTCGTCTTTGATGTAGCACACTGGGTTTCTATGAAATCCGCTAGAAACAGATAGGCACTTGGTAGCCACACGTCCTTCTGGTGTATTCCTTTAATAAAATCCCAAACTAGCCACCAGCCTTTCTCTCCCCATGCAAATTCCCACTCTGAATGACAATTAGGCTTCCCCTGTTATCTGCATGAAGTGCAAGGGCATGTGTACCAATAAGGTTATCAGTTACACTTAAAAATTTCTGCATTTTAATCCAATTTGTCACCCTTCACACCCGCTTATTTAAGTTAACGTATGAGCAGCCATGTTTGCTAATCTGATCCATTATATTAGATTAAAATGCTGGGACTTCAAGATTTGTGGGAAAAGTTGCCTTTATATCTCTTTCTTTTCAGCATAACATGCACAGTAAGTATCAGTTTTTCACATGAACCCTCTGTTCCTGAGATAACTGGTCTTACTGAGGCAAGCGGCCCCTGCAGATTCATCTTCTCCAGCTGACTAAACCATCCACACGACACTTGAGTTAAAGAGAACAAAACCAGACGTGTCCTTAGCAGTCTCACACATCCTCTTCTAACCTTACACAGGACACGTCTGCTGGCGCACCTCTGCTAGACAGACAGCGCTCCACAAGGGAAGCTGAACTGTTCAGTTAAGCCTAGTGACTTGTCCCTTTCGCACGCTCATATTCTAATTTGAAATCCCACTACTACTGGAAATTAGTGCCTGAATTGTGAGACGCGAATCCGACTGTTGGAGCCTTGCTAACAGAAGAGCCGTAACCTCCCACCTGCGTACATTTACTGATGCAAAAGAGTAATACAGAGGTTCGGGTCAGCTCGACTTTTCTCTCACTGCAACCAAGCCTATTAGATGATGCCAACTTGTCGGCTAAAACCTGCCACCTTCCACCTCCCCTACATTCTCTGCTAAAGACAGGAATGAAAAATCACATGAGGAAATGATAGTGTTATTTTTTAAATGGGTTGAATTTTAGGTCGTGTTGGGCGCTGGCATGGTTTTCCTTCACCATCAATATTAAACATAATTTGAACGGTTTTCAGAAGATGTTCCCTTCTTCACAAACAAAATACATGAGCTGATTGTCAGGGCTTACCCTTCGCTGAAGGGACGGAGAAGTTTTAGCTATTGCGGTACACGTCAGTTAGAAACGCCTATCAAACAGTGGCTGTTCTCCTGTCATGTCACACTACTCCAAAAGGGCACCGTGTCACCATTGCTCGCATTATCCCAACTGAAGCATTTCTTCTGTGTAACTAAACTGAATAATCCATGAGACAATCCCTAAAGGTAGATCTCTCACCAGGATGTAATGTCTCTGGGAGATTTTCCTCTAAAAGAGCACAGCTCCCAAGAGTCCTAACTGCCCAGCTGCCATTCCTCTGCCTTCAGTGAACGCAGAAGACGTTTAACTGATCGCACAGTGGAGCCCTGCGTGTAATCACAGAATGGTTTGGGTTGGAAGGGACCTTCAAAGATCATCTAGTCTACCCCTCTTACCATGGGCAGGGACACCTTCCATTAGATCAGGTTGCCCAAAGCCCTGTGCAACTTGACCTTGAACTTCCAGGGATGGGGCATCCACAACTTCTCTGGGCAACCTGTTCCAGTGTCTCACCACCCTCATCATGAAGAATTTCTTCCTTATATCTAACCTAAATCTACCCTCTTTCAGTTTAAAAGTTACCCCTTGTCCTGTCATTACAGGCCGTGGTAAAAAGTCTCTCTCCATCTTTCTTGTAAGCCCCTTTAAGTATTGAAAGGCTGCAATAAGGTCTCCCCAAAGCCTTCTCTTCTCCAGGCTGAATAACCCCAACTCTCTCAGCCTTTCTTCACAGCAGAGGCATTCCATCCCCCTGATCACTTTCATGGCCCTCCTCTGGACCTGCTCTAGCAGGTCCATGACTTTCTTGTCCTGGGGACCCCAGAGCTGGACGCAATACTCCAGGTGGGGTCTCACGAGAGCAGAGGAGAGGTGGAGAACCACCTCCCTTGACCTGCTGGCCACGCTGCTTTTGATGCAGCCCAGGATACGATTGGTTTTCTGGGCTGCAGGCACACGGTGCTGGCTCATATTTAATTTTTCATCTACCATTACCCCCAAGTCATTCCCCGCAGGGCTGCTCTCAATCCATTCATCACCCATAATCTCTCTTTACTATCCAGTGCTTGCATTCAGCCCAGGAATTTCTAAACGTTTTGAACCAAGCAAATACAAGGTAGCGTGATGTGATGAAAAGACTTAAATAGGCAGCAAACAAATTATACTGGTCATCTCAAACAGAATAGAAATAAAATTTTTATATCATTCACCATGCTGCTCTATTTTAGGCTCTTTTAAAGAGTTCTGAGGTATTTTATTGGTACTACTTTCCATATGGCCTATAAAACCAGGTCACCTTAATACTCTAAGTCCAACTGTGCATGCCCAGGAAGCAAAGGTAAATTGTAACTGCTATATTTTAAAACCTGTAACATCCCTAAAATAGTTCTTAAACATATAAAAATGATGTTTTATTAAAATTCCAGATATGTTGGCACTTTCCAGGATTAGAAGCAAATGTGTGTATTCTGGCAACATTATTTTTCCAATAAAGGCGCTGTTTTGTAGCCATTGTAATTCTCAAAATTACTCAATGCAGGCAAGGTTATTATTTGAAGAAGAAGCGTGCAACTCGTGCTTATAGTCTGTAGCCCCAACCCTACACAGTTGTAACCACTTGGGCAAATACTTGTGCCTCTAAAGAATCACATTCACTTCATTACTACTCTCTACATGTCACCCTTTCTGCATATAATGAATTTGATCCCAAGATCAGAGTCACAGGAAAAAACAAAATCTATAAAGATTCTAAACCATAACAATAGTGACAGGAGCAGAAAATAGACAAGATTAAAGGAGTGTAAAAGGTAGTACCCAAGGGATCTAAGGCTTGTACAAAAATGCACACGTGTCTGAGAGGCGCTATGCGACAAGGCATTTAGATTATAGTATGCACAAACACACTCACATAAAGAAAAAGAAACAAGTCTGTGTATGCAGGGCTAATGCTGTTATTGCCTGAATTTTGACCATAAAAATACGTGGAGAATAGCATTCTCAGGCTTTTTTTCACATTGCACACTCAGACCGTAGAAAGAAGTGCTAGAAAGAAAATGCCGTATGTAACACCAAGGTCCAGAGGGCCCTTTTTCTACTGAACTATAAAGACTACAAATCAAAAGTATTTGTCTTGCATGTTTTTTCAGAGCTGGACACCTTTTCTTGCAGAGGTCATACAATAAATCAGGTAAAAAGTCTTCAAGGAGTCATATTGTAAGCACCAAGCCAGTCTTCACTGGAAGATGCAAAATCACTTCTTGTCATGGAAGTACTTCCATGATAAATTTCAGCTTCTTGCACGTGCAATCCTACCGATACTACGTCGCTCTGAAGAACCCTTACACACTGTCTTCAGCCATTTTATTCACCCTTCTTGTACTCAGAGAAGTCCCCTTGAGATTTCTCAGAAATCTTTACCTTTGACAGAGAGGAAGCCCAAGAATTTAACGCTGAGGCTGACAATGTAAGCAAAATTCAGTGACTGAAGGCAGGTTATTAAAAACTGAGAAAACGTAGGTAGCTGAAGATCCTAAAGGAACTGACACCACATATGTATGTCAAATACATACATGTAAAGATCCATATAACAGGTAGGCAAAAACGTGTGCCATTCCCCCTTTTCACAGGTAGGAATCTACTTCAGTTCCAGCTGGCTGAAGTTTCCTCCGCGCCATGCCTTAGAGATCTTCACTCTGGTAAAGGATTCAGACAGTGCTCAACAGAGGGGAGGCTCTTACACATAACACAAATGTTAAACATATACGCAACAAGTACTAAAACAACGTACCCAGCTGTGCATTTAAACATAAGACATTATAAACTGCACCTATTCTTGATTCATTACGCACCTCCTTTCTATTCCTTGAGAACAGAGCTTCGGCTTCACAGAGAAAGCCTGACATACGAAATTGGAGTGTGGGTTGGAAGCAAGGGGACGACTTCAATATGATGGAAAAGTACTCATTTCGTTTTCTTGTGAAGTCTGAAATGAGACAGGCTAATTAGATGTGGGGAACGTGTTCTATCCCCGAAGACAATGAGTATTAAGGGGTTTATCAAAAAGAACATGTCAGAAACAGATTTTCCAGCAGTTACATTGAAGTTGTACATGTAAAAACTACTGTTTCAATCTAAAGCAACACTGAAAAGCCAATACCTGTCCAAAAGTAATTGTCCATTGACGAATCACTTGAAGAGCCCATAAACATGAGAGGATACCACAAACCAGCCTCCTCTTACTCAACCGGGTTTACAGATGAGCCGAAATTGTGTGGTCACTTCATAGAGTGGCTCAATATTCATCTGTTTAAGTAGGGACAAACTTCTCACCGTAAGTTTCAGGAACTTTTAACAACTGCCAATACTAGGTGCCAAAAGCTGAACTCCAACCTGTACATTTGGACACCTAAAATGACCCATTCCTCCTAAGCACAGAATAGATCCCACTAAAACCAAAATGAGAAACATGTCTCGTGCTCCTGAAAGCATCAGGTTAGGTATCAGCGGAGCAACAATAACTTAAAACCAAGTATCAGAGGAGGAATAAGGCTACTGTGCTTTCTGTGGAAAATAATCAAAAAGGTACAGTGAAATCAGCCCAGTTTTATGTGCAAAATGCATGTTATAATTTAAAAATAGCATTACTGCTGCATAAGATGACTACTGCCAATAAAAGGCCCATTTTTCTGAATAGCAGCATATTAGTCATCCTCTGATGCCTAACAAAGAGAAAACCGGACAAGCTGCAAGAAGGACCAATTGTGATGGATACTGAAGGGATGTTAACAAAACTATTTCAGTCTTTGTACTTACTGTGTCAGTGCTTTAATTCCACCTGCTCTGAAAGACTCTTCTATCATTTGTCTTGCATACAATTATCACCTCTCAGAAGGTGGGTGCATTTCCTCTACCCTTCCTCACTCTTCTGGCTAGGGTTTTATATGGGTCTGTCAATGGCCAGACAAAATGAGTTGCTATAAATGGCAGCTGTACTCAGAGTGACAAAAAAAAGTGAGTAATTCAAGTTTCAGAGGTGTATAAGGACAAAATTTCTCTAACAATTTCAGGATTGCACAAATCACCTAAGTGGAGTTTTTTAAAGGAAAATAAGAGTCGAGTACTCAAATACTATCAAAAGTCAATGCAGGTGGGAAGCTAGCATTTTAGCGTCTCCTGAAAATTTAAGCCTTGAGGGAACAGCAAACTCTGTTTTCCCTCGACGCACTGGATATCGCTACCAGAGCTGATATATTGCTTCTCATTCAGTTCCATGCAAGTTATTTTGCCGGGCAAGAAGATCATTAGGAACAGGCATTGTTGTTAACTAACATCAGCAAATATCTGCAGGAATGGCAAGCCTATTGTGCAATAATGGAGGTGAAGCCCTTTTTTAAACAACTTGGTATTTACATATCTTCATTAATAGTGAAACGCATTAATGAGCAAGAGCTGGTGCAGCAGGGAACCTCTCAGAGGCTCTCAGGGGATCAATTAGGATAGACTTATTTGAAATAAAGCTGTTTAGAAGGACACATGCAATGTAATCCAGGGCAAGGGAAATTCCCTGGTTAAAGAAATGGTTGTTTCTCAAACTAAGTTCTGATGAGCTTTCTATACCTGTTTTAGAAGTAAATAATAACTATAATTCTAACAGAAATAGAAGGCCTGAACTGCAGTTTTTCCACTTGTTGCTTATTGCCACATATAATGAAGGAATACATCAACCTGAGAAGGTGACCTTCCATCATTCAGCAAAATATGAAGTTTCACATGGGAAGTGGTGACAATCATTTTGTCATCCAATGGTTTGCCCAAAATCCCACATTTACCTCAGAACAGAGACCGTCTCTGCTGAACACAAGAGTTACTGGCTAAGTGGTAGATGCTACCAGCAATAAAATCTGGAAACTGGGGTGAATCAGGACTCAAGGTTTACTTGAGGGGCATCCCCAAAGATCCTAAATAAGATACATTCTCCTGCCAACAAGTACTGTGCAAACAGTCTAATTAGGAGATGTGCTCTGCTGCCAGAGGCAGGCTGCTTCACAGCTTGGTATTTCTGCCAAATCACTGTAAAGGAGATGTGTCTCAATCTTTGTTAAGATGCCTACTGCAGTTTCTCTTGTTGAAATGCTAGACATTCTTCTCCACAGACCCCTCTAGGTACTATTTGAGTTAATCTTCTAATTAATCCACTTGGCAATATCATTAATCAAAGGCGGATTCTGCCCTGCTTATTACAAGACCCCTTACATTTCCACTCCCCTCACTAGATTTAATTAACACTGTAGTTGGTTGAAGCTCCTTCCTCTTCTATCCTATGAAGACCGATGTTACTTTTGCTGTGAACAGCTACAACAGCTATGCTTTAACCAACCAGGACGCAACTCACATTTCACACAATGGTAGCTGAAGAAGTGAGAGCTCTCAAGCTAGAGAGATGTCACACAGGTTAGTGCGGAAGCCAAGTTGGAAGAAGAACGAAGAAAGAGATGCTCTTTGGTGGCACACATTTCCTGCTTGAAATTTACAATTAGTTTCCCATAAAGCCTCCTTTTCATAGCATCATTATCACAGAATAATTTACAATCGGCCTCACCAGTTGCATTAACAGTCTCTTGCAAGTTTATAAAAAGAACATTATAGCAAGAAATGTCAATTAAAAACATGTTAAAACAGATGCACTGAGACCGCAGTGCTACAAGAGACAGCCAGGTTGCAGTCCCAACCTGCAGGACAAACAAGGTGGTACACGCAGCCCCCACAACTTTTTCAGCGCCCTTCAGGACTGAGCAAAGAGAGATCCCAAAGGACTCCAAAGACAGCTTGTTTCTGCATTGAAAGATGATCTCTAGGATGCAAGAACAGAGGAAGATCATTGAAAGAAGATAGTAATTGTCTTGAGGACACAAAAAAGCAGTAGACATCTCTCTCAGCTACTGGAGACTGCAAGAATGGTACAAATTTCTTTGGTTAGGTATAGTTGCTTCATCATTTCATGAAGGCTCAGATCAGAAACCTCTTTCTGAGCTCAGAAAGTATACCTAACAGCTACACACATCCTCCAGATTATTGTAAACGCAAAAAAAACCCCCACCAATACTATACTGATTTGCACAAAATTAATTTATGTAAATATAACAAAGGCAGGATTGGGATTGCGAGTTGAGAGTTCAGGCTAACCTCCTTTCACTGAGCCTAAATAAAGCAGGGATCCGAAGAAAGCAAGACAGGGGAAGCAAATTGTTTGCACTAACATTTAACCTCAGGTGGATTTTATTCTCGAAGCAGGAAAGCAAAAGGAGAATGGAGAAAGGGCTTATGCTTACAGTGCTGACGGTCCATTAACTATAGCAGTTCTGCTGCCCGAATGATCAAACTCAGGTTTAACAGCAGTACCGTCTTCTCACTTAACAAGGAAGGAACAGAAGGGACTTGATCCAGCTTATAAATTTTGAGCTTTTAGTCTAACTGACAAGAAACAACTCATTAATGGAGACCTAAGATCTGAAAGAATTAGTGGCATTACTGACTTACCACGTCACCCAAACATAACCTTCAGGTTCCCTAATTGCTCTTGTGTTTCTCTTCACACCACTTGTGCAAGAGAATCAGGGATATTAAGACCACTTTCACACACTCGATGAGAAGAATGCAAACTACATAAGCTGAAAGCCTTTAAAAGCCCTATAGGCTTATGAAAAAAAAGTGAGGTCGTTATGCTCCGGTATTCTTCTCAGCTGCCCGCAGTGGGTATCAGTCATCATTACAGCACTCTGAATCATAATGGACTCCAACAGTTTAATAATGATTGCAACACCCTTCCTAATGAGGTTGGTGCTGCCCTCTGATGTGAATATTCATAAAACTGGGCTGGTAATGGGTTCTGTCTTGATTAGCAGGCTGTGGTTCTGTATCAAGTTTGAGAGACGTCTTTTGATGCAAAAAAAAAAAAAAATCAAATTAAATCCTTGTTTCAAGCAGAGTAAATGAATTTGACTTTAGGTGATCAAGAGGGGAAAAACTTCTAATTAGAGACGTAAGCAATCATCTTGTTCAGTGTTCTTTCAAAGAAGGGCTATAGGGACACAGAATCCTAATAAACCTTCCCTCAATCACCTTTTAGATAAATGTTAAGGATTAAAATTAAATGTAATTAAAGTTTGTTAATCTGATGTGGTTTCCACTGATAGTCCTTCATTTTTTTTCTTTGCCCTGTTATCCTTTGCTTATTCCCGAGTTCCCTCTCCTCTCTTCCCACCTGTGTCATCTCGTCCAGCAGGGAAGGCAGAAAGGCAAGTTGCTGCTTGGGATATCAGACCCCAGCTGTAATTAAATCGACGGATTGGCACTTGCTCACGCCACACTGCCCCCGCACTGCGTATGGCAGTCACTGCTGCATCTGCTTTTGAACACGGGTGTTTTTACAGCTTCCATCACTGCAGAATCAGAAGTACCTCTCAATTAAAATTCCAACACTTCTGTTTCCTTTTTTTGAAGGAAGAGGTGGGCACCTAGTCCTCTCTTCGCAATTGTTGACAATTTCACCTCATCACTAGAAAAGTAAATGGAATCAGCCTCTAAATATTAGGATTTAAGCTTCTGTCCATTAAGTGAATAGAAAGACTTTCATTCTTCCTAGGTCCAGAATGAGGTCATTACACCCTCCGGGATGTCCTTGAGGCCAGCCGACCCACAGAGCTGGAATTCATGGGATTACCCTTATAAGTAAGAAGTTTCCTGCCTAATAAAACAAAAATTGCAGCTATCCTGCTGTTAATCTAGCCAGGCGGAAAGAGACTGATTTGAGCTAAGCTTCCACTCACTTTTGGAAAGAAAAGAAACCAAATATTTATCCCTCTCTGTTGCTCGCTGCACAACAGGAAAAAGAGGAAAAAACCAGCCTATTTGTTCACCAATAAGAACTGGACTAGACTGGGGCTTTACTAATAATGAATAATATTAATAATTATGATTAAGCTTTTGCACTCCAATGTCAGAGTCATAGCAGAAAGGAGCCTGCAATAAGGAAGGGATTTCTAGCCAAATGATGGGGCGAGAGGAGAAACAAAAGGAAGAACTGGAAGGTCTCTCGATCACAGCATAGAGTCTGATATAGATGCATAGTACTTTTAAACCTCTAGTAAGGCATTAATTTGAGCTGTCTATCCCATTGCAAATACAGCTTCACGTATTGCTGATCTGTATGACGGGAACAAGACTGCCAAAAACACAGAACAACCAACATCTAAAGGCAGGTTTTTCCCTGCCCTCCTCCATTTATAATCAGCCAGAATTAACTTGGGCAAAATATGCCTTCCCTTCCCTGCCCAGATGCTGAAAAGCATGATGAAATCATGAATTCATTACCGAATTCAGCCCTCTCTGCCCACCCACCCTGACTTTCCCTCATTAGTGCAGACCGTTCCCTTCCCTTCACTCTCCAATGCTTCGGAGAGACAGAAAATGCTGTTTGTGGGAGCGGTTTGCTCCTCCTGGCCAGTGACATTTTAAAACCCCCAGCACGTAGGTGCTCAATTGCAAGAGCGCTCGGTATCTCGGCAAGCAGCTGCTGTGTCACTGCCAGGCCTCTCCTGCAGCAGACCTGTCACTGGCCTCCGCAGCTCGGTGCCAAGCCCACAGACCACCCGGGGCCAGCAAGCAGATGGCTTATCTCAAAGTCTAATTATCGGTGCTGACTGAAAAGCCTGCAGCCCAGACCAGCGTGGGGCTGGGTTACTGTTTAGGGGAAATGGTGGCAAAATAGGATGGGAGAAGGATGGATGACTTGAGACTTTCCTGCCAGGCTCCTAGTGCACCACAAGGTGTTGGGGAAAGTAGGGCTGAGTTCTGGTCTGGGTCCTGCTGGCATCTGGCTTGTTGAGAACATCACCCTAGGAAACATGAAATGTCTTTTACAAAAACAGAAACAAAATCAAAATCCTCCCAGCATTCTTTTCAGGTTTCACAGAAAATGGTGCAGCAAGAATTAACAATACTTCCCTCTCTGCTGTCTGCGGTAAACACTGCATGCTGCACTGAGCTGCACAGACCACACTCAATCTGAGCTGACAGCTCAGAACAGTTTCCAAACCATACCTTTTTTTTTTTCCCTGAGCTTGCAATGAAAAGAACAATCCCAAATAAGTGAGCTAGCAACTCAATTTTAACCACACCTGTTTTGTTCACTTTCAGAAAAGAAGAGCAATGAAGATAGCCATATTAAAATGAAAAATCAGCCGAGCAGTTCTGGGTTTTGTTTTTAAACCTAGGCAAATTTAGAGCTAAATGTGAGCTCAAATTAAGAAGGTAGTAAGACTGACCCAAGCTGAATACAGCCCAGCATGCCAATGCCCCTCTGTCCTTGCCAAACAACCACCTCAGTATTCTTGGGCTAGCTTGGGCCATCCATGCTGCTCTCCACTGGTCCTCGATTGCAACACAGTCTGCTCCCCAGTAGCAGTAGGTGCTCTGTGTTGTCCTAGATGCCACTGATCCCGTATTTCCTCCTCTGTCTGCAAAAACTCTAGGTTTCATCACCTAGCGGAGTACCCGGTGTGGATCAGGCTAAGACTCAACCAACTCATTTCAGTTTTGAAAAAACAAACTCTCCTTTCCCTTTCCAGACAGATGACGAGATGAATACCATCTTATCAAATATGTTGTCCCTCAGATTGTGGTGAAAAGCATCAGTTTTCTTTCAATTGTGTCAGTAACCCTTCTGTATCTGAAAATACTAATAGCTGCATTATTCATATTTAGTTACTATAACAATAAGAAATTCTCCAATGACAGAACAAAAGTTTCATTGTGGCAACTTCTACAAAGGGAGGAAAAGTCACAAAAGCAAGGAGAACTACATTATTGGGAATGGCCTTAGTGAGACAGACAGAAACTATTTAAGTGAAAAAGTGAGGAAAGGAGTATATGTCTGAAACTCAAGTGAAATATTCTCCAACTCTGCGAATTAACTGTAGTACTAATCAAGGAGATAAAAAGGGCCATGTGTTGTTACACGACAACCACATGGCTAAGGGCATCCCAAGGCTTCTGTAAAAAGGAGAGCATTCGTATCAACATCATGAATTAACATTTGTATGTGTTGTCTTCTACAGCCTTGAAGCAACCAACATTTGTTCAGTAACTCAGTATGGCACCAATTCTGCGTACCTCCCGCTAACCTGCCTTTTTGCACCCATGTGTGCAAAACAGTCTGTGACAGTCTGTTCCACGCAGCCAGACACTAGGGACTAGAGAACTACAGCAGGAGATTGCTTACCCCATCCTAACCAAGGTCAAGGAGATGCATGTAACTGGAGGCAGCAGGGGAAGGCAGAAGAATCTCCTTTAGCTGAGTATCTGCTTACCTACAATTCTGTAAAATGCTTTACACTGAATAAAAAGAGACCAGAAAATGTTTATGACTTGACAAATAAGCTGCGTATTCCATCGTACAGCTCATTCTAAGTGTGTCGCACAGTCACTTGAAGCAACCTGGGGGATGACGTAAATCAGCAGGCTGGCAGTGCTCTCCAACAGGCTACCTACCAGTCAGGGGTGGTGGAAACGCTAGACAGAGGGAGGTCTGCGGGACGCAGTGCAGATCCGCTTAGGCCATCAGAGGGTACATCTTTAAGCTAGCTAGTTTGAGTGTAGGACGTCCAGAGCAGCCGGAGTTCAAAGTGGGCTTGTATGCGTTGTTACTTGCCGCATGTACAATACACTGCTGCTGCTTTTATGACCACAATACAAATGTGCCGGTACACGTCCTTGGAGGTGTGCCCATGCTTGGGTATATTTGGTACTTCATATGTTTCTCCTGAGCAGTACAAAGAGAGCAAATGTGGGGTGAGGATCTGAACTTCTGTAGTCAACATAAGGCATTAAGTAACACTACATAACATTTGTAGCTCTAGATTTCAATTTTACATTAAAGGTGTCAGTAAAGAAAGGTAGAGGAATTTAAACACTGTCAGTAAAGTACTCCTAATTACCATATCACCAGGGTCTCTAAGCACCTGTATGATTTCAGAGTTCATAGTATCCTTTTAATAATTCCATCATCTCCCAAAATTGCACTGAACACCATAGCTACGAAAGTATTCTGTATTAAAAAAAAAAACTTATACTAGAATGCATAGGCACAGTGAGATAAAATACACCGGCTGAAACAGACAATGGGTATGATTCAGCACGACTGCTTCCCACAGCAATCATTGTCAGATGTCCTACAGGCAGATTCTGAAAAGCACATTCAGGAATTAACTAGCCTAAAGGAAACATCAATTATGTCCTGAAGCAAGAACCTTGGATTTTTATTTTTTTTTTAGAGTGAGAATGACTGAAAACTGGATCAGACCAAAACCCCACCTTGCCCAGTATCTGTCTCTCTTGGTAACAACACCTGGGCACAAATGAAGGGAAGAACAAGGCAAGTTTATAATGAATGATACTTCCTCCTCTGTATGCTCTCCTAGTTTCTAGCTATTTACAACTGAGGCATTTGAACTCAGCTACACCTGGTAACCTTGTCTTTAAAAGGTCCTGATGGATTTTTCTTCCTCAAATTCTTCTCCTCACTTTCTAAACTCATGTAAACTTTTGCATCAAAACAACCCGAAGCACTAAGATCCCAGTTTACAAATACTGTGAAACGAAATACTGCCTTTCATTTGTTTTGAGCCTACCAGCTAATAACTTCATTAATGATCTCCAGTTCTTGTGTGAGGTGAAACAGTGAACAACTATTCCCTGTTTTGATACTCATGATTTAAGAAGCCTGTATCCCAGATTTCCTCCATGTGGTTTCTTTTCCACAGTGCAGAGACTCAGTCTACAGTCATTCCTCAATACAGAAATTGTTGTAAACCTTGAATTGTATTTGCCACCTTTCTCTGCATCTTTTCTAGTCCTTCTATCTTTTTTTTTTCCTGAGGTGGACGGAGTGATGATAGGAGGGACACAGGAACCCAAGCCACACAAAAAAATGGAGATGTGGATGCTCCATGAATTTATTCAGTGCTCTAATGATGTTTTCAGTTTTATTCTCTGTTCCTCTCCTAACAGTCACTAACATTCCTAACACGAAGTTTGGTTTTTGAAGCCTATTTAGTGGTAATTTTGAATGCTATTTATATTCATAAAAAATAGAAAGCCTTGTCTCAAATCTTATTACAATGCCCTGAGTTCTCAGCAAACTTCTTTCTGCCCGGCTCTTCCTAAGGTCAAATTTGATGGCTGTTAAGTTCAGCCAGGATTTTCTTCATTTCACCAGCGAGTCTAACTTATTACCTTACATTCAAAGGTAATACCTAAGAGCAATTTGTTAGTATTTATCCTTTTTCTACCTCAAAATATCTTGACCTAAAGTTCCTTGTGGGAGGAGGGGGAAGCCTGCATCAATCTGCCTGCCTATATTCTCCAACGCCTGACAGACATTCTAGGTGTGACACCCTGGGTGTCAAATGATGGTAATTAGTCACTTGACAGAAGTAAGCATTTCCACAAATTACACAGGCTACTGGTGGCCTTTGGAGACACATCCAAAAAGGAAGGGACATCTCCGCTCCAGAACTGTCCACACTGATTAGGCTGTGTACCAGGTCCTGCTTATGAACTAGTGTTCAGGACACCTTAGGCTCACTCTGCTAAAACCATGGCACTTTCTACAGCATGTCTCCCTACGAAGTCCTTAGACCTTACAGCAGAGCTAGTAGAGAGCTCACCTCACATGTTAAGTAATCACTATTCCCACCACTGACAGCAGCAGACGCTGGTTTACAGCTCTTCAGTTCATCTGACACTTCTTCATAGCGGTCCCAGCTACCTATCCACCTCCACAGAGCTCCAGTGGAAGCGATATTGTAAAGTGTTTACTCTCATCTGATTTTTCCACCCCAATACTCTCTGGTTGAGACTGTGCGCCAACATAACACCTGCCATTAAGCGTTCCTTGCTATTTCACCCAAGTACTTCACCTACTTTTACTGTTGGAAAGAATAAGCATTTCTCATGTTGCTCTGACTCACAACACAGCAGCAGAGAATCATGCTCTGAACTCTCACCTTATTGATCCTTCGATTTCTACCTGTGAAAAACTCAAATATTTGGAGGTTTTTTCCTGGTCTTTTTCATAGGTCTCTAGGCTTGCAGAGACAGACCTGAAATCTTGTGAAGGCAGACTTTTGTCACAAGATCAGCATTAACACTGCTGCAACAAAGCCAGCTTATTAAATTAAGGTACACAAGATTTCGTTGTGGACACGTCTATGCATAATTCCAGAATCTCTTAATATAGAAGTACAGCTAAAAATCTTGACAGACAAACTCGGAGGAAAGACAAACATTCATCCCTCCTTCCCTCACCCTACTCGTTCTCTGCAGACTTAAAGCAGCATCTCATGCACCCAAATACTCCGAGAGTAACAATACTGTACAACATGCTCCATCCCAACATGCAGCTGTGATTAAAGTTGTCTAATAAAAATATTTCATGGTACATTCTTGATTGTCTCACACTTGGCCTGCTGTCTAACATACCAGATGGGTGAAATTAATATTGCAGTATATAGTTCCAAGTCAGTAAAGCAGAATATCCACATTCTACTTGCTTACATGAATATAAATTAATATCATCAATAAATTAATATAAATTAAAACATATTTTTGCAGTAGCATCAGACATGGATGCCTACTGCCTGTCTATTCTCACAAAGAGAAATTAAGATTAAAAAAATCCATTAGTAAAGTGAGAATATTATGTCTACATTTTTACTGTAATAGAGGTATTTCTCTTAGCTTAGTCCTTCACTTCCTCTCACTTTTGGCTTCTCCTGCTAGTAGCCAGTAATTTCAGAAGAATCAGCAACTTTAATCACTGGATGGGCCATTAGTCCGTCAATATAAATCTGCTACTCTCTTTCTCCAGTGACAGAAAATGGTCTTACTCTAGGAGAGACTGACCTGCAGAGAGGAGAGTGTGAAATACTCAACCAAGAAGATACCCCTTACACATTAGAAATAGCTAATTACAGGGCAAAATACCTTTATATTTAGAAATTATTCAGAGAGAGATGCATTGACTTGGTTTGAATGCACTTGGTGCTTTGAATATGGGCTAAACCGTACAATTCCCCAAGCACACTACCCATTACTAACAATTTCTAAGTATTTCAAGCAGATATGAAATACAATAATGTATTTAGACTGTTCTCTCTACATCCACATCTTTCTTTGCATCCGTAACACAATGGAAGACATATCTGTGCTAACTAAAATTTCTGCCTGTCATAGCAAGCTGGATGCCTTGTTCAGTAACAGTTACTGCGCGCTCCTCTTCTCCCAACAACGGTAAACCTCTCTTGTTTTGTCACTATTCATTGCAGCCCAGAGATGTTCTATAGCTTTAGGAGAGTATCCCAGTTTTTAGACATGTGGGAGTGAAACCTGGCTTTCATGAAAGCCAGTACGTTTGGGAACGTTTTTAAGTCACGTGGTAAACTGGAATCCAGTTGTTACTGGCAGGTGCAGGAGGTGCTGGGACAAGGGTACAAGAATAAGTTCCTTCACTGAAGTCTCAGAAACAAGAAAATTGCCTCAATATTCACACAGTGTGTCAATAATAACCAGTGTTTGCAAGGCGATAAGCACACTTTTTTGGAGGGTGAGCAAAGGCTACAGTGCTGCCCTATCTGCTGTACCAGTGCCCTGGAATTCGTGTACTGGAATTCTGGGCAGGTGAGGTCCTGGGGAAAAGACGCGGGGTGGGTCTGGGTCCAGAGTCTCTCAGGCAGGGCTAAGACTTTCAAAATTAAATTCCTTTTAATTAAGGAGCTACTCTGTGCAACTGAATTTGGATGAAAATGTATGTGTCAAAATTAAATAGAATCATGCCTAACTTTAAGAATTAAATTCTTGCACTACAGAGAAAATACTTACAATGCCTGTATATGTATACGTTCGCCATGGGAAACCAACCACAATTGTTGCTAAGTTAATTAATTGCTTGGTGTTAACAGATGTTTCATATCTGAGCTGCAGTTTTCAAAACTCCTGTTCTTGTGCTGTTGAGCCGTTTGGACAAAGCGAGCGAGACTACAGGAGCAAAGTGTTCTACTCAGGGATGGTTTCACTGATCATCACAGTATTTTATCTGTTCTTTGGCCTTCATACACTGATCTTTTGGGGTATCGAACTTCTGGGAGTTCTTAAGACTAAGACTTAATCCTAACAAAAATACACTGAAAAACCTGGTGTTCTATGACCCACGACCACTTCTATGCAATGATAATACGCCGGGGGACTTCAGGCTGTAGTGTAGATACAGAAACTAAGAAATGAATCAAAATTTTAGCTAACTAAACTATTTTTTTTCCTGTTTTCTCCAAGATGTTTCCCTAGGAAAGTATCTTCATTTCTTTTTAGTATGGACTGAAAAATGTCAGCAGAGAAAACTATAAATGTGCTTTTTTTATTCCGTCTCAAGTTTTGAATAAAGCTATGGATCCTGTTCTTCACTGCAGATTTGCAAAGTTGTTGTGAGGATTTTGTTGTTGTTTTTTTAAGTGATGCTACCCAACTGTGAAGGGAATAAGAGAGAAAAATCAAATCACAGCTATGGGCAGGCAGTGCGCATAAGCCAAGCTGGTCCTCAACAAGATGAGCAAGAAAATCCGGTGGGGTCCTCCTCCTCACCTCACCTGCTTTACTGAACCCCCGAGACAACAGACTTCACTCAGTCAAGGATACATGGGGGGTGGGAGGGGACCCTGAAATGCAAAGCAGATTAGTTTTTGGTTTTGCTAGGACAGATTGTTGGGAGAGGGTAGATTAGGAGGGCTACCCAAGTGCAGGATGATTCACAAGCTCATTGTTCCAATTCCCCAGGGAAAAACAGACTTTTCTCTGATGAAATCAGAGCGTGCAGCAAACTTACAGGACTGATGAACAGGTAACACAAGAATATTCTACTTATCTGTCTTCTAAATAGGCGACTACAGCCTGTAAACCAAGATAACATCTATTCTTTATACGTATTCCTTACATTAAAAAAATTCCGAAGGTTTCCATTTTTTAAGTGTGTAACATGAAGTATGACTATTAAAAATGTATTTCAGTCAATGAGTTCCTCAAAAATTATTCTACTAATCATTGCTGCTGAACCCCAACATTGTGATTCATCACTTTAATTCCAAAGAACTTCTCTGTTCCCTGACTAGGATTCCTAACCATCCCACTGAAAACGCACAAAAGACTTTCTGTAACTGCTTCCTCCAGCCACACTTCAGCAAGCGATGACGATACTTCCAATACTTCACCAGTCTTAAATAAGCGACGAAATCCAGGACAGACTCTCGAAAATACAAATGCCTTACTTTACCAACTGCTCAAGTGCTTTGATTTCCCTGGTTGTGAAGGGCTACGTTTTAACACCATCTTAAAGGAAACTAAAACCTGGAGCAAAACTCAGAAAAGATTCATAATACAAGCAATGGCAGCCCAGGAGGAGCTCCTGGCATTAAAGTTTACCCAAAGCTAGCTTGTGGTCTAGGCTTTTGCCACTACTCTCTGACTGCAGCAAACTCAGAACAGAAGATGACAAGGACAATAAAAATATTTTTAAATTTTACAAAGTAAATCCAAACACCTTATAAAAACAGTTGCCAAAGCATGACACAAAAAGCTAGATATCTTCGGATATTTCAGCAGGTCTACTGCAATGACCTCCAACTTAAGCAAGGAGAAGTGACAGCGACCACCTAACCTTCGTGCTTCGCAAGGCCGCTGGCTCTGCATAAGGAAGACTCCCAGTGGAGAACTACGCAAGTCCCATGGTACACATCCACCTGACCACCATAAAATGAAACCAAATTCTTCGTCTTGTTAGATACAGTTGAGGAAAAGTAAGAATACTGTAGCTCATAAAAGCGAATTTTAGTGGCAAGTAAATACAATATACCGAGTAAGAAAGAGAAGGGAGGATGTGAGGTCCTCCGCAGTGGGAAAAGGAGCCTGCATAGGAGGTAGTGCAATTCCACTGGGAAAATGAAATGGAAAGGGCACGTTAAGGGAAGAAAGATGAGATGCACATGTAAAGGGGGTGAGAGTGTAAAGCAGAACAAAGGCTGCATTTAGGTGAGAACAGAACTGTGTAGGTGATTTCTTTTTACATGACAGGACACCAGATACCAGCTAGGTAGACCACTAGAGTTTTTGTATCAGTCTCTTAGGTTTCTAACATCACTCATTGCTTTTTCATTAACGTGGCCTTTCCTTTATTGTTTTGGTTCATTGCAGCCAAGTTGTTCTGTGCCTGTGAAGATTATGTCTCTGACCTGAACACTGGAAGGGTAAGAGGTTTGTTCATGGAGCATTCCATAATTATTACAGCAAATTCACTGTCCAGTGCCTGCCTACTCCCCATTACGTCTATTTTTAACAGCTATCAAATCCTCTAGAATACAGCAGCTCTTTGGATGCACGGATGTTTTCTATAGAGAAAGAACACGGCAGACTTCAGTGTAGTGCACAGATACTTAGCTACATGACCAACATTAATGATGTCTTAGCAAAATCCTGTCACCCAATATGTTTTTATATTTGTGTTATACAATATACTACAGTTAACTAATACATTTATCAGAATTGTACAAGAGTAAATGACACTACAAACCACTTCCCCATATCAACATCTTTTTTTTGTCCCAAGCAGGCCAACAAGTCATTAATCTAGACTATTTATTCATAAGTAAACAGTTATATGACCTGAACTTTAAATTAAACCCAAATGTTTGAGGCTGTATAAAGCAACATTTCTTCAAAAAGATAATCAGTCATCAATATTGTATGTTATGTGATGCTAGTGGATCACATTACTGTATACCCATACTTTCATCATTTATTTTTCTAAAGAAATATTAGTTCTGAAAGTCCTAATATGGCCTACAAATAAATCGCCTCTAGTCTGCTATACTGGATAATCTTCCTTGATTGCTATTTTGGAATATCTCTATCTGAGCTATACATCCATCCAATTGCTTTTGCAGGTTCATTTTCATTTTTAAATAAGTTTTGCACACAAAAAATGTCCAAAAAGGTTAATTTAAAGAAAGTGTTAGCTTTTTGTTTCTTTTTACATGTTAGCACATTTAGATGTTGAATGGTATGCATCGTAAGACGACTGAAAACCCACTCCAGTAACAGTGCAGAAAGTCCATAAGAGTTTGACATTTCTTCTTAATCTCTTACGCAGGTTCCACTACAGGAACAAAAAGGAATAAGTATTAAAAATCCCACAAAACTAATGAGTAGCTAATGCTGAGAGGTAACACAGAACAACAAAGAAATTCAAAATCTTGTACCTACTGTATCTAGGTGCTTTTCATGTATATATATGGAGTATACACATGTATTTATGTTTTACACAAAACATGAATGGAGGAGTTACAAGTAAATTTTTAATTAGAAAATCTCTTCTTTCAGGGGAAAAAGCAAGCCATTAGATGGATACACTTACAGTTGTTTTCACTTCTAAAATCAGGTAAGGCTTTTGCTTCAGGGAACTAACACACAGGAACTGCCTTGAAGTAAAACAGTGAATGCAAGCAGAAGATAAACTGGGCAGGCTCAACCTCAGAAACAAATTAAAGTGCTGACCTCACCTAAATTCCTCTGTGGCAAGATGGAAGGTCTTTTTCTTCCGGGTTATGTCGAGGTAACTCAGTTTCATTAAAATAAATTGGACTTCTCTCGTTCATATTTAAATCAGACATCGACACCAATATCATGTTGTTTTGTGATACTGTCTACACATAATCTCCCTGTCCCAGAGCAAATTACTGTCCTCCTACTAGAATCTCTCATGAAGATCTGCAGGTTTCCCCACTTGCTTGCTATCTTGCTATCTCAAGAATTCCTTTTTCCTGTCTTTCTCTTTTAACTAAGAAGAAACTTAAGAAACTCAGATATATTCTTCATTCCTTTTCCATTCTTATTTTCCCTTCTGATAACTCACTCCAATTCCTCTGCTATCTCTTCTTCTAATCCATCCAGGTAACAATAGCTTCAAGGAACCCATTCCCCTTGTTTCTAGTCTTCACCACACAATCTCAGGTTCTGACTCCTTCGTTGCTGCCTACAAAGACCTTTCACCATTCCCTTGCTTGTTCTCTTACTTTCAACCCTCAGCTGCTTGTCAGCTTATGCTTTTAGCTTTTATGTCTTCAACTCCACCTTTGCCTGACCACGTTTATGGGACATCCATTTCACTGAAAATACATTAAAACTTCGCTACAGCTAGGTCCTAGAGCCTAATGCTATATCCCCAGCTATTGCTTACATCAGTCAAAATGCACCTAAAAGAGCTAAGTTAAGGAATAATTGAATAGGTCTATAGTTTTTTTAATTACAGTAGAATTTACAGGAACATATTCAGGTGGAAGAGAAAAGCCAGATCATTATTGGCCAGAGAAGACCTCGAGAAGCTTCAGAGGCGATAGGAGGCTAGAGTCCTAGGGACAACGGAGGATGTGCTTACGGGTAGCCACACTGCATTAATCAACACCATATTTTATTCAGGAGATATTTTTGAAAAAAAATCTAGTTTTGTGGATATTCTCCTCCGGGCCATATGGGCCTGGCTGGGCATATACTGTCTGGACAGATTAAAGGCATCTGAAAGCAACTGGGTAAATGCGAATTCAAATAAAATCATAGGATGAGATACTAAAAGTAGTAAGTTTTTTATTTGAGTTAGACACATAAATATTAAGAATGTTTGACCTAGTTGTGGATGGACATGTTATGCCCTTGTAGAAAAAAATCATGTAATTAATTTTAATTTTACTCAGACTACATATTTATGGTTTCTTCCAGTCCCATGCTGTAATGGTAATGTTCTATAAACTGCACAGAGAAGATATTGACTCCCTATTCAGGAAGGATAACTCTTGAGAAGAGATGCATTAGAAAACACACTCATTTTATAGCAGGCAGACGTGTGGAGCTTGCTTCTCTAAGAAGAGTGTTACTTAAAACTGAAGTTCTAAAAGTATGGCTATTCCTACAAGGCAAAGGAAACTCTGGGTACATTGTAGCTGAGCTCTTAATGATTGCTTCTCTTTCATTAGCTGTGGGTAGGAAGAGTAAGAAAAGGACTGCAAACATGTATTCATGATTCTCATTAGCAAAAATGGCACTGTGCAAATCAATTTCCATGGATCCTCCTAGGATGGGCTTTCTAATTAGTCCATCATTAGACAGCTAACTTCTCACCACTTCTCAGACATCAAATAGTCCATCACCCCAACACATCACCCGAGCTAACAAGGAGAATTTTAATGAAAGCAAGTCAAATTGGCTGCTACCACAGGAAGCACATAATAGGCTTTTTTATTAATCTTTCCCTACCCTCGTTTCTATTCAGTATTTTAGTTTCTGTTCTTATAAACCTTTTGGTTTGCACCAATAATTTTTTTTAACCTCCTGTTACTAAAGAATAGAGCAGCTGCAACATGGGCGGGGGGGGGGGAACCTCGGATAAAACCCAAATGAGGTACAAGCTGAGATTGCTACTGGGTATTTTAGAGCTTTCCATCCCATGATGCTGAAGAGAAATGTCAGCTTGCTGCTTGTGGTTTTAAATGGAAGCAGTCCGTGAAAAGCATTTGGCTGATTGGCTCAGGAACATGGTTTAGATGAGCTTCCAGCATGGTCATCCTGCTTTACACAGGGCAGATGCTCAATTCCAAATGGTGGGGTTTGGGCTTGAAAAACTTATCAGCAGGCACAAAAAGGGAAACTCCCTTAAGATTCAAAGTGACTTGACAAACACATACACAAAGGAAAAAAAGAATGGTTGACAAAGATCAAAAATCCCTCCCCGAACTGATAGTCATTTCAGTATCTGAGTAGCAGCATCAGTATTTATATTTTTTTTTAATTGAGGGAAAAATACTTAAAAGAATAAATTCTACATGGACATGTCCCTAATTTAAAATAGCTGCTCCCGCCTGAAGGAAAATCTGCTGCCCTACTGTTCAGACACAAGTCTGCTCATACCAATTTTCTGTTTCTCTGTATTTCGCCTCCTTTTCTTCTTTATTACCAGGGACATTTACATGAAACAGCATTTTTGCTTTTAAGAGTTCATCTGTTCCTGCTGCTTATCCCCCCACCTGAAGTCATAATCCTCCGTTTGTGACGACATAATAATTTCCACTGCAACCAATTGTGATGCCGCAAACGGAGGATTATGACTTTAGGTGGGAAATAAACAGCAGGAACAGATGAACACTTAAGAAACAAAGATCCTGTTTTCATGCAAATGTCTTTTGTCATCAAGAACAAGGTTAGAGAAATGCAGAAAATATACGATAAGAGCAAGCAAGCAGAATGGATACTAAAGAGAAACTCTCAGCATTTTCCAGGAGGCATTCAGCTGCTCCTTCAAATTAACTTCCTACATAAC
Organism: Calonectris borealis; assembly: GCF_964195595.1. Taxonomy (NCBI): domain Eukaryota; kingdom Metazoa; phylum Chordata; class Aves; order Procellariiformes; family Procellariidae; genus Calonectris; species Calonectris borealis. Next base: position 44,095,306 of record NC_134316.1, on the reverse strand, counting down.
TAGGAATTTTAAATGTTTCTGAAACGTAGGTAACTTTGTATTTGATTGAATTGCCAGCATAATGTGATCTGAATTATTGACGTCGCCTCACCAGCAGGGCTAGTGCACTTTGCCATGGGGGTTCCTGCGTGAATTAAAAAACAAACAAACAAAAAAAAAACAACAAAAAAGAAATCATCAGATATAGGACCAAGAGAGGATTCTGATGTCAAAGCTCAGCTGGGCTATTTTCCTCCTCCTTCTTCAAAACCAAAAAATTCTCCCATTTCAGAAGTATCACTAGCTGAATTAATATTCAGGTGATCCAAACAGTGTGAGCAACAGCAGCAATCTGTTTTTTAATTTAGTTTGGATCAATTTCGTGGCTGTTGCAGAGATAATTAGAGGGCTGCAACGAATGGTGAAGCTCCCTCTAAATTTAGTCTGAACACAGCCTATAAGATGCAGTCCAAAAGGACACACCTAACAAAGCAGGGCAAATATTTTTGCTGTGGTTAATGAATGGATAGAAAAAAAAATGCATCAGTGAAGAAGAAAAACATCTGAAATGATCTTTCCTCCTGGAATAAAACCAACTCCTAAGCAAAACAATTTTTAAAAAATTATCAAAATTTTCACTATGGACTTTTTGCTTTAAAATGGCATGTGTTCTAAAAATAAATATTCAAAAAATGGCTCAAAAACATTTTCTGTGTCAAATGAAATGGTTTAGGTTAATTCTATTTGTTTGCAGCTCAGTCACTGAATTTAATATGTGGACAGTCCTAGCGTCTACGTTAAGGAGTTCAGTGAACTTAATGAGGCTCACATCACAGAGTTTTAGGGATACTTTATCGGTCCAAACCAACTGTGCCAATGTGGTGCAAAACTGATGGGCTCGTAACACACCACAGTGGTGATCAGAACCGTTCTCCTTCTCCAAGAGTAGGAGAACGCTTCTCCTCTCTCCAGTAAAATTCCAGAAACAGAGTGAGTGTGTGTGGGGGGGTGTACGTATTTATTTAATTATAGTAAGGCTTACTGTGAATCGATTTCCCAGCTGGGACTTTTGACCACACAAACCATTTTAGGTTCTCATATGCAAACTGGTATGCCCGTCTAACGCCTGGAACACGGTCACGACACACAGGCCAAGAGCGCAAGCAGAATGGGACAGGGGTCTCGGCACGCTGGTAACTCGTGTTTAAAAGGTCATCTCACATCCTGAAACACATTTAACAGACCGAAGTAGCTAATACTAATATGATTTCTCATTTATTCTTTCATTTTTACTTTTCAAAGATGCAGAGACCTTGGCTCAGATCCATCCAGCCTAGTTTTAAGCAGTTCACTGAAGCCCTGAATGAAAGGCCCAATTTTCCTAATCTTCCTACGCAGACAAGACCTCCAGAAGATGATTCACCCCAAGTTCTGAATCACCCTCGTGAAGTGCCTCACTGACTGCGGAAGGAACGGAGCGACGTACGTTTACACGAGAGCGATGTCTACGTGTACGCGCCGCTCAGCTCTCCAGTTCCCTCCTTCTTCCCAGGCAACCGAATCCCATCCCACAAAACTTCTTGCCCGTTCAGCCGTACAACAAGTGATCCGTGATCTCCCAGTGCTAGCAGCAAACTTTTCAGCCTGGCACTCGCAGTGCGATGCTCAGACAACCATTCAATGTAGTCTCTGCCGAGAAGCAGGGGGAAAAAAATTGTCTTGCTATTATACTGTCAGATTTCCTAACCACCTTAAGGTCTCATTTCTGAGACTATTTTAAATTAATTTTAGACAAACTACACCTTTATCTTCTGTTCCTTATTGCGTAAGTTAGGTTGTTTTGTTTTTAAAGGAGTATTTTACTGACCTAACTGATATTCAGAAAGAAAAGGATCCCAGAAAGAAAAGGAGGAAAAAGAATGTAAAAATAAATGTGTAATTTTTAAAGCAAGTCTTCTTGAAAATGTGTTTTTCTGTACAGCTGTTCCTTTAAGCCAGCAACAGTGCTGGATGAAGCATAGAATCAACTCTCTAAAAACTAGTCTTTAATAATTAAGTTACATAAATTGAACATAATTAAGTTATACCAGCTGGGCATGTGCTATGTGTATTTGAATGATGAGGTCGGCAGTAAAAAGCAATACAGAATAGATGTTAAGGTAATTTCTATACAATTTTCCACTTACATTAAATGTGCCAAGATATTCAGATTGTAAAAGGGTCTTAAGTAAGTGCAAGAAGCTAGTTTATATTTAAAATTCATTTAATAGATCAAATTAAAAAGTGAAATATGAAAAATTAAAACATCTCTCCACTATTGTCAGTTTGATAAAATGGAAAGGAAGAGGGACAATGAAACAATTTCACTCTCAAATTTGCTTGCAGTTTTGATGTGACCCCAAGCCATAATTCTCAAGTCATCACAGAGGAAAATTACCCATTCTTGACAGTGTCTAAAACTTGGTTTTCTTTATAAGAGTATTTTTGTTACTAGATCTTGTACAGAATTGTAGAGAGAAATTTGGAACCAGCAGGATAATTTATACCAGTTTACATGCTTGAAAAGACATATACTGTTTACAAAATGTTTCATCCTTAAAAGCAGAGACAGATCTGTAGCCCAATATAAATTGCAGAAAGAAAAAAAAAAAACCACCACAGGGCTACAAGGAATCTTAAAAAGTCATCTAGTCCACCCTTTGTCCACAGAAGAATCAAGGGTTATGGTTTTCGCGAAAAAACCCAACAACAGGTGAGAAAGACATCCAACGATCAAGACTCCACAGTATCCCAACCTACTCCACTACTTGACAGAGTTCTTCCAGTTGGAAGTATTTTCCCAACTTGAATCTACCTTACTCGAGCAGTTCAGAGGTCTTTACCACTTCTTCTAGCCACTACGTGTACAGACTTCATGTTCCTTTTCTTTCTTCAGGAGCCTTTTAAATCTTTGAAGATTATTCTTAAGATCCCCTCTCCCATCTTCTCTCCTTTAGATTAACCACCCCAGATCTTTCAGTTCTCCTTCGAACACCAAGATATCCAAGGCTGATCATCCTCATTGCTCTCTTCTGCACTCTCTTCCACTGCTTCACCTCCTCCCTGGTGCATACCCAGCACCAAACACCACACTCCCATTGAGGTTTTAGGGATTATTTCATGAGTCTTCTTGGATACACCCTCTGACATCCTTTTCTGCAAGTCTAACACTTCAACTTAGGCGGATCACAGACTAAATGCTAACGTCAGATCTTTTTTCTGCAAAACTACTCACTAGCCAGTTATTCTTTACTCTGTTTTCATGCATTTTATGCACTTTATTATTCCAAAGCCTAGGAAACTGCACATTTCCTTACACGGTGTCATTCCACCTTCCTCCCAAACCACTTCTCCAACCTGTCAAGCTTATACTCAATTCTTACTGTGTCCTTCAACATATTTGCAATCCCTCCCAATTTCACATAATTTGCAAATTTAGTAATTATAATTCAGATGAGAGAATGGAGAGCACTAAAGAAAGCGCCGAGTATTACGGGTCCAGAACTGACCCTGCAGATTGCCATCTCCCCCCTCCTGAGAGTGGATCAGCGGCTACAGTGGGCGGACTGCTTTTGCGCTCTTCGTACTGGAGACTCAGGTCTTCTCCAGATAGAAATACTATGACAGGAATCTTCTACTTTATTTCCCAAAGCAGATCTATGACAGACACTCGAACTGCTCCCAAAATAATACGCAGATACTATTAAACATGTTATTAAAATTTATATTGGTAGAGACCAACGGAGCAATCTACCAACTCCTCACCAGAGGACCTGTCTCAAGCTTTATCTGAGAATGTATGTTTATATATGAGCAGAGGTATCCTCACATACAAGGCAGTTAAAAAGAACACGCTATTAACAAATGCAAGTGTTGAAAATTTTGACAGGCACCAAAAAATCCAGTGCTTTGATCTTTCTATAACCTGCAAAACCAGGGACTATGAATACAATTGCACTATGTTTTTGCACATTAACTTCTCTATTCCTTGAGAAAGATGAGGACAGGCTTGGCTTTGGTTTCTGTATACCTCACGTGAATCCAGCCATTTGATTATGTCCATAGAAATGAAGTATTTTGACAGCCTTCGTCAAGGAGATGTCAAACAAATATTACATATGCATCCATCATCACTACAGGTCTTGTTTGGATATTATCTGACTTTAGAGAAATTGAGAAAAAGGCGTCACTTCTTCAGAAGAAGATGAAGTATATTAACTAATGAGAGTGCTTTAGTGAGACAATTCCTTGGTAAAGTCTGCTAAAGCAGATGGTTTGGTGACCGCCTATGGCAGAACCAAACACAGAACTTGGGATACCAACTGCTGTTAAAGTTAAGACTTCAGATCACACTGTTATGAAGGAAAAAAGTAATTTTATTTGTCCTGGAATTCCAAAACTTAACACTCTTTTTCTTTTTTTTAACTCAAGAATGCATCTAGCTCAGTAGAATTACTAACCCCATATATTTTTCAGTATGGAGACAGACAGGGAAAGAAAAGACATCAGCTAAAACAGAATGGCAATAAAAATGTTAGATGGACACCTATCTGTCTCCCTTAGAAACCCAATACAGTATGCTGTAATTCACTCTCAATAACTGACCATCAATTAATCTTTTTGTAAGAGAGGTTTATGGCCATAAGCTTCTATTGATTTTAAAGTTAAGAAAAAAAATGGAAAATAGCTACATGCAGAACACCTTCCAAAAGTGTATTACAAGGAAGACCTTTTGCTTCCCAGCTTAACCTCTGCAAATTATGTACTGAGAAAAGCTAAAAGAAAGCCCTTGCTAAATTCACAACAGCGTAAGCATTGCAGTAAACTGCAGTAACTGCAGCAAAAACTGGTCTTACTGATGCACTGGGAGCTCTGCGCCTTAAAGAGGATTTCACGCATTCTAAGCATCTTGAATAGACGAGGAAATCAATGTTTGCCACCCAGAGCAACATATGGAATTAGTTCCCATCCAACCTCTGAAAAGTCATTTATTTTCTATCCTTGAAAGAGTTTTACATCATAGAAAGTTAAAATACATTGAGTAAGGTCTCCAAATAATCTTTAATCCTCCGTCTCAAAGCCTTCTGTCTACCTCCACAAGCTACATTTGAGTGAATAATAACTTTTATAAAGGAGAATTGTATGTTGTAAAAGCTTATTTTTAACCAACTAATAAAACTGGAACCATTAAGGAATGGGCCTTTGCTTTCAAGGGCCAGTACATTGGAAAAGTAACTTCCCCCTGTAACACTCATTAGAAATTAATTATTTCATCATTTATAATCAAAATACGTAATCAGATAAAAGCCACAAGCTACATTTCCTGTCAATGAGAATCAAAAAATTGGGAAGAGACGCAACATAAGCTACCACAAATATAACAGAGAAGCTTACTGTTAATAAAGCTGACATTGCAACTTCCCTTTGCATTTAGGTCTCTACCCCATGTTACGTTGCTGTTGCCATTTATGAACTCGTGATGCATTACAAATTTACAAGTCAAGAGAGCAGGCCAGCTGAATTTAGATACAAATGACAGAGGAGATGACAAACATCTATTGACCTTTCTGTCAGAGGGCAGGGTCAGCAGGAGGGAGAAGGATTATACCTTTCCTTTTTAACTGCATGTCATAAAAGCAGAGATTAGAGAACAAACTGCCTTAGTGTTTTCCCAACTAATAAAATACTCGAATTCTGGAAGAATCTTTCCAGTACCACTGTTAAACACTCCAGGGGTAAGCAGACATCAGGTTCTCTCACACCTGAGGGGTCACTGAAAGCTATTCTCTCTCCATTACCAGCGCATCCCTCGCTCCTCTGTTTACACCCAATACACATGAAATCCACATATGAAGGACTATGATTTAGGACTGTCTAAATTTGAAGTCAATTCATCACAGGCAAAACGCTACCGATGCTCACACAGCATCTGACAAACCACACGCAAGCTTCCAGACCGGCTGCTAGACAGGTTGAAATCAGAAGCTCACCTGGAGTCCTGGAGATCACCCCCATCTCATCAGCCACTCCTTACCATAAGCAAGGCAAGGAACACATGAGCCAACAGCCTGAGAGCTACGGCTGCGCCAAGGGCTCAAAGCTTCAGTTCTTCAGCATAATTTTCATGTAAAATCTTGAAATAATTATTTACGTTTACAATCTCTTCTGCAGAATGTTCTCAAATTTTTAGCCTACTTCATAAAATTCACATGGGAATTCCGCAGCTTGGCAAGCTTTAACTTCTTCATCTCTTGAATGGACAGTTCTAGATACGGAAGGAAAAAATACTCAAAAAACCTCTTCATGTCTACTTTCATGGACTAGACCACAGCTCCTGTTAAAACTACTGATGTTCAATTTAGCGTGATCAGATTTATTTTAAAAAATATAGAGATTTATGTTTTAATTTCCAAATCATCTTTAGAGGGAACGAAATAGGATGGCAGTATTATTAGGGAATGCTCATTATTAAAACTATAAATCCCTCCAAAACGAAAATAAGTCGTCTTTTTTTTTCCCCAGTGTTGAAAAAGGTGAAAGTCACCTCCCAAAAGTTCAGTGGATAATTTAATACCTTATTCAACTAAAGTAAGCATTTTGTTGCTTCTCTGAGGAATAATGGTTACTCTAAAGACATTCAAGTTTGGAAAGCCCATGCTCAACTCTCATTCAGCAAAGCAGTCAAATTCATGTCTTACAACTAACATGTGCCCCAGGTACCCCAAAACTGCACCCAGATTTAAATCCTCTCTGAAGCATCCAGTTAGCAGATCTGCTTTCCTAAATCATCACTGAAGTGACCCCACAATTAAAAGGTGCTCATATACCACACCAGAAGATGAGATTAGAATTTAAGTAAATTGTTAAATTAAGAATTAAATTGTCCACAAATTAATGAGGGTTAAGGGCATTTTTCTGTTTGGGGTTTTGTTTGTTTTGTTAACTGCACTAAAAAAGAGTCTTTCTACTGCTGAGTTGATTTAGGGCAAAATTTTCAGAGACGTGCATCCACAGCGTGTGCGTGTTACTGCACCTAATTAGAAAAACAATCAATTATCTGCTGTTTTTGCTTAGAAAAGTTACAGCAAAATTCTTAGTCTAGTTTCCAGCAGGAAAAAAAAAGAGAAAGTACATTATGACTGCCCTTCCTCCACCCCCCCCAGCTCTTTCAAGGTATTCTTTCATACTTCCTCCAGCTCCACATGAGGATAACTCCTCCTCTCTTTTTTTTAATATATATAGATATATATAAAAAAGAAGACTTTTAAAAAATTTTTTATATATATACAAAGTCTATCACTTGTTATTTATTTCTCTGACACAATTAGGCTTTAGCATTAGTTTCATTTAAATTCCACAGCCTGGAAAGAGCACGTGTATTAGCAAGACGTCCAACTATTTGTTTCAGTCACGCCTGAGAACCCGAGCGGGGCGAGCAGACGTAAGGCAGCATGTCTGCCCAGCTTCCACCAGTACCCGGCGCTGAGAAACCCCATTGCACTGGGGGCACCAGCAAGCAGGTCACGCGTACCACAGCTTTATGGAAGTCATGGCAAATGCCTCCATCCCACCAAAGAGAAAAGAACAAAATATTCACATGCTAACTCTCTGTCTTGGAAGAGATTTATTGTACACACACATTGTTTTCTATGCAGTAAACGGACACCGATTTGAAATCTGAACACTGTAAGAAAATGCTTCCGTATGTGCCAAGGTTAAACTCGTCTCTGTTGTGTGACCACTTTAATATGATTTGCAAGCTCGCCTGTGTCTCCATGATAAGCTCCAAACATATCCTAACCTTCTTTCCAGCCCTGCTTCAGTGTTTGCACTCCCACTGCTTCAACTGTTGCTCCAGAGCCCCATGCCTAACCTCTGCTGGGCACCTTTTCCTTTCCCTTTCCAATGTGTCCTTTTTCTCACTGCTGGTTGCAATGGTCTTCCTTCCTCAAGGTTTCCCACCTCCGAAAGCAGCCTGCCCCTTTGTTTTCTCCTAACCTCCCTATCCTTCCGGCGGCAGAATGAGAAAGCAAAGAAATGAAAGCAATAATATATCATAATTTAGCAATGGTGCGGCTGGTGCATAGGCTCAAGAGCCCTTATCTGTCACACTTCTAAGGCAAAGATGAAGAAAATATCTTTTCTTGTCACTTTCTCATCCAGTAGGTGAGAAATACCAATACAGAAAAGGTTCAAAAGCAAGGAGAAAACAAAGACCAATTTCAAAAAGCAAATCTGTAACTCCGAACCGAGCACTGACGTAAGGGATTTTGCAGCATGAGGAAGAAACAAACACACATCTGCTAACTTTAAATTTGAGAAGCCGTGAAGCAGATTTGTTTCCATTTCACCTCCATATGATTTGGGTGCTCAGTAGGCATCCGTGTGTGCTTCAGGACAGATTTGCAAATGAACAGCGTTTTGACCTTGGCAGCACCTATGCAGAGCCCAAGCAAAAACTACTCCACGTTTACTCCGGTGTGTGACAGGACTTGATTTGCTGTCATGACAAGCCTCCCACTCCAGACTCTCATTCTCTCCTTGCCAGAGACTACACGCTGATTGCTCAAGCAAGGAGATAGGAAGATAAGACCCTAGCCTGTTTTCAGGACGGATATACAGTACAAAAGGAGTGAAAAGATATGAGCAAATCAGTTAGGAAAGCTTACTCAAACAGCTGCAGAGAGAGATAGAGACTAGCCGGCTGTAAGAGCTCAGGAACGGCGGGAGCAGAGGGGACAGAGGACTCCAGTCTAACCTCACTGATCCTTTCAAACCCGGGACTGAAGAAGGACCGCTGCCAAACACTTCTCCAAATCTCCTCTCTTGTTTTTGAAAGCAAATCTGTTGTGAGTAAGATAAAACTCTGTTGTTCTGGCCTCCGCTTTTCCTCCCGGGGAGCGGGAGGGCCTGGGTTTGAGCACACGGGCAGAGTATCGGTGCAGAAGGCGGACGAGGCTCCACGACACCGGGGGAAGGGGCCCTTACAGACTGGCCTCCCCGCAGGGGAGAGCTTGGGCAAGTGCTCCAGGGGAACTGCTGGCTTCTCACTTCCCAGCTTTCAAATGCCTTATGTATTGCAGCCGATCATTTCTGAATATTAAGAAATATCCGTTATTATATTATTCATTATTATATTAAGCCTCATTTGAAATACTGTACCACCACTCTGGTCATCTACATTCAAAGAAGAGGAGCTTAAACTGGGAAAGTTGCAAAGAAAGGTTACACGAATGATTAGAGAAATGGAGTCTCTTTGAAAGAGAGACATGACAAGAAATTACAATTACTTATTTCAAATATGGTAAGGGTAGACAGATGGAGAAGCAGGCAGGAGGAACAACTACGAACTATTTCCGTCAAAGGACAATGTTTCAGCTGGGGACCAAGTAGTTATAAAATAGTTGCATCAGACTGGAAGTCAAAATGATTGTAGAATCCAGAATGAAGCTCTAGAATGGTTTTCCCATATTTAGGAGGCGAAGAGGGAGCAATAATCACTTGTGGTGTTTGAAGACATCCTGAAAAGCCGATGGAAGAAACAGTGTAAGTGACCGTCTCTCCAAAGAAGGCTTGAAACAGGACTGGATCAGTTTGTTTCTGTTGTTTTTATTTTCTACAAATACCAGATTCAGATCTTCATGAGTCATTTGGAGAATTCAAAACAGAAGTCTTCCTCCTCCCAGTCCATGCTTTCTTCTCTTTCCAAGCCCTAGAGAGTGGCCACAGTTGGGCGGAAATTTGGGTAGGATGTGTTGCTGTTCTTAGTGCGATTATATGGACAGCAGCCAAAGGGATGTGACCTGCTCGTGTTTGATGTTAAATCGTTTTATGAAAATTTGGAGTGGAAGGAAACTCTGTACTGTGCCACTGCCTCATATCCCAGTCAGAATGCTAGGAGGTTTTTTTGCTTTGCTTTTTGCCATCCTCTATAGTGAGGTATACAGACTAATTCCTAGATTAATCTACAAATTTTATCTAATAAATACCATGCTAACGCATAGGCCTAAGACACTAGTGATATCCTCAAACTCTCCTGCTCTGCTTTATGGGACATTATAGTTGCACCATCTGATCTTTTATTACAGGTTATCAAACCGTACTACATTGTTAAGAAGCACACCGTCACCCATAATATGTGGAGTTCATATTCTGTGAATACTTCTAAGCTTAACACAGTTGTTGCCGTTATGAAGGAGCACTCTACGACCCAATGGTCCCTCCTATCTGTATACTCATAAGAATATACAGTATCAGTGATAATGCTGTGCGACTTGAGAGTCCCTTGCTAACAGTTACTGTGAAGTCAACACTCCTTTTTTATAGCATGTGCTATGTAGAGTTGTTAAAGCAAAGCAATTTAAGTGCTACTATACATTTAATAAGATAAAAACAAGCACTGAACATTACCACTCTCGATGCATCACTGGAGTTCAAAGGCTTTTCATTATCCAGCATATTTCACTTCTTTTTACCTAGATAGTTTTAGAAGTACCTTTCAAATCACATTCTCCTCTATTAGAGATATTCAAAAGCAATCCTTCAGATTTCTTTTAAAGGCTGTACAGCTCTGAAACACATGGATGCAATCAGCTTGGTGATGGGCATGACTCCCGGAAAGCAACACTCCCCAGGGCACTCGCCAATTTTATTTCAACTTCACACATGCAGTATCTGGCTGTTTAGTGGGATCTTCCAGCCGCATCTGTGTAAACTGCAGGGAGGGCTGGTACTTCTGTTAGCAGATGGCAGCTGACCATTTCCCCGCGTTGTCCAAATGGGAACTGAATATCCACAACAATGACTGAAATTGGAACAATTTTACAGGAAGCATTGGAGAATTAAGTTAAGAAATAGCTACAGAAATGACATTTAATCTCCTATTCACTTCTCTTCCCAGCTTTCACTTAAACACGGTGCTTTCAACCAGCTTTTTATGACTTACACAATAGGGATGGCCGAGCTTTAACAGGCCATGGGTCATTACGCTGCACAGCACGCCTTTGAGGAAGACTTCTGGATCACTCCTCCTTTCTCCTCTTCTTCCAGCACTGCTTTACAGGAGCATTGCCTGAGAGGGTCTTACACTCTTCCCCTAGGAACTATGGTTTGCGGTTTGGGAACCCCCCAGAACCCCTCCTTTCTGCAGGCAGCTAGAAGATATCTCCGTCGTTCCACAAGAACGGCAGGGAAAGTCTTTGGCTGAGATCAGTAACTCAGGAGAAAGCCTGGGTTCCTTTACAAAAAACCAGTACTCATGTAAGGAAAGCATGCAAACACCTTCCACTAGAAGCTGGTATTTCTTTTCAAAGGCCTCAGAGAAACCTGACCCGTTTAAATGGTCAAAGCCAACGCTTTGTCAGGAAAATGAAAGTGCATGCTGTGAAGTTACAATTAATAATGTACAGCGCTTTTCATGTTCATTGCAACTTAGTGACATTTATTAATGCACAGGAAAACTCTGTAATGTCTTGTAGGGATTAGGCAGCTAGGATGTTTTGGGTTTTTTTGTTTGCTTTGGTTTTTTTAAATTGAAAGGTGAAACAGCAGAGATGAGAAATATACTTGGACATAACTTGTCCAAAATCTAAGGAAACCTTGTTTTGAGAACAAGTCCCTAAACCTCACTCTGGTGCTCAAATCACAACCACCCCACTGGAGAAATGAACTTTTCTGTACTCTGCTCAAGCTCTAGCACCAAATCCACTGCTCTACAATACGCACGGTCTGCGCAATGAAAAGGAGCAAAGGATCAGTGCCAGCCGCCCGCATGGCAATGCTTGGTTAGCGTGAAGACTTGGGGGGCGGGGGGGGGACGGACGACAAAAAAAACCAAAACCCCACAGACTAACAAAATGTGTCTAAATTTCATCAATCTACTCAAAGTGTAAATGATAGCCCTGAGACCTCACCAGGTGGAAAGCAATTTAGTTAGTCCACTGAAGGGGGGCGAGAGGGAAGAATCAGTGCTGCAGACACACAGGCTCCCTAAATTGTTCCATTAATGCATTTGCTGGCTCAGTATGCAGTGGTCTAAACAACCCTTTCCCCAAAGTTGTGAGACTTCAGATAAAATGAAGCCAAATGGAAAGAGGCAGCCATGAATAACAAAGAACACACAGAAATAGATACATGAAGACAGAAAAATATTTACAGTTTTGAAGGTAAAAGTTATTAGATGCCAATATAATAGCCTGCCAATACCTTCAAAGTGTCTTCAGAGAGGCAATAAAATACACTATTCCAGATGTTAGCAAGAACATAACTCTGGAGAGAACAGAGTCTTGCTATTATGAAAAGCTTCCACAGTTAGGAGAATGAGAATACAGCATGCGCTTTAAGGCAAGAGTGCAAGCACCTACTCCTGGATAAATATTCAGAAATAAAATAGATAAGGCTTCATAAATATTCAGTAGGGACAATCTTGCACACCACAGGGACTCAGGAGAGAGATGACCAGCCATGTCTTCACTAGTTCTTATATCTGGGATTAAATTAGTCTGGAAAAAATCTAACCAGAGCTCAAGTAGAGACATCTTTGGAATTATTCCAGCACTGATACAAAAGAAACCTCCCTGGAGCAGTAAGAGGTCATTTCAGCTGATTTGCAGGCTGGATGCTCCAAAACACACGTCCTCTGTTTATCTACGGAAGAGATGCGATATGGACAGGAGCTATGCAAACCTTAGGTAGTGAACAAAGAACAGTACTTCAGGACTAAAATTCAGCTTACTTTCTCATAAAGCCCTGTTGGAGGTGGCACTGTTAACAAGCTGGATGACCAATGCTGGGTGACACTGGTTATTCGTAACTACATCTGGGAAAGGATGGTTCAGAGGGCAAGTCACTCTCAGGAGCATGAAAAACTTTGGTTTCAGACCTTGGTCTCCACATATTTCCCAAGAGACACTGGACAAGCCACATGTTATCTCATCAGTTTAAACAGCATTCAGTGTCCCAGATTCTCAATTAATCTGATTATGAACTTTGTCCATTCGTTTAATGTTTAGGTTACGACCGACTTTTATCCTTTCACACTCTCCCTTCCACACTCATTGACACACCACCTCCACCCCTCCAAAGAGTCTGGGCATCACTTCAGAAATTCTGCTCTAGCATTAACTTTGTTGTTATTTCTGGATCAAAACAGAAACTACAGAAGCAACTGTCTGCAGCTAGAGTCTGTTCCTTGGTGGCACTGCCTTTCTTTTAGAGAGGATTATACACGCTATGTAGAAGGAGCTTTGAGCTCTAATGAAGCATAATAAAATTGAGAAGAAATAAAAACAGTTTCTCAGAGATGCACCTTAGCTTTAAGCTGGCAAAGGTACATTTCACATAGGATACCCAGAGCCGCATGCACTGCTGAAGTCAGTGTTGTAAACAACTGGCTTCAGCCAGCAGAGCTTTGTGCTGGTGGAGACAAGGCACCTTTAAAACACTGTGGTTGCTTAGGGCAAAAGGGCTCCTACGGCATTTCACAATGCTATATGCTGGTCCTGATCAGTTGACCTGAAGCTGTCTTATCAGTAGGTTCAGCAGTGTCGATGGGACTGTTCCAACTCAGTACTTTTCATGTCTGTTCTTGCCAATCTGGCTGGTTTTCCCTAAGACCTTGATTTCCCAGTTCAAGCAAAACCCCGGCTAGCAATCTAAATCCTGGCAAGTACACTCACACATCCCGTGCTTCAGCACACAACAGCTGCAGATTTATAAGCTAATTCTCTTGCTAAAAGCATGCAAGATTGGCTCCATGCGTTTAGGACTCAGCCTTATGGATCACATCATAAAGACAACTACACAACTCCCAGCTTCACATTCTTTTCTGGCTCCTACTGAATGGGAAGTGAGGATTGTCCAGGTCCCATTTGTTTATGCAGCCCTCATTTACTCTTGGACAGAGCACTTTGATGCCCAAGCTTCTCCTATGCTTGCCCCCCCACCACCTTTTTTTTTTCCCTTACATCTCACGAATTTTTAAAGTTAGAATTATCTGCCTGCCTGCATCACTTGAGTACCCATTTGATTTTTTTTTTTTTTAAATAGTCTCAAGTGTTTGAATAAATTCTATTGGGAGCTAGCGACACAAGAGGGATTAAACATAGAAAAAAAGGGTCATCTTTTTTTTGTTTGCAGACATAGTACGGAATATCAATTTTATTTGGCAGAAAAGATACTCTAGCACATAACTTCTTCCAACAATTTTATCCAAGACAGAAAGACAAAGCTTTTCCATCACTTCAAAGAAAAATTCATTTAACCTGAGGATAACTAAACAAAGCATTTCAGACTTCCACATTACAACCACTACTTATTATATCAAAAAATATCAAGGCAATAAGTCCTCTTGTAGAAAAGAAACAAAACCAAGAACAACCTTGGACTACACAGGAACCACCTCGTTACACATTACACTGGTCAACAGAAACAGGAAAGGAAACCCTGCAAAAGGGGTTTATCGTTACCTCCATACAGTCTGCCACAGAACAACCATTTTATGAAGAAATGTTTGTCTATGTTCTCCCACAACCTCAGCTGGGCCTCTGTTTTCTACAGGCTCAGAGATAGCCACAGCAGTGTCATTGAGGCAGAGTCTCTGTACAGTTCCATAACAGAAGCACACTCGTATGAGATAAAAATAACTCCCACACGTTACCAGAGGAGATGTTGAAAACTTCTGCAGTTTGGTTATCCAGTTGTTTTGTGTTGTGACCTACTAGAACTGAGAGGTTTTGGGTGGCAGGCGGAATTAGAAAATGAAAGTGAGAATGATTCACACAGAAATGTTTGGTCTGTTACCAATTAATTACCAAGGGTTGTCAACACAAGAGTGACTTTACATCAAGATATAAAGGCCAACCACCACTCATTAACTTCTAAAGATTATCAGCGAGCAGGAGGCAAAACATGTGACAACCACATAATGCTTGTGAACACCGATTTTCCCACTCTAGGAAATCCAAAACACTGTGGTTTTATTTGTTTACAAGCTTTTGAAAAAAATCCATTTTGCACATCTCAGCAGGAAAGAAGATCACAGCCTTCAACTCCACCTGCCTCGGCTGCCTGGAGTAGAGCTCTCCACAGCTGAGCACTAGGTTAGGTCAAGGCACCGAAGCAGGAGCAGGAAGAGCTCTGCTCCTACCCCACCTTTCTGCCAACACGAGAAAGCTGCCCAGCTACGTGCTGGAATGCTGAACCCAGCTTCAGTTTCTGTCGGGATGAAAATACTTCATTTCATTGGTACAATGCAACTATACGCATACTTGTCAAACGCTGGTTATCACAGTAAAATTACAGAACCGCCCATGAGAAGAAATTATTTCTGACCTTACCATAAGGTTTGCATTGTATGCAGTACTTAAGACGTAGTCCCAGAAAGAATGAGAAAAAGCAAATGCACTAAGGCAGATGTTCTGTGGGAAATTGCAGTAGTATATGAACATGTTACTAAACAGTATCATAATACAGATGATCAGCGGAAGCGGCTAAAGGTTGTCTTAACTAAACCATTTTTTAGAACGAGTGCATCACTTCATATTCTTTTAATGTAGACTATGTATATGCAGTATTTATAACAAATATCAGTGGGACAAAATAATACCCATCTTAGAACATCAAAATATTGGCTGGCATAGCTGAATGCATGGTAATTTTTTTCTTCAAGTACTGTCGGAAAAGGAAAGAATGAGAAAAGGGAGAGGAGAAAGTTGAGAAGGTGGCACAGGTTCTACACAAACAAACCTCTCCACTCTTTGTACAGAGATTTTAATAGAAAAATGTTTATAATATGAATATTTAAATAACTAGAGGATAAAACTGTGAGCAAAAAGCAGCACTGTGTTCACAAGGACTAAGTGTCAAAAAGCCTTGTCCACCTTTTGGTAAAATCGCTGCACTAAGTGAACGAAAGGGATCCAATAGGTGCCGTTTTCAACAGCTGCAGGTCAAATGCATGCAATACTCTCAATTAGCAACATCTGAAGTACATCTTTTTGTCCCTTATCCTTAGCAAATATTTCATTCTCCCTTGCCTACCTTATGTCAGGACACAACTTTGCAGCAATAAAAGCAGAGATCAACAATGAAAACCACATGAGACTATGGGTGCTGCACTCAACTGGCTGGCATTTAGACTTACCAACGTTTCTCCCCAGAGGAGCCTATCTAACTTCTGTCCCACGGAAAACTGCTGTCTTTCACATAGAAGCAATACTCTGAGAGGCAACACAGCTGTTTCAATAGTATTTAATTTACCTGAGAGATGAAGAGTATGAAAAATCTGAATCGGAGACAGTGCCAGGACTGCAAAACATGATAGATGTAAAATAAATTCAAGGCTGTGCACTGTAAGTTTTTCTTCTTGTGAGATGGATTATTAGGAATACAGAGGGGCTGTCAGCAATTTATTCATCTAGTATGCGCCCTTTTTATAACTTTCTCTCTCAGTGCTTTCCTTTCACCATGTCTTTAGAGCATGCCCTTTCAAGGAAATCATCAGAGCTGACAAAGCTGACTTGCCATCTCCAAACAAGCACAGCAAGAAGTCTATACCTTTCTCACTTCTTCTCTTGAGTAATGTATAGAAAGCCTTTACACATAGTATACAATGGATATTTTTATACAAGCATATTTTAGCACTCGTAGTGTATGAGCTTGCTTTCACAAGTCAAGCAGAGGAAGGCAGATGCTGTTAAAACCTTCAGACAGAGCTCTGATGGCATACCTCAGCTCTGACCCGCAGCCCAGACAGCTACTGCAATTCTGACCCCAGGGCTTAAATTTATCCCTGTGCCAGTTTGTCTTACCTTCGGACTAGAAAAAGCTGTTGAAGGCCAATTCTAGTCCACTCCTCCACTACTTCTTTGACATTGTACATCACAGCTAATTTGCAAGCTCCCCAATCCTGTTACTCCTCTCCTGAGACTCATTTCAGCAGACTCAGATGTAGTGCTGAGCTATGTACTCCCTAGCAACACAGTTATGTTGGGAACCAAAAGCAATTAAGACCTCGTCTAGAATCTCCAATCTCATTTCAGTTGCAAAAAAAAGCGTTTCATATTGGATGCTGCACTTCCAACACATTACTAAGAAAATGGCTACGAGAAACCGAAAATTTGAGGGTGGGGATGGAAGCATGCATAAACTGAACCTAAATTCATAGTTTGGGTTTTGCATTTCTGCTCTGTTACTAGAGGAACACAGTTTCAGGACAACTGCAAAGAAGTTCCATAGGTGTGAACTTTTCAGACCCGCAGTATTCTTGTTGCCACTGTAAACTCATGGCCAACTGCACTGATCTTGCAGCTCAGTGAAATCTGTTGCCCTTTTTCTTAGATGCAACAGATCCTGCAGGGTTTGGGTAAAGGATTCTTTCCATATCACTAGACCATTTTCTGCCCCAAACAAGCTGAAGTAAGACAGTTAAATATAATGAGCTACTCCAGCAGCTCTTCTGCAAGATCAAGTGTCAGACAACGAAGACTGTATCACTACTGGCTTCCACAGAACATTGATTACCTAGTCTCACGCTAGCACGTATTTCAACTATTTGAAGATTTTTTTGTACTATTGTTAACTAAAATACTCAGACACAGGAGTTTTTCCACAAACAAATTTCAAATTACCATCTACTATCACTATCCACAACTGTTACCCTTTAAGCTTGGATATAGCCACTGAAAGTTTATGGGTATTTTAAAAGTATCATGAACAGTCATTAATGCAGAAACCCTTTTCTTCTGACAGTCATTAGAAATTTAAATTCCAGCAACTGCCAAGCTCACTGCAATCTCATCTTAAGGGAAAGCAGAGAGAGAACTGACTGTCCCCAAAGAGTTATCCAGACAGCTCACCTTTATAAGGTTGTGACAAAAGCGACAGAGCCAGAATATTTTCTAATAAGAAACCAGAAGCTTGAAATCACAAAATATACTCAGTGTTTGGTGCAATCATTACTGAGGAAGAAGAAAACAATAGGATTTTGATCTCTGTATAAATCCACTAGTCACGGAAGAAAAAGATAGGGAGCATATGCAAACAAAACATACAATGTTTTAATTTCTAGCACCTAAGCCAGGGATTGCATTCGTCAGAAAGGGGCGGTCCTGAAGCTTGAGAAGAAAGTTGTGACTAATCTCTTTACAGTCTCAAGGATCCGAACTGCTGACATGCTCTACTGCCCCGTTAGACAAGGGGTTAAGAGATTTCTAACTGCAAGAGGAGACACTTACTCCAAGGACCAGTAATTTAACTAGCCTCAAGAGGCCCTCTCATCATTTTATGTAGAAGGTTATATGGCCCTGCCCGATACAAACAAGGTACCGGACTTGCACATTATGACACAGGATGAAGATACAGGATGAAAACTCATCCATATGCATTTTTAGGGAGAGCTAGAAGAAGCCAGGCTGCTTCTGAAGGCTGTTCACAGGTTTCAGATTGTAAAAATACTAAGTCATTGATCAATTTTACGATTTTACAATGGAGTATTACAGATGAGTTAAAACAAAGTGTCTGTATCATACCCTAGAATTACTGAAGTGAAAGTTCATCATTATGGTAGGCCAGCGTCATTGCTTTCAACATTCTTTCCTGTTGCTTCCCTAAGGCAGAGAGAGAATTAAGCTGGAAGGTGAAAGCCTAGATTTTCACCTTTTCAAGTTTAAAAAAAAAAAAATTTAAAAAAAAACCAAACCCTGAACTCTGGACACTCATCGGTACTTTACTTCTGTGCGCTTGGTCAGAATCCTGAAATCCTGCCAAACTCACCTACACACTCAGTGTTTGACAGTGCTTGTCAGCATTTAGCTGCTAGTAGACTCTATGGCTGAACCTTTACCATCGGCTTTTATAAATATTAGACCAGTTAGTGCCCAAGTTGTAATATTTAAACTTCAGAAGAGAAAGCTAAAACTGTTTTTCTTAAGTTTGGACTCTAAAAAAGCTTTCCAGAGTCCTCAGAGTATGGGTTCTTTCACAAAGCAGTCCATTACCTACTTTTGACAGCTGAGGAGGCAATTTATGCAACTGAGGTGCACAAACAAGCCGACAAAGTTGATTCTGATGCAAAAGAAATTAAAATGTAGAGACCTGAAGTCCTGATTGATACAGTGAATTGAAAACAGCAGCCAACTTAGCTGACTGTGCGAGACACACTGCTTAAACAACCCTTCAAGTCATTTTAATGAACATTTCAAGGCATCACCACCACCAGTGAGCAGCAGGAGCCTTGCAAGTGATACGGAATCTGTTACAACTCTATTTATATCCTACTTGTAGAGTGACAATATAATACATTCTTGCTTTGTATTGATGCTCATTACAGAGACAGCATTACGTGATCAAAGATCAGGTTGTCACTGGACACTTGCATGCCGTTGGAATCTTGGAAAAGGTAAAAAAGATTTGTTCCCCTGAAAACCATTGGGTTTTTTTTTCCAAATTGGATTATTTAATCACTGCTTCTGCAAGAGCCCAGATAAGACTTAATTTTGATAGAAATGTATTACCACTGTTGGTAAGGTTGATTTTCAGATAAGACACAACTTGAAGGAGTTTAGAATCCGAGTATACATATAACTGAACATCAAGAGATCCTATGCAATAGAGACTCAAAGAACAGGGGAAAGACTGCCTCTTCTAGAAGAGAAGATGGCAAAAAAGCTCTTAGGAACTTCAGTCTGTAACAAAAGACCGAAACTTCACAAGTGTAGATTGTGGCCTTTGAGCAAAGGAAGACAATATCAAATCTACTTCTGATGTTATCAAGATCATGACAAGTTAACCCTTAGTGAGACCATTCAGTTTAAAAGTGGTATCATTATGAAACCAACATTCCATGAGGTTACTAAATCAAACCACTTCTACGCACACTGGTTAAAAATACTGGGGACTGTTTATAACGCGTAACTGCAGGTCATGGATCTGCAGCTGTAACACATCCCTATGTAGTCAACACAAGGAGATGAAGAGTCTTCTAGGAGACAGTCCAGAACAGTTACATCAGGCTCTTGCTTTATTGTCTCCCTTGAGAAAACTTCCCTCTTTCCTTCCACTGATTGTACAGAGACAAGGGAAATAAGGTAGCAGAAAGACAAGAAAACTAATTTGTTACTTAAGACGATAAAGTTACATCTTAAAATCTCTTCCTTGCCAAATACCAAAACATCAGGATAGGCATACATTGGTAGCATTTAGGAGAGACATGCACCTGTGTAGCAACACACATAAATTAGAGATGGCCACAGCTTGAGAAGTTGGGCAAAACTAAGACAAAAGCAGCCATTGTTTTCCCATCTTTGATTAATTTGTTAGTTTTTACCTGCATCACAGGTGCTCAGAATACATGGACTTTCCTTGGCAGGGATAACAACCCTGTATTTTGGCAGCCAGAGACCATGCTGTCAT
Organism: Calonectris borealis; assembly: GCF_964195595.1. NCBI lineage: Eukaryota > Metazoa > Chordata > Aves > Procellariiformes > Procellariidae > Calonectris > Calonectris borealis. The sequence continues at coordinate 44,074,879 of NC_134316.1, read as the reverse complement.
GACAAGTCCCCAGAGAACAGCACGGCACATGGGAGCATCCAGCGGCTGCGAAAAGTCAGTGTGTACTTGGCTGTCTTCTCAGGGTTCAGTGATTTGCTCGTTACAGACAAGCTGTGACTTTCAGAATTAAAGTTTATCATTGCACCTGGTATTTCTCCTACGGGAGGAGCTTGGTGTACCTCTTGGGTGAAAGGTCTTTCATATTTGACTGCGAAGATACTATTTTGCGGTTTGGCTGCCAGCAGCAGTAACTTGGATCTGACTGGTGAACCAATGCTCAGTATCGTAACTGGCGACTACCTATTTTTGGGACTAATTTGAAAAATTAATGAGCAATTCTCTGCATAGAAGTCAGGATGAATATCATCAACTGACTGATTATAATGTGCTTTCCTTCCCCCTACTCACAGCTCTCCCAACACTACAGTATCTCTTTAAAATGGTAGCATGATGTCTTTCAGTCCAGCTACTCCAAAAAAAAAAAAAATTCAATGTTCAGATGAGCACAGACTGTGGATAAGCAACGGAGGATGGACTTCACGGTAGGGTGCAAAAAGAGAAGTAGAATCATGAATGTCTGCTAAAGCTCTTATCATAGGTATCAGTAAGGGAAACAAGAATAATATGTAAGCAAGAAACAAATTACAGTTTATTAAAAAAAGAAAAAAACAAAAACCAAAAAACAACCATGAACTTCTATTGTTGATTTCCAACAATGCAGTAAAGCAGATCTGTAAGCCAATACAAAAACCAGTGCCACCTATTGTGCTAGATATTGCTACAACCCTCTACTCTTCAAGACAACTGCAGGAAGTGTTGCTATAGGTACTCACATGCAGATGATCTCATAAAACAGAACTATATAGTGTTTTTAATGGATCCCTGTCAGGTGGCTGCAGCCTTGCCCCTGCAGAGAGCTGGGACAGAGGAAGCTAATCTGCTCTAGTTCAGCTCACAGGAGGTTCTACGTCAAGGGAATTTTTAAAAGCGATGCAAATTAAAATTTATGTGTGCTCATCACTGAATCATACATCTGCCCCAATATGTGCCAGAGACTTTGAGAGACCCAACAAGGCTGTTCAGTAAAAGCATCAAAATTACATATTTCTGACTTTGAGGAACAGCACTTATCTTTACAGCATTAAAAAGGAAGAAAAGAAAATAAAAGAAAAAAAAGGCTTGTTTGTGTTTAGTCTGTGGACTAAAAAACCACAAAGCAACAATTGCAGTAGGTTTGGTTGCAGTGTGCGTTCCATAGGACCTAAGTATCACCTGAAGCTCTCCAGTACTTCACGGGCAAGCCAGAGCAATGGAGTATGGTGTCACCTGTGTGCTGCCTTTGCTCGTGGGTAAGCACTTCTGGAAACAGGTGTGAAGAGGAACGCTGCATCCAGTATATAGATTTTTTTTTTAATGTGAGCTTCTACAGCTAGCAGCAACAATGATCTGATTGCCACATGCATGCAGGTAATTCTACAAGAGAAACAGAGCTGCAGATTAGTGAAGAAGAAAAGATTGCAAACTTTCCTTTGAAAGCTGTCCCTAATTTGCTTGTTCATGTAGGAAGAAAAATAAAAATGCAGCACATGAAGTCAAAATCCTACAGGTTACTTTTTCCAGTGCGTTTTGAACTTGCAACGGTTGTTGTTGGACAACTTCTTTTCTTTCTCCCTCCCTCTGCACTCTCCCTGGTCTTCAGTAGTTCCATCTCTGTCTCCTTTAACCTCTTTACTTCAGATCTCCTTCAGCTTTTGGTAATCTCCCTATTTAAGTCACAGCAACAAGCATGAGCTGTAGGAGGCCATTATACAATTGCTCAAGTCACTGCAATCATCTGTCCCTACACAGACCTGGAAAATCACCCTTGGATCCCTTAGTCAATATACATGAAGTTGTGCCCTGAAGTAACTAGGTCTCGAGAGCAGATGCATCCTGAGTGATGCTCAAGCATCAGAAGCCACGGGATCTCAGGTTAATGGAATCTCTTCACACACGCTGTGTCTTTATTGCTTCCCTCCTTCATCTTCCTATTAACATGCGATAGCAAACAGAGACCTATTGGAATTCATAAAGTAAGTCAATCTTCAAATTCTTGATTCATTTGTGTAGACTTCACAGGTTTCAACTGCTATCTCTGCAGGGAACTAAAGACTTGCACTCAATTCTATATTATTAAACACAAATATATAAATGCTGCCATTTGGTCTTAAAGTGATGATAGCATAGAAACTCCGTTATTTGTGTTGCTGCATAGCGAAGAGTTGTTTAACAAGAGGCCGAGTCAAAGACTCTGCAGAAGTCTAAACTCACCATTTCTTTCTTTTATCCATTTAAACATTTTGGAAAATGGTTTGTTTCATGCTGTAATATATCTCCTTCTCCCAGATGAGAGATTTAAGGTTAGACAAGCAAGATGATTGCCTCAAGCATCTGCCAAGGCTTCTGTATACCCAAGCCTCCCACAGTTCTCCAAATACCCATGCCAAACAGCTGACTTCACAGTTGCTAGTTTTTGCCTAGGTCGTTAGACTAGGAAATAGCTAGACAGACATACAGCGACCAATTGCTTACAGGAAGACATTTTTGGAAGAGCTTTCAAACAAGGAAGAGGCAAAATACTGTCCAGAGGCAAGTGAATAAGAACAACAGCCTGAGGAAATCATTGAGGCTAAAACGTGTCATGAGGGCACACACACTGAGAAGACAGAGACAACTCACATGACGTCCAAAGATCAAATCAAAATCGTATTTTTCCATTTTTTATCTGCCAGAACTAGAACAGAATACAGAAGAAGGGGAAAAGGGCAGAAATGAAAGCAAAAAACTTACCCATTCAATTTATGCAGATCATAAATTTCTTTCCTTAGTTAAACTATTACTGAACGAATTCCAACAATGTTGCTGCACCCTACAAGTACAGGAGCATTGACAGCAAAGGCTTTTGTTTCCCCGAGAGAAACTGGCACAATTCTGTCAAGTTTAAACAAAAGAGTCCATCCTCAATGTGATATGTTTCTTAGCATAAATGCAACGTAGTGTTTATCTTTATGTTGCCAGACTGAAGTATACGCCCATGTATGCAACCCATTTAAAGAAGTTTTTGAAAGCAGATGCTGGGAAGCTCTAAAGCACTGTATTTCCTACTTACAGTGCTACATAATTCGATCACTTGTTACAGAATCTTAACATGATTTATTATTTTATTAATGCTACTTTTAGAAACCGCAGTCAAGAGGTTGGCTTGGTTAGTCAAGAACCATACAAGTACATTAAAAAAAAAATGAGACTTACCACCACCACACAGATCTCAGGCAACAATAAGATGATCTCAGATGGAAGAAACACAAAAAATAAACAACTAATCAATCAGCTGTTTTAAGGACCCTCATTCTTAAAACAGGCTGGAATCTGTGACACTAGACTCTTGTATTCCCAGCTCTGCAATCATGACCTTCTGTACACCACTCTGTTCTTTGCTTCTGTTTTCATATGTATAAAATTGATCTACTTACCCTGAGCAGCAAGCCACTGATTTGACAGAAGTGCTGCAAGTATTAATTTAATGTTTGGAAAGTGTTTAAACACTTCCAGTTGGAAAGTGCTGAAGGCAGAGAGGATTACATTACACTCTCTGCAGCTAACCTGCTTTTAAGGGAATATTAGGGCGGGGATTGCTTCTAGGCAGAGAACTCATACATTTAGTTTCAGCCTGAAAGCACTTCAAACATCTGAGCTAGAGGATAAGCCACTCACAGGGTAGATCTATAATGGAAAGGCTGAGCCGAAAGTACTACATAGCAGTCCTGCTGGTTGATACTACCATCTTCAGACAAAGTCTTCTATGAAGACTGTAAAGAAAAGACACAATAAGTTACATTCAAGATGTATCTGTAACTATACAAGGCTCAGCTTTCTCACAAAAGCAACACATGGGAAGAACAGCTTAGCTTGCAAGGATCATTACTAAAGTTTAGAGAAAAAGTACAACGCCCACAGGAAAGTCCTAAGAGAAAAAGTACTTTCACCATAGCCAGAGAGTCACTTGAGAGCTTTAAATACCCTGCATAATTTGCCACTTAATAAAGAGTTCTCTTTCATTAGACAGAAGAGCTGCCCCTGTGTCCTTGCAGGAATAGAAAAAAACCACTAAAGAATCCATGGCACGAGAACAATCTCCAAAAAAACCCCTATTTTCAACAGTAAATCAGAGCTCCTGTTTATTCTGAACAACAGTGGGAAAGTGCAGTTAAGAATAGCTATGATAAACCTGAGAATACAAATCCCGCCACAACTGCACTGTGCTCCAGTGCTGATTTACCCCACCATCCCAAGCCTTCTGCTTCAAACCTTCGCGGCTACAGAAAGGCTGCTCTCAGCAGGAGGCGGCGGAGGCTCAGCTTGAGCACCCAACAGGACTCTGAGCCTGTACTGGAAGCACCGCACAGCCAGCGTGACAGCGCACTGGGAAATAAACAAGGCCATTAACAAAAAATGGGCTACAACCCTTATTTAGTCTAACCTGGGGAGCCGAGTGAAGACATACTTCATGCAAAGAGCAGAATGCATGCTTCTGGAACGTATCAGACTGCGTCACAATTTTAAGGTTATAAACGCTGCTGTGGCCAGTGAGAGAGTAAGTTGTCAGAGTAGGGGGGTAGAGTATTAGGGATTCCCTGCTTTCATCACTCTCTTGCTGTGTGGTTTTGGACAACTCAATAAGCTTCTTTTTTTATTCAGTCTCCTCACCCATGAAGTAGGATTAACTGCATTTCCCTTCTCGAAACTCACGAGAATCAATACTCAGTGAAGACTTGCAACGACGCTTTAGCAAAGCGCACCCAGAAATGGCCATATCTTTCTTCTTCTAAAGACTCTTCCTCCTTCAGTTCGTGTGCGTTACACTAAGAAGGAAGAAAGGGGAGGTGGGACACAAAGGGGGTGACAGCCATATCCCACGTAGCTCTGCTGCACGCAGGAAGAAGCTAACACCTCGGCTTCTTTCCACCTGAAGTGTCAGCTTTACTACACAGAGCATTTCCAGAATTCTCCCTGGGAAGTTTATTACCAGGAGAGAGAATGAATTTAACTCTACCCTTAAGAGTTTGTGAATTGAGACTTCATTAAAAACGAACAACTAATATGCAAATGCCAAGGCAACTTCCTTCCCAATCTGCTGTGGCTGATAAGACAATCTACAGGGTACCTTGTCACTGACACAGGTCCATCTCTATACTGTGAACACTTCCTTTGTAGCAGTCTTAAGATCTCCACACAGTCTGGTAGGTTCAGAGAGGATGCCAAAGGAAGGAATATTCGACAATTACACATGAAGCAGTCAACCGACTTGTTCGTGTCTCCACTTTGCTTAGGTCACTAGAGACTTTGCTGTTCTATACTGCTTTAGCCAAAACAAGGCAGCTTCTCTGCCTATATGCAACTCATTATCTACTACAGATTTCTATAGCTATATTAATTCTGGATATATGTCCAAATGTTACTTTAGAAAGATTAATAAATGAATAATCCAGTAAAATCCTGTAGTGACAATGATGGAATCCATGGAGGTGACTGACATGCCAGAAATTAATTCTGGTTTGAAAAGGAGATGAAAGATGGGCTTTGAAGGGCATGCCCTTACTTAGGCAGCATGTACTTGAAGAGATGAAGTTGCTTGACACAAGGAAGAATCACAATAATTTTATCTGAGGAAAGGATTTTACAAGTTTCTCTCACTTAGTTCATTCTCCACGTGAGTAATAGCAAGTTATCAGTCTTACTTATAAGCGAAAAATAGAGCCATCTTTCACTGAGGAGGAAATGGTCTCATGAAGGAGAGAGCTAATAGAACAGTATAGCTACAAAAGAAAACAGTCTGCTAATCCTGATAAACAAGGCAATGCTTTAAGAGAATTTAACACAATTATGCCAGATTGGCTGCCACTGTTCTGCCTGTGCCCACACTGAAACACATAATAAACATGAAGATGGGGGGCCGAACTCTATCATATAATATCAGTGAGGCATGATGTACCCAGGGTTATGCAGGTTTAATGTCCAGCAAATGGGTAAAATTAATACATTCCCCATATCCCTGTTTTTTCAGAACAGGCACACAGCTCCTTCTTCTGACGGCACAACCTTACACACTTCCCACTAGTTTTGCTGATCTGTCATTCTGGATTGAGTGGTTATTCCCACTGTGCGCGGGCACGTAAGATTTGCCCTAGAGCCCAACTAGTTAGGAAATTAATTTCTACTATGTGTGGTCTGAAAAACTTGAAACAAGCATCAACTCACTCACTAAACTTGCTGTATTGGACAAGCTGTGATTCAGTTTAAGATTGTGAGCTAAGATTGAAAAGTAAGGTTAAAGAAAAAAAAAAAGATAATTAATATACAAGACTTCTTTCAACTTCAGCTTCTACTTTCTAGATTTTAAGAAAGTCTTCCAAGGCCTTTATTTATTTTCTCCTAGTGGTAGGAGTCATTCAATGCACAAATGCATATTCAGATTGTATGACAACTGGAAACTAAAGCAAAAGAGAAAAGCCAGCCTGTCTTTGGGCAAGGAACTCTCCAATTTTATTTCTGATATTGGGAACACATACACACACAAGATGAACATAAACACACATTCATTTCAAGGAGGAAAAAAATCCATTTGTATATTCATCAAGCTTTATGATTCAAATGAACACAGTCATTCCACTCTGCAATGATGAAGTACCCACTGTAACACGTTCCCATTTTCTCACTGAAAAGCCACGATTTAAATGACTGTGCTCCTTACGCCTATGGCTCAAGGACCAGCAGCTCAAAGGAGACGGAACATTAGCACAACACACTGAGGGAACTTGCTCTCTCATCTTGACCTTCTTCCATCAATCTAATACCCTGTGTAAAGTAGGTAAGAGTGAATTTATTAAAGACATAAAAGTAGGCTCATGGGATAATGACACTGCTTTAGTGCTACAACTCAGTAATGAAGACAACAATCAGCAAGTAGACCAGATTTTCCACACGGCCCTAACTAATTAATAGAAGGGTAGGAGGGAAAGAAAACCTACACGCAAAATACAGAACCAAAACCATCTGAGACACTGCACCATTTCCGAAATGCTAATTCGGTCATGGCTTACTCTTAACAAGGTCTATACAGCAGAAAGAGGCGTGGCGAAGGAGGAATTTCGCACGGAATTCTCCCCAGATCCATTCCTGCTTGTACAGGCTATCCACAAACAGGGAAGCTCTCAACAGGGAGGAAGCAACCTCTCCACTAGTCAGCCGGCACGTTTTTATTTCACCTCTTCTTCCTGAAGAAGCACTCAAAAAGCCTCTAAAAGTCGGCCAAAATAGACAGCCATGCTTCCTATCTCAAGGAACACAGAAAACATTTGCAGATATGATACAACAAAAAAGCAATAAAGACCCAGACAGAAAGACGACCGAGAGCAGTGGCAACAATACTAAGCGAGATTTCAGCAAAGGTTAACGTACAGAGTGCTAAAGTACTTTTTATCTCCTTAAGAGATAAACTGAGTGAATAAACACCAACCCCAAAATTAAGTGCCTGTGTTCTGGTAGCCATCCTGAAAGAGCATTACGAATGGCTCAGCTTCCCCACTTCTCTATTCATATGACTCCCCAAATCTACCATAACTGTCATAACAGATGCATTGCAATATCTGACCACAGCACATTATGTGACAGAAAATGGTACAGATCAAATCACTTTGAACAAATCTGTAAATTCAAGATTTCCTATGAGGAAAGGCCTGGCCCCACAGAAACTACTCATCTATTTCTACGTATTACACAGCTTTGCGCAGCATCTGCACACTGCTTCATCTCCCCCTTTTTCTCCCTCCCTAATACTTTACTGCGCACAGAAATGAGTCAGTATAATAACGCAGCCTATGGCTATGACAAACATCTTCGGACTATTTTCGTTCTTTGATGCTATAAAGTATCATGAATGTATTTGATATCCACAACCAAAGCTGTAATTGAATTTGAGGGGGGAGGAAAAGGTCTATTTTCTTTGCCTGATGCAATGGTAGCAGAAACCAGCAACAATAATCTGCCAGCACAAAGCACAAGAATGAGGATCATATCTGACAATATTTTCCAGGCCAAGATGATGATAGGTAGATGAACAAATCAGTCTGGACAATCTCATGCTGCAGCGTTAATGAATGCCACAAGGGTCTAATGCTTCATGACCCAAGCATCAACTGAGGGATGGACAGTATGACTTCTAGGTCTTCTCCACCTTTAACCCTCTTTTATTAAAGTTACAGAATCAAACAGCAACCTTGGACTTGCAAACTAACTCTGTGAGGTTACCACTTGCACTAAATCTGTCTGAGAGATACGTATTCCCTTAACATGGGGACTGCCTGCCTTACAAAGCATATACTCAGTCACAGAAAGAAACAGTCACAGGAAGAAACAATGTCATGGGGTGAAGTGGCAAGGAAAACATGTTGGTTATGCTTCACTATTATATAACCAGATTTAAGAATTCCTTTCCCAAAATTAAAATACAGTGAGCAGAACTCATCTGAATCATACCACGGCATCCCTGATGCAACTCTGTTTAAGTCAAATTTGACCCCATCCTAAAATTCCTGAAGTGTCGTGTCTGCCCCCCCCCCAAATAAAAGAATTTCTAACAAAGCAATATGGGAAACACATCGATCTGAGAACTGGTCCAACCAGTCTTTACTGAAGAGACACTGGAACATTTTAAGATTCAGAAGTTAGGAAGGTTTGACTGGAAAGCGTACAGTGAATTACCACCACGCAGCATGAAATCTTACTAGGGCCAGAATTTCACTCCATGCAAGATTGGAGTTCTACCATTTCAACTTTTTTCTTGACCAGAGACAGTCGACATTCATATTGCTACTCTGAATATACACACAACCAAACAACACCCAAAACATTAGGAATCAATGCTAGTACAGTCTCACAATATTCATCTTTTCTGGGCTTCTTTGCAGCCTGCTGGACTTGTAGCTTACCTACTCTAGCACCAGCTGGTGCCAGGTTCTTCCTCACCCAATGTCAGATCAAAGCAGTTACTTGCTGAAGGTTTGGGTTGGTTTTTTTTTTGTTTTGGTGGTTGGGTTAGGGGAGCAAGGGAAGGGGTGGTGGCAGTGTCTGTTGATCCTGAAAATGCACGAGAGAATCACACCAATGTAATGGGTTTCCTTGCCTTAAGAAGATAAGAGGGAGGGAGTGTCCCACCACCACTTTGTACTGCAGCTTCCAGCCTAAAGGCCCCCAAAGAGAGTTTCAGGTTCCCAGATAGATCAAAATCTGTGAAGAGCAGGAAAATTAATGAAGGGGAAACAGAAAGAATTCCCTCCTCCCAACAGGGACTACAGCCACTGCCTTCCTGCACTGGTATTCTCCCAGAACTTGACCTTATGATAATGAGAATGAAAAAAGAGTACAACCAGCCTCCATTATTGATCAAACTTTTCCTCTCCCAAGATTATTTTCAGTTGTTCTCATATTAAATATCCTACTTTACACATTACTTTGAGCTCCCATTTAAACTATAATAATACTAATTATTGTATCTGTGCCACCAGAACATGTTTTAGTTTTCTTACATATGTTACTTATTGTGTGGTCAACAGTATGCTTCTCCAGAGACATGGGTAACTTGTAAAAGAAGTAGAAAAATAACATAACTCCTAAATTCTCCATCCACAGCTGTATAGCTGCCTACAAGTGAATGGCTTACTATCACAGGCATACCGTTTCTGTATATAAAGAATTTGAGGAAGTCCCAGAATCTTCAATATTAGCATGAAAGAGTTCAGCTATTAATTGGCTCAATAATGAAAACAAAATAGGTAACTTTCTAAAATTATACGCTGCCTAGAGGAAAAAGAGTAGAAACTAGGGTTGTTTAGGGTTGTTGAACTCCAAGATATGGTATATCCTGCAGACAATCAATCAGTTTCACTAGCATTACAAATGGTCCCTGGAATGAAGACCCGAACACACCCGTGCTTCTTGCTGTAGTGAAAGCAATAGCAAAAGCCGCTAACCCTTTGGAGGCTTTCCATCTAGAAGTTCAGTCCACTGACCATAGTGTACAGTACAGCATGATCTGCCTTCGTGCATGGTAGACCTACAGTGTACCTACCTCATCAGCATTAAAGATAACCAAGAACTGTGAAGAGAAATGCTGTTGTGACTCAGTATTTCTCAAAATTGGAGGAGGGATTGAGACTAGCGAAAGAAAAAGATTCGCATGGCAGCCCGCAAAGCAGGGAGCACAGATTCAGTACCTGCACTGCTGAGATGAGCTAGGACAAAGTCCTCTTGCCCTGTTCTCACAGTGGGGCAAGATTTCATTACCCATGGGCTTCTGAGGAAAAGCAATAGAGTACAGTGAAAAGAGGCACTACTTCAGCCTATATAAAGTCAAACAAATTTCAATATAACAAAGTCTTACAGTGTTAGATTCAACTTTAGGAAAACTTTAGAATTACAGAAACGTAATTCTGTTTAGGAAGTGGGGAAGGAAGGAAGTGGAAGACAAGTGCATCAGAGCTCTCACACGGCCTTATTACAAGTGTCTCTTGTTTGCACTGGTTGATTTTAAATGCAGGGTCATCAGGCTGTATTTATTTTCATGTTATTTGAAGTTAAGAAGTTAGTACAGCTGTCAAAGTAGCAGAGCCCTGGCATGACAGCTGGCTGAGGACAAGCTACAAACAGAATTGAAGCACGAGAATCTGACTATATAATTTATATAAATAAATATAATTTATACTAATAAGTTTGCTATCTTTTGCTTTCAAGAAAGAAACCTTATGGAGGAGGAGGGTGCCAAACTACAGTGTAACGTACAGCTCCATTACTACACTGTAACGTTGAGGACTGCGAAGAGGAACATTCTGTGGGTTCTCAGAACAACCCACATACAGACACATGTGTCAGCTTACTGGGGCCAAGCAGCCAGTGAGCCTGCTTATCTACGTAAATGGAAGCCTTAACACTAAAGAAATAACATCATCTGAAGGCAGGTTTCAATCTAGGTTTCAAGGGTGTTAACAAAACAGTGAAGAAAAGCAAGGTTTTTGGTATACCACATTCCTTCAGGTATGCATCTTCGAGAGCATTCTTTTGAGAACATATTGGAGTGCCAACATCCTCCTGTTTTTAGGCTACTAAATCCGACCCTTGCACTCCACGACCCAAAGCCACACTACAAATGAGGTGACTTATGAAAGCAATGCTGTACCTTCAAAAAAAACCTCCAGGAAAATAGATTTGGGAATGTTATCACTTTCAGAGGTCACAACCTCCATTACAGAGCCAAGCCAGTGTGTGTGTGCCTGTACCTCAATTCACAATCCAGCTCAAACCCACCTTTTTCAGCAGTTTAAGATAGCAAAGTGGACTGGTCTGAAGCAGCTAAGCAAAGGATGCACTTCCCACTATTATCTCCTATAGGGATAGCCGCTTACAGCAAAACAAGACGGTTGTAGCTGGTAACACCTTAAGCTGTTGCTCCTAAATGCATCAGATCCTAACATTTACTTAAGGTTTAAGCACATTGCCTAAAGTAGGCAGTTTAACAGGTGCCTATTTAGATTTTAAAGGGAGTTGCTCTATAAGCACCACTGGGAAGGCTGATGGGAAGGGAGGAAATCAAAGTTATACATTTAAACTGTGCTTCATACACACTAAACAAAATAACTCAAGATGATCTTCAGAGGAAAACCATTAAAACATTCCCTGCCTCAGTTATCCTCCAAGACACCTACTTTGAAATTAAGAGATGCCTTCTCACATGTCCAAGGTACATATTAATGGTCTAGCAATGCTTGACCTGTTGCAATAGTACATTTTTTCACTATTCTGAAACCAAAATGGTATGTTAACACCAAACAGACATTTTGGGTTGAATCCTCTTGTTATGCGGAGTGATTGAAGGAGCTTTCAAACAAGCTCTCAGGGAGGAAATTTCATTTAGCCAACAACACAAGTGGGGACAATATCTACCAACTTGGAACCATGTGGATTCACTTCTGGAACCTGGCATCAACATGCACGGAGTTAATCATACAAAAGAATCATTGCTCTGGATTGCTATTGTGTGAGAGAAGGAAAAGGTCTTCCCTTCTCCTTTTTGCCAGCCACATATATTACAGTTTTATGCAATGAAATAGATCACTTCCTTTTGCCTGTGCAACGGTCATTACCCTTCATTTTTGTGTACATTCAGTATAATTTATTTGCTTATGAGATCATTTTTTTCTTCAGTCTAACAAAGCATTTATTTCCACCACTCTGTATGTGCACGTTTTAATATATGTATTTGTAGTTAGAAGTGCATACAGAGTGTTCTTGTACAAGGTCTACACACTCATCCAGGACCAGTAAAGCAGAAAGGCAGTCCTCTGTAGAGAAGAGATTTATTCACAAATTACATTTCCTTCCTGCTACTCCTCAATATCATCTTTCAGAAGAACCAAATTCATAAAACTCAAGAAGGGATACCCACCATAGTGAGAGATCTCACAAGTTAGTTACATTTTTCTCGTAATTATCAATTCAGAGTCAGTGCCCAGCTTCAGCAGTTTGGAGACTGTCTTTCTACATGAAGAGAGATGAATGCCTTTTTTTTTTGGTCATGACCCAAAATTCCAGTTTTTTGGAACCTTACTTAGTATACACTAAGCATTAAATGCCTGCCAGACAGTACCAGAATTCAGCTGCAAGGCAACACTCTCTACCTTTGCTATGGCTAGTGTTTCATTTATCTTTGGTTTTTTATTCACTAGGGAGTTTCTGCTTTGGTTTTTTCCTTTTACTGATTTTTGTAGATTTCAGCAAACAGGGAGGTAAGCAGTCTGCACAGGATAAATTAGGAACCTGATGACCAGTTACTGATAATTTGTCTTGAACTTCAGTAGACACAGTCGCTGGAGCCAGGCAGCTAAATACACCTGATAAACATGGATACACAGAAGAGTTCTTCACCATCTTTTCCCATACAAAAGTAAGGGGCAACGAACACCAGCAGATTCAAATCATGCAAACATTTTATGGTTTTTCACAAGTGTGTGCTGTTGAAAGCTCCACTGTTTAAATATCCCCTAGCTGCCAATTTGTCCAAGCTCATTCTGACAAACTCAAAATCAAAATGGAAGTACAGATGTTCTGCCTATTTATTTCCAGCAAGAGGACAATGGTTGTCTAAAACAGCCAGAGGAACTCTGTGGCACCCTCCAGGTATGTAAAAAATATCTAAAAGTTGGGAGTATTCCAGTGCTGTTTCTAAGTACCACCAGCATTTTAAAAGAGCTAGCAAAAAGAGCTAGAATGGTTCGCAGTGACAAGCAGGTATCATCCCCTTTGATGCAACACAGGGATGGGGTATTTTTTTTCCTCCAAAAAGTCCTTGGAAAGCTAAGGAGAAATGACAGACTTTGGCTCTGTGCTCTTGGGTTTGCTACTCTTCATGCAGGGGAGGGAAAGGTGTTGAGTGATGAAGGGCTTCAGAAAAAATCCCTGTTCCGTATCAAGGGAAAGCAGATGAGCCCCATGCCAGAAAAGCCAGATTGTAAGAGACAGAACCGCACTCTGGGACCACTTGCAAACAAAGCTGGTAGCAATTGTGATTCACACTAGCACATATGCTTGTTTTGGTGTTGAAATCTCAGTCAAGGACTCCATAATCCTAAGGAAGGAACTCTAAAAGAAAGAGTAAGACAAACAATAAACTAAAGATACCCTTTTCATGTGTAAAAAGCTAAATACTGCACTTGTTAAAGGGATAGATATACAGACCTCACCTACCAGAACGGTGAGCCACCAGGCAGGAAACCTAACTTCAAGTACCTGCTGCATCAAACTTGTGTAAAGTCCTTAAAAGACCTATCTTCCACATCCAGGCTGTTAGTTTCAAAGATGAAACCCTTACTCATGCTTCCAGAAAAAAGTTTAAGAGATTTCTGAGCTACAGGATTAAATTCTTCTCTAAGCACGTTTCGTCAGATTTCTCATTGCAAAATAAATTAAGATTTGTTAATAAAAAAAACCCTAGGAAATTCTCTACAACCTATGTTAAAAACAACAGGTCGCATGTGATAAAAAACACAAGCGGAAAACAACTTTCTCCAAATGTTTCTGTTCTTGAATTTCTTGCGATCTGTAATGTAACAAGGTGAATTAAGGACAAAGTAGCAGTTCCTCTGTTTTGCTCATGGGAAACATACCTTCAAAACATCATTTTAAATGCAGTTTTCAAATATATATTATTTAATACAGCAGCAACGCATTGCACCTTACAACAGTGCTGCTCTTATTAATGAACATTGCAGTGCCTTAAGAAAAATGGGGAGAGAAGTGCTTTCAGCAGAATCATTACACATTAAAAATTAAGGAATCAAAAAGGAAGCACAGCTCAGCACCCTTGTGATAAACATATTTCTCATTCAAACAGATCCAAAACAGCATCCTACCGTTAAAGCTGGTAACAGATTGCTACAGTGTGTGAACAGCATCACTTGTCGGTATTTAGTCACCTTCTCTTTTGCACTCATGATGTTCAAAAACAGAGAGAAAAAAAAAAAAAGAAGGTAAGCACTAGCAATTTATAGATCAGACACAACTGATTTAATCCAAATAGCTTGGATTAAAGATGGCATTAGAAAATCCAAAATTTCAAATAAGTTATTAAAGAAAGCTTCTTCCTTCCCTTTTCTAACAAACTACTGTCATCTCTTTACCTCTCTCCAGCTGGCTGCAGACCTCATGAGGAGCCATAACAAATTAGTTCATGGCTGTGTAAGCTTCTGCTTCATTACACAGCATAATGATAATTCAGGGAAGAAACTCCAACCCTGCTCTCTTTACATCCCCTCTAACTCCCTTTAGGAAGCACTGTGTTCTGGTGATTTTGTTAATGGGTAGCAAGTTTATCTGATATTCAGTCTTTTATCAAAACTTTCTAATTGCTTTTAATTTTTCAAATCAATTGAAAGAAAGATTGATGGCTAAAAGGACAAAATAACAGAGTCAGGAAAAAAAAGTCTGTCTTGTTCCAAAGGCAACATACACAATTAGAAACACCGCCTCAAAAAGAGCCCAGTACATCCGTGTGCATTCAGCCAGGACACAGCCCTAATGGTGGTGAGCAGAGCTCCTAACTTCTCAGCACAGACGAGTAGCCTAGACACTGAAAAAACCACAGTGATTTTGTTGCAGAGTTAAGACTGCATATCCAGCTTACCCCTTAGCTATCTATTTCTCTGGTCTTTAAGAAATACCCTGAGTGTATCTCCCAGGCTCGTGTAAGTGTATGCTACTGCCTTCCAGCACCAGCTGGTATCGTTACCTGCTAGGCTGTAATTAAGTCCTGATCCAAAATTGTATTTTAAAGAGGACAGATTTCAAACCACTGCCCTCTAAAATGCAACAAGGTGCAGGATCAAGTTATCAGTAGTCAGGGGGCTACTGATGCCTCAAATGTTGCACCACCTTAGAAGCACCAGTCTGTAACGGCAAACTGCCTTGAGCAGGAGAGGCCAGCTAATGCGCGTACGTATTTATTCAGGATTTTTGAATCAGTGATAAACACACACCGTTCCCTTAGGAGTACTGCAAATGTATATAGCATATGGCACAACATCCGGAAGAGAGATTTCAACTCTTCAGTTGAAGAATATCTACAGTTTCACAGTCAGAATGAGATCCAACCATCTCGTACGGCTTCATCTTTGTTCTCTAAATAACAGCACGAGTTCTCGGCTGCTATGGCATGGAGCTGTTTCCCAAGCTTTCCTTTTCAATATCTCCACAGGGAAAAGAACTGTTTGAGAACTAGTATTTATATCAGCTTCCTTATTTTTAAAGAACCGCAGCCATCACTCTGCAAGCCTTTTGAGACTGTATGCAAGGCTGCCTTACAGTGCATGCATTAGACCTTCTAAGTTGCTTTGGCCTCAGTTTCTTTCTCAACTGGAGGAAGAAAGGGACCTGCAGGCAACACGAACATCTCTGGGCTTCCTTAAAAATCTGCTGCTGACCCAACATTTTCTAATATGTCTTTTTACTTCCACGTGCAGATAATTGTGTTTACAGTTCTCATCCCACAAATGGGAAAACAATTTCAGTTGTTCATACACACAACAGAATTTGCAAAACACTGCGCATCTGACTTGAGTAAAACAAAAATCCCAGACCTCTCCCAGATGTTTGACTGGTCACGCCAGAAAGTATTTTCTGATCTCTGAATCTGACCTAAAGCTTCCTTTTTGCAATCTTCTGTATTGAACTGCTGTGGATGCCTCTTATCTTACATCCCTTTGAGAAATACATCGAGGTGGTCAACTTTTTTGTGACTTTCAGACCATGTGATGTTGCAACAAGAAGCAGCTTTAGAACAGGCACTGGGTTTGGCTGCTTTACATTCACACGGTTATGCCACCAGCCACGTCTTTCTGCATTGTTTCTGCCAGGAAAGACAACAGGGAAGAGTGAGGAAGTAGGATGGTAAGTGCCAGACATCTGACAGAAGTCTTTTGTCTAGTATTTTTTGAAAGTCCTGAATTTAAATAATAAATAATTCATAAATTAAATTTAATTTATTAAAGCATCATTTAAGTAATAATGAGCTTAAAACCTCTCCAGATCTTTACTAGTACGATACTGTATTTCCCCGATACAGATGGGAATCATGGAACCGCTTTTGGTGCAATGTATTTAAACATCACAACTTCTGTTTATTTTAATTTTTAAACTATAGCAACCACATCTACTTTACTTTTCAACCAAGAAGTGGATAAATGAGCACAACCACCTTACCTTATGAATTTCTGTGGCTAAACCTGTAACACAGGATCTTAAACTACTCTGATAAAAGCAGAAGACATGACACAAACCAGTATTTCAGGAAAACTGAAGAAAGAAAAACATCCTGTTTTCTTTGGTAAAACAATGTTCAGAGTCCCTCTGAATTCTCTGACCCTTATTCATGCATAGAGTCTTCATTCTTTCCCAGTAATTGCTCCTTGAGATTCAACAAAAGGTCCATGAAGCCAGAGAAAAAGTGATAGGACACCAGTAAATGAAGCGTGAGTCATTATCATCTGCCATCACTCAAGCACAGGAATGCGAATGCTGGCACAAACCTAGACATTAAATGCACTGATGACACTGACTCATAGGGTGCAGAAGTTAACCATCAATGTAGTCATCATACTCTCTATATTTCAAGCTTCAAGTGCACTCTGTAATAATGAGATTGTTCATGCTCTAGACAAATTCAGCAGTGGAAGGCCTGAGGCTTCACATCAATTCAGCCTGTGTCAATGGCTCAAAGAAAAAAAAAGCAAACCTACCAAGCTTTAAATCCTTTCAGTGAGAACCTCAAAAAGCTTGAAGTTTATTGTACCTTTTACTCTTCCAAACTCACTAAGAAAGTAGAACCAAATAAAACAAAGGGGGGTGTTAAAAATGATTCTTCTCCTCTGAAAAACAACACTAAGACTCCCAAACCTCTTCCTTAATACTATCCCATCCCAAAATGAAACACAGGAGAGATTCAATCCTAGAACTGGTCAAGACAAGAAATAAAAGTGAGGCTGTGGGAAACCAACATGGGTATATTGCTGCATGTATGTAATGCATGTACAGTAATCTCTTTCAAAAACATACTTTTCCCTGATGCAATAGCTAAAGGGAAAGTAATGTTCCTGTAAGACAGGAAAGAGGAAACGGAGGGTAAAATTCTGGTGCTTTTCAAGTCAGCAGAAGTTTTGAAATCAACTTCAAATAGATCCACTATTTAACCCGAAGAGAAGCTAAAATGAATATTTAAACTCATCAGCATAATAAACATTGTAACTGTTTCTTTGGAAAACTGTGGTAACAAATTCTGGCTCACTGAAGATTGCTACCATCTCCTCTATCACAACTCATTAAAGGTCCAAGTGTCTGTAATTGAACCATAAATCTCCTTTGTTTTTAGAGAGATTGACTGAATAAAACAAAACAGTGGATATTTACAGCGATATACTTAGCAGTAGCAAAACAAAATATTATTTCAAAGTAAAATTATAATGATCTTTCATTAAAATCCACATCAGGAAAAAAATTGAAAGAAAGTACGAAGAACATAAAGAGGAACAGCTCTAAAACTTGGAGTCCTTGGGTCCTAGTCACAAGTTCTTAAGGATAACATTGATACAATTAATAATCAATGAATTAATAACCTTTGGGAAAGAGGGATTACAGTTTCTACTTGGAAAGTACCCAAGACATTCTGAAGACTATTTTAATCTAAATTGACACAAGCTTCATAAGAAACTGTCAAGATCGTCTTCTAATTTTGAGTCAGTGAGGTTACCCAGTGAAACAGAACTACAACGAGAAGACAGAAGGATGAGTTCTGCAAAACAATACACAGCAGTAATGGTCGGGGTAGGCTCTGGGAGACTGTCTCTAACTCGAGATTGAGTGAAGTTCCTGGTAAATCTTTGAAAGTAATAATATGAAATTTTTCATCTCTTTCTATACTGGGAATCAAGTACCTGACCTTTCGCTTTGCAAAAGTGTAGGTTACTCTCTGCCTTCTGAATTTGTCCAGTGGGAGGTTTCAAAGCAATGACAGGCATATG
The DNA here is from genome assembly GCF_964195595.1 of Calonectris borealis. Lineage (NCBI taxonomy): Eukaryota > Metazoa > Chordata > Aves > Procellariiformes > Procellariidae > Calonectris > Calonectris borealis. The sequence goes on along the minus strand of NC_134316.1, from coordinate 44,056,223 downwards.
GCACTGCATGCTCCAAACAAAAGTTCATTTACACTGGCACGCAAGTTTCTTTCCACTGCACACTGACGAGTAGTTGAGGGACCCACTTACTCTTACCAGTGTGTGTCAGGGAAACAGCCGTGTCAGACAACAGCCAGAAGACAAACCTTTCCAAGACAAATGCAATTCATTCTGCTTTTCTCCAGAGCGTGCAAGTGGAGTACAGTGGGACACAGAAGTGCAGAAGAGGACAGGGACTGTGGAAAACAATTCTTTTGAGGATGTGCAAATTTATAACCATTGCATACAATTAACTTCATAGCACCGAGCCACTGCATGAGACCAACTAAAATCAAGCGCCATAGCATAGTTAATTTTTGCTCTTTGCTTGAGCAAACAGTATGCACAGTGAGAAAACCTTTGATGCTACTGATTATAATAAAGTCCTACTGACATAGCTTAGCTGGGCTAGGTAGAGCTGCTCTCAAGTAGCTCCATTTTTGCGTCTCTGATTAAACACAAAGGGTTGTTGGGCCAATTGCTTCTTTGCCCTGAAGCATCTCTTCTGAAGATACAAGGGGATCTCGTTACTCATTGTTGTTGAGGACTGCTGGGAAAGTCCATGAAGAGATGGAGCTGTGGCACTATCAGCATGCTGATGTCCTCCAGCTCTGTATTGTCATTTCCACGATGACCAAAATTAAGGAACAGTGTTGTCGTGTCTGGTGGGGCATGGAATTTGGAGGACTAGCTAGTTGCAGCTAGCAGAGCAAGAGGAAGCTGCTAGAAGGGTAGATGTTTCATACTATTGATCAAAGGCTGACTGCTTTACATAAGATACACGAGCAAGTGTTTTTTGGAAGTTAGTCCTGCACAAAGGCAATCTTTACCTAACAAAACAAAAACCCCAACTTCACATTTTATACACAAGGTTCCTCCCTCCAAAATAATTAGTTCTGTGCTTTAGGTTTCATTCTCACCTCTGACACGCGAGACAAAGATTTCACTTCTTGTGTCCAACAACTCCAGCAAGACACACACAGTGAAACAAATGAAAGGTACAACTCAAGTAAGCTGGTACATGTCAATGGCCCCAAATTTTACTGCAGCACCTGTGATAGGTAAAATATTGATTTCCTCCTGTCAGCACAGATGGGCAGAAGGCCCTACCACAGATATTCCCTATTATTTCTGTGAAGGCTATCTTTGCTCTCCTTATACCGAGAGGGTCATAGCCTCCCTGTGGAGATGCCTTTATGGCCTGTGTAAAATTAAAACAGGGAGCCTAATGGGTCTTGTTGAAGATTAAACAGGCGCACTGATACCTAGTTCAAATTGAACTTAACACCTCAGGTTGCTCATGTCAATTTTCTGAAACATGGGGAAAAAAGGTAATTGTCAATTAATGAGACCATCGACTTGGGTTTGATGGAAATCAATAACATGAAACAATATGAAGCTATACAATCTTAATCAGTATTCTATAATGAAAAGGCTTTTAGACAGATACACAGAGTAATTGGCTGTTCCCTTGTGGCCCATCCTCTAAGCTATACAATAGTCCAATTAAAATATAACATCAGTAGCAATACAGTTGTTTGGTTTGTGGTTTGGTTTTTTTAATATGCACTAGGTTACATTTGCTAAATCAAAAGTTGCAGACACTAAAACAGCATAGAACAGTAAAACGTGGATCAAATCCAAGTGATCAAATTCAGGTCAGGCACCACAGTCATGGATCTTAGGATTCCAATTCACTACTTCTCTAATTATATGTACAAGCTTGACCGTATAATTCACATCTCCGGGGTTCCACCAGAAAAACAACATTGCTCAAGTAGAAATTCCTCTTTCCAACATCGGTTGTAAAATCCTCTCAGGACAATTTCACATCTTTCATAAGAGAAATGAGACCAGTTTGAGATTAAATACACTTATTGCCACCAAAGAATAAGAATCCACGTCATCTTCCAAAACCAAAAAGAAATACCAAGAGTTCTTGAAGAGGATCAGGAAGGCTGGATGGGTACAGCACTAGAGAGCATATGCCCAGGAAAACCTTTCCAGCCACTTTTCCCTTTCATGAGTTATGGTAAAATGAAAGGATTGTATCAAAATGGTTCCGTTAGGTTACAAGTGCAACAGAAGTTCGTGAATGGAAGTTAAAGACCTGCTGCAGGCAGCGTTCCCAGATGCATTAGAAGAAAGGTCCACATTTCCTTACTTAGACCTACCCTTTTGAGTTCATTATTGATTAATGCATTCTTAGGCTAGTTTTGCCTACTAGAAAATTTTATAATATAAGGTAAGATACAAAATTTATTACATACTTCCACTGCATACTGGCTACTAAATAATAGAGCAAATTATAGGGGTTTTGGTTGGTTTTTAAATGATAAACTATCACATTGCTATCTGTAGGACTGGGCAGGCTGCCCACGTTAGAAGCTGCCCATGTTAGAAATATGATCTTTTAGATCATAATCTACCCAAAAATGCTCCTCTTTTAATCCTAACAGCTTGATAGGAACTAATGAGACATTTAAAACAACAAAATACCCCAAATTATTTCTTTAACAAGTTAAAAATTAAGCTAGATTCTTTTTTAGCATAAGCTAGTTTGTGAACGTCAGGCCCACTACTGTAAGGAGGTGGTCATTCAGACCCAGAGAGGTAGCTTGGTACTGGAAGAATGAATGGCAGAACTGGAAACTAAGCTGCCTGTCCAGTGACGCAAACACACACACCAAAAACTGCAGCTGTGACCCAGCCCATTATATCCCTGTTAAAAATTCTGACTGATCAGCTGCAAGAAGGCAGCCTGCATTTCACTGAGGTTGCTCTTCAGCGATCCTATAAAACATATAGGTGTTACACAATAAAATGTATTTTGCATTTCCTTAAATGTGGTAGGTAGGTTGGAAACTAATACTACATAGAGAAGCAGTTCTTACAAGGCTAAATTTTTGGTCAGTGTGACAGAAGTGACCCACAAAACATTTAGGCTACAAAAGACAGCAGATTAAGCACATTCACTTTAAGAGGGAAAAAAAAAAAAATTCTTTTTAGTTGTCTTTGGGAGCTGGATCCCCCCATGTACACTTAGGCAGTGCCATGCCAGCGCTTAAAGGTTTTTTGGTAGAACCCCACAAACAGGATTTTCATTTCTCTTTTAATGAGAAACAAGACCAGGTTATTACTTTCAGGCATCTAGATGCCATGATCTCTGATGCAGCAATGCCAAAGAAATACTGTAGGGTTAGTAGAAAGAGGCAAACCAAAGAACAAACACTGTGCTTAGTAAGGATTAAAATTCCCAAGGTGATTTCAATAGATTATTTAAGCCCTCTGAGAAGGAAAAGCATGGAAGGGGTGTCAGCATTCCATTAACAATGCATTTAGCCACCATCAGCTGGAAATACTACAGCACTTGGCATCTTCTTAATATCAGAATCACTCATCTGATTACAAATAGATTTTCACCCTCCAAACTGAAGTGAATCTTAAGCTTTGGGAACATCACAGCATGCTGGACACTGTCACACAGGCCATTATGGTTTTAACGTACAAGCTAAGCAGCAGCATTGCTACATTTCAGAGAGAGATTGGAAAGCTGCGTTTGAATAGCAGCATGAAACTGTGTAATTAAGGACATTTTTTTAAAGAATTATTGAACTTATTAAATTTAATGTCAGGCTTGAAATTAAATACCCAAATGTATTAAACAGTAAAAAAAAAAAAGAGAGAGTTACTTTAGTGTCTCACAGTACATCTCAGCTTTATCATTTGTTCCATGTAGACAGAAGTAGGAAGGTGGCGAAGGGATGGGGGAGAGCAATCGACGCAAACCAGATCAACAGTTCTGGTCTGGAGACTAAAGCTGGTGGAAGTGATTCAGAGTGGCACAGTTGTTCTTCTACTGCATGAAGTGTATCAGCCATCACTTTATGGGGAAAAAGGGAAATGAGAAGTAGAACTGGTATGATAGGGAAATTCTATTAAAAAGGCAACAGCCCTTCAGGAAAGGACGTTTCTGTAATGGCTATCCCTTTCGTTCCTTTACAGCCATTCTTTCTGGGATTTACACAATTAAAAAAGCTTCACTGATATTGGAACATTTACCAGCTCTATAGCTTCCTTATTTGTTAAAAAGTGTACAAACCCTACAACCTCGTGTAACATTTACAGGGCTTGTTGAAGGTCAGCAGCAAACAGTCATGAAAGCAAAGAGGCAGTGGTAGATTACCTTTTGAAAGCGAAAGAAGGAAAGAATCACTGAAGATAAAGCGGGAAAGAAACGTCAGAATTCCAGTAGCAGCAAGTGGTGCGAAGAAATTAAACCATCCTACCCTGCCAAGCATCCTCATTCTCCTGCAAATACCAAAGCTTTTATCATGCAGCTGTCAAATACTAAAACATTGCTTATCATGGAATAGGCAAGTGCAAAATTCAGTGGTAGAATTTTCATATTCTGTAACTATATTTATACAAATAAAGGGAAACTCTCTTATAATTAAACACAAATTACAAAAAAAAAAATCACACAGGACCTCCATTAATTTTGATATGAAGTCCAGTACATTTGATGTCATTCCCATATCCATTTCCTAGTACACCAAAGTTTTCTATTTTTAATAACAGCACAGCAGATGTTGACAGGGAGCAGCCAGTCTCAGAAGACACATTTGAGACTTAGGGGGTCCTGTGAAATTAACCTAAAACCGGTTTTGATTTGGTGAGATAAATACAGTAAGATAGGTCTTTTTCAAAGAGATTACTAGTTACATTTAAAATATGTGTCATTAGACAAAAATCCCTAAACATCAGAAAGGCAACACACAGATTTTGTTTTGAGCTGGCTGAGGACTTGACCAGTTTGCCCATATTAAGTTATGATCACCAAGGTCTCCTCTGCAACCAACCAGGCCAGAGTCCTGTTAAGTCACCATTTGCCACCTAGAAAAAGAGGAATGGAGGAAAAAAAAAAATCCACATATTATTTATTCATTTCAGCTCCTTAAACCACCATCAACATGCCTCTACTTTGTCAACCTTCCAGAAAAAGCAGGCAAACTTTGGCAGATACCACGGGTTTTGTGTAACAGGTTTACACCTGCCCGTTTTTAAAGACTCCTGAATGAAGAAGCTGAGGTATCAAGCAAATCCCAAACGAGCCAGCAACAGAACTCCAAATGGATCACTGAAGCGATGACTCGCTGCCGAGCTACGCAAGCCTCTTAAAAACGCCTCAACTCCTGAAGCTTTCTGCCCCACAGTATCTGTTTAAATTATTTCCCCGCTGGGTTCCTGAATCTCAAAGCAAATAGGTATCACAGACTATACCATTGCACGTTTGCTTTGGTCTGCAGTGTACCGATAGCTAAGATCAACTAAAATCTCCAGTGGACCAAGATCTAGAAAGAGACATAGTAGTGGACTTCAAGCTTTTACTAAATAATGCTGGGGAAAAACAACACAAAGATGCAGAGTCCACCTCAGCTGAGCTATAGTTCTCTGGAAAGCCCACAAGAATGTTAATCCAGCAGAAGAAACCATGTTTTAGAGATTCTTTCCATTCCATTGACTATACTGAATTTCAGAAGGATCCTCTAAAGAGCCCTATAGCATCTAATGGTGGCTACCCACCTTTATGTGGGCTTCACCTACTAGCAGAAAAATGTTTGAACAGCAAGACTACATTGGCAGAAATGGTTTGTGTGACAGTTTTCAAAGCATTTGTGTGCTGGAACCGCAGTTCAGCATGTAAGCTGATAAGGTTAGAACGGAAAATTACGTTGCTCTGCTGAGGCCAGTATCCTCACGCTTGCCTTTCTCACCCCTCTCTCCTCCTGTATTTATGGATGCTCTGCCATCACTATGGTATCTGACACATAATTTGGTTATTTCCTGAATACGTTTGGTCAGTAGCAAAGAACTGCAGAATAAAAGCACTATCATCATCTGTCCTGACGTGAAACCTGCCTATATGCTCCAACAGACAGCACAACTCATAATGGATGACCCTGGAATACTCTGCTAATATGGTGACTGTTTAGTGACCAGAGTCAGTGAGTAGCTCATTTGTGCTTGAAAAAACCCTAGGGTTTATAAACCCTCTCGTTACAATTTTTAACTACAGATGCTCTCCTCTTACCACCATCAGAATTCTAGGTTTTTGTGGTTTGGTTTTTTTAAATCTCTGATGTTCACTGACACAAGATTTCATTGTGTTTGCGTATTTTGAAATACAGTAAGCTGACAATGTTACACTACTTAGCATGAGTTCAACTATCTCATTCTTCTCTTCCTATATTTCCCACTCTCACCCCAAAGCCATCCATGAGGAAAAAGTAGTTGTGAAAACTGATCTGTCTGCAATATTTTGAAACAACAGCTGACTATAACTGCCCCTTCTATACGACTGGCCATTACTACTCTCCAGGGCAACCGTGTGACAAGACAGTCGTACAAAATAAATTCAGCATGTAAGGATCATGACAGTTGAAGAAGCTATAGATAGAAAGAACGTATCTGCAAGCAAAAGATCCATAAAATTGTGTTACGGGAAAAAGGGCGTGAGTGGGGGGGGGGAATGTTCTTCACTGCTTTTTTTTTTTCTTCCCCACTCTTTGAATTCTTTCAAGCAAAGCCACAATTACTTTTTTCCTTGTGATTTGGGAAAATTTCAGACAGTAGAGGAAATTCATGATTCAAGTTTCACACAATTCAGTAACCTTCCCCCCATCCTACTGTTACACATACATCATGCACACGTTAGAGAGCAAGACTGAAAAGGAAAATATTTCTTCAGCTAACTCTGTGGCTGATGGCACTCTGCTCCTGTCAGTGTGGCAAATGGAGTCTACCACAGCGTACTCATCTGTATTGAGAGAGAAATTACTCCTGCCCATCAGTCACAGAATGGATGAGGTACAAAATCCATTCCCATGATGAATAAATCAGAGTTAAAAAAGGTCAGGATGTCTTCAGTGTCTGCTGGGGACAAACCTCATTTAAGGTTATTACATTCTTGTCAAAATCTTGACCAGAGTCAGTTTACCTACCTCTTTCTTCCCTCCCTGTATTTCCTCCCTCCTTTTCCAAAAGTCACTCAGCTTTGCACGTATTTACTGCTTTGCTTTTTAACATCACATTGTTTTCTCTAGCAAAGTAGGGTATCTTGCCGTGTTACAATGAAGATAGCTTTAAGTTCAAGTAGTGTCCGTTCCAAACGTAGCACTGGAAATGGAAAAATACATGAGTGAGGCTCACCCCTCAAACCCACCCTTTAAAGAGTGTGAAACTCCTAGTTGTCCAACAAGAGTGATTCCTACATCTGAAGGGCTGGATGTCTGAAAGGAAAAATCTGACCACAATTTTTAGAAACAAGAGCTAAATCAGCAGTTAAAAGTTGTTGTGCAATTCAAGACTATCCTTCCCCTATTTATCAGTTGTAACAGACGAAATATATCCTAGGTACTCCAAGTAGGGTTGAAGATTGTTTTCCTGTCAACTCATTACTCATAGATCCATTTTCCAGTGTGGCAGAGAGATGTAATTTAGTTCAAGTGACCATCTGAGAACAAGAGCTTGTTCAGGACAAAATGAGGGCAGGGGATGGTTGGCTTCTCTGAACTGAAAGCTTTCTCATGATCTCAAATCAAACCTATGACTACTAATGGACTCCAACTAGGTCATCCTGAGAGGCTGTCAGAACATTTTTTTCCAATCTGTCCTCGCAGGACCCTCCTTCTCGCCATCTGAAGTCCTGAATTTTTTTGTGCTACAGGAAGAAGAGAAGTCAGGTGAAAAAACACTCTGTTCTTTTACTCTGAAAACACCTTTTAGACAGAAGCTACTATAAATTCACAGGTCATTTAAAGGAACTGCTGATATGTCATGGAGACTCCAACTATTTGGAACTCTTATTTGTTCCGTACTTTAAGTGTCTTTACAGATTTCTCTTTCTGGCTGTAATTCATGACAGCAGCAGGAAAATGTGTGTGTATCCCCTCCTAGCAGTTCACTTGCTGCGGCTGCTGTTTTCCCTCTACTCTAGTCACAGTCCATGATCTGCAAGCATAAAATTTGTTCCTCTGGAAAAAAAAAAATCAATCCAAGCAAAAGGACTAAAATCTCAACTTGGGAATTAGCAGGTACATTTAAAGATTCCTCACACACACACAGACACCTGCCTCAAAGGAAAAGAAAGCAGATATTGATGTTCAAGAAGAACAAGATAGCTTTATATAAGGCCTGCTTACCCCTTCCCCAAAATACTTTCTAACAGATTCTCACAGAGTCAGTAATCAATCAAGGAACTACCCTGCTTCAGGAATAAAGCAGGAAGAAAAGCATTCAGCTGTGGAGCTGACAAAACGAGAACAGCCCCGCCACAGCCACAGGAGCTGCGCGCTGGAGCAACCACAGCTCGTCTGGGCAGGGGGCTGAGGAGTGCCCACCCTCCCGCACCTCTCCCCGTGGCTCCCCCTTCCAGGAGGAGCTAGCAGAGGCCCTCTGAGGCCACCCAACTTCGGGCTACGCCACATGATGCAGATCAGCAGTTCCAGACAAGAGGATTTGTGTGTTTTTACAAGCATTGCACATCTGTCTGGAAACAGGTCAGAGGGCGCATTTTGCTTTAAGAGGAATTGAAAGTGCCCACTGAATCAGCAGTAGGTTTCTTGTTATGCTGTGAAGCACACTTCAGGTCTGAAAATAAAGCTAAGGGTTACCAAAGCTTCAACGGCTATTGTGCATGCTACAGTTTTCACTCCTTTGGATATTTAGTACCCATAAACCTAGTTCCCCATCTGGGTAATGCTTCCTTTAAAGGCACCCTGCTGCTGACGGGGAAATGTGGAATGGTTTCCACACCAAGGACCCCAACGGGACAGGGAAGGTTAAAAACCTTACAATAAAGAGGAGAATGAGAAGGGAACGAGAGGGGAAAGCAGCTTTGCTAACTCTTCAAGTTTCATTTGTGAAATTAATTAGATCATTATAAAATAGGAAGACAGACACATTCTTGATGTCCTGGAATTTAAGCTCATGGAAACAGCAAATGTACGCTTGTGATAGAATAAAAAAAAGGCTGCTCTATTACTCCAATCATGGCTGTCATCACAGGCTGAAGCCAGACCTCGGCAGGCTGATGAAGCTAGCCCTCGGCAGCCCTCTGCTGGGCTGCCTGGGTGGTGACCACAGCGGCCACGAAGCAGGAGAACGGAAAATCCCCGCGGCTGGGGAGCGGAACGGCAGGACCCCCCCGCCGCCGAGAGGTGCCGGTAAGCGCCGAAGGGCAGCGCCCACAGCACAGCGACCGCCTGGTCTGCTTGGACAACGCAGCTCTCCCTTCCCATTTACCACCTCCGCATCTTGTCAGGAGTGTTTTAATTGCACGACACAGCTGAAGAAAATGTTTGGAAGTGAAGTACTGAACTCAGAAGTAGCCGGATCCGTACAGAAGTCGGCTGAGCGCCCCGGGCAGGCTGCTCAGGCTCCTCCCTGCCCCCCCCACCTTGGCAGTCGGCTTCTCAATTTAGTTTTAAGTGTTTGTTTTTAATCGCACATGTCAGCATGCCGGGTGGTTAACTTCCAACGTGTCACACAAAACAAGAACAAGCCTCCCAGTTAATCAAATACCAACAAAACATCTCATGTCATATTAACGATACTTGGATCGGAGCCAGGGGGAGTAAGTTTGAAAGCCAAGATCCCTCTGCTTTCCTCACTATCTTAATTACTGTGCTACGCTGAAGCTGCTAGGAAAATGGACATCAAAATGGACTCCTGCACACTATGACAAAAGAGGTTTTTAACGATGCCTGTGGTTGCACCTCTCTCCCTCGCTAAAATAATGAGCACATTCTGGACCCAAAGCCTTGTCCTTAGGTTCCACGCAAGCTCACACGCATGCTACAGGCTCTACTCAGCTGCAAGACCCCTCCTTCAATCCATGGTCCATGGGACTGACGAGAGCATTAACTCATTCCGGCTATGTCCGCACTTTCTCCAGAAAGAGGTGCTCCCTCTCTTTGGGTGCTCTGCTGCTTTCGTGCTAGGAACCAGCCACGCACAGCCACACAGTGGGGCTAAACTGGTAACGTGCAACCAGGGCTGAACGTAGTAACATCTCTTCCAGAAGCTCTGTGGTCATACGTTAAGCTTAAACCAATGACCAAGCTGTATTTTAATTACAGCTGGGTTCAGCTAATCACAACCTTTTAAACATCTGCAGATCTCACAGGAAACAGGTTTCTTTACATAATGTAAAGGAGATTTTTAGGCAATATGCAGACTTGGTAAATGTGTTTTTTTCTTTTTTCAACATAAAGGTACAAGATCCATAGACTGGAAAAACTCACCCACTTCCCTGATCAAATTAGTCAAATATTTTGAGCAAAAAACAGCCCTCAAGATGCTAGGAACAAAATACTGCAATAATGGTGACAATAACATTCTCAAGCTATAAAAACACTAAACCAAACTTGCAGCCTCAATTTGCATTTCCCAGAGAGAGGCCTAACTTTAACATATTGTAATAACATTGCTATTAAATTTTGGGGGTTTGTTCTTTGGCTTTCGGAGGGATGAGTGAGAGGTACTGGGCAGTTTACACAATCACACTTTCCAGTACTGAATACATACAAATGGCTGGCTTAACCAAAGAGGATAACTTCACATAATCAGCTAGAATTATTCTGATTTTGTATTCAAGAGTTATAGGAACTTTCTAGGGGAAATCAAACTAATAAAAAATAAAATCCAGAACACACCACCACCACACACAAATCTCTGGAAAAGCTGGGGGAAGGGAGGGGGTGAGGGAGGATACAAAGGAAACAACAATCTTGGACTTTGAACTTCTGCATAGGGCAGAACCTTTATTATTATTATTATTATTATTGTATCTTTATAATAAAATTTAAATTCCAGAAAGGTAAAAACAGTAGAAGTCAACAACATTACCAGTTTCTTTCTTAGAGTCTTAAATGGATGAACAGGTATTTTGGTGAATGGCTCACACAGCTACATTGTAAACTGTTCATCTCCTGCCTGCCTCTTGAACACCTCTCACTTATTCCAAAGATCAGATCTCAGGTGCTAGAAAATAAAATTTTGTTATAGTTCAAGACTATAAATCTGTTCTTTCTACTGTAAGAAGCTTCCAAGACATTCTTTTAACAGTACCAGATCCTAACACCCTCTCACAATTCACAGAAATACCATGGCCAAATTTTTAACATTACTTCCAAACAGGATTTAATATCTTATATGACGAATATTTATATTTCTTTTTGGATATGATCTGCAAAAAAGACATCAATTTTTCATAATACAAGACCCAAAAATATAAAGCCACTTAAAATTTTTGCAGCAGGTATATCCTACTGAATGTTACATACTTTTGGCAAAAACTGAAAACAGCGGTATGTTAGTGGTACAGAGAGGGCATAACAAAGACGACAGGAGTAAACACAAAATTTAGCCTTAGCTAACTCTTTCTGACCAGGCAAGTGTCAGCTGGACAGAAAGAGAACAGATCCCCTACAATATGCCAAAGTAGTATATTACAATGGCTTGAGAATCCTCCACATTAACAGGGAACATCCATTTGTCTTTACTGTGATCAGAAAATTAAGAGAGACAGAGAATTCCACGCACACATACTAGTGCAAGATTGTTCTCTAGAAAAATTACTCTAGAGTTCTACCCAATTTCAAAGCAGATGAAGGTTTTCTTTTTCTAGAATACTATCCCAGAGGGCAAGAAAATTGACACAAACCCCCTCACTTTTACAGCTCATCCTTCAGTTCATAAACAACTTTGAAAAGAAACCTACTCTTCAGAACAAGGTTGTTTTTGTGATCCAAAATGATCAGTCCAGGAGAGGCCAGATTGGTGCAATCATGCAATCATACCGGTAATCAAAGTAGTGGCTCAAATTGTTCACAAACAGCTGAAACCAAGACATGCGGCCAGGCTGAGACTACAGATGTTTATGAAATGTTAACTGGGCATTTCACTCAGTTCTGAGGCAGAATTAACAGCCTCAGGTACCGACCTTATGATTTAATTGCCCACTATAATACTCTGATAGTTTAGCAGTTTAAGATATCATCATTGTTAACACACTGATAATACCGATTCAGTTTCACTCCTGACCTGGATTTACTGCATTGCTCATTCTTATTTAGTACTTCAGACGGTAACTATAAGTAAGTGAGACTTGCTTGCCTCTTTTTTTAGTCCATTAGGAACAAGTAAGAACTGCTTTCCTTTTCACCTTTAGAACAGGACCGATAACTACAAGTCCAAAAGATTTATTGAAAAACAATCCGCTGCATCTCTATGTTAATATCTTTGCCCCTCAAAATGAAAAATACATTGTAAAAGAATATACTCCTGCATTCTTAATTTCATACGTCTCTAATTAGTACACAGTGACAAATGTCTGCTAGGTAATAAGATACATTGCTTTCACTCATGAAACAGATTTCTGTCACTCCTGCAGTTCAAAACCCTATTGCTAGAATAAAACACATTCACTAGTAATTGATAAAGATGTATTTTCTGACAGAGGCTTCCCATTAACCCTTCACCCTGAAATGTCTTCACATTTGGATGATGCACATTACTTACAGTTACTGTGCTAAGACAAACGGTAAAACTACTGTTGCCCCATCCTATGTGCAAACATCCTCAAGGAAAACCAGATGGTTATTGATTTGCTTCACAACATTACTGTATTAACAAGATCCACTGATAAGAGGTTTCCCACACTTAAGTTACAAGAACCTTTCTTCTGGAATCCACCAGGCACTTGGAGGCTATTTATGCTGCCATTAACAGCATATGCTGTGCACACATACAACACTTAGTGACAGAATGATTTACAGGGCATGGAGTAGGCTAGGAAAAGGGATGCTGCGCTGTCAAAGTAACATCTCATTATATCATATGAAAATAGTGAAGAGGAAAAGAATAGGGCAGAGGGAGAAGTGGAATAAAAACAATTTAAATAGCTTTCATGCTGTTTCTAGGAGACCATGTAACATAGCTGCTGAATGGAAGATGCCCGTTGTCAGTACTGTGCTGGTTTTGGCTGGGCTGGAGTTTTCTGTCTTCACAGTAGCTAGTATGGGGCGATGTTTTGGATTTGTGCTGAGAACAGTGTGGATAACACAGGGATGTTTTCATTCCTGCTGAGCAGCGCTTACACAGAGTCGAGGCCTTTGCTGCTCCTCACCCCACCCCACCAGCGAGGAGGCTGGGGGGGCACAAGGAGTTGGGAGGGAACACAGCCAGGACAGCTGACCCCAACTGACCAAAGGGATATTCCATAGCATATGATGTCATGCTCAGCACATAAAGCTGGGGGAAGAAGGAGGAAGGGGGGACGTTCGGAGCGATGGCGTTTGTCTTCCCAAGTCACCGTTACGCATGATGGAGCCCTGCTTTCCTGGAGATGGCTGAACCCCTGCCTGCCAATGGGAAGGAGTGAATGAATTCCTTGCTTTGCTTGTGCACGGGGCTTTTGCTTTCCCTATTAAACTGTCTTTATCTCAACCCACGAGTTTTCTCACTTTTACCCTTCTGATTTTCTCCCCCATCCCATTGTGGGGGGAGCGAGCAAGCAGCTGTGCGGTGCTTAGCTGCCAGCTGGGGTTAAACCACGACACAGCCATACAGCAGCAGTAATACAGAACGGTTGGGAGGGTGAAAGAGGAAAAAAGAGGTACACACAGACACTGGCTGAGTATTATTCCCATTTCAGATTGCTGATTTCCCCCAGAGAACAAAATTAAATAAAGCACGAGGAAGCCAATATGGCCACCGGAGAACTTAAACAAAGAAGAATCTCAGCTTTTAGTAAAACAATGATGATAATAAATTAAACAGAAACACAGTATTAGAACTCGGATAGATGTGAAAGTGTTTTACAACTCTACTGGAAATACTAAGGTAGACTTTGCGTGGAAGACTGAGCTGACACTCCAGGTCATTTCTTTTTGCAGAAACAAGAACTGTTTTGGCCAACAGAAGAGTATGGCTGCACAGAATCTGTGCCTTGAAAGGAGACAGATGATACTGAAATGTTGCTCTTCAGCCTCAGGCCATTTACAGAAGTAGATCAGGAAATGTTTTTACAGATGAGAGGACATGCCAGGTACATAAAGTCCCAGCTCCAAAGAACAGACAGCCTCATTGCTAATTTCTTTCTCTGCTTTTTGAGAAACCTGCCTTTCTATTTGAAGTTATCTGACAAGTCCAATCACCTCTTCGAACACTCAAAAAAAAAAACCTGACAAGTTATGTATCAGGCAAAGTTTTGTATCATTTATACATTATGATCACATTTTCTGTTTCGATTTTCAAGTATCTTCTACCTCTAAAAGCTTAAAAAGTTATAATTTCCTTTTTCACCATCCTCCTTTATAAATAAGAACAGTCATTTCTGTTTCATACACAAAAAATACTAGGGTTCAAGGAAGGCCAAACTACTTGACTGGTGCCACAGAATAAGTCAATAGAAGAGCTAGGAACAGATTGCAGCTGTCCCAGTTCCCAATCTTTTGCTTTAGTTATAAGACTGCAGAACTGCAGAGGTGAAATCCAGGCTGAGACTGTTGCCAACTGGCCATTAGACAAAAAAAGCAGATCATTTAAAGAGCTCCTCCGCAGAAGGATTTGACTGTTGGACCTCACGAGGTAGCACACTGAAGGCAGTGATTTGACTTAAGCCCTTGAGAAGCGGGCTTAGCAGATAGAACAGTTTTGCACTGCCAGCTTCACAGAACTTCTTGAAGATTGATCTGGTAGATTACATACGCACGTACGTATGTATGTCTGTAACAGATGACACTAAGTGCCACAGGCAACTTTAATAAAATTACTTTACACCAGCAATAGCAACAGTTTTCAGTGCAGCGCTTAACACCGAAAGGAACAGAGTTGCTATTAAGTGCACCATTTTCCAAGGTGCTTGCTTTGTGGTTATCTGCATATAGGCAGTTTGGAGACAAACATACTAAACATTACTTGCAACAACAGGATGCAAAACGTGGTGCAGCTCAAGTTTGCAGCATTTAAATCTTGGGATGGTGCTTACTGCAGCAAACATTTGGCCCAACAATAAACCTTTGTCTCTGACGGACACTCTTCTGTGTACAGAACACTTTAAGCAAACTACTTGGAAAAGTGCCACACATTCATCAAAACTGGACCTGTTTATAGGAATGTACCTTTTCAAAGTACCTATATCATGGATTTGAACTCAAGGTCTTGCATCTCAGATGAGATGCCTAAACACCCATGTTCTTCTGGCATCTGCTGGCTTCAAGAAATTGCCATGTTCTCTTAAGAGAATACCCCAACATTACAGCAGTATGAAGTTAAAAGACTAATTAATTTCAGAAATTTCAAATGCATGGTAGTACCGCAATTGAAATGCAACTGTAGGTTTTTTTTTTTAGTTAGATGTGTACAGATAATACAGATAGGTAAAATACATGTATCCACAGACAATCCTGAGTGATCCACAGAACTCCCAGATACTTTGGATCAGAGATTCCCAAACTGTGGATAAGGTGTCCTAAAGCTTCCCACAGAAGTACGCAATATACTTTTATCTTGCAGAAGATATAAAACCGCAGAAAAGGCTATATGCCTCCATGGAGACAGATTATAAGGCTCACACAAGATACTATGTTCTAAATTGGTGCAAATCATCTGATTTACAGTAACTATCCATGTGTGCTCTTTACCCACAGCAAGTGTAAAACAATTTGAATTAGGAACACCACAGTTATTTGGAAAGTAAATTTCCCAGGATTTGTTATATACTGCAGAGCCGCTAAGACCCATTGCTTTTAATAAAGCTTTACTCCACAAGGCCCAATCTGTCTGCAACAAAGAAGGAATATCTCTGCTAGGTCTGAAAATTGTGGAAGAGACAGCAGACGGTTCAGACACAAGACTCACACTCATTGCCAAACTGGTCATAGTAGGTTGGCTGATAAAATTTTAATACTTAATATTTAAAGATCATGGAAGAAAGAACTGGTTTGTAAACTCCCAAGAGTGGCGACTGCTGTTAACTAATGACACAGCTTTTCAATCAGACCGTAACACCTTGCACTAAGCTTTAGAATATTCAGTACTAGTTAGCAACGTAGGGCCAAAAGAAACTGCAGCCATACCCCAGTATCTACCAAGGATGCATTCCCGAAATGTGTAACACTTAGTATTTGACAGAGCAAAGCTACTTTTCCCATAAGAATTAGTTTAATAGATGGGGGGTATATGCAGGAACTTCAAAAAGACACTTTAAACACACAGAGATAGTACGTACAAGGTAGAGCATCACAGAATGGTTGAGGTTGGGAGGGACCTCTGGAGATCATCTGGTCCAACCCCCCTGCTCAAGTAAGGTCACTTAGAAGAGGCTGCACAGGACCATCTCCAGACAGCTTTTTAATATCTCCAAGGTGGGAGACTCCACAACCTCTCTGGGCAATCCATTCCAGTGCTTGGTCACCCGCACAGTGAAAAAGCGTTTCCTTATGTTCAGTCGTGTTTCAGTTTGTATCCACTGCCTCCTGTCCTGTCACTGGGCATCACTGAAAAGAGCCTGGTTCCATCCTCGTTACACCCTCCCTTCAGGTATTTGTGTAGGTTGATAAGTTCCCCCCTGATCCTTCTCCGGGCTGAGCAGTTCCAGCACTCTCAGCCTCTCCTCATAAAAGAGATGCTCCAGTCCCTTCATCGCCTTCGTAGCCCTTTGCTAGGCTCTTCCCAATATGTCCATGGCTCTCCCATACTGTGGAGCCCAGAACTGGACACAGTACTCCAGGCGTGGCCTCATCAGTAGTGAATAAAAGGGAAGGATCACTTCCCTCAATCTACTGGCAACAGGATGGAGAAGCAGGAACAAGGTCAGGGTCACCGATTCATCAAATAGAAGAGATCAAGATCCGAGTTGTCCAACAAAGGAGACGCTGCTGTTTCATAACTGATCATGTTACAGAAGATTTAATCACCATCAGATTTCATTGTCATCACCCTCCTTGGGTAATTTAATGGAAAAGGACAGAAAAGCAAGGCAATGATAACAATTAACAGTGCACTGTATTACATGATCAGCAACAGAACTCTGAAACAGTGGATAAAGAAGTAACAGATATAGCAAGGTATTGCTGTACTTGGGTAACTGAATCTAGTTCTCTATGATCAGACTGCCATTTAACAGCAAACATTCAAGATCATATAGAATCTACCTGAAAGCAGCTCAGTGCTCAAATTTGTGGCAACACAGATCAGCAGTGCTGAATCCTTGTGAAGAGGAATGTGTTTCCCACCATTTAAAACAGACTCACTCCTCTCCAGAGCTTGCTGGACTTCACCGTTTGGTGACGGTAACTCTGCCACACACATAGCCTTCCCTGTGAAGTGCGAAGCACAGTAGTCTGAGCAGCACTCCAAATGCTAATTACTACTGCTCCCCCGCACTTGCCTTTTAACTGAGAAAGAAGAAAAAAAAGTACATTAACAAGATCGAAGAGAAAGTAAAGATGAAGAGAGAATAAAAAATAAAAATGTGAATTGGGCAGATGGATCATCAAGTCAAGAGGTAAAATACCATCAGGGGATAAACAACCTTCCTAAGGCAGGAAGTGTGGAAAGCTACCCTTGTAATATCGCAAAGTAGCTTATGGGAAAGGAGTTAATAGGTTTAAATACTTTCTCTTGTTCACTGGGACGTGTGCAAGCGATGTTTGAAATCCGGGCTTCACACGGCCGGAGCCGCTTCCAGCACCGGGAGCGGCCCCGCGGCGCCCCCCCGCGGCCGCAGCCCGCTCCGGGCGCGCTCCCTCCGCTCGGCCGCCGGCCAGACGGGACCCCGCGGGCACAAGTCTCCCCGCGCACGGCCACAGCCTCGGCCTGACTGACCAGCGACCCCTTTCTCCACGTCGTTGCAAGACAGGGCAGAGTGTATCAACGCCATGGATGGCAACGCATCTTCATTACACAACAAAAAGCCGGGTTTGATATCTCGTATCACTTACAGGATCTTGTGCCAGCTCTGTGCCAGCCCCCGGACTTACTTTAATAGCAAAAAAGTTAACTTTGACAGAAGACAAAAAAATGGACTCAGGTTACACACAAATACCAACCTCTGACTGTTACCTTTCAGGGATTTCCTGGTTAATCTCCTTTTTAAAGTACAAAACTTCCTCTTGTCTCAAATACTGACAGGCTGCCACACAGCACCAGAAAGCAACGTTTGCTATGCTATCCTATGTGTTACCCACACATATGCTTATTCAAGACACTTACGTACATAATGGACTTGTAAAATTGTCCCTTTATTTGTGGAAGGCCATACTGCAACACTGCTCAGAAACATGACAATCCCTGGAGGGTAACGTTTTATTTTACTGCAATATTTATATAGCACGGTGCTTCCAGTTCCCCTCCTTTCAGGAGGGGAGTAAATATGCACAGCAAGCTAGAAAATGAAGTCACTATGATGCAACCTAGTGAAATAACGGATTGTGCTAGAAGGACACGGACTCCGGAGAGCTTTCCATCCCTTATGCGCTCATTACCAGAAGGCAAGCAGACAGACTCTCCAATTCAGAGATCCCAGGAAACAAGAAGGCGGCAGTCACGACAACATGGTTTATTTATTTATTGCAAAGCATTTGATTTAACTAGGAAAGTGCTATCAGAAGAAACCAGAAATGTGTAGAAGAGCAACAACACTAAGATAGTGCTTAATGGCATTTAATATTAGAACTTCAGAGATCTATTTCTTTCATGGGGTATTTGTAATCACTCCTGCAACTACATGATCTTCATAGTAATTCTGGTTGGACGATATTGGTAGACAGCAGCTTCTAAGCAAGACTCCTGTTACTCAGCTCCACTAATAGACAGAGCCAGCTATAATTTCAGCATAATCCTGATGGCTCTCTTTCAGGAGCAATTCTTCCACCTCTTCTCCCAAGCAGTCTCTAGTTTCAGTTGTGCTCTCAATATCCCTCCTATTTTCCTACTCTTAACATCGTTGTAAATTTAAAAAGTACACACTGGCTCAGACTTTAAAAGAACTCACGGTATCTGCTGTACCGCTGCTTAACCAAATCAGCTCAACTGTTACAGTTCTTTTTCCTCACCCTAGCAAAGTGGGCATATCCAGAGCACATACTTCTCCCAGACCACCCAACAAGTCACAGAAGTGGAATATTAACACTGACATTTTTCATCATCACTCAAACCAGCAGGGTTGCAGGCAGAAGCAAACACTTTCAATTACAAAAATTTGGTTTGCAAAAATACTTAGCCACATTAAAAAAAACCCTTCTGATTACACAATTCAAAACCATAGTCCAAAATCTAAGACTATTCCTGATAAACTGATGAGACAAGATGATCTCCTGTGTTTTACATTTCAGGACATGGTCTCTAGGCACATGTAATCATCAGCTCAGGCTAGTGACCAGAATTCTTACTTCAACAATGCACTGTCATTACATGCTGACTTGGCATTACTTACAAAGAAGGGGGGGGGAAAATCAAGATTATATCCTCTGTGTATATATATATAGTAATCACAACATCTTCCACATTTATTTCTGTCTGGCTGCATAGGAGTTGCAAAAAGAAACTTGCCTTTCACTTACCTCTATATACTGTAATTGCCAACACAGAGTATATGAAATGGCAGAACAAGAAATTGCAACTTAATGAGAAAGCTATAACAGAACGCTCAACAAGAAGGGATGGAGCAGCAAATTCTTAAAACCATCTACTTGGTTCATATTCCCTTTAAGAATGGCTGTCAGTATAAATGCTGTATCAGCATCTTATTCTCTTAAAGGAAAAATATGAAACACATTTATGTTTCCCACAGACATGTCATCGTATTTTAACAGTAAGTTGCTAATAAGAATCTCAGCACTTCCTGGGTTGTTTAAGCCGTCCACAATGATTATGAGTGATTGTGTTTTAAAAGTCAGTGAAATGGAGACAAAGCTCAAAACGTTATCATCACTTGCGGCAATGTTAGCAGCTTCTATTCAAAAGAAAGCAACACCTATTTTGTTGCATATATACAATGAATGCAACATTTACACAGTGGGAAAAATCTGTTCCCTGTATAAATCCAGGGCATGTCATTGCAAACAAGGTTTTTAATTAAAATTGGCATTTTTGAGCCTCCTACTGACTGACAGCGTCTCACTGCCTCCTCCTCAGATGGCTAAACTGGCTTCCAAGAGAGATGGCGGAAAGAAACAAAATCACTAGAATACCTAACTTTGACAAGTCTCTGCTGGGGACAATTTCAATAGCAGGATGCTGCAGAGAGAGGTAAGGAAAGAATAGATGACTACTCAGGAAGTCTTCCCTAATGAAGGCTCAAAACATCACAAACAAGACAGTGGAGGAGGCATTTTATGCCTGATCAAGCAGGACAATTTTAATCAGAAACCATATTGTTAAAGGGAATACAGAACAATGTCCGCAACTCAGTGGGTGCAGCTTGCTTTGAATGCAAAAGTCTAGACCTCTGGCTGGGAGGTTAGCTCAGCTGTCAGCATTGACAAAGCTTTAACCCTCTCAGAAAATAGGCAGAGGTAGGCTCTGAAGTCAGATAGATAGATAGATAAATAAATAAGACTTCCTTGGCCAGAACATTTTCTCCAATTTAATGCAAAGAGTTTATATTGACTGCTAGAACTGTACCTTCAGGAGGCTCTTCCCGCAGATGAGGAGGCAGTTCTTCACTTGTTGTCTCAGTTTCATCTTCCACCATCTGTGTTTCTAAGCTAGGTCCCTGCAGAACAGAACAGCAAGAAGAGGTAAATTGGAGAAAGTTCAAAAAGGAACCACAGAAATAATTACAGGATGAGACAATACGCCAGACAGTAAGGACACAAGGAGCTCACTTTAGCTGATGAAAAAGAAAGCTGCTGGGAGATGTTTGCAGTCAAATTACTTACAGGAAGGGGGGAAGGAAAAAAAAAGTTAAAAAAAAAGGAGATTCTAAGCTAGCAAACAGAGTTACAAAGGTCTGAGTAGATTAAAAACCAGGAACTGAACAGTGAAGCGCAATTTCTAAATTACTAATTCTAAAACACACAATGCAATAATAAATTCATATCCCCTTTTACCAAGGGAGATGGCAGCACATTTGCCATCAGTTGGAATTTTCAGGAAAAAAAAAAATCTAATCTTTGATTTGTCTTACCAAGCCTAGATTCTGAAATGTCTGTGGCCTGTTCAATACAGAAGGAGATCAATACAGGTTATAGAAATAGTCCCACACCTCATTTTTCAAAGGAAGATAAAGCAAACCTGTTTACAATCTTCTAACCCACCTAGGTCGACTGACCATGTAGTTTTCCCCTACGTGCCCCTACACATGCGTTTGTGCCTGTATGTGTAACATGCTAAACTAACCACTCCTAAAAACTACCACATTTTTGGTAGTTTTGCATTTCCACTTTCCAGCCTTCAGGATCTTGGAAAGAGCCTGCAACGTTGCTGATGAAAGGATGTGAGCAGAGTTATCAGATTTGTAGACTTAGAGAGCATTTACTTTTATTTAAGGCTGCTGAACTCATTTTGCACACACAATATTTTCATGGCTTGTGGAGCTATAAAAGTGTAGTTGCTTTTTCAGTTTCCAACTATCAAAGGAAAAAAAACCCACACTGTCTGCTCCCCCCCCCCCTTTTTTTTTTTAAGTAATGGCAGAGTAAACACTAGGCATAGCTATGGAGCTCCTTAAAAAAAAACTAATCAATTTTCTTCTTTTGGAATGCTGGTACAGTCAAGAGTGAAATCAGAAACTTAGCGGACATTAGGAAACGAGGCTTTTGTGCACTTTGAAAACATTAATGGGTTTGTAGTCTGAACTATCTGCAAATGGGTATTAACATATGCAGCTGGAAGGTTACAGAAGCCAGCTTAAACACTAGTACATCAACAGCTTGCAAGATTCTATTCTTTGAACTCAGGAAGAAAAAGGGCTCATAGCATTAAAGCTGCAGTATTTTCGTATTTTCCAAACTCTGTGACTGCAAGGTTACCCCCAACAGCATTGCGTACTTTCTGTTCCCTCATTTTGCACATTATAAAGACTAACACACTTTTTAAATTTCTTCCTTTGCACAAGTAGCTTACATTTTAATCCATTCCCCTTTTTTTCAACAAAATGGGCATGAAAACAAGAAGTACCAACACATTGTTTTCAAGAGTCTGATAGCAGGAAAAAACAGACCACCCAGGTGAAGTGTACCAGTCTATTGTGTTAGTGCCACCGTCGCAACCTTGATTTCTGCCATCCATGAGTATATGCAAGCTTTACCTAAGCTATTTACCTATTTCTCCTCATTTAAAAACATCCGGTATCAATACTGCCCAGCTTTGGTCAATGGACAGTTCAAACATTAAGTCATGCCTTGTAGTAGCTATCATGGAAAGGAAAAAAAATATTTTTACCACAGGGTACAGGTGAGAAAGCAGTAAGTTGCCTGACTTAGTCCAATTAAAAATCAAACCCAGGAGCCAGTTATCAACACTGCGGTCTAACCATCTCCTCACTTCATCTAAATAACGTGATCTAGATTTTAAGAATGTGTAAACAATTCTGGACAGGAGCAACAAATTGAATATAGAGTATGTATTTGAAGAAGCTTCTACATCAACCACTGGCAATATATTTATATACATTTCTTTCCTACCCATTAATGCTACAGAGAGAGAAAGGAGAAGACAAGGCTACATTAGTATACCAAATTAGAACGTTTATTTTCATATAAAAGATGTAGACATGTAGGACATGAGGTACCAGTATTTGCCTTGCAAACATTCTGAACCACAGCTGTAAGAACTCCTGAACTAGAAGTGGTCTTGAATCCTTTGCCTACACTTTCCAGTTTGCAACACCAAAATTATTTTAATTAAAAAAAAAAAAGTAACAGAACCATCTGCACAAGGCAAAGCTTAAGTCCTTACTAACTATATGATGCCCAAGGAGAAAATCCAAATTCCAGGGAGAAGGAAAAGCCAGTAAGAAAAACATTCTCTTTCCTTCTTCAAAATAGTCAGCAGTCTCACTTTGCTACCATGAGACAAACTTGCTCAGTGGCTTCTCCCACCAACAATCCATGATAGTGATGCTCCTTTGGGTTACAGTTGTTGTCATCTACATAAATACAAAGAGGATGCAAAATGCTATCAAAAGCAAGTCATGGCATTATGTTTTTTTTCCCTTATGCATGAACTACTACTCAGTGTTCACCAATAATACAACTCTCCAGTACACTGTTATCATTGACGATACTTACTCTGAACTAAGGAGATCAATACAGGTTATAGAAATACTCCTTAGCTGAAGGTCAGCCTTAGCCCTAAGTATTAACAAATCCAGCTATGAGGAAAACAGAGTCCACTACAGATCACTATGAAGTCCATGGCTGAGATGCTGTTTGCCATCACCTACTTCCCTCCAATTCAAAACTTAACACTTGCTACCGGAATCGCACAGAAGAAAAATACACAATCCAAGATTACTACTTTTATAGAACATTCTTAATATCTAATAGAAATGGCCAGAATTTTTGAAGATTTTTTTTCACTACTCAAAAACAATTATCACAACACAGCATATTTTGAACTGTATTTTGTATGCATTTCCTGTATTTTTTTGAGAATCTTCCCAGAAAAACACTGAAAAAAACTGATTTACGAATTTTTTTATTTCAAAATGCAATGCTAAAAATTGAAAACACAGTCTAGATTGAAGCATGGCATGTCAAGTAACCAAAAACTTAGCTTTTCCAAGAATTGTTTTGCAAGAAACTTTGAAAACTTGACATTTCCTAGTTCCTAAAATGAAGTTAGAAATGTTTTCTACAGAATAACCCAAGTTCTTACCTCGTTGATATCACTGTATTTAATCACCTATAATATAGGGAGCCACTAGGAGAAGTAGTCTCATAAACATCTGTGTTTATCAGGCTTCAGCGTATCAGTTTAATCATTGAGACCAGTGAATAATTGTGCACACTGTCGTTACTGAATTTCACTAAGTAATTAAAATGTAAAACAGTTAACAGTAGATGAGATCCTGGGCTCTTGTATCCATACCTAGAAGTAATACTTAAGGCTCAAACACTGACAGATGTTATTAACAAGATTACAAAGCCTTTTTACAATGGCTTTGTATCTTAGATTAGCACATCCATTGTTTTTTTAGTTATATCTGCTAAGTTCAATTTACCAGGGCTACTGCAAGCTTGCAGTACCCAAGATATCTGCAGTTCTGGCAGCACGGTAATCTACAGCAATCAAAAATTCCAGGAAATTGTCCTCTAAGAAGATTTATAACTAAGTTATAGTTAAAGTTGTTGGTCTCAACTTTGTTTTTTTTTTAACACTATTATTTCACGAATGAGGCATCGGTTACATTTGTTTTTTCATTCTTGAAGATCCCTGACAGACCAACAGGAGAATGGGATGCACACAACTGTACCAAGTTAAGGGCTTGCAGATAAGCAGCCATGCAGTGTCTAGCAATTCTATAATAATCCTCTTGACCTGCAGCCATGGCAGAAGGAATGCACACAGATGTTGCTCTTGCTTTGACGCTCCCTCAAGCAGCATCTAGGATGCAGGAAGATGTATCAACAGTTCAGAAACATCAGCAGACTATTAACTGTTATTTCAATTATTTAGGGTTTATATAGCCTTTTTAATTGAGAATGTGGTTCCATTCCTCACTAGAGCCATTGGAGAAGCAAAGATTTAAACAGGTATTATTACAGGAATAGTTAGGTTGTGGCGTGGAGCCTAGGAACGTATAACTAAGAAAAACCTCTTGGCTCTCCAGAGGCAGTCCCTGCTTTCACAAGCAAACACATCACACAATTCCTTTCAGCAATTCATGAGTTTCTGACTATGAGCATATTAAGGTTTAGTGGCAATTTTTATTCGTCATATTTTAAAAGAAGATCTAAGCTGACCAGAAACAAGTCAGCTCAAGCAGAGGCAATACCCACCCTTCCAAACTGAAGTTACGGATGTACCAACTCCAAGGTAGTGCGCTCCATCCCTCCCAACAGT
Source organism: Calonectris borealis (assembly GCF_964195595.1). Lineage (NCBI taxonomy): Eukaryota > Metazoa > Chordata > Aves > Procellariiformes > Procellariidae > Calonectris > Calonectris borealis. Next base: position 44,031,104 of record NC_134316.1, on the reverse strand, counting down.
TTCAATGAACTACAAGGAAGCTGAAAAGCTTTGTATAAACACAGCAAATGATAAAGATCAAGAGAAAAAACCTACAGGGATTCTCACAGGAACTGCCTGAGGAACATATTATCCCATGTTCTGATCACACTGTATGACTACTGACTTTACAGTGCAGTTTAACTCAAATATTATGGGCTGCTGTGACCCAGTAAATTAATGTTCACCTGCTGTCTTATACCGTGTTTCAGAGAAGGCTATGTATTTATGGATGGAGAGGACTTCCAGTACTGAACTAAACAAATGTGACAAATCACCTACAAGCATTTCAGACTACATACACCTCATGCTTTTCCGTGGGATACAACATTTTTGAGAATAATTCTGACCAGAACTTCAGTGATATGCTCATATTTTCAGTATATTTAAAGACTGTTTATTTTACAAGTGCTGTGATAAATTGATGCATGACAGAAAGAAGGTTCCTGTCCAGTGAGGGTCAGTATTTTCCACAACACACTGAGTTATGTTCATGACACTGAAACTAAGAGCTGTATTTATCACAACATTTGTATTAACAAATGATATCAGCATGGTCAATCATAAAAGCAGCCTATACTATCTCAGTTTCAGCAGAGTATTAAGTACTCAAAAACCACACATAGTTTAGGAGCAATCCCAACACCAGGCAACCACTATCAGCCCATTTTGCACATAAGTCAACAGTGACATGAGACTGTCATTGCAAATGCCCAAACAGGTAAGTCAACACTGGAAATGGCTAAGCTTTCTAAAAAGTCCCTACAGACCATCTTGAAACAACGAAAAAAACCTACCCTCTACCACCACCATTGGTTTTAGGCCTTTTAGACTCTACTTTTGCATTTAGCATTACATTAATTATAGTATATAATCTTAAACCAAAGTAGAGTCTGTCCATTGACTGTTCACTGAGCCAGGATTAGGCTAATGAATAGCAAAAAATAAAACCCCAAAACAAAGGCTGGGGGGGGGGAGGGGAGAGGGGGAGGAATCAAAGATAAAAAAAGAATCCATCCTGTGAAAAATTATTACTGAAATTGAATGAGTTTGGGGCAAATAACTTCAAGTTTCCTTCAGTTTATAATTACTAGTAGAAAGACACTTCAGTGCTGTTCCCAACCAAGGAGAAGCACACATCTTTACAATTCTGTTCCTTCTTGCCATTCCTACTCAACTCCCAGAAACACAGTATGCTTAAAAAAAAAAACACAACAAAAAAACCCAACAACAAACCACAAAACACACAAAAAACCCCAAAAACCAAAAGACAAACCACATAAGCAAAACCCAGAGAAACCCACAGCATGAATACTCTTCTCCATGATACTGAATTTTATTAGTAATTATTTCCTCCTTGCAGAACAGAAGCTGGAAGAATGAATGTAACGCCCATAGTCATGACTTCAGCTGCAGTTCAGTGTCTCAGTTCTGAGACTACCCTTTGAAAATTATTCTAAAATCTGCAGCTTTAGCTACTACTTTCCCTGTGCATTTTCAAGTGAAAACAGTATTTATTTCCTGACCTAGATCTTCATATTTCCATTCTTGCTCCTGAACACTTTACTCCAGTTTTTCCTTTCTGACATTCATCTTCACATTTATTTCCATTCTGGACTTGAGCCTAGAATCTCACTTCTTTCACTGTTCATAACTGCCTTATTCCTTGTAAAGCCTCTCCTTAAGAGCCCACAAGGTCAGACCTACTTCATTCTATGCAAATCTTTAACTGCCAGCCTAAATCGCACGTCCTCTATCCTGCCTAACACTGACTTTCAGACCTGGTATTCTATGTAGGCACAATTCCAATAAAGCAATTTAGCGGAGGAAACTTAGTGGCAGCACCTCTCCACATCTGTGATTTCTCTCGTAAGCTTTCCCAGCACAGGTCCAACACCTTTTTTATATAGCATCAAATACATCTCAATTGATAACTAAAAAGGATAGATGCACCTCTAAAGAAATTCAAGACTCAGTGGGTCTGTGGGAAGAAACAAGTGAAGTAATCCCCAAGTACAGGACAGTTTGTTAAGTGCTTTGGGAAACTACAATGATATTTTTAAAGTATCTTAGTGAAAGCATTGACTATTTTTGCATTATGTTTAAAGAATGCTTATTGCATGCCCACAAGACTAAAAAACCACACGGTCTCCTGCACATTTGCATACTTTGCCCCTTCCTAAAACCACAAAAAGCCCAGCTCTTCTCATCCCGGGTTCACTTCCTCCAAATGGGTGAGAGATGACACATATTATGACAGGGCTGAATGTGTGCAGATGCTAAAGGGCTTGTCAGATCCAGTAATAACGAAGCTGACCTTCATCAGGCCTTCCTACAATGACGTCATTAATAACTGTTAATTTGGGATCTCTCCTCTATCCAACCACTGTTATGAAGTTCCTCAGAACTTACCTTTGATATTTCATCTTTAACCAAATTAAATTATTCCATCTTCCATATTTGAAAGTGGTCTGTGGCTCAGAATGTCCTTTCTACTTCTACACAACTACATAAAGCCTCAATTCCTACAGAAAACAAGGGGTTTGTTTTGTTTTTTTTTTTTTTTAAAAAAAAAAAAAGAAGGATTTTAAACAAGCAGACACTGGGTAGGTAGCTCAACACAATGACTCCCTTTTCCAGGAAGCTGAGGGTCTACAGGTACTTAACTTCAGCTGAAGCACATAACTACCCAATCACCTCCTTACACACTACTGCTCAGATAACCACCCTCAGACAGTGGAAATAAGTTTAAAACTATCGCTGTACCTTTGTTAGGCAGGTATCTGCTGCAGCTGCAGCTTTTACTTCAGCAATGAATTTTCAGCATATTGGGGAATCAAGACTTTTATTTAAAATTTTCTAAACGTAATAGGAACGTTCCACTGAATCTGCCATCGCTACTGACTGCACACCCATACCTCAGGGGTTTCCAAAGTCGGCTGGATATTTCCTGTAGAGGGGAAAAAATTGATCTGCAACCATAAACATTTTTTTTTTGCTTTCCTGTAGGTTTAAGAAAGCCTCTTGATAGATGCTTTGCTTTTAATTTTGCAAAACAAGGTTCGCTCATAATGAGAGCTTCTGTGCCAGGTTTCAGCCCAAGGGGAATTTGAGTTGCAGTTATAAATCCCCTAGAACACTAAAGGAAAGTACAGAAATAGAAATGCTGAGGATGACAGTAGTGTAAAATTATAGCACTTTGTTCAAAGTGCGCTGTAAGAAAGAACTAGAAAAGTTGCTTAGATTACTTGCTCTTCTCTGCATTTGGACAAACACATTAAGGAGGCTACGATCTGAACAACACTTAATTTTGTCTTGACAACAGGACTGGAGGAGAGAGGCAACAAGAGCAAGTTTAATGTTGCAAATTCCAAATCAAGATTGAGTTCTATTGCTCTCAGCAGAAGAGTCAAATCCTACTTCTACAGCAATAAAATAACTTTGTACTGCGAGTAATCCTAATTAGGGTTTCCTTGGCATAAATAACTTTTCAACAGCACTAATGACACCACAATCTATTCTCCATTCAGCAAGCCAGTAAATAGTCTGGTTTACACTTTTTTACATTCACACTTTATATGGGGCAGATAACACCATTTATACAGCAAAAAGCCAATACAGTCTGCTCAGTGGTAGTTCAGACAGTCCGGATTTTGATCTAATTATTGTATTGAATTTTGTCCTGATCGACCATTTATTTTCCATCTGAATTTTACCTACTAAATCAATCTTAGCACAGAAAGAGAGTAAGAATGTTTTTCAAAAAATGAACTAAACAAACCATACTTCATTTGATCACGTACTGGCCTGGCCCAAAGAGAACACTCCTCACTCTGGGCAGGTTAACCAGTGTAATTATCAAAAGGATACCATGCAGCAGTGTAAAGGCTGAAAAGTTACCCTGAAAGAGGCTGCATAATTTGCTGTCAATTCTAGTTTAAACTACTACCTCCACAAGGAAGGGTATGCCTTGTCCAGAAGACTGTTTATATTCAAAAACTGACTGTGCTGAATTGCATTTGTTTGGAAAAAAGAAGTTGCATGAAGGCGAAGTGTCATTGCACAGCATAACTCAAACATTAGCAATCATTAAGAGTTGGGGGCAGGCGAATACGTAGGAAAAACGGTCATTACAGAAACACCTAACAGGCTCTGAAAGAGAGAGGAGTGCAACACGCAATGATGCAGGACCAAAGCATGACCCTGCATCACAGCAAATCAATCTAAAAGCAATTAAATAATTACCGATAATGGTATCTCAAAAATATCGATTAACTCATATTGGTAACTGACCGTTCACTGATTTAGGTAATTTCAGTGGGAAGAAGACTTCCTACATCAGTCATTCGCTGGCTGTCAACAAAGACTTCAGGGAAAAAAAATTCAGACAGTTGAGCTGGTGAACCAAAAGCAAGCAATAATAAGACTTAATGACCTGCAGGTTTTTTGCACTTTCTACATAACTACAATTAGCAAAAGTATTATAAATGTATTTTCTCCAGCCTGGTCCTTGACAGCTGGATTTAATGATTAATGCCAGTTTTACTCAGACTAAAAAAAACAAGATAATGAACACTGCAGAAAGAATATCTTCCATTTTCCTAACGAGATGTGGAAATACCACTCTAGAAAGCTGCAGACAGCATGAGAAATTTGTGTGAAATAAAAACGAGAAGTCCTTTGCTTAATAATATAGGCCTATATGACAGAGGTCATCAAGATTTTCTTAACCATGCTAGAGACTTAAAAAAAACAAAAAAAAGTACCCTTTCCATTACCCTCAGTAGGGTCACAATTTCAAAACAAAACAAAAAAAACCACCATAAAACCCAACACTCATGGAAGGATGCATTAGAGCAGTATTCTATAACAGTGGTTTCATATGGCCAACTTGAATTACCTGACTTCCATGAATTTATTTCCTTAAAAGTGCACAACTACTGTTTTAGCTTTAATGAGCTGAAATTTGACAAATTTTTTCAAGGGCTCCAGCTACAACGTGTAACTTCTACAATAAAACCTGAATCCAAAGTACATAAGCATGTACCCAGCTTGAAAAATATGAGCACTGCCCCCCAAAAGAAAGCCACAAGAGGCATCACTGGAACGGTTTGAAACACAAGTCATCTTGCCAAAATCTTAATTTCATTTTTTAAAAGTAGACAAAAAAAAAAATATGCTGCAAATCCACTTGAAGTTAAAAAGTTGTTCCAAAAGCACCAAAAGTAATTTTAAACGCTAGAAATTGAGCCTAAAAATAAAGTATTTTATTCAATCCAGAACTTATTTCTGTTTCCTTACTTCATCAGGAATTCCAAAATGCATTTTCTGCAAAACATCAAGCATTTCTGAATTAGCTAGGAGATTGTAATATGATGCATTTATCACACAAATTTTAAATAGATTTTGTTGCTGGTTAGGTAAAGTCCATTTCCTTCCTTACAAATGAGTTCTGAACTCAGATCAGAGCTCTCTTTGCTTAGTGTCGCTTGTTGCTCTATGCATTTATTGTGGTAGTGTTTTAACGGCGTAACGTTTCAGATAAAATATTTACTTACTCTACAGAACACACACTACATCTTCTGGTATTATCAAGCAATTTCACACCTAGCCCGTATGCCTTAAACTTGACAGCCAGAAGCACTGCCAGCAATAATGCCCCTTTTTATTTCGGGCTTCACAGAGATGTCGTTTTCTTCCAAACTAACTGCAAGAAGTGTAAGTAAGATCACAACTTGCTGCATACAAGATTCCAACCAGAGTTACTTCACTCAGCAACTAAACAGCCATCAGATAGAGAAAACACTTGATTATTAGTGAGTGAGCACACATTGAGCAACACAACTTAAAAGTAAAAATTCATTCCGGCAGCAATAGATTTTGGTAATGGCTGCCTTTTACTTTTGAGGATCTGCAAGGTGCACAGACTCTCTCTCCAAGTTTATTTTTTAGATTGAAAGGAAGCCCAAGAATTGCACTAGAGCTTAGGCAGCTCTGCAGAAGTGTTAACGATTGTAAGATTTGCTAACACAAGCACAAGCCACTTTTGTGACTTCCACTAACTTCAACCAGCAACACCATTTCTTTTGAAGCAACTGTTCCAAGAGCTCTACTACTGTCCTCACCAATGTAAGCATGTACCTTGCCCAGAACTTTGAAGGCTTGTAACCTCTTCCCATCTCTCTGAAATTCAGCTGAAACGCTGGGAAAGGAAAACCACCAGAAAGTTTGAAAGGTAGTTCACCGAGAAAGAAATCTGTATGTGACCAGTAGCAGGCAAATATTTAAGTCAGAATTATCTACACAATATACAGTTCATGTTCCCGTTTACTCTATTACTTACATTCACTCTCCTCCTGCTTCCTATAACAAATTTAGCACTACATGCCAGGAAAAAAAAGATTACTATATACTCCATAGAAAGCAATACCTTTTGTCTCTTCTCCTTTTTATAAGCTGTTCCTTTCCCAAGTACTTTTCATTTCAACTGTCAAGAGTCCTGCTACATAGGATCAGAGACATGTAAAAAAAAAAAAAGTTACATATACATCAAGTTTTGACAGGACAATCCATTACATCCTTCAGGAACAGAGCTGTCTGTAAATACAAGCAAGAGAAATATTTACTCAGGCTTTCCATAACTTTTGATGCTTCGTCTTCAAAATACCTTGCCTTTATCTGATCTCTAGGATTCATCTGCCAACATCAAGTATCACAGGCAGTCAGAAAAACAGAACAACTATAGGCAGTAAGTTCACATTCATTCTCTTAAATATAGCTATAAGTTTCTCAAAGGAAAATGTCACATTTATGACACCTGTCTTATCCCAAAATACGTAACTTAAATGTGAGCACATGCCAAAGCAACACAAGCTCTCATTCTACTTTGGAGAATCACTTCAATTCAATAAAAAGGGGAGCAGCTACTTAACTGAAATCACATCTTGAGCTTGCTTTCCCAAACTTCAATACGACCTGACACTCTCAATGCCTTTCATTCCTCTGACTTTGGTTTTAAGTTTGAGCAGTGACAGGAGCAGTGTTAGATGCAGTCTAACAGCAGTCTAACTGCTGACTGCAGCAGCAACCATACCAGGTAGCCATCAGGGACTATCCTAATGCCCCAATTCATTCACTGGTTGAAGATAAGGCATGAAGAGGTTCTGTTAGCAAGGATGCAAGCACATTCTCCAGTGCTCCCTAAGACCTGAGAAATCCAGCACTTAGCCACAACAGAAGAATATTGCAAACACACTGTATTGTGGGACAGTGATTGGTGGCTGACAGTGTGATGGACGGGTGGGGATTTGGTCATCTCCCTACAATTCTCCACTTCCCTAATGAATGAAACTGCCCTCCCCACCTGGCAGACCCAAGCTCCTAATGCAGCCTGAAAAGGTGTATTTCCTTGCCATCACAATGATCTGCCCTCGAAGGAAAGCAAACGCTCTTGGTGTATTCATCACATATCACTTAAATATTCCTACATATAGGAACGGTCCACTTTCAAGTTGATTGCCTCTCATTCCTGTCCTGTAGTGCAGAAAGTAAGGGCTTCAACCAGTTTTATATCTTGCATAGCCTGAAACGGCCCAGAGATACCATTTTTCAGCTCTGCCATTGCTTGAAAGAGAAAGGAACAGAAGCAAAGTACACCTAGAGACTATCTTGAATCCAATCCAGCTTCAAACTTTAAAGTATGACTTTGCCATACTACTTTATTTCACTCTACCTTTTTAATAGGATACATAGGCTATTTGATTTACTTAAAAATAAAACACATCAAGCTTCAGTTTCCTCAGCAACAACCAGACATTAGTGATGGATCCTGAAAGGATCACTTCCACAGCAGAACTCCCCTGATGTTACCACTTACTTCTCTTCACCTGCTTCCTCCCTCCTGTAAGTAGGCAGACCATCTTTATACATACCAGCATTAACTTGTTTTACTTTGACAGCCCTGCCTTCTCAGCAACCTGCTAACTAGCATCAATGAGAAAGGCCCAAAACTGCTCAAAACGCCAACTGCTAAAAATACACAAACTCAAATGTATTTCCCAAGACATAACAACAATTAGGGAAGAAATAGGCAAGATGACTTTTCAAAAAGTCATCTGATGGTTGGTTCTGATGTATTCACTGCAGTGATCAACAACTTAACTTTGATTTGTTTTAAAGTCACACTAGCTATTTGTGAGCAGGTCCATAGAAGGGATTCAGATCCAATTCCCACACCACACCCCGCTTCTCCTTTCCTCCCCCTTTTAAGAGGTAAAAAACTCCGCACAAACACTTTGATGCACTCCACTTGTTAATTAAAAATGTAATTAACCCCCCCCAGCTTAAGACTTTAAATCATGCATCCGCAATGATCTTACATAGAGGAAACTGAGGCAACCGCTACAGCAAAAGGTGGTACATGTGGAAACAAATACACACTGAAAGAAATTACCCACTCAGAGAGAAAACTGTGAACCCTTTTATACTGAAAAGCTCTATACAGTGCTTATATCCGATAAACGACTCGTTAAAAAAAATTTTTAAAAGGACCCTCCCCCCAAACACACACATTTTCCTTACAATCAGAACATTACTCCACTCACATCTTGCTGTATCTTGAGTGAGACTACCTAAAATAGCCACGAGCTTTCCCCACTCTAGTGGGGCAAAAGAGGAATTCAGCAGAAGTAATGGCCTTAGCAAGAATAATCAGCAGTTTACTCTGCATGCAATAAAACAGAAGCTGAAGTAAATCTTTTCATTTTTGGCCTCAAGCTGGATGTACCGTTCAGCCAGCACTCTGAAGTTTTTGTTTTGCAGTATAAGTCAACAACCCACCCAGGGCCATCTCCCTGTTTACCAATAACTGCCTTATATATTTTTTTTTTGTTATCCCACATTACGTGAACTAACAAGCATTCAGAGAGAAAGAAAAAAAATTACTCTTTATTATCAGGTTTTGAACAAAAGCAAAACAAATAAATATCACTGCACTGAAGGAAACTTTGTATATATTTATTTCATGTACTTGGAAACTGCCCCTTTTCTTTCCTCCGTTAGCTGCGCAGACACTGATAGTTGAAAGCCCCTTGTGCACGGAGACGACTGTTAACCTGAGTGACCAGACACGGGTGCACCGCCCAAAACCCAAAACCTGCAGAAGCTGAGGAACTTCTAACACACACTTACTTGACTCAGAGGCTTGGAGGAAGGCCTGAGCCAAATTTCTCCATCAGGATAGGTACAGACCATAGCCACAGACAATTTCTGCCTCAAAGAGCTTAGCATCTAGCCGATCAATACATTTTTTTACTGCTAGACAAATTCAGGAGAAAGGGAATGCCTGGTGTGCCTCGTGTTTCAAACTGATTGACAAGAAGGAACCCTTTAAAAAGTCATTCACCTGCAAATGAAACAGATATGACAGAACATAGTGGGGAAAAAACCCCATACCACAGCACTGCTGACTCCTAACCAACACAACCTCCCAGCTGAGAGCTATATGTCACTACTTCTACAGCCCAGTCAGCCTCGGCATCCGCCTCTCCCACGGCGCCCAAGCGGGCAGCCGGCTCGGGTAAGCCCGCTTCTATCCCACCAGCTTTCCACAGCGAACGCAGGAGAAAGGCGACGATCCCCTCCACGCTCTCGGCAGGGCCTGCGAGCGAAGCAGCACAGGTGAGGGCCGGAGCTACGCCCGGCGGCACGCCAAAAGCACGAAACCCCGCGGCCGCTGGAGGAGTAAAACCGCCTACAAGATTACGAGCATGAGGGAAGCAGCCCGGGGAAAGTAGGACGATTTCTCCGCAGAGACACAAGCCCGGAGCGGGCGCGGGAACGGGCAGCCTCCCCGGCTCCCACGCTGCCCCCTTCCCCTCACAGCGCCGCGGAAACGATCCGGGTTTTAATGGAGGGACGGGGGGAAATCCTTCTCGGGAGACGTTTCCAAGAAGCGGCACCACATCCCCCACGAAGTTAGAAGCTTCTGGAAGTTGTACTTCGTTAAGAGAGCGAGCGAGCGGCCACCACCTCCCGCCGCTGGTTACCGCCTCGGGCCCGGCCCAGTTACACCGGCCCGGCCCCTACCCCTCGCCCCCCCACCACAGCCACCGGGAACCGGCCCGGCCCAGCCGACCCCCGCCGGCGGGAACCCCCCGCCTCGCCCGGGTGACAGCCGCCAGCATCACCTTCATGCCGCGTCTCCCGGAGCACCACCCGGCGGGGATGGAGGGCGAGCGGGCGACCGTCGGCTGCGTCCCCGTCTCCCCCGGCGCTGGGGCTCCGGCTCCTCCTGCCCGATGTAAACACACACCGGCGGGAGGGAGGAGGGTGGGCCGAGGGGGGGCAGCGCCATGGCAACCCCGGCCGGAAGAGGAAGCGCGGGGGTGAGGGGCCGCCATCTTGGCGGGGGCAGCCGGTCTTTCTCTCGCCCCCTCTCCGCGGTAAATCCTGGCGCCGAGGTCTCGTCCTGCCGGGGGCGGCGGCCTGCGTGGGGCTTACAGTAACGCTTCGAGAGATCCAGCGCCGAGAAGTTCCAACGAAGCCAGGCCTCCGGGCAGCCTTCGCTGAGAAACCCCGCCAGCCGCGCTGTAATAAAAAAACGCTTCCTGACGTTTGATGTGAAAGTGCTTTACAAATTGTAACATACTCACCGCCTCAAATTTCCATGGTGTACCTGATGCGAATGCAGAAAAGGGAGGTGAATTCACCCGGCCGTAGTCAAACAAGACGAGGAGCCTGTTCTCCAGGCATCGGCCTTGCTCTTGCTTGCCGTCACCTAACCGCTTCTAGTCAAATGCGGAGTTTCTAAGAGAGGTTGGGGCTCTCTCACATTGTCCTCGGCCGATGTAGCATGTCTCCAGCTTGCAGGTAGGGCTTCGCCACTGCTGCTGCTTCACGTGGAGGCGTCCTGTTCGGTGGTGAAGATCAAAGTCTGGAAATAGTCTTTGGCACGTAAAGTTTTCTTTCGCATGTGTTGCTTTAAAAGTATCATCGGGCACAATTACACACATGGATAGAAAGGTGTTAACTGCTAGCAAATGGTTCAATGCAATGAGGAAAGCCAGACAAAGCAAAATGAAAAGGGTGGTTTGGAGTAATGATTCCTGGAATTGGGAAATAAACCAAAATTAAGCCAATGATGGTGATGAGAGTTCAATTTTCTCTAATTTAATATTATTCCACAGGTGAATATTGAGTTAATATGTTAGGTAGAGAAGATAACTACAACTTGACAAATGGTTGAATCCAAAACAGGAAAGATTGCTTTTGTTCCCTTTTTTTACCCCTTGACTGAGAAACTTTGCAATTTCTTCTCTAAAGAATATGCCCTTGGCAGCCATGTATGTCTTCTAAATCATTCTTCAGTACAGTGGACCCTGTTTAAGTCAGAAACCACAAAAGAAAAAATATGCTAGCTTAAAGGCTAGAAATGCCTTCTCTTAGTGCACAGTGGAGGAAAAGCAGTTAATTTTTTTCGTTTCATACTGTCTTTTCTCATCTGCAGAACCTCCCTGGGGGGTAGAGATAGAGTGGTACCCTAAGACTAGTATTCATTTTTCAGTTAAATAGGAAACTCTTGAAAGACACCAATAGGAAACTATTGAAAGACACCAAAAAAAGTAATTCCCTCACCCCACATGGGCTGACAAGTAGAGACCCCTTTCCTTTGCTTCTCACAACACAGCCGTGCCTTAAATCATTTTCTGGATCACTTCTCAGAGGAGATATCCTGCAACCCTTTCCTGGCACAGCTTCTCAGCAGAATTTATGATTTCTTCTGCACATATATGCATACTTCACTTCAAGCATGTGAATCTTCTCAGGAGACAAGTAGTGGAAGCCAGTGAATTCAGGAAAGGTTTCACAGACGGCACTAATTTCTACATATATATATATATGTGCATATATAAGCACACCTGCTCTGTGTGTGTGAGATATTACCCTATGTATTCTATATAATACTAACTGTAATAACATAACCAAAATAGAAATCCTCTCCTCAACACTATACAACAAAATTTATATCAAATAATCTTGTCAATAGTATTACTAGAATTAGATTATATTAGATTTTTAATTGCATTATAGAAATACATATTTATGTTCTACTCAGATGGTGAGTAGAAAGAAGTTCATATCATGTTTGCGTTGAGTTTAACATGTAAATTATAGCCTGATTCCGAATAAAAGAATATTGCCTAAATTATAAAGGGTTAAAAAGTAAACTATCTTTTCCTTCATCAAGGTAAAATGAGTCATTCTAGTGAAGTTCAAAATAATGCAGTTTTCTACATTTAAAAGTCAAAATTTCGGATGAACATAACATGATTTCTCAGGAAGTTCCTAAGCCCCAAAATAAAATATGTGCAATCTTTTAAACAAGTTAACATTAGGCTGTCATGTTTGCGATGTCTGTAGAACATTCAAAGAATATTCCAGCTGAAAAATTAGAATATTCTGGATGATAGTCAAACCTGGGGGAGAAGGGGAAGAATGGGAAATAATAAGTTGTTTACTTTATGCTAGGCACAGAAAGTCCTTTATTCCTGAAACTATTTCAGCAGCTACCAAAAATATTCCCTAACAAAAAACACAGGCTACGTACACACCAGCAGATAGTGCAGCTCACAGGGTATGACTTTGTTCAGTGAAACAGTTGGTGCTGAGGACTCTAGGTCTTTATTATACATATTCCAGGGGGTGATTGCTTTGAACAAGCTCTAATACTTCAGACTGAGTGCCCATTAATGACTGTAACAACCGTGCACCTGGAATATGTTTTTCCAATTTAGTTTAATCCAAAAGGATTTAATCCAGTTAACACACTCCAAGCCTACTCTGGCGAGAGTCACCTCAAAAGCGTGTCTTTATCAAAGCAAAAAGGCTAGTGTAGATGTTTCCATAGTTAAACTCTACGGCTTGTAAATTAAAACTGATGTCTTTATAATGCAGAAATTCCCTTCCCAGCCTTCCTGAAGCACAGACCGCTCTAGGAGATTTACCTACCCAGAATTTTCAGTGAAGGCTGAGGATCTCAAACATCTTAAATGACTAAAGCATGGTTCACTTATAATTTCCTTCAAGGTGTTGAAACCAGTGAAAAAATATTTTGACCTTCAGATTTGGTCACAGTACATTCCTAAACAACTTTTTACAAGAAAAAGAAATACAGTTCCATAAAAGTTATCATTCTTTGTGTAGGGGTGAGTGTGTGTGTGAGAGAGTGGTATTTGGGCATAATTTTTGCTGTGTAGACTAGACGCTCATCAGGTACAGTGTAACATAATGGCATCTCCCTGTCCTGGGTGCTAACTTTAGGAAATGAGATTTCAGCACTTTTTGCCTATGCTGATGACCAGACACTGGCTCGGAGATAAGAGTCTGATCAACAACCGAGATTCCAAATCTCACCCCTACAATGACAGAGCTTTCCCTTAGATGTATTTTAACTTATTGAGATAATTAATGATCATTGTAAAGCATTCAGGTGGACTGAAGCATTAAAACAGAGATAATTGATACCAAATTAGACTGCTGCGAGGTTCTATTTCACCTTTCCATACTAGCCACCTGAGCGCAGGTGACTGGCAGCATAAAGCCGAATTGCCCCGTCTTGTTACCCCTGTTTATCTCCATGCTCTTTTCAGCCCTTGTTTCCTATGTCACCTACTTGCCCTGTGTGACATTTGAGCAGCCTTCACATTGCCTGCTGTTAGAAAGGATAATGCAGCATAAAAGAAATGCAAGTACCATGTGAGAGAAGACGGGAAAACAATAAACAGTAATAATTCATTGTAAGAGGTAGTCTTACATAGTTGGCTCATGTGCTAAAGGGTCCTGGTAGAAAGGAAGTTATTTCCAGACAATGAAGCTGCTGATTAGTAATGACTGTAGCATTTACAACTCCTCCAGACCTCTCTGTTCTGGATCAAAAAATTCTCCCTTACCTTGAGAAAATAAATTGGCCACTGGCCTTATCAAGCATCCCAAGAACACCCAGCAAACAAATTAGCCACAACTTGGCAAAAATGTAAGCAGTAGCCTTTTCTCATGCTTTGTCTTGGTGAAGGACTTGTGTATTGAGATAACTACCCTGAATTTGTATATTTTACATATACAAATTTTACAGGCTTATAGAGCTGTCAGTACAGCAGCATTTGATTCTTTCTTTCCTAACTTCCCCCTTACAACATCCCTGGAAATTAGGGAGGTCCTTGCTGGATTGGGTAGTTGGATATTGGAGAACACTCCAATTCCAGCAGAGAATTCATAAAACTCTCTGAGAATGAAGCTCAGATTTCTGAAGGCATAAAGATGACTAAACCAAGGGAAGTTACATACCTACAGCAGTCAGTTGCCTAAACATGACCATACATTGGAATCTGAATGAGGTATCAGATGCCACGGAAAACATTTGTGGCAGAGCAAGGAGCACCACTTAGTCTCCTATGTCCTGGACTGGTAACAGCCTAATTCAGGAACTGACTCCTTTTAAGTACTTGTCCCTATTCATTTTAAAACATCCATAAATCCTAATGGTATAACAAGAAAAGCATAGACAATCTTGTGGATCCGCTGTGTCATTGGAGGCCACGATTCATAGCTGTAGAAAGGAGCATCCAGAGGTCCACAGGTCTCTACGTGCCCTCTCCTGAGAGGAGCCTGTGGCACTCAAGCTGAAGAATTTGGAATGCCAAAAGCTCAAATGCGATAGGGGTTTTTCCTCTGTGAGGATTTCAGTGTTTCACATGGCATTTTAGTGTTAGGTGCAAGGTGTACGGGTATGTTTAAAAGCAAAAGAATGGCTCGGTATTGCATGAAATGAAGATAAGCCATGGTTCCACCTGGGCAGAGGGAAGTCTTTTTTATCAGGAACGACAAGAAGTATCAAGAAGGGGAATAGAATCAAGTGTAGCCAGGTGACCAGCATATTCTTGAATGCCTGTTTAGGGGATGGTAACAATAGGAGATTTATTAATAGTTTTTGAAATTAGTTATAGCTGGATTTGATATATTATTGCCTAGCTTCATGCATATGACTTCTGGGTCTTGCAGATGGAAAAGAAGATATTTTGACGTTTCTAAATAATCTATTACACTCCTCATGTTTAAAGCAGATTCAGTGACCATAGACTATTAAAAACCGATACTTACAACAGTACTGCTGTACAAATTAATGCAAGCAACAGCAAGATTTGAGAGCATTGGAAATCTAAAAATAAGGAAATATTTTTCTACCAATGTCTTTTCAATATCTATGCGATAGAACAGATCTGTTTAATAAAATACTTCATAATAAGGGTAAGGGTAACGTTGTGCATTAAAGCATATTCATGACTGAACACTGATCCTGCATCATTTGGTAGTAATAGGGAGGATGGAGACTATACAGCCCAAACAATGTCCCTAGTACATCTGCATGTCTTAAGCCTTACTGAGAACAGAATGAAAAGTTGGCAAGGGGAACACAGATTTAACTAGCTGGTTTCACCATCTGAGCTGAAAGGCAAAATATAAAGACTGGACACTGAGAGATGTTCATTAATATAGTAAACTTCTTTCCACCTTACAGATAACAACTGTTAAGAATAAATTATTTTAACTCTCAAAGCTGTTCTCTTCATGGATATTGCACAGCTCGAGAGATCTGTCATTTTTGGTCTAGGATTCATTTTTTCTCCAAGTTTTTGTTATAGTCACACTCATGCATGCATGAAGAGACAGTGCGGCAGCTCCACTGTGAAGTACCAAGAAAGTTTAAAAGGTATTTGCAGAACAGTGTAGCAGGCTATGCCGCAGGCAAGCCTTCCGAACTCGATAGACCTAATTCACCTATTCTGCTTCTCAGTTTCAGGTCACTGTGAGCTTCCCTATTGATGGCAGAGCGAAATAACAAAGCCATTGACAGATTTGTCTCTTGTAACTAATTTTTAGTATCGATGACTGTAATACTACATTCTCCTTTCTTACCGTAAGTGTTAAAAATAAGCTGGAAAACTACTTGCGATTGACCTTTGCTTTCGTAATGTTTTTAATTCCCCTTTTCCCCCCTCATTTGGTGTTGTTACATTACCAACAGGCTTCGGCATGTTAAATATAAAAGTATTATTCTTACGGGGAGCCCTAAGCAAGACTATAAAGATGTGATTTATACAATACTGGAAAATTGCAGTAATAGAAAAATATATCAGCCCTGTTACTAAGCTGAAATCATCTAGCTATCAAGTAGATATATGAAAAGAACCCAGTACATATTGCTGCTTCGGATTTCAAATGGTACTTCGGCTTTAGTCTGTTTTTTTTTCCCCTCTTATTGGGAAAGTTCTTATATAAAATCCATTTCAAATCTCTTTATTAAAGATCCTTCTGCACAGGGATACAACACTTACCCATTACCTTCTAGAGCTGTGCTGTAATCAGTCTGCCCACTTCTCTGAATGCGAATGTCTTTTGCTCAATTGTGTAAAATCCTGAACTCCAAATATTAGCTTGGCTTATTGTATCATTATTTTTGGTTCTTTGTTGTGTTTCTTTACAGTTCTTTGAAAGAACATTGTTAAATGAGGCTAGCTGTTTAATGCCTGTGACAGAGCCCTTCACAAACTGTACCATGACAAGAAAATAAATATATCAAAGATGATATGAGGAGACACTGAACTATGACCATGGTCTGCTTGTTTTCAGAGCACCAAGAATGAATGATTTTCTATTACACTATGGCAGGCAGTATTTCATGATGCTTAGATTATATGGCCAAGGCACTTCCACCAACAGAACATGGCATCTTCTAGAAAGATTTTTACAAAATGGGTTGTATAAGAAAGAGCATATTGTTGGCAATCAAGGATGCTTAGAGCCTGATTTTTCACCTGCCATGTATCTTATATCACGCATATCCCTGCAAACACAGTACACACTTGGTAGAAAATGCTGTCACCTGGAAGGATAGCATAAATGCTGAAGTAAGAAAAGCCATTATAGAAGCATAACTATAATAGTTGCACCTCCTGCTCATTAGATAATAGTTATAGGAGCATTCAGGGAATAAAATCCTTTCATTCACGGAACTCATACAAAATTCCCACTAATTTCCATAGGGCTAGTATTTTGCTTCAGTTTGATAGCCCATCTGTTTAATTCTCAAACTGGTCAAGATTGTATTTTGTCCAAAGTTCATATCTTTGCTCTTTTTTATTAGAATTTGCCTTCTTTGAGAATGAAGAAGATACTATTTTAAATTTTAATTGTAAAATTTAATAAAGGTAGTCAGTTTGTTCATATAATATGTGGTTAGCTTTGCATCACTGAGAAAAATAAACTGACAAGATTTGAAATCATTTTGTACCAAATAAACTGTGATGGCATCTATGCTTATATGGTTCCAAAATTAAAACTCAAATGAGATTAATTGAAAAATCTACAGAGATTCACCAGCCTTAAAAGCAACTGGAAGCTGCATTTCATTCAAAGCCATATATTTGGCAATGAAAGCAGGTTTTGATAATTTTAATGAGGAAAAAAAAGTGAAAATAAGTGGGTTTGAACTTTTGCGTTCACTTAAACAAAGCTGCTCTATTTCATATTCCTTTAGTTATAGAGCAGGAAGGCAATTTATTTTTTTATGTAGGCTTCAACGTCTTGCAATAGAAAACTGTCTCTGCCAAAATGCCAGGATACATAACTGGGTTCACATATGGGCTTCCCAGACTTCAGAAATTTTCAGATTCATTTTTACTTTGAACTCGTGCCAAAGACTCTGAACTGTACAGACAGCAAAGCTCTGCTAGTAGGTTCTGCTGACATTTGGAGTCTCCAGTGATTTGTTCTCAGGATTCCAGAACAAGGCTCTAGGTAATATTTCATCCCTATCATGAACAATAGAATTCAGATGGGGGTGTCTCTCTTTTCAGGGTATTTTTGACCTTTTCATTTTAAGTATTTTTTTTCCACCTACACAGGCAGTAAATTCTTTTACAGGAAGAAGGCATTGATATGATAATGCTTGCAAAGTTATGGTGTTTCCTTTAACCGGTGCTTCTGGCCAAAATCCTTTAATGAATTTATCATTCATTTTGTGATCTCCTCTCCCTACAGTAAAGTTTCTTCTCAACATTGATAACAACAGGGATGAGAAGTCAACTAGCAGCTTCCAAGCTCAGAATCTGTGGACCAGAAAGAGTATTAGTGGCACTGAACTGAGAGAGACTTTTATTCCGGCATAAATTGTACCTTACAGTGTTAAGGCTTAATTAAATATTGGCCCGGTTAACCTTCTGCTGGGTTTCTGAGGTGCTTTTGGAGTAGGTGGAATTTTCCCTTCCCCTATTCTTCCTGTGAAATACTCCTCTTTCTCCCATCTTGCCACCACTGCACACACATGCACATATATATATCCCTTTAAATTAAATTGTCCCACAGTTGCAGATGGGAAAAGGTGAATAATCTGTCCCAAGAGACAGAGAAGAGGAGGCAAAAATCCTCTCTTTTCCAGTTGTTAAAACAGAGATAGTGGACACAGTAAAGGAGAACAGGGCCCTTCAATCCAGCCAGTGGTAGGTTAAATGTAGGTAAGACATGAAGTATCCAGTATTTTAGATCACTCATACCACCCTGCACGTGTCTGTTGGGAACCTTTGGAGACCTCCTAAAGAAGACCTCCCAGTTTATCTCCTGGCCATATACTGCAATGGTAAATATGTGGAAAGGTGATTTTCTCCTTCATTTTTTGGCCTTCTCTACAAATACTGTTCTTGACATTCACTCCAGGAGTTCATCATGGCTGCTCTCACGTGTAGCATTTGGACTCTGGAACCATCCCTATGGTGTAGCTTGAGCAGGCGCTACTGCCCAACCAACGTGTCTTCCTAACATACGCACCTTTCTAGCAATTAAGAAGTGAAGGACGACACACTGACATTCCTCAGGCTCTCTCCGGTGCCCTTTCACTGGTAAGAGTTCCTCCCCTGAAATGCTGAGTCTCAGGCCCTTGTTCTGCTCATTGTCTCTGTAGGGATGCCTGTGCACAACTAAACAGCACTGGACATTTATAAATTATTAACTAGAGTGTCATTGCCTCTTCTTGCTGTTAGTAGTGGGAATCAGAGGGAAATAACATCACGAGGCACTGCAGCAGGTAGACTCGGGATGTTAGCTGTGGCTTCCACATACTGTTGGTGGAGCTTTGCTGCTTCTGTAACCAGCTCTGTAGCTCCTTCTGCATCAAGGGTCTGAGCCCTGAGATTCCAAAGATTTTGTCTTACAGCCCAGTTCTGCTAGGTTGAATTGCGTCCAATAGAGAGCCTTACCTGCATAGGTGTCTACCACTACATTTAAGGTGCTTGTCAACATTTGCAAATGTGCGTCTTGATTAAGGCACAGTCACACAGCTTTATGCAAATTGTGTTGCAAAAGTAGACTGATGTCCTGAAGTACCTGCTACCAAAAGAGGAGGTTTATTTGGTGTTAGCAGTGCTCTCAGTGGATTCTTCCCGCAGGTCATTAGGAAAAAGGCATTAGGCTTGGTGGGGCCATCCCACAGCATGACATCTTGACTTGTTTCACACTGCACAAGTATTTCTCCTAATGACAGGTAGGTTCCAGTGCACAGATTCCATTACTCTTTGATAATAAATTAGTTGTGCAAAAATTAGTACTCCTAGAAAGGAGAGATTAACAACAGTGGCTGGTTTCTATGCTGGGTCTAATTCCAGATCCGCTTGTCCACTGCAGCTTTAGCCACGTGCCCCTGTCCTGGTATAGTGCCCTCTCACTGCCTCTCCCAGGTCTTCTTTCCAACCTGACCACTGATCCACAAAGCATCCACTGCTCTGGATTAGACCCATATTAATGTTCCAACACACCCCCTGGAATAATGACAGTGTTTTTGAACTGCCTAGTGAAACAGGCAGAGGCTGACTACCTGGCAATCTAGAGTGAAAAGAGAAATGTCAGTGTCACTGTGTTGATCCAGTAACTGGCGGAGATGCTTCACTTCTCACATAGGCATACTTTGTGTAGCTTTAAATACTACCTACATTCAACAGCTCAAAACAAGTTTCCTCTGAGAGCAGCTGACAATACACATTAATACTGATGGGAAAGTCCAATCGCTAGGCAAAAATTTTCTAAAAAAACCCCAGAGAGCTTCCACAGAATCAGGTCTGTGTTCAGGCTGCCTATTATGTCAGGCTAGGGCCCATGTCAGCACCAGGAGTGGTGTCTAGTCCCAGAGGGTGTTGAACACTTCAAACCAACTATTTGTAATCCCAGTACTAATGACTAGTACTAAACAAGGAACCCTTATTTGGTGTAATATGCAATCCACATGTAGCTTTTGCAGTTTATGGTCAACGTAGATATTGGTAGCTGCCATAGGTGACTGACTCCCTTTTTACAGATGAAGTTTGGAGCCAGCTCGGGCCTTTGGTTGATAAATGAACTCTAGAGGACCTTCTTTCATTCTCTAGGTGCTGGTCTCACTTTAGTAAGAACAGAGGCTTCCAGATAATGACTTTGAGCAAAAGCTGCATCGAAGAGGGAATAATTCACCATGAATTAAATCATGCACTGGGGATGCTGCGTGAACAGGAATGACAGGGACACGCATATAAATAAATACCTGGCAGTATATCAGTCAAAGGATGTGTCTCTTTATATTTATGAATATTTAATTGAA
Source organism: Calonectris borealis (assembly GCF_964195595.1). NCBI lineage: Eukaryota > Metazoa > Chordata > Aves > Procellariiformes > Procellariidae > Calonectris > Calonectris borealis. The sequence goes on along the minus strand of NC_134316.1, from coordinate 44,010,409 downwards.
GTTGCACATAAAGTGGGTGACAACAATGCTTCAGAGCTGATGATATAATACATAACCACTGTTTTGACTGGAATCCAGTTCCATCTCAGACCCAACTCACAGAGGGATTAAGGGGAGCATGGAGGAAGGAGATTCCTACCTTTTCCTCATCATACAAACACACAGAAGTATTTTGCATGGACTGTTTAAATTCCTGTTACAAATCTTACACATTCTTAAAAATCCCTTGCAGAGCAAATATTTGTTAATGTTTGTATGCTTATGTGCTTGCAAGAGACAGTGCCTATATGCAAAACTCTGCTTCTGCATTTATGCATGCATATGGGGATTAGTATGCACAATTAGTCCTTTTTCTAATCCTAGCGAAACGTGGTAGAACCATTACTGCCAAGAAAGGGAACTTTCCTCTCCTTCATACCTTTCATATTATTCTCCACTAATGGGCTGTGCCTGGGTAATTATAGCTCTAGAAGGAAAAAAGGTGAGCTGGGCTTACCTGCTGTAGAGCTACCATGGAGTCAGGATGTTAGCATTGCCCTGGAGATAAAAGCACGGGCAAGTTATATGGATTCTAGTAACTGTTGAAAAATATATGAACTATTTAAAAAACAAAATGCTTAAGGTGTAAGGTCTCAGTTCTCCACTGCAGCCAGGGAAAGTACTAAATTTGCATAGCAGAACTGCAAAAGATACCGTGGTAATCCCACTTCTGGCAGACAGCCTTCGTGAAGCACTGTCACCTTCTTTTTCTCTTCCTCCCTTCCCTGCTTTAATTTGACTGTTCATGAGGTATCCTTTATATAGCCGTTTCAGCCCCTTTTCAGTCTCCAGATGAAAGGCAGTGACCAACTGAAATACTTTTTCCACACCCCCGCCCCCCAAATGTTGGGATCTAAAATGCCTGACTTTGATATCAGCTGTCACAGTTTAACTCCAGGCAGCAACTAAACCCCACGCAGCCACTTGCTCACCCCCCAGCTCCAGTGGGATGGGGGAGAGAATCAGGAGGGCATAAGTAGGAAAACTCCCCTGGGTTGAGATAAAAACAGTTTAATAATTGAAATAAAACAAAGTAGAACAGTAATAGTAACAATGAGAACAACAACAATAACAGAATATACAAAGCAGGCGATGCACAATGCAACTGCTCACTGACCACATGTCACGAACAGGGGCGAGCCCCCCCACACCCCTGTGTTTCATACTGAGCATGATGTCACATGGTATAGAATACCCCATTGGCCAGCTGGGTCCACCACCCCAGCCGTGCTCCCCGCCCCTGCCCCAGCTTCCCCTGCACATGGCAGGGCATGGGAGGCCGAAAAGAGAACCCAAAAGTCTCCCTGGTGCAAGCACCACCCAGCAACGACCAAAGCATCAATGGGCCATCAACACTCCTCTCATACCAAACCCAAAACACAGCACACCCCCCAAGCTACTGGGATGAAAGTTAACTCTGTCCCAGCCGGAACCGGGACACCAGCACTAAGATACCACAATAGATTCTCAAGATTTGCCTTTTCAAGTTTTTTTCTCCCCTACTTGATCTATTCCACTGATAAAAAAGAGCCTAGAAATCAGCTGCTGTTCATAAACATCACAGAGGCAAAGCAGAGGAACTCTAGGCATGGATAACACACTGGAGAGCGATGCCTCTCCAAGAATTCCACCAGCCTATTGGGAAATCAGGTAGCCATAGATGTGCAGATTGAATCCAGCTGGAGATTATTTTCTCTACCAGCACAGGCTATAGGGCTGATTGCATGACATGGCCCCAGCATGGAAATTGCTCTTGAATGGCTCACCAACAACATGCAGTTGAAAAACCACAGTTTGGAGATGTCTGAGATAATGCAACTCTGATCTTTGAATTGCTGCTAATGTCAAATCCCAGCAGTGCAATAAGCCAAACTCGGTCAAACTGCTGCATGTCTAACTCTTGAGAGTCTCCAGGATGAAGGTTATATCATGCATATCACCTGTACATAAGCCCATCAGGTTTCAAAAGCAAACAAAAACCTGGAAAATACCTGTGTAAAAGCATTTTTTGGATAGTCAAGATAAATGGAAGAAACTGTGCTGATTTCTAAATTTATTGCTTTTTCTCTTGTGAATTATAACCAGCTGATACTCACAGCTTGGTGTTTGAAGTACTTTTTGGCTGGAAGCTCCACATTTCAGATGGGATACAAGATTAGGAACTCAAATATTTATTTTCATGGAAGCTCTCCTAGCACATTTTTTTTAAACATGTGATGTCAGGTCTTAAGCTGTTGAAAGCATACATATCCCAAAACTGAGGAAGGATGATGTGGTTATACTAGTTCCCAAATTTCTCCTCCTTGCTTTTGCAAAGAACATCATCATTTTCCCATGGAGCGAATGAACTGTCCTCTGTCTCTATGCTGCCCCATTCCTCCAGCACATCTGAAAATACCCATCCCTCTCGCTAAGCATAGATCACTTTGCTCTTTGACCATTTATGCCTATTCTTCTCTGTCCTGGGCATCTCAGCTCCATTTAAGCACCTGAATTTTATCATGGGAGGTGGAAGATAGGAGTACTTAGAGACCACAAAAAAGGCCTTACAAGCTGATTTTTTCTAACTGAAAAGCCAAACATTTTGCCTAAGACAACCTGGGCTGTCTTTCACAGCTCAGTACCCTCAACTCTTTTTCTCACTTCAGAAAAGAACACCTTAGAGCTGCAGCATTGTAAAGTTGTATCCCCTCAGGTAAACCAGTGCTCTAAAAGTCAGCAATGGTGACCAGAATACAGCTATTTTAATAGTAATGATATGCTACTCACCTAACCCCAGGCTAAGCTTCCTGTTACAATCCATCTTCATCACAGATCTTTACATCAAAGCATAGTTTGGGTTATTAGCAATGTTTCCTTGGACTCCAACTTCTCCCATGAACTCTCAATAAACCATCATTAGCACCTGTATGATTCACAAAATCTACTTTCAGAACAGTATTCTAACAAGAACACATGTGTGACAGGGGAAAGGGAGCACATTTTAAGTTCAAAAAAGCTAACCTATGACATTAATACCTGGACCAGCAGAAGCTGAACTAAATAGCCTTGAATGGTCCTTGTAGTCTTTTACTCATGCACACTTACACCATCAAGCATCCACTGTGCTTGTTTTGTGCTGACAGACATCACTGCATAAACTATATTCTGACTCTGAGAATTTTCAGTACTAAAATGATAATTATTTAGTCACTTACAATGATGGCACAACCCTCTCCTATCACATCGGAAAATCCTGTGCAAAAGACCCAGTCCCTGCTGTTAGCTACATGTTATCCAGTACCGCAGCAACTACTACCTGCAGTCCTTGGGATTCAAGGCAAAGTACTTAATTAGTAAGTATAAAGAGATTAACCACAGAAACACTGACTCTAATATAGCTTCCCTTGTGCAAAGCTAGACAACTCCTTAAATACAACTTTTTCTAAGCTAGATCCCTGAACTCTGTGAAAGCCACAGGTATTAAGCATTTCTGAGAAGCAGCACACCTGTTTCAAATCCTGAATGTGGCCGAAGGTGCTTCTCTTTAGCAATCAGCTTTGAAAACCTGACCTTAATTGCTCCTCTAGAACATAGGTAATAGCACCCAACTGCTTTGTAAGCACTAGCAAGAGAACTTGAAGACTGGAGGCTCTGTTCCTTTGCCAAATATGACTTGTCAGGGAAGTGTGGCAATCCCCATAGAGAGGGATGACACAGGGCTTTTGGCTTCTAGTTCTCATTCTGCTACTCAGATCCTGGATAGGCTTTTTCATGAGTCAGCATCTGGATTACTTTATTCATGAAATGCGGCTAAACATCCCATTTTTCAGTACAGTATTTCAATATATTTTTAAGTGAGACATGCTAAGAAAGTACTGAACATTATTACCTGCTTGTACATTTTTCATGTCATTTTTTAGCCTAGCAGTGTATATTCCCAAGACATGCGCTGTCCCTACAAACATGCAGAGAAATTGAACCTATTCTATTTCTGAAGCTTCATCCTGACAGATTTATGAAAGAAATGTTTATTCCCGCCCAGTTGCCTGATGTTTATCCATTAAGAAATTTCATCTGAAAGTAGTCTCTTGTGTACGGAACTAGTTTTGTTTCTTAGCAAGGTTTCAGGTTTGTTTCCCTGAAAGCCACTCTGGAAATGATATGTACATGTATATATGTTTGCATGTTTGTATAAAGTCAATGTTCTGGTTACACAGAAAGAGCTGAAAAATGCATGGTTGTAACATGACACTTTAAAAAGCGTAACTCCCTAAAAGCAAAAAATTTAGATAAAAAGGATAAAAACTTGGAAAAGGTAAGAAAATAACATTACCTGAGATAGAAATAAAATGTATACTAGACATTGTAAAAGGACAACAATCACACCTAGATGTGGGGAGCAGTAGAAATAAAGAGTGGAAGTCATATCTGAAGGGTGAAAATAAAGAACAGTGTAAATTCTGACAAGTGGAAACATGTAACAGGTAAAAAGATAATATTTTTTTTAAAATTGGAAGTCTATCAAAGTTGATGGAATCAGTAGATAAGCAAGATATAAAAGAGGCTCTCAGGGAAGATAAGGTTACTTTGGAAAAGCTGCACATTCCGTAGGTTGACACGTGCTAGGGAGCAGGACAGGGAAGTTCCTGGTCAGATCATTCCTTACAGGGGTTGAATCTGAGGAAATCTCAGGTTCAGGAAGAATGTCTCAGAGAAAGTGTCATTGCTCGGAAGAAAGGGTTTTAGCAGAAATCAGTCCAATGAACAGTAACATCTTGCTAGGAGCAGATGTCACTCACCCAGGAGTTCAGAGGCAGCTCACGTATGAAACTGCTCAGCTGCTGAGCGAGTTCGGTACGTGCCGCTTAAATCATTGCAGTGCCAGAGCTATGGGAAAGCGCAATCAAACTTTAAAAAGGATCCAGGATGAGTGATTGTATTTCTTCCATACCCAGGGTTGGAAGAAATATGTAATAAAAGTGGAAGTATTAGACTCAGGGATAAATATCATATGTTGGGGCTGAGTCAACATAGCTTTCACAGAGCCTGAAATACAATCTCCTAGAGGTCTCTGAGGAAGGCAGTGATGATCCAGTAGGTGATCAAGTGGATATAGTAATCTAAGTTGCAGTTGTGTTCACTGGGCAGTCAACACTGGGGTGTAGGGAGTGAGGAAGGCTGTTGCAACATGTTGTAGCTTTTAGGGATGGAGGGGGCCAGCAGACTTTAATGGCTCCTGACTGGCCTCACCTGGGGCCTCCACCCACGGCCTCTGTCCATTGGCCCAGGGGCTCCATTTAAGCTCTGGCCTTAGCCTTTGCTCCCTGTTTGGGCTGTGCTGTAGGAGTGTGCATCTTCAGTCTGGTCTTGGTCTTCTTGTGGGACCTTGGATCTATGTTGTATCCTCGTCTTTAGTCTTCTCTCTGCTTTTGGCTTCTAGATGTGACTCAACGCCTTGTCAAGAGGCTGTGCCATCTGCCTCCCCTGCTGCGCTGAGGTATGGTGAGACTGGGCTGTAGTCACAGCTCCTAGGGAGCCTCCCTTATGGAGCAGCCCTTTTCTTGCTGCTCCCCTTTGGCCAATTTGCCTTGGTTCTCTTTCAAGGCAAACCAGGGAATGGGGAATGACCTATGTTGTAGAGCCAGAAGAGTATTTGGGTTCCATAGTATAAGCTTTCCAAAAGCTTTCAGGAGGACTCATCAATAAAATAAATATTAAGATTTAAAAGTCCGTTAGGGAAAATAGTGCAGGTAAATGGCTCATTTTCCTAATGGGCGATCAGAGCACCTCAGAAATCCATTGTGGCATCTGTATGTATAATCTATAAGTATCTGGAGAAGGTGAATAGTGAAGTAACAAGCTGCAGATGCTAAAACAAAGTTTTGAGATGGTTTGGGCTAAAACTGATGTATCAGCACAGATTACAGGACAGACTGCATGCTTGCAAGCATTTTCTGCAGGAAGCAGCTACTGTTTGGTACGGCGCAGACAGGGATCAAAGAGTGAACAGGCTTGAGTGGCGATGGGGAGTTCCTGACTTTCTGGAAACATGTCCCACTTGCACGAATGGCAAACCACTAGAGAGCAGCATTAGATCAGGACTTCTGAATAAAACAAAGCATTAGGGTGATGTTTGCTGTTGGACGCTGGTTGCAGATCAGATTTTATCAGAACCAGGAAAGCTATAGACTAGCCAGTCCCATCTGACTCAGCCCTTGGGTACTTAGATACTCAAATACTGAAACCAACCTTTGTAGCTTATCTCCAGGAACCCAACCTTCCCCATGCATCAATTTCAAAAACTACAGCAAAGTTCTCTTCAGCCTACAGCTACTGCAACCAGATAAAACCAAGTTAGCTGGAGAAGTATCAACTGATTCTTGTCTTTAGCCATCATCTCAGGTTAAGGCTCACTGACACCTGTAGTTATCTCCAGTGCAGAGTCTTTGGACTTGTGGCTCTTCTTTCTAACATTATGGTATCATTCTGACACTGGAAAGGTAAAAGATAAATGGTGGTAAAACAGCAGAGATCACACTGCTGCAGGAGTGGTTTAGGAGGAACAGAGTCCAAACACGCATTGGTTTCAAACTGATTTCAACACCTCTCAGTTAGTATTTACACTGGAGTTTTTTTTCTCTTAAAGACTAGATCTTTCATTTAAATAAAAATGTACCTAAAATGTGGAAATATGTCAATATATGCTATGGCATAAAATACTCCAACCTACACTAAAATTGACTAATTATGTTAAAACTAGCATTCAAGTGTTTATGTACCAACCATATACTATGCTCGATAGTAACCTTTTCTATGAGAGGTTTGCTTTTGCTGGCTGGTAACTGGGACAAAGTAAGGACTAGGCACCAGGGATCAGATTTACAAAATCTTAGTTTCATGATTGTGACCTTTTCTACAAAAGCCAAAACATTTTTATTGCCCTTGATCAAGGTCAATGATTTAATTACTCTAAACTGATTAACTAACTGGCAACTGAAAAGTAGGAAAGCTCATTTTCTTCTCCCAATCAGTAAATAATGAGGCATGAATGCATGCTTTCACTAATCCTAGCATCCTGAAGGATGCAGTATCTGTAAACAGATAACTGTTTAATAACATAATTTTAAACACCAATGAAGTTTTGTGCATGTTTTTATTATCTAACTGTTATTGTATAATAGTTTCATTTAATGCATAGAAAGTTATTTTAAAATGCTCTTCAGCAGAATCTGATTTCTGTCCAAGTGCAGCGTCACACAAAACAGGTTTAAAAAGAATTGTCATCTAGTAAGGGCAATACTTTCTATGATTGTGACTTAAATAAAAAATTAGGACTGTTAATGCAGTATGAACAATTGACCTGTTTAAACATACACAGATACCGTGAAGCCTCCTGAAAAGTAATAAGCTTCTTAAGGAGGACACGCAGCTTAGTTAAGCCAACTGCTTGTTCACCAGCAATTGTCTGCATAACCTTTGGTGCGATTAGGTGAGAAACTGAGCCTTACAGTGATTTTTCACTGGGTCCTTAGACAACCATGTGGTCTTTCACTCTCCTGAATTTTGTTTCCTTTGAGGTTCATATACTCTAATGCTTTAGCCAGGGAAAGTGCCCTCTGTACTTTCTCGTTACAGAAAGGTCATTGGACTTACTATTCCTGTTGCTTCTGATGATACCCATTACTGATACAGAGCTAGGAAAAAACTATACTTAAACACCAACAGGTGTTTGGTTTTTCTAACTTTGTCATTTAATATTATGCCGAGAGAGACTTACATGGTGAAAGAAGCGCTCATTCTCTGCTGTGGAATGAAGGTGGAACTAAGTAAGCATCACTAAGAATGTGGTAAACATCATATTAAAACTACTAACGAACAGCAGGGATAAAATATCTGGCAGATCAAGGACAGTGTGGCTAAGAATGAGAAATGTCAAAAGACAGTGTAAGAAAAGGCGTACAGGAGAAAGAATGCAAGTTACAGCTGTGTAATCAAATTATTTGGATAGATAATGAGACCGAGACCTGAACATTATTCCACTAGAATATCGAAGCAGACAATGTAGACAAGCAGCATCAAAAAGGAAATCTGCATCTAGGAGACAACTTCCGATCATGTGTTATCAGGTGATATGAGACTTTGGTCTATTAATTAGCCTTGAAAAATACCCAATTCTTTCTGGCAGTCAGGAAAATGAATTAAACCATGGCATAAATCTCCTGACTCAAGGGTTACTCTGGTCTGTGGTCTGCAGCTGGAGTCGGTAAAGTATTACAGCCTTCCATGGAATGGATGTGCAAATCTGCATGGCAGAACTTCAGAGGGCCCTTCCATCCCTCCTTGCTGCACGTCTGGAGTCACCCAGCTCCAGGCTCTGCACAGTGATCTGGTCTTGTTCTCTTGCTTTTATTGTCTAATAGCTTCTGCTCTCTCCCCTGTCATTTTGTGATGTGTAGCAGCAGAAACGTGCTCCTGTGACTCCCTCTGTCTCTCTTTTGAATCTAATCTTAAATAGACGTGGGGGTTGCTCGGAACTGAACGGGAGGACCTCTGGTTATCGGTGTAACAAACTAATGAGGACTTCAGAACTTCATCCTCTTATCAGCCAAAGCAAAAGGGGTCCTCTATGCCTGCACCCTGCAGTTATTGCAGTATAATCTACATGGAAATTATAACTGTAGATGAATTGTGGAAGTCACAGAAATGTGGAAATTTTAGAAAGTTTAGGAACAAACTATTAGTAAGGTAAAATGAAAATACTAGTAGCAAAGCTTTAGGTAATACCAGCTAAAATTTTCCTGGCAAAGTACTCCTTAAAAACAAAGGACCAGCCTATACATCTATCTGGAAAGGCACCCTCTGCCATCTCAATCTGCTGTGAACCACATAAATTCCTCTGAATTTTGCTTTTGCAGGCAATTCCAACGGTTTTCTTGCTTGTTTCTTAAAGATCTGATGCAGCAATTCCTTAGGATTTTCTATAGCACTTAGGTATTTGTGCAGGGGCTGAAGCTGGGAGGAGAAAGGAACATCTGCCTGCCTATTGTGGTGTTCATGTGGCTTCAACCTGAATATTCCCATTGTGTGGCTTACTCTTACAGTGTGGGTTTTCTAGGAGTCAGCCTGCCTTTCTAGGCTTGTTTCTATTCATGGACATCAAAGGAAGGAGGGCTTCCCAGAAGGTGGGAAGCCAGAACTCTGGGAGCTGGTGGTTTTATTTACTTGTAGACTCCAGAAAGACACACAATTACTGCCAGTGATGTTTTTATTGCAAGAGATGGTATTGGAAAAACAATTTCAACCAACAATCAGATTCATCTCTGGCTCCAACAGATTTCCAGTGCTCCCGGCCAGCATTGCCTGGCCGAGAGCTGTACACAGAGTGGGCAGGCTGACAGATGGGCTCTGCGGAGCGGCGTGGCTCCTGGCAGCAAGCTAAGGAGTTTCTAGGACAGGTAGTCAAGTGTGGATGGATCAAAGAGTTCCTTGACATTGAGTTTTGCTGTAAACAGACTGCTACCTGGTCAGCAGTGAGGGGACCTTCAGCAGCTCTTAGAATTAAAGATGAGTCACTTTAAGGTTGCTGGATTTTCTTTTCTATTGCTCCACTTCCTCTGTTTTCTGAAGATAAATAAGAAATGAGAGCCTGGAAATTCTCTTGGGAGGTCCTGCAGCTTGTTTGTTTTGTGAAAATACTTCTTGTTATCTAATTTTGTTACACTTGTTAACAACAGCAGCAGCTTTCCCATAAAACTTGCCCCAAGTAAACTAACTGCAGCTTTGAGAACTGAGCTGCAGAGCAGAAAAGATCATCTTGGAAACTTGAAGATGAAGTACTTTCTTCTGCCAACTCATCTAGCATTTCTCTATAGCTTTGCACTAAGTAAACCTGTCCGGGTGTGTCCCTGCTCTCAGGTGTTTAGAATTTACATTGCTGCTGCTGAGTTGCTCTGACTATCTAAAATTAATTACAAACTTTTACTGCTGTGATTCTACATGATAGAAGTTTTCTGCTATGGAGATAAGCATGTATTAAAAGATTTTTTTTTTTTCAGATAGCTACAAGAAACAATGACTTAGGTGAGTTTGATTGTAATTATTATATAAATAACTGTAGATTTTGGTGGGGCTGCTTCTCTATATCTCATTCTCATTATCTGGTATATTTTTCTCTTTGAAATATTTTCCAGCATTGGTGGAAAAAAATTCACAGAATTCAGATGTGTTTTAAAGTCACATTCAGTGTGATTATTTATGCTGTCGTGATAAAGAGATTAAGAAGACTTACTGAGCAATTGCTACATGGAATGTTCTTTTCCATATGTAGCCTCAGCAAATCAGAATAGTTTTCACTTTGATTTCTTTCCTGTGTGATATAAGACACTTCCCTGTCTGCTGTACCCAAGATGTACTATTGTACATTTTTGGCATAATTACCAATAGCTCTTGTCTGTGAGAAATGTATTCCAAGTATTTTGGAGTCAGAACTGAGGAGCATGTCACTCTGTCTTATGTCAAATTAACAGTTAACCCAGAAATTAATAGCTTGCATGCATTCAATATGCATGATAAAAACAAAAATTTCTTTTGTATGATTCATCCCGTTTTTACAGAGGTCAGTTATGATTTTTCTTTAATTCTACAAGCTCTAATGAAGAGAACGATGACTTATAATAATTAGCCTTCCAGTCTGAAGGCTCCCAAAGCTTCTTAAGCTAAAATATATTTAGTTGTGACTTTGATTACAGCTGCACTATGACATCTATATTAATATTAATCTTTTCTATCCAGGAAGCAAGGCAGACCTAACCAGTCTTAGCATATTGTGAATGCTAGATTCACTCAGTCTTAATTTACTAATCCTTTTTCATATTATTGGGAAATGAACTTCAGTGAAAGAAATTTCCGAAGGTACAAAAGCTCTCATCTCCCTTTTGCACATCTATTTGCATTCTCAGTGCCTTATATGTTCTTTATTTCCTTCATCTGCCAGGTAGTGAAATAGCTGTGTATGAAGGAGACATCCTCTTGAGAAGAGGACGACGCAGTGCAATTAACTGTGAGAGTTGTTTATGGCCCAAGTCACAAGATGGACTAGTCAAGGTTCCAATTAACATCTCTTCTGATTTCTGTGAGTGTATGGAAATGGATGCTATATAGTTAGCATTGATCTTCTGGTCCCTGTACTCTCTGTTATTTTATGTTTCTGTAGCATGCACCAAAAGCAATCTTTGTCCAAATGAGAATCTATTGACATGGTTCTTTTGCTAATCTGTTAGCCTTATGGTAGTTTGGCTAATGCTCCAAACATTTCAGTTATAGACACTAAAATATGTGGTTACTTGGGCAGTAGTTGTTATATAAATACCAGCTAATTTTATTTACAAATATTAGCTCATTCCTGCTAGCTACAATGCATTTTGGTATTTAGCAGGTACAGAAGAAGAAATAGAATTTGTTCACGTGATGAATGTATTTTTGTCAAAATTACCATTAGGAGCGCTTTTTTGAACACTATAATTTTTTTCCAAATCTCTCATAGAAATATTCCCACACTAGAAATCCTGTAGAGGCAAAGATGGAGGAAAAATCCTTGGAGGTATTTTTTCCCTTATTACTTCCCTCTAGTCAGTGAATAGCTCTGTCCTGTGCAAAAGGCTGCAGGACCGATGCCTTAATCTAGAAAATTTTGTTCCAGAAGACTTCATATGGGCTGTGCAGGTCTTCCATCTCTGCCCTGCTGAGGCTTCTGGGGTCTGAGGCTTCCATACAGACCCCTCTTAAAAGATTTTACCTTGAGAGAAAAAATGGCATGGAAGTGAAATACAGCTTGTGCCTGATTCCCGTTCCTGGGGAAAAGGAATCTTTGTTATCATTTAAGCTGAGGAAAGCCCAGTCTTTGCGTTATCTAGGCTGCTCCTCTGCCCATGTGCTTCCAGAACTGCAGCATATACTCGTGTGGTTAGGTGAGGGTTATTCCATCTACCTCCCTCTCTCCAAACTTTAAAGATGAGGAAATTGAGCTACAAAGCAGTTGTACGTGATTCATAACTGAGGAAGCCAAATTAGACCAAAATGTTCAGAAGTAGATAAACACTCCAATCTTTATTTGGTACCTGAATAGAAACACTGTGATCTTCAGAGCCTCTGAACGCTGGCTGTCTCAAGTTATTCCAAGGGGTGTGTGGCTGACATTTGTTATCTCTGATAAACAAAATAGGTTTTTGGTGCTTAGCTACAGTCAGATGGCTCATTTGGGATACTTTAATCCAATTATTTGTATCTGAAACTGTTTCATTTTTTCCGTTCTATCTCATGGAAGAAGCAATGCCAGTCTTGCTTTCCATCAGCTGTCTCCTATAGAATATGCATAAAGGCCAGCTATAATTCTTACATTTCCCCTTAAAAGTCCAATCAACTTGAAGATCTCTCAAGGCTTTGTGCCCTTTTTTTATTATACTTGTATGATAAAAAGCTAACGAGTGCTGTGAAGTTTTAAAGGAATGCACCCCACCAATGCACCTTGGTTTTGATTAACCAAGGAAGATTTTTCCTGGCTCCTTTCTCTTTCTAGCTGTGACAGAGAGGTCTTGGATTGCTGATGCTCTGCAAGAGATCTCTACGCTGACCTGTGTGCAGTTTGTAAATCGCACTACAGAAACAGACTACGTGTATGTTGAACGTGGGCAGAGGTAAGCTCCCTGTCTCCTGGGAGTGGAAGCACTCAAAAGGTCTTTCAGCTTCGTTTCTGTTTTGATCTGGATTTAAGTAATTGCCCTTTTTTATCCTAGGAGTCAAGATTCAGACAGCAGGTGCAATTTTTCATTTTTCTTTAGATATACTGGTGGTTACATCAATTAATAGGCTGCAAGAATAAATGTGAGTGTGGACTTAAAGACAATGGGGTATAATTGAAAATGAGATATTTTCCTTAATTGTTGTAAAAATTTAGGGAAGTATAATTGTTTCAGGTTCTTTGCTTAACTACTTAAACTGCTTCATCTTAGTTTGATATAGCCTTTACTGTTTTAAAATTTGCCATACTCATCACAAAGGCTTTATTTCTCCCCGATGTAGTTTGGCAGCTTTCGGAAGCATAGGTATCTCATGCCAGTGACTATTTGCATGTCCCCTTCTGTGGCTGCACATCTGGAGGACTTGGTGGCATAATCAGTACATCTATTTCTTTGTATTTGCTGAATGTGATCATTTTGGTTATTGATTGCCTATTCTTAGCTGCTGGTCTTACTTTGGAAAAATTGGAGGACGTCAAGCAGTAGGCCTGGTGAAAAATGGTTGCATGGATAAAGGAGCAATTCAGCATGAAATGAACCACGCGCTGGGTTTCATCCATGAACAGGCACGGAGTGATCGGGACAGGTTTGTCAAGATTATGTGGGAACACATTGTGGCAGGTATGTCTACTAAATCTTAAGACAAAACATGTACTTTCAGATAAAGGAGAATGTTTCTTCTGTGAACAGCAATGCAAATAAGAATCATGATTAATGCTGGCTGAATTGCAGCAGCAGCACATTCAGTGTGATGGAATTTCTCTTTCAGTGTTTGCATGAGGGGAATTTATGTGGCTACACCTACATTAGTGTGGTCCTCCAAGGCAGATGCAGCCTAAAAGTAGCTCTACGTTCTTATTTTGATTGCCATCTTAAGCCCAGACTCACCTTATATCCAAAATACCAAGATCATCAGGAAAGCAAACTGTCATAGCAAAGACTTGGCCAGGAGGCAAGACTATGGGACTTTTAGCTGAGGCAGGGAGAAACACAATATTCAGACATCATGGTGGGGAATCGCACAGCAACTCTATCTCAGAGGAAGCCATGGAAATAGGGAAGGCAGCAGGTAGGCATCTTGGCACTGGCAGGGAGTGAAATGCACATAGCCTAAAATGTAGATGAACAAGGGATGCAATGTGGAGAGAATGGAAGCACGTGCAACGACTAGCATGTGCAAAATTCGGGGACCTGGCGTGATGTGAGAGGAAGGACTGCAATCCTCCTTGAGGAGAGAATAATATACGCTGCCATGAAAAGAAGGAGCAATGGGGAGCAATCAGGACTGGTAAATCTGTAGGGGGAAAACAAATGAATGTTATTTAGGGAAAGGAATGCAGGATGAATAGTTTGGGCATAGTTTGATCTGTGTGCTGGGAACATGGGAGCATATACAGAGCTCCAGGCTCTGGGGAGGGTAGGGTAGAGAGAATGGTAGGAGGTCCCCAGGAAAGCGAGAAAGTGGTACATAGAAGGAAAGTAGGGGAAGAAAGGATGCAAGGAATTATTTGTATGACAGCTATGAGAGAGCTGGACAACCCACAACAATTGTAAAAAGATAATAATGTACTTAGTTCATTATAGGAAATAATAGTAAATGAGGCTGGACAATTGAATACCCAATTCTAATAAGTCTCTTCAACAAATAAGATATTCAACTCTTCAATGTCATGCACAGCTGAAAATATATGTCTTTTTCTCCAGATGGAACTTGATTGTTTTTATTGCAAATTCCTAACACACTGTTCTCCAAACTTTTTTCAGCTATTCCCATGATATCCTAAGTAAATTCCATTTGTGCTGCTCTTTATTGAGGTTTCAGCTCTAGTGTTAAGGTGTTTTGCTATGAATTGTTTGCCATTGTACGACAAGGGTGTGCTAGGAAAGAGGAGTTGAAAACATGAAGTTATATCAAAGATACTAGACACACATAAAATCTTACACTAGTTTTGCAGGGGGAAGGCCACAGGTTCAGATGTCATAATTCCTAAAGGATACAGATGTAACCAAGATCTGATTCAGGCACAGTATCATGAAAGGATGAAAGAGGGGGGAGAGTGAAGAAGACAAGACTATACAAAAGGAGATGGGGTATATCTTCAGCGTTTTAACTGCATTCACCAGGAGTGGAGGCTGAGAAGATTGGCGTGACAAGGGAGTTAGAATGCAGAGTGTGTGCAGCACAAACACTGTAGGGAAAAAATGTAAAGTTATGCAGGGAAAAGGAAAGGAAGAAACACAGCTATGTTCAGGAAGACTGTTAGTGTACATCTCCTGTAAAAACATGCTGCTGTTAACAGTGCTGATGGCAGAGCTCCCCCTGACCTCAGCGGTGCAGAACTAGACCTCAAGACCTTTTGCAGCTTCCCAGCTCTCCCACACAAGCTGTTTCTCTCTTGCCAGGACTGCGGTACTGTGGATGTTTGCTGGATTTTGTTTTTATCCAGCGATTCACCTTGGAAGCCATCCTGCTTCTTTGTTTTGACAAAATGCAGCCTGATCGGTTGCTGTCCACTTAGCTACTTGAAACTCAGATTGTTTTTCCCGAACTTTTGGGGAAAAAAAGTGTATTTGGAGTCTTCAGCCAAAGCTTCCTTTTCAGCTCTTCTGAGTCAT